>NC_092140.1:82157504-82757504 GCF_043159975.1 Macaca nemestrina
TTCTCCTGCCTCAGCCTCCCAATTAGCTGGGATTACAGGCATGCGCCACGACACCTGGCTAATTTTGTATTTTTAGTAGAGATAGGTTTCTCCATGTTGGTCAGGCTGGTCTCGAACTCCCGACCTCAGGTGATCTGCCTGCCTCCACCTCCCAAAGTGCTGGGATTACAGGTGTGAGCCACCGTGCCCAGCTTCTAGCATGATTAATTTTTATTAAAGTACCTTCAAACTTGGCAAGGAACTGTAGAATCACTAGGGAAAGTTATAGAAAATAAACATTTTTCCAGCCACAAACATTCATTATGGGGGATCAGAAGACTTCTGCTACTGGCCATGATAGAGTAATGGGGAATGGATTTACTCTCCTGTCTTAAAATACTAAAAAACTAGACAAAATATATGAAACCGTAGTTTTCAGATATTAGACAACAGGCAGCACAGAAATATGATCCAAGAAGAAGGGAAAATAAAGAGGTGAACCCTATGATTGCCCCAACTTGCTACCTGGAGGCAATTTCCGGATTGCAGTATAGGGAGGAAGAAATAGAGCACAGCAGTCTCACTGAGATGAGAAGCAAGAGATCCAGGCCAAGGGAGGTCAAAGTCACTAGAACGTGTGGGTCTGTGCATTGGAAAGGAGGGAGATGCAGGGAAAGACAGGGAGAAAAAGAGAGCACTCCAGAGATCTATAGAGGAGCCACTTTGAAGCTTTGGCTGATGACTGATCCGTGTATACACAAGAGGAAACTATCTGAGGGGAAACCATCACCCAAAAGCAGCAAGCTGAACAATTCCTGGGGCTTACACAGGGCTAGGAATAGTTTGTGTTCCCACCAGTCGGAGCAGAAAGACCTCCTAGAGTCCTCAGAGGGGGACTCTTCTTATGTAGTCCCACCTTACTAGTGGGACTAAATAAGCCCTAGACTAAAAGCTGCTCTGAACTCACCATTAAAAGGTTTAAAAAGGAAAGGATCCAATAGATTCCAAGTAACTTAATTTTGTACCAGCATAAAGCTCAACACTATTTAAAAGAAAATAACAAAATCCAGCAACCAACAGTGTAGAATCACAATGCCAGGTATCCTGTCAAAAATTACCAGGCATACAAAAAAGCAGGAAAACATTACTTATAACCAAAAGAAAAAGTGATCAATAGAAACAGTCCCAGAAATTATGGAAATAATGAATTAGCAGACAGGAATGTGAACATATCTATTTTAAATACACTCCTATCTATAAGAAAGTAGATAAAAACATGAATATGGTGAAAAGATAATGATACTTTTTTTTTTTTGAGGGGGAATGGAGTTTCGCTCTTGTTGCCCAGGCTGGAGTGCAATGGCGTGATCTTGGCTCATCGCAACCTCCGCCTCCCAGGTTCAAGCGATTCCCCTGCCTCAGCCTCCCACGTAGCTGGGATTACAGGCATGTGCCATCCCAGGCCCAGCTAATTTTATATTTTTAGTAGAGGCAGGGTTTCTCCATGTTGGTCAGGCTGGTCTTGAACTCCCGACCTCAGATGATCCGCCTGCCTCAGCCTCCCAAAGTGCTGGGATTACAGGTGTGAGCCACCACACCCGGCCAAATTGATGATACGTTTAAAAGACTCAGAAAAAACACATAAAGATGAAAAATGCAGTATCTTAATTGAAAAATACTGCATGGGATTAATAGTTAATTAGATACTGCAGAAGAAAAGGTAAGTGAAGTTGAAGACAGAACAATAGAAACTATCTAAAATGAAGCACAGAAAAAAGACTAAAAAAAATGAGTAAAGCATTAGTGACTTGTGTACTTTACATATATAACCTAAGCGAACTACATGTGTATAACTAAAGTGCCAAGAAAATGATGTTGGGGGGGGAGAAAAAATATTTGAAGAAATAATAAATAAAAGTGTTCCAATTTTGAAGAAAACTATAAATTGAAGATTCAAGGGACTCAACAAACGCCAAGCAGAATAAACATTAAGAAAATCATGCCAAGGCACACCATAGCCAAACTGTTGAAAACTGGTGTCAAAAAAATTTGTTAAAGCAGCCAGTGAAAAAGGGACATCTTATTTACATAAGAACAACGGCCAAACCAATGGCAGCAGATTCTTGTCAGCAACTACATAACCCAGAAGACAATGAGACAATATCTTTAAAGTAATGAAACAGAAGCTGTAAATCTAGGATTTTATACTCAGCAAAAAGTGTTTCAAAAATAAAAGTGAACTGCTGGGCGCTGTGGCTTATGCCTGTAATCCTAGCACTTTGGGAGGTTGAGGTGGGTGAATCACAAGGTCAGGAGTTCAAGACCAACTGGGCCAAGATGGTGAAACCCTGTCTCTACTAAGAATACAAAAATTAGCCGAATGCGATGGTGGGTGCCTGTAATCCCAGTTACTTGGAATGCTGAGGCAGGAGAGTCGCTTGAACCTGGGAGGCAGAGGTTGCAGTGAACCAAGATCATGCTACTGCACTCTAGCCTGGGCGATAGAGCAAGAGTCTGTCTCAAAATAATAATAATAATAATAAAAGTGAAATTAAAACTTTTCAAACAAAAACTGAAAGAACCCTTCACTAGCCATCAGCACAACAAGAAAGAAAATGGAAGTTTTCAGGCAGGATACAGCACAAGAAAAGGATCTATACAAATGACTGAAGAGTGTCAGAAATGGTAAATATATAAATGACTTATTTAAGACATCATCAACTAATTAAAGCAAAAATAATCACAGTATATTACAGGATTCATAACATATATTAAAGCAAAATGTATCACAATAGTATAAAGACAAGAAGGAAGAAATAGAAGTGTAGTGTTCTAAAATTCTTATGCTGCACTGTACTTAAACTGGAAAAATATTTGAAGTTAAACTGTTATAAATTAAAGTGCAATTATGTACAAACACAAACACATATTACAAAATATGTTACACAGATCAAATCCTGTTAAAACAAACTCCAAAGTCGTATTTCAATAATTTTATCATTCTCAAATTTGTGTCTTTTATTCTGGCTTTAATTAGCTATAATGGCACTGTAATTTCAAAATTTAACCTGTCCCTATAGTCCAACATCTGCTCTTCTTTTATTAAATGTTGTCAAATAATAGCAGAGAAAGTATTTTCAGCATCATGCTTGTCTCACCAAGCTAAATTTGGTACTGCGGAATTTGTTGGTGAGGACAAATGATGTGAGAATTCCTATGCTTGAAGCAATGCTGGCTTTGGGCCATTTCTATTTAAATGATGGGTTTGGAACAAATTGTGTTTACAAACTGATTCTGCCACTTACAAACAGTACTACTTTCTATTTGGGGAAATATTGAAGGTCTGTGACCTGGAGGTCCTATATGTTGATATAGCAAAGAAAAGAATGGAGCACCTCCTTATTCATTTTGGAATGAGTAAGATTTTTGGAAATCACATTGGAAAATTTGCTTACTTAATAAACTGCCATTCTTGTCAGATGAGTAGAAAAGAATACTGACCTCATTTATTTTTCCACCAATGCATCTTTCTATTCAGGGCTAAAAGTGGGGGCATATTTGGAACTGTTAGCTTCAAACAAGCTCTGTAACTTAGGGCATAATTTGATGGTGGTATGACATGTTAAGTGGTAGTGAATAGCTTGGAGAAATAAGGCATATAGTTAATGAGTACCTCTAGATAGAGGCCCAGGCTGGCTGACTTCGCGGTAAAAACAAGTAGGGAATTCAGGAGATCCAAGGAATGTCCCAGTTCTGCCATTTGCCAGACCTCAAGCAAGATGATGTAACCTCCCTGGACCTTACCGTCTGCGTTGAGCCAGGGCAGTGTATAAGTAGAGTGCATGCCACTGGTGGTACACCAATAATTTTTTCTTTTTAATATATATTAATGTATTTTAGAAAATATAACTATATAAGAAAATCTAACTATATTCCACCCATAATTTTATTAATGTTATTGAGTAGGATTAGTTTAAGATATAAAAATCAAGTCAATATAAAGACTACTACAGTTTGAATATCCCTAGTCCCAAATCCAGAATCTGAAATGCTGGCAAATCCAAAATCTCTTTTTTTAGATGGAGTCTTGCTATGTTGCCCAGGCTGATCTCCAACTCCTGGCCTCAAGCAATCCTCCCACCTCTGCCTCCAAAGTAGCTGGATGCATCGTCGTGTCCAGATCAAAATCCAAAACATTTTAGGACTGACATGATATTGAAAGGAAATGCTCGCTGGAGCATTTCACATTTCAGATTTTTAAATTAGGGATACATAATTGGCGAGTATATAATATTCCAAAATTTGAAAAACTCCCAAATCTAAAACACTTTTGATCCCAAGCATTTTATTTTATAATTAAAACATTTTTTTTGAGATGGAGTTTTGCTCCTGCTGCCCAGGCTGGAGCACAATGGCATGATCTCAGTTCACTGCAATCTCCACCTCCTGGGTTCAAGCAATTCTTCTGCCTCAGCCTCCCTGGTAGCTGGGACTACAGGCATGCACCACTACATCCGGCTAATTTTGTGTTTTTAGTAGAGACGGGGTTTCACCATGTTAGTTAGGCTGGTCTTGAACTCCTGACCTCAGGTCATCCACCCGCCTCAGCCTCCCAAAGTGCTGGGATTACAGGTGTGAGCCACCACGCCTGGCCCCAAGCATTTTATATAAGGGATATTCAACCTGTATTATGTAAAGGCCAGACAATAATAGGACAGGAGGTAAAAAACTGAAAGGATTTTCAGTTTAAAACCACTAAAAGGTGGGTTCAGAAGGATGTTTTTAAAAGCATACACAACAGTACATAATTTTCACATAATAGTACACATAAAATGAGAGAAATACCATGGCAACAATTTTAGAAACACTGGGCGGACATGGGATAACCTACCTGGAACATGCAGGAAATCTCAACCCTCAGCCAGTAGTGGGGGAAGCTGAGAAGCAACTTCATTTGCATCCAGAACCTCTGGAAGGCCCAGAAATGTGTTGCACCCATAGTCTGTGGAATCAGAAGCAGGGGAGGTAAAGTCCAAATCAACTCCAGTTGAAAGTCATCGTAAGAAGCAGGGGGACACCCTCTGTCGTTCCACACAGCCAGAGACCTGCCTCTTCTCAGAAGATCCCGGAAGAGAATTCTTCTAAAAGATCACACTATAAGGCTACCAACAGCATGAAGATTGAGAGCTTTATGCAACTAGGGGAAAGTTTGAACATATATTAGTGATAAGTGTACTTAAAAATCTTAAACAAAGGCTGGGCGCGGTGGCTCATGCCTGTAATCCCAGCATTTTGGGAGACTGAGGCAGGCGGATCACCTGAGGTCGGGAGTTCGAGACCTGCCTGACCAACATGGAGAAAACCCATCTCTACTAAAAATACAAAATTAAAAGCCGGGCGTGGTAGCGCACCATGCCTGTAATCCCAGCTACTTGGGAGGCTGAAGAAGGAAAATCGCTTGAACTCAAGAGGCGGAGGCTGTGGTGAGCCGAGATTGCACCATTGCACTCTAGCCTGGGCAACAAGAGTGAAACTCTGTCTCAAAAAAAAAAACAAAAAACTTAAACGAGCTATTATTTATATTATTATTTATTCTATAAAGGGTTTTCCAAGAAAAATAAATAGCTGTGCAGAAAAATCAGTTCACTATGTAGTTCAGCTATCAATAGCGTCTTTCTCATTAAAGTACAGAATACTAACAAAAGACTGATTTTACAAAAGTATCTGTATTGGAAGAATGGGGAAGGACAAAAGGGAGTTAGGTCAGAAACATTGAAATAAAGCTTAATCTGAATCTTCCATAGCAGGAAGTCAATAGGTAATGCTAAAACTTTAAAAATCAAGCACAAATATCAAGACTTGTTTTTAAAGGGAAGAGTTGGAGGTAAACATGAAAATAATAATTTAGTGGCCAGGCAAGGTGGCTCACGCCTGTAATCCCAGCATTTTGGAAAGCCAGGGAGGGCAGATCACCTGAGGTCAGGAGTTCGAGAGCAGCCTGCCAACATGGCAAAACCTGTATCTACTAAAAATACAAAAATTAACTGGGCATGGTGGTGCATACCTGTAATCTCAGCTACTCGGGAGGCTGAGGCAGGAAAATCGCTTGAACCTGGGAGGCAGAAGTTGCAGTGAGCCGAGATCCTGCCACTGCACTCTAGCCTGGGCAACAGGGCAAGACTCTGTCTCAGGAAAAAGAAAAGAAAAGAAAAGAAAAGAAAAGAAAAGAAAAGAAAAGAAAAGAAAAGAATAATGTAGCAGCGTTGAAAGCTGTAACTTCAAGGAAAGGAGGAGAGGTTTTCCTTTTTTATAACAAATATTGTAAAGCTATTTCATCATTAACTATATGCAATTGATACTTTAAAAAAAATTCCATTAAAAAAGTTATGAAGGTGGTATGCAAATAAGTGAACTTGGGAAAATACTAACCAGAAAGTCTTTTAAATTCTGACAGCCAGTGAATTGATTTAAAGAAACACTGAGTTCCGACTCTCCATTGCCATTTGTTTGTTGTCATGATACCCAGACAGCTTAAGTCACATGCATGTTACATGTATTTTTTACTTTATTTTTTCTTACTTTTATTTTTAATCTAGTTAGTTTTTGTTGCTGTTGTTGTTGTAGCAGTGGTGGTTGTTTTGAGACAGGGTGTCACTTTGTCCCCCAGGCTGGAGTGCGGTGGCATGATCTCAACTCACCGCAGCCTCCATCTCCCAGGTTTAAGTGATTCTCCTGCCTCAGCCTCTGGGGTAGCTGGAACTACAGGCGAGTGCCTCGGCGCCTGGTCAATTTTTGCATTTTTAGTAGAGACGGGGCAGGGTAGGTTACCATGTTGGCCAGGCTGGCCTTGAACTCCTGGTCTCAAGTGATCAATTCACCTGGGCCTCCCAAAGTGCTGGGATTATAGGCATGAGCCACAGCACATAGTACATTTATTATTTAAATCACAGTGGATTATTTGGGGGAAGGTGGTGTAGAGAATTATAAAACGGAGACATTACAGGGTTTCATAAGCCAGGGCTAGAAGCTACCTGCAACACTTAAAAAAATTTAAGAACTCAGGCAGGACATGGTGGCTTATGCCTGTAATCCCAGCACTTTGGGAGGCCAAGGCAGGCAGAACAAGAGTTCAGGAGTTTGAGACCAGCCTGGCCAACATAGTGAAACCCCATCTCTACTAAAAATACAAAAATTAGCCAGGCATGGTGGCACGTGCCTGTAGTCCCAGCTACTCGGGAGGCTGAGGGAGGAGAATCGCTTGAATCCAGGAGACGGAGGTTGCAGTGAGCTGAGACAGTGCCATTGCGCTCCAGGCTGGATGAGAGAGCAAGACTCCGTCTCAAAAAAAAAAAAAAAAAAAAAAAACTTAAGAACTCATTTATAAAGGTATATTTATACATTTTTGCTTAGTAAAACATTACCTCCCTCCTCCTTTTTTTAAAGTTAAAGATAATCTCTAGAATGGCTGGGACTAGGATATAAGATTTTAATCGTTTCATTTCCTGCTATTTGTTAAGTTAATTGAAAATATAACAGGCATAGATATGATCTGTTATTCAATGGAATAAGGAGTGTAAAATACCAGGTACTAAATGAACAACTGCTATCTGGTCCCCTACCCACCCCCGTGGGAAAGGAGATTAGCTGGCAATCGTGCAGATTACAACTGATCATTTCTTGGGTTCTAGGAACATGGGACTGAAGTGATGGTTGGGATGTGAAGAGCTCCTTTAACACAGCACAGAGTCTGGTGACTGGAAGGTCTGGAAGTATATCAGAAGAAAGGAAAAATTAGTGGATAATGACCAGATTTTACATCCACCCAATGGCTTGGAATGTTCCAGTGCCAAGAGAAGCCCTTCTTGTCACATGTGATTTCATAATAATTTGGGCCAGCTGTGTCTGAGCAAATCAGGTCAAGCCAGATACCAAACCCTAACTCAGGCACTTACAGGAAGATCCTCACTGCCAGGAGCCTCAAACGTCCTGCAGAAAATCAAGAGAAAGTAAATTATTCCTGTTTTGTTTAATTTAATTTAATGTAACTTAATTTGGGAGAGCTAAGTAATTAAACATGAGGCCAAAGTACGTAAGAAAGTGGCAGTCTTTTATTGCAAATATGCACACACTCTCAGGCGAGGTTCTCTGGTCCTCAGGTGTGGGGGGCCAGGGAAGTCGCGCAGGCGCTCTGGGGTGATGTTCTCTGGTCCACAAATGCGGGGGCCGAAGAAGTCACACCGGCGCTTACCGGCAGCGGACTTTTATGCCTGGGAGCTGCAGGGGGAGGAGTTTGGGGCGTGTGTGTAGGAGTGGCTTCTTGAATTTCGGTGTCCCCGGCTTGACGTCACTCTGCGCATGCTCAGTTGATTTGGTTCGTTCCCCGGGCGTGGGAAAATCTGTGATGAAGAACCCGGAAACAACAGGGACTGCTCCATCTTGTTCACCTTCCTCCATCTTGTCCCTTCTTCCTCACCCAAACAATTCCATCTGTTCCCAGTCTGCCAAAATGTTTTCTCTCCTGGGAACTGCTAACTTCTATGGTCTTCGCTTGTGCTTCATATCTGAAGATAATTCTACTGATGTTACATTGTGTGTACATGGAAGAATGTTTTTTAAAGGCTTCATTAACAACTTTTCCATTCTGCTGGGATTTGTTCTTGGATCACTGTCCTTACCATGGGCCAAACCAACTCACCCATAATTCAGATATTTGTTGGCTAATAAAGATGAACTGTGCCAGCTTGTCTCTGAATTGGAGAGGAAATGGGGGGCTGGGTGATGGGGAGGGAGGGAGATTTTTACTATATGCTCTATTATAACTTTTGAATTTCGGTGAAACCATGTGTAAGAGTCTCCTATTCCAAAAAGTAAGTACTGGTTTTTTTGTTTTGTTTTGTTTTTGTTTTTGTTTTTTGCCTTTGCTGCAGAAATTGTAGTTGACGTGAATTACACTTTGGAGAATTGGAGGCTTCTTTTTCTCCAGGTCTTTTCAATCATGTTTTTTGTTGTTGTTGAATTGTCAATTTCATGGAGCATTTTAAGTGGCAGGTCCTGGCCAGGCACGGTGACTCATTCTTGTAATCCCAGCACTTTGAGAGGCCGAGGCGGGTGGATCACCTGAGGTCATGAGTTCAAGAGCAGCCTGGCCAATATGGTGAAACCCTGTCTACTGAAAATACAAAACTTAACTGGGCGTGGTGGTATGTGCCTGTAGTTCCAGCTACTCCGGAGGCTGAGGCAGGAGAATAGCTTGAACAAAGGAGGCAGAGGCTGCAGTGAGCAAGATCGCTCCACTGCACTCCAGCCTAGGCAGCAAAGTGAGACTGTCTCAGAAAATAAATAATAAATAAATAAGTAAGTAAATAGGCCGGGCGCGGTGGCTCAAGCCTGTAATCCCAGCACTTTGGGAGGCCGAGACGGGCGGATCACGAGGTCAGGAGATCGAGACCATCCTGGCTAACACGGTGAAACCCCGTCTCTACTAAAAAATACAAAAAAAAAAAAAACTAGTCGGGCGAGGTGGCGGGTGCCTGTAGTCCCAGCTACTCGGGAGGCTGAGGCAGGAGAATGGCGTGAACCCAGGAGGCGGAGCTTGCAGTGAGCCGAGATCTGGCCATTGCACTCCAGCCTGGGTGACACAGCAAGACTCCGTCTCAAAAAAAAAAAAAAAAAAAAAAAAAAAAAGTAAGTAAATAAATAGCAGCTCCTTTCATCTCACGTTGCTTTGAACTCTACTTCAGGACTGCTTTTTTTTTTTTTTTTTTTTTTTTTTTTTGAGATGGAGTCTCGCACTGTCGCCCAGGCTGGAATGCAGTGGCATAATCTTGGCTCACTGCAACCTCTGCCTCTCCGGTTCACGCCATTCTCTTGTCTCAGCCTCCCAAGTAGCTGGGACTACAGGCACCTGCCACCATGCCGGGCTAATTCAGAACTGCTTTTTTAAAGCTACAGCTTGAAGAGACTCCCATTAAAGCCATACGGCCTTCAGCTCAGTAGCATTAAAGTAAGCCAGATCTAGAGTGGTGTTGGCGGTGTACATGGGCCCCGGGCTCCCTGCTTAACTTAGGCTGGCCTGCTCTTTCCCCTGGCCTCTGTTTTCAGTGGTCACTTTGTTGCAGCTGAAAAGGAGATGGAACAAGAGCCACAGCCCTCACTGCTATTTGCGATGGTGACTAACTTGGGCTAAAAGTCGAATTCACTGCATTCCAGAAGTTGACTCACTTCCATCCAAAACCCTCAGGCTGGGGTTGAAATTCAGCTCAGGTTCTCCAAGGGGCTGCTCCGTGAGCTGTGGTCCAGGATAACCTTGTCTGGGTCAGCCCAGGCTTGTTCTCCATCTTGGGGTCCTTGTTTCAGCTTGCTCTGAAGCGAGTTATTAGAAATGGTTTAGATGTCCTGAGATGTGAAAGAGAATCCAGAGAGGAAGGTTCTGAGTGGATCTGAGACTCGTCTGGGTTACTTGACCCGTAATAACTCCAACAAAGTTGCCTCCTCCATCTGTCCTGGGACCGACCTCCTTGTCAAAGCTGCAGCAGAAAACAGGCTGTCTTCAGAAGTTCAGGGAGCTCACATTTAGTTTGAATCCCTGCTTTGGTTATCATCAACCACACTTCTAGATTCTCTCAATTCTTGTGGCAAAAACAGTTTAGAGATGCAAAAATATTTTTCTTAAAAGCATTTTAGCATTTTTCCTGAATAATTCAACAATGTGCAATGAAACTCATACCATCAACTCCTATGTTTCACCTGTTTGGGGGAAACATATAGTTGGCCTTTGAACAATGCAGGGGTTAGGGGCCCCAACCCCGTGTGAAATTGAAAATAGCTTCTGACTCCCCCAAAACTGTACTAACAGCCTACTGTTGCCTGGAAGCCTTATGTGTAACATAAAGTCAATTAACACCTATTTTATATGTTATATGTATTATATACTGTTGTGTTTTGTTTTGTTTTTTGAGACAGAGTTTTGCTCTTGTTGCCCAGGCCGGAGTCCAATGGCATAATCTTGGCTCACCACAACCTCTGCCTTCCTGATTCAAGCGATCTCCTGCCTCAGCTTCCCGAGTAGCTGGAATTACAGGCAAGTGTCACCACGCCCGGCTAATCTTGTATTTTTAGTAGAGACGGGGTTTCTCCATGTTGGTCAGGCTGGTCTTGAACTCCCGACCTCAGGTGATCCGCCTGGCTTGGCTTCCTAAAGTGCTGGGATTACAGGCATGAGCCACCGTGCCCAGCCTGTGTACCGTATTCTTACAACAAAGTAAGCTAGAGAAAAGAAAATGCTTTTAAGAAAATTATAAGGCAAAGAAAATATATTTACTCCTCTTTTTTTTTTTTTTTTTTTGAGACAGGGTCTCTCTCTGTCACCCAGGATGGAGTGCAGTGGCACAATCTCAGATCACTGCAACCTTTCCCTCCCAGGTTCAAGCTATTCTCGTGCCTCAGCCTCTTATGTAGCTGGGATTACAGGCAACAGCCACCAACGCCTAATTTTTGTATTTTTTAGTACAGACAGGGTTTCTCCATGTTGCCCAGGCTGGTCTTGAACTCCTGGGTTCAACGCGATCCACTTGCTTTGGCCTCCCAAAGTGCTGGGATTACAGGCATGAGCCATTGCCCCGAGCCTATTTACTCTTCATTAAGTGGTAGTGGATCATCATAAAGGTCTTCATCCTAATCGTCTTCACATTAAGGAGGTGGAGGAGGAGGAAGAAGAGGAATTAATCTTGCTGTCTCCTCAGGGATGGCAGAGGTGGAAGAAAATCTGGGTATAAGTGGATTCACAAAGTTCACACCCGTGTTGTTCAAGGGTCAACTGTCTCTAAAATAAAGTGTCTGTACCTAGTGGAGACACAAGACAATCTTTTGGAGCACAGTAAGAAAACATTTAAACTTAAATTTATTTTGACTTAAAATATGACAAAAGTTGGCCGGGCACAGTGGCTCATGCCTGTAATCCCAGCACTTTGGGAGGCCAAGGTGGGTGGATCAAGACCACTGAGGTTGGGAGTTCAAGACCAGCCTGGGCAACATGGTGAAAGCCATCTCTACTAAAAATACAAAAAAATTAGCTGGGCATGGTGGTGGGCACCTGTAGTCCCAGCTACTTGGGAGGCTGAGGCAGGAGAATTGCTTGAACCCAGGAAGCAGGGTTGCAGCGAGCCGAGATCATGCCATTGTACTCCAGCCTGGGCCACAAGAGCAAAACTCTGTCTCAAAAAATAATAATACTAATAAATGAAATAAATATGACAGAAGTTAAGCTTTACTAATAGTTAATCAGTGGATTGGCACTGTTCTCCTCTCTCAGCCCACATGTCAGAAGGTTGAGTGTTCTGGATGATGGAGAAAAGAGCCTAAGGGCATCCCACGATTTGGCTGGAATAATAGCATCACTATAATTTGATTGTTTTTAGTGTATTGGGACACAGTGCATTTATGTATGGCAGGTTACATAGATTTACAGCTTTCATAATTTAGTTTTAATAAAGTTAAACTTGACAGAAATAGGTCAGTGACATGAAAATATTTTTTTCTAATGGAATCAGAGAGTAAAGCTAAGAACAAAGTGCCAGCATAAGTAAAACTACAAGAATATGGCACAGCAGACACCACCTTTATTTGTCACATGAAGTAAAAATAAGGACAATCTAGTTCAGTCGTATGGTCTCAACTAAAAATATTAATGAGAGCAGAGTTATGGTTATTTTATTTTTATCTTATCCTTTTGAAATTTCTATTTTTGTAAATATTTTTAGCATACATAATATGTTAAAATGGCTTTATATGTACATAACTTTATAAAGAGATAAACATTTTGTGAACAAGTATTTTCAAACTTTATTTTTACTGGTGGGATGTGCCATCAAAACAGTTCAGAGACCTCTGTGAAGGAGAAGCAAACTAAAACAAAAGAATATTCAACTGGCTGGGTGCAGTGGCTCACACGTGTGATCCCAGCACTTTCGGAGACCAAGGTGGGAGGATTGCTTGAGCCCAGGAGTTCAAGACCAGCCTGGGCAACCTAGGGAGACCCTATCTCTACAAAATCTTGAAAATTAGCTGGATGTGGTGGCACGTGCCTGTAGTCCAAGCTACTTGGGAGGTGAAGGTAGGAGGATCACTTAAGCCTGGGTGGTCGAGGCTGCAGCGAGCCGTGATCATGCTACTGCACTGTAGCCTGGGCAATGGAGCGACACCCTATCTCAAAAAAAAAAAAAAAAGAATATTTAATTATTTCTCCAAATTCACAAAGCAAATGAGTGAGAGCCAGAAATAAGTTCTGGCTTACTAGAGTCCCAACCACAGCCAGCTCCCACCTCTCAGGGACTCTTTGATCTCCAAACTCCCACCTTCTTAAAATATTTTTTCTAATATTATACAGTATGTGAATTAAACCGAAGATGTAGTAAAATAATGCTGTAGAAAGAATGAGAGTTCTGGGGTCAGCTGTGGGAACGTTGTCCAGGCCCCGCAATTTATCAGCCCTGTGAATCCCAGGGGTTTTGTTTTCTCCTCTGTCAAATGCAGGTGAATGACCTCATAGAGTTGCTGTGAGGATTAAATGAATTAATAAATACAAAGTTTCCATCCTCCCCAGCCCTTGTGGCTATTATATTTTAATTCTAATTCATGAAATTTAACTCTAGAAAATGAGTTTCGTCCAAATGCTTCCATGAGTCAGGAGTCCTGTGGAAGTGAATCATTTCCTCCATCCCCAACATACTCACATAGGCACCACCACCTCCACATCAACCTGAGACCTGAGACACTTATACTTCAATTGTCCCCAGCCTATGACATCTGCACTGCAATGCTCCCAGCACCCAACACTGAGCCTCTCTAGGATGCTTCACTCTGCCAAAGACAATGTCCAGTTTCTTTTCTTTTTCTTTTTTTTCTAGATGGAGTCTCGCTCTGTCGCCCAGGCTGGAGCACAGTGGTGGGATCTACAATGGTGGGATCGCAGTTCACTGCAACCTCTACCTCCCAGGTTCAAGTGATTCTCCTGCCACAACCTCCCGAGTAACTGGGATTACAGACGCCCACTACCACACCTGGTTAATTTTTGTCTTTTTAGTAGAGAAGGAGTTTCATCATGTTGGCCAGGCTGGTCTTGAACTCCTGACCTCGTGATCCACCTGCCTCGGCCCCCCAAAGTGCTGGGATTACAGGCATGAGCCACCAAGCCCAGCCTCAAGAATGTCCAGTTTCTCTAACTCTCTTGGCAATACTAATGGACCATGTCACTAGGAGGCTAGAGAATGGAAGCCATGTTTCCTAGGGAGTCATATAAGAGTCTTGGGGTGGTGGTCTGGCAAAGTAGATCAATATAAAGGTGTAATTTTATTTTTATTTATTTTTTCATTTGTTTCTTTTTCTTTCTTTCCTTTTTTTGAGACAGAGTCTCGCACTGTCTCCAGGCTGGAGTGCAGTGGCGCGATCTGGGCTCACTGCAACCTCTGACTCCCTGGTTCAAGCAAGTCTCCTGCCGAGTAGCTAGGATTACAGGCACGCACCATCGCGCCCAGCTAATTTTTGTATTTTTAGTAGAGACGGGGTTTCACCATGTTGGCCAGGATGGTCTTGATCTCCTGACCTCGTGATCCACCTGCCTTGGCCTCCCAAAGTGCTGGGATTACAGGCATGAACCACCGCACTCAGCCTCATTTGTTGTATTTTTTTTTTAACTCAGCATCTAAAAGGGTATAATTTTATACTTAGAAAAAAGGCTTGCATATTACAAACTACAAAAAGGAAAACTCAACAAGCCATGTTAACTGGTGAGGATATCCAAAAGAACCTGTGACTGTAACGGTGGGAGGTGGGAAGGAGTAGAGTTAGGGGAGCTCCTGTAAGAGGGAATTTCAGAAACGGGTGAGTGTGAGAGTTTCCTGTCTATAAAATAGGGACAAGGCTTAAAAAATAATGAGCTAGAGGACAGACAAAACATTTGAAAAGACACTTCACCAAAGAAGACATTCAGGTGGAAAAAAAGCATATAAACAGATGCTCAACATCATTGGTCATTAGGGACATACACATTAAAATCATGAGGCGGTATCACAACATACCTTTTACAATGGCTTAAGAAAGAAGAACAAACTGAAAACACCCAATGCTGGTAAGGATGACACCTCATACTTCGTTGGTGGGGTTTCAAAATGGTCCAGTCATTTTGGAAAACAGTATACCTACCATACAGCCCAGCAACCCCATCCGAGGTATTTACCATGTGAACTGGAAACTTGTGTTTTCACAAAACCTATACATGGATGTTTATATTAGCTTAACTCATAATCAACCTAAACTGGAAACAGCCTAGATGTCCTTCAACTGGTGAATTGATAAACCGGATCCATACAGTGAAATACGGCTCAGCAATAAAAAAGAATTAACGATTGATCCATACAACAACATAGATGAATCCAGAACCAAAAGGCTACATATTGTATGATTCCATTTATATTACATTATCAAAAAATGCAAAAACTATAAGGACAGTTGCTGGGGGGTGAGGAGAGGAGATAAATTGACTGCAAAGGGCATGTAGGAATTTTGGGGGTGATGGAACTGTCCTGTACGTTACTATGATGGTGAATATACAATTCAATGCTTTTGTCAAAAATCCATAGAATGGCACAGGCCGAAGAATGAATTTTACTCTATGCAAATTAAAATATATATGTATGTATAAACCAGGTTGTCAGAGGCCTAAGATGGAATGCAGACTGTGGCAAATGAATCCAGTGGTATCACAGATGAATGACGTACCATGCTGAAGGGAGCGGGGGAAGAAAGGAGCCAACCTGAGGAACTTTGGAAAACAGCGGAGTTTTTTTGGTTTTGTTTTTTTGAGACAGAGCCTTGCTCTGTCACCCAAGCTGGAGTGCAGTGTCGCGATCTCAGCTCACTGCAACCACTGCATCCCAGGTTCAAGTGATTCTCCTGCCTCAGCCTCCCGAGTAGCTGGGATTACAGGTGCTCAACACCACGCCTGTCTAATTTTTTATATTTTTGGTAGAGATGGGGTTTCACCATGTTGGCCAGGCTGGTCTTGAACTCCTGACCTCAGGTAATCCGCCTGCCTCAGCCTCCCAAAGTGCTGGGATTACAGGCGTGAGCCACCATACCTGGCCGAAAAACAGTGTTTTGAGTGGATACTGTAAGGCTAAAGACAAAAAAGAACTGGACACAAACACTATAGTAAGTAAATTTGTCTCTCACAGAGTATGAAGTAGCAATTTTGAAACCATCTGTATACTAGGGTTGAACAAATAAGGAACTATATTGTGGATATTGATAGCCAAGTTTCTTACTATTGGAGAAAGAAGTTACAAAAAAGCAAAGGAAGAGTGCTAGAATAAAGCTCTCTGTTGAGCTGGGTTGGGTGCGAGGGATTAGCATGAACTCATAGGTGTTTTGTGTGTTTTTAATAAATATACAGCCAGATCAGGGCTTTTCAATTTGACACTATGGACATTCGGGCTGGATTATTCTTTGCTGGTGGGGCCTCTCCTGTGCATTGTAGAATGGTTAGCAGCATCTCTGGCCTCTACACAGTAGATGCTAGTAGTATCTTCCCTTTGAGTTGTGATGCCCCAAAATGTCTCCAGAGATTGCCAAATATCCCCTGGGGGTGGGCAAAATTGCCCCAAGTTAAGAACTACTGAGGTAGAGATATACAGAAGTAAATACAGATGTGCAGGTATGCCTGGGTTAGTATACATACAATATTTCCCAGTTCTTTTTCCTGAGAGGACCTAGAAATGGTGACACTCCAGTACCAGTGAGTCACCTCTCACCCAGATCTTGGTTTCTAAATACCATTCTCCAATACAAGGAAGTAGGGCTCCTTAAAAAAAGTGGTTGATTCCAGGACAGGAAAAATACAAAATAAGCCCGAAGCATCTTGTGGTACAATAAAAATAAGGAAGTGCTCAAAAAAACAGGATGAGAGCTTGTTGAAACCTAAAAGAACTTGGACTAACCAAAGCTGGAACAATATGAGCAACAATATCCATGAGTCTATAGTGATGTAAATGAATAAATGGAAGAGAAAGACAATTGTTCCTTCCAGAAGAATTCGAATTACTCAATGTAGAAGAAACAAAGGAAATCATTAAAACTATTAGAACATCACGGTAATCATTGCAACAGACAAGAACCACTTATGAATATCAAACAGGTGGGTGAAAGTTTAAGAAGAAACAGGATGTTAGAGAAACCTGGCAGATATCACCTTAATCAAACAATCACTGTTAGCATCACTGGTAACAAGACCTACCGATATTATGTATCCCCTTGTACAATCCCCTGAGAAGGGACCCCACCTGTGGTATTCTTCCCCCAAATCTATAGCCTCAAACTAACCAGGAGAATATATCAAACAAACCCAAATTGAGGGACATTTTCCAACATCCCTGATTTGTAGTCTTCAAAACTGTCAAGGTCACCAATTATGAGGAAAGACCAAGAAACTGTAACAGACTAAAAAAGACTAAGGAGACATGCCAGCTAATTGCAATGTGGGTGCTGGAATAGAAAAAGGAGATTAGCAGGCGGGGCACAGTGGCTCACGCCTGTAATCCCAACACTTTGGGAGACCGAGGTGGGTGGATCACATGAGGTCAGGAGTTCGAGACCAGCCTGGCCAACATGGTGAAACCGCATCTCTACTAAAAACACAAAAATTAGCTTGGTGTGGTGGTGTGTGCCTGTAGTCTCAGCTACTTGAGAGGCTGAGGCAGGAGAATTGCTTGACTGGGAGGCGGAGGTTGCAGTGAGCTGAGATGGTGCCATTGCACTCCAGTCTAGATAACAGAGTGAGACTCTGTCTCAAAAAAAAAAAAGAAAGAAAAAGGAAATTAGCAAAAAAAATTGGGAAAACCTAATGAGAGTCCATAGTTTAGTTAACAATATTGAATCAATGTTAATTTCTTAATTTTGCTGATTGCATCATGGTTATGCAGAACGGTAACATTTGGGGAAACTGGCTGAAGACTATATGGGAACTCTCTGGACTATTTTTGCAACTTTTTTGTAAGTCTAAAATTATATAAAAGTAAACAGTTTTTTAAAAGATAAGAAACATGGAAGTATTTCTCTGCATAACTGCCTCAGTCCAATCACAACATAAACTACATTCCAAACGCTGGACACTAACCGAAAAAATTCATAAATTTTCTAGAAATTGCCACCAAAGGTCCGTCAAGGTAATTAAGCAACACAAAGAATTCCTGTCTACTGTATATTCTTCAGTGTTAATAACTTTTTTTTTTTGAGACAGGGTTTACTGTGTCACTCAGGTTGGAATGTAATGGCACAATCTCAGCTCACTGCAACCTCTACCTCCTGGGTTCAAGCAATTTTCCTGCCTCAGCCTCCCAAATAACTGGGATTACAGCCACCACACTGGGCCAATTTTTGCATACTTAGTAGAGACGGGGTTTCACCATGTTGGCCAGGCTGGTCTCGAACTCCTAACCTCAAGTGATCCTCCTGCCTCAGCCTCCCAAAGTGCTGAGATTACAGGTGTGAGCCACCACGCCTGGCCTAGTGTCAATAACTTTTAAGGAATTGAATGGTCAATTCTATTTTTTATAGATCTATTAAACATGCCAATTTTTTTTTTCCTATAAGTTGAAGGTTTGATATAACCTTAAAAAGAGGATATGGCTCCAAATTGGTTGTTAGAATCATTTTAATGAAAATGAAAAGAGAGGCCGGGAGCAGTGGCTCAAGCCTGTAATCCCAGCACTTTAGGAGGCCGAGACGGGTGGATCACAAGGTCAGGAGATAGAGACCATCCTGGCTAACATGGTGAAACCCCGTCTCTACTGAAAAAATACAAAAAACTAGCCAGGCGTGGTGGCGGGTGCCCGTAGTCCCAGCTACTCGGGAGGCTGAGGCAGGAGAATGGCATAAACCCGGGAGGCGGAGCTTGCAGTGAGCTGAGATCCGGCCACTGCACTCCAGCCTGGGCGACAGAGCGAGACTCCGTCTCAAAAAAAAAAAAAAAAAAAAAAAAAGAAAATGAAAAGAGATACACAACTTGACTTTTTTTCCTCGTAAAACCACTCTCCTCTTCCTCCTCTAATAATTTTTAGGTTGTCACATGGTGGTCAACCTGAAGTGTGCAACGTTGCAAGAGGGCTAGTTGGAGAGGGAGCCTGGGACCACCACAGAACAAGGCAGAGAGCCAGAGCCTACATCAGAGACAGAGGTTTTGCAGACATTTGAAAGAATGGCTCACTGGTCACTTCTCCTGCATGCTGTCTGCACACCAGCCACTGTGCAGATAGCCCTGTGCCAATTGTCACTCTCCACTCACTCTTCACAACATTCTCATGAGGTACTGTTAATCTTGTCCCAGTTTGGTAGATGAGAAGACTGAAGCTGAGGGCAGCCAAGTGACTTGCCCAAGGCCACACAGCAACAAGTAGCAGAGCCAGGTCTTGAACCAAACATTTTAATGCAACAGCCAATGCCACTGCCACTTTCCTTAAGGCCTGAAAGTGGTTGCTGAGGTTAAGCAGCCTAAGGCTGAGAAACCAGGAAGTCACTCCAGGGACTGGGTGTCTGGCCATTGGTGGTCGGAAGTAAGACAAGGTATGGAAGTCAGTCCAAATGGTAAGGGTCAAGACAGGAAGAGGTCCCAGAGCTCAAGAGTCAGGAGAATAACTCCAGTGGCAGGGTGCACAAATTGTCCTCCTCTTCAGGCAGAGAATGTTCATTTCATAGACTTGTGTTTCCTGCTGAGAGCATGGTGGTGAGTGTGAGCTATACCAACCAGCAGCTGTGTGAAGGAGACAGTGAGGCCGAATGGTCTGGAGCGGAGGATGGGAGTCATGCTGACGGGACTTCAGCTCAGGCTCTGGGACTCTCCTGCTGTGTGGCTTTCAGCAACTTACTACCTCTTTGAGCCTTAGATTCGCCATCTATAAATCAGGGATCCTAATTGTGAACCAGGTCATGTCACTCTACCCAAAACCCTCCAGCGGTGGCCGATCACACCCAGAACAAAATCCAAAAACCTACAAGGCCCCGTATGATCTGGTCCTGGATCCTACTTCAGCTCTCATTCCACCTCTTGCTCACGTTGCTCCAGCCAGACTGGCCTCCTGGCTTTTTCTCTTACACTTGCTCGCACTCCCCTCAGCAAACAACCAGGTAGTATAGGCTCTGCCTGGAATGCGCTTGGCTCCAGATTTGTGTGTGGTTCATTCCTTCGCTTCATTCAGGTCTCTGTTCAGAAGGCCTTCCCCCAACCACACTCCCCGCTTCCTCTCCCCTCTCCCCTTCATCCTTCTCTATCCCCTTAGTCCCCTTCCTAGGCTTTTTTTCCCCCAATCTACTTCTTACCACTACCTAACATTATGTTATACAGCTATGCATTTATCCATTACTGTCTTGAATGTCAGCTCAGCTTCACGAAAACAGTGACTTTTTTTTTTTTTTTTTTTTTGCTTTATTGTATTTATTTTTGAGACGGAGTCTTGTTTTGTCACCAGGCTGGAGTGCAGTGGTGCAATCTTGGCTCACTGCAACCTCTGCCTCCTGGGTTCAAGCGATTCTCCTGCCTCAGCCTCCTGAGTAGCTAGGACTACAGGCATCTGCCGCCACGCCCAGCTAATTTTTATATTTTTAGTAGAGACAGGGTTTCACCATGTTGGCCAGAATGGTCTCTATCTCTTGACTTCGTGATCCACCCGCCTTGGCCTCCCAAGTGTGCTAGGATTACAGACGTGAGCCACCAAGCCCAGACTATTTTTAAATTTTTAATGTATTTTATTATTATTATTTTGAGACAGAGTTTCTCTCTTGTTGCCTAGGCTGGAGTGCAATGGAGCGATTTCAGTTCACTGCAACCTCTGCCTCCCAGGTTCAAGTGATTCTCCTGCCTCAGCCTCCCAAGTAGCTGGGATTACAGGCACCCACCACCACGCCCGGCTAATTTTTATATTTTTAATAGTGACGGGGTTTCACCATGTCAGCCAGGCTGGTCTTGAACTCCTGACCTCAGGTGATCTGCCTGCCTTGGTCTCTCAAAGTGCTGGGATTACAGGCCTGAGCCACCGTGCCTGGCCTGTCGTTTTTTAAATCATTGCATCTCCAGTGCCTAGAACAGTGCCTGCCTGTTAGTAGGGACTCAAATATTTGATGACTGAATGAATGAATGGTGCCTTCCTTGTAACACTGTCATGGAGATTAAAATCAGACAGTGCATAGAAAACGCTGGTTAGCACTCAATATTGAAGGGTAAGAGAACTGAGACTGCAGATATAGTTTGATTCTGGCTGAATTTGGGATAAGACAACTAGAAATTATAGGAAGATTCTTATCTATTGGCATGTAACTGTAAAAAATAGATAACAATTTCAAAGATCATTATTATGAAATTCTAGAAAAGTCAGTATGGCACATAAGGAGGAATGGTGACACTGCAAAGATGAGGCATTTAACAGTATGAAAACAGACCAAAAATGTCTTTTTTTTTTTTCCCGGTTCACACACCTTCTATAAGCAAACACTCTCCACATTATGCCATGTTTTCATTTTATTAGTGGCAGCGCCAGACATTCCTTATGTCGTGGGTGTTTGGAAGGTGCTGTACGAGACCAATTTTGTTTTTAAGAGGTGAGGACTAAACTCTGATTTTATTTTCTTGCCCAAATTCCTATCTAAGCGGTCTGTGGAGTCATGCCCTACACATCATAAGTTCTCATCAGATGGGTTTTCTTTAACTCACCCTGACTCTGGCAAAACATTACGAGACAAGGAAGAAAATAAAAACATTTTACCCCAAAACAGATTTCTTTGCCATATTTTGAAATGGCTCCCGCAAAGCCGTCCATTGTGGAGGAACATTTGCATCTGTGAGGAATCTCTATTAACATAGCTAGATCTTTTACTTCCAGGCCCTCCCAATCCTTAAGAGATTAAGATCTGAATAGGAAACATTTGTCATCTATTGTCTCTAAAGGCAGCCACTGTAAGACTTCAAAAGAACTTTGGTCTCCACAATCTTCTATCTTAACCTGAACATTCTCTTTCTACCAATCCCGGGTCTTTAGACAAACTCAGCCAACTGTCAACCAGAAGATGTTTACATTTACCTGTAGCCTGGAAGCTCCCCCACTACCTCCCTTTTGAGTTGTCCGGTCTCTCTTGTCTCTCTGGACCAAACCAATGTATTTCTTTCTTTTTTTTTTTTTCTTGAGACAGAGTCTCGCTCTGTCGCCCAGGCTGGAGTGCAATAGTGCCATCTCAAGCTCCGCCTCCTGGCTTCAAGCGATTCTCCTGCCTCAGCCGCCCAAGTAGCTGGGATTGCAGGCGCCCGCTATTATGCCAGCCTAATTTTTGTATTTTTAGTAGAGATGGGGGTTTCACCATGTTGGTCAGGCCGGTCTCGAACTGCTGACCTCAGGTGATCCGCCCGCCTCGGCTTCCCAAAATGCTGGGATTACAGGCATGAGCCACTGTGCCTGGCCAAAGTATTTCTTAAATGTATTTGGTTGATTACTTGATTGGTGTCTCATGCCTCCCTAAAATGTATAAAACTAAACTGCCCCCAGGCCACCTTGGGCACGTGTTCTCAGGACCTCCTGAGGGCTGTGTCACGGGCCATGGTCGCTCATATTTGGCTCAGAATAAGTCTCTTCTGGCCAGGCCCGGTGGCTCACGCCTGTAATCCCAGCACTTTGGGAGGCCGAGGTGGGTGGGTCACGAGGTCAGCAGTTGGAGACCAACCTGACCAACATGGTGAAACCCTGTCACTACTAAAAATACAAAAATTAGCCGGGTGTGGTGGCAGGCGCCTGTAATCCCAGCTACTCAGGAGGCTGAGGCAGGAGAATAGCTTGAACCCAGGAGGCAGAGGTTGCAGTGAGCCGAGACTATGCCATTGCACTTCAGCCTGGGCAACAGAGCAAGACTCTGTCTCAAAAATAAATAAATAAATAAAAAATAAATCTCTTCAAATATTTTACAGAAATTGACTCTTTTTGTCAACTGAGGATATTTAAAATACAACCCTGTCATGAACAGAGGACTTAAGCTAGCACACCATTATTCTCCTACCCCCAGTCTTTTGATTAAAAAAAATTCAATCTTTTGTGTTCCTTAATGATCCATCTTAGAGGCCAGGTGTGGTGCCTCATGCATGTAATCACAACACTTTGGGAGGCCAAGGCAGGCAGATCGCTTGAGTTCAGGAGTTCAAGACCACCTTGGGCAACATGGTGAAATCCCCGTCTCTATAAAAAAATACAAAAATTAGCCAGGCATGGTGCCTGTAATCTCAGCTACTCAGGAGGCTGAGGTGGGAGGATCGCTTGAGCCTGGGAGGCAGAGGTTGCTGTGAGCCAAGATGGTGCCACTGCTCTCCAGTCCAGGCGACAGAGTGAGATTCTGTCTCAAAAGAATGATAATAATAATAGTAATAATAATAATCATCATCATCATCCATCTTAGATTATCTTCCCAGACCATGGAACAGACCACATTCCTAAACCTGCAAGGAACACCACTGCCTATCAAGTGGCCCAGAAACTCCTTGGACTTCCATTCCAGGTCACAGTCTGGCTCCAAGTGTCTTTCTGATCTCCAACAAGGTCCCTCTGGTTTCTAGATATAGTGCATCGTTCACTGTTTGCCACTCCCTAAACATTTATCCATATTCGGTAACTGTGTACTTATTCCTTAACCTGAAACTCTTCTCTCTACCATTCACATCACCATCAAAATTCTACTCGAGGCTCGGTTCAAACACATATTCTGGTGACTTCCTTTTTCAATGGAAAGCTTTCCTATCCCCTACCCCTGCCCTTGGCTGTTTCTTCCATTGCGCATCATCTTGCCATATTTTAGGTGGTGTTTTGTGTTTATCTCTTCTCCTGCAACCGCGGTTTTAGCTGGCAGAGACTGTCTGATTCCTTTCGGGAAATCTGCAGGACTTTGCACAAAGTAGGTGACTCAACGGAGGTCTGACAGACGCATGTTCTCTTTGCAGCTCAGCTCGGCCTACGTGGTTTAATATTTATGGAGAGTCCACTGTGAGGCAGACCCTGGACAGGGCTCAGCAGCATCTTCTCTGCCACTCACATCTTCACCGAGATGTGTAACCAGGCAAATCCTGTGGACTTGGTTTTTATTTCTTATCATCAAAATTTTAAAATTTTAATTTTTAAATGAAAATGTAATGCTGGGTGTGGTGGCTTACACCTGTAATCCTAGTACTTTGGGAGGCCAAGGCAGGAGGATTGCTTGAACCCAGGAGGTTGAGATCAGCCTGGGCAGCATAGTGGAACCCTGTCTCCAACAACAACAACAAAAAAAAATTTAGCCAAGTACAGTGGCATGTTCCTGTAGTCTCAGCTACTTGGGAGGCTGAGGTGGGAGGATTACCTGACCCTGGGAAGGCCGAGGCTGCAGTGAGCCATGATTGTGCCACTGCATTCTAGCCTAGCCTGGAGGACAGAGTGAGGACCCCATCTCAAAGAGAAAAAGAGAGAAAGAGAGAAGACAGAGAGAGAGGAAGGAAAGAAGGAAGGAAGGAAGAAGGAAGGAAGGAAGGAAAGAAAGAGAGAGAAAGAAAGAAAGAAAGAAAGAAAGAAAGAAAGAAAGAAAGAAAGAAAGAAAGAAAGAAAGAAAGAAAGAAAGAAAGAAAAGAAAGAAAGAAGAAAGAAAGAAAGAAAGAAAGAAAGAAAGAAAGAAAGAAAGAAAGAAAGAAAGAAAGAAAGAAAGAGGCCGGTTGTGGTGGCTCACACCTGTAATCCCAGCACTTTGGGAGGCCAAGGTGGGTGTATTGCCTTAGGTCAGGAGTTCAAGTCCAGCCTGGCCAACATGGTAAAACCCTGTCTCTACTAAAAATACAAAAATTAGCTGGGCGTGGTGGTGGGCGCTTGTAATCCCAGCTACTTGGGAGGCTGAGGCAGGAGAATCGCTTGAACCCGGGAGGTGGAGGTAGCAGTGAACCAAGATCACGCCATTGCACTCCGGCCTGGGAGACAAATGTGAGAGAAAGAAAGAAAGAGAAAGAGAGAGAGAGAGAGAGAAGGGAAGGAAGGAAGGAAGGAAGGAAGGAAGGAAGGAAGGAAGGAAGGAAGGAAGGAAGGAAGGAAGGAAGGAAGGAAAAAGAAAGGAGGGAGGGAGGGAATAAAGAAGGAAAGAAAGAGAGAGAGAAAGAAAGAAAGAAGGAAGGAAAGAAAGAAAGAAAGGAGGGAAGGAGGGAGACAACACAGGTAAAATGTAGCAGCTAGGCTTGGAAAGAAAATAGATCACAACATCAGGCAAACCCACAGGTAACAAATGGTGGTAGTACACCTTTAGTATCTTTTGATTTTGTGACATTTTAAACCTCATATTCATCCCCTCATTTGGTACAGCAGTTCCTTAACTAGTACACAATCGACTGTTATGTTCATAATAGGATTGAGATATGGTGGCAGATTTATATAACTGAGCTTAAAGCAGGGGATGGGGAGACTGTTAAGAAAGTTACCTAATGGTAATTGAAGGTTATTTATAAAAATAAACAACCTAAATGTTCATCAGCTGGGCACTCGTTCAATAAATCGGTATATATCCATAATTGTAACACATTATACCATCGTGAGAAAATAAGCATAATACGTAGTTTATTTGGTCAGAAAAGCAAGTTGTGAAACAATGCATTTGGCATGATATAATTTGTGTTGGAAAAAACTTTCTATATAAGTAAGTGCACATACATGTAAATTAAAACTGTAAATTGTGGATAGATACATATATAGTATATATGTGTAAAATATATACTATATAAATATTTATATAAAAATATACTACATATTTTCTTCTTGAAGAATTCGTACATTATATTTATTTTGTTATTGTTATTTTTTTGAGACGGAGTTTCCCTCTTGTTGCCCAGGCTGGAGTGCAATGGCACGATCTCAGCTCACTGCAACCTCCACCTCCCAGGTTCAAGCGATTTTCCCGCCTCAGTCTCCCTAGTAGCTGGAATTACAGGTGCCCGCCACCAAGCCCAGCTAATTTTTTTGTATTTCTAGTAGAGATGGGGTTTCACTATGTTGGCCAGGCTGGTCTCGAGCTCCTGACCTCAGGCGATCCACACGCCTCAGCCTCTCAAAGTGCTATGATTACAGGCATGAGCCACCATGCCCAGCTTGAATTCGTACATTATAGTTATCTACAAAGAAAGGAACTGGAGGAGAAGCACAAAGTGTGGGAAACGGAGAAATATTGTTCAGTTTTTACTTATATTTCTGTGTTATTTGAATTTGTTATAATAAATGCATATTATTTTTGCAATTAAAAACAACAATAACAGCAAAATCACTAAAAGAAAGAGGAAGTTCCCTGGGCAGAAATCTGTCAGGATTGCAGTAAACATACAGGGGGCCTTTGAAACCCAAAGAGGAGTTGTCAGTGGGCCACAGAGAGCTGGAGCCACTGTCCTCTTTGGGGACCTGTCCCCTACTGATGTGAATATGAGTTTGTCAAAATGGACCTCACATTAACAGAGCCTCAGGAAGGACCAGCCACTTGCTTGGTCATCATTGCTCTTCGATCGGGGACAAACGGTTTTCCCTCCTGTTAGACACATCTTCAGGGAAGGACTCAAGAGTCACCTAGCAGTGTAGGCTGGAATTGGTGGCCACCTATAATCCAGGCCTCTCCGCGCGTGTGTCCTACTCATATTTGAACCTCTATAAGGACACCTAGTCAGGACTTTTTCTAAATAAGTATTTATAAAAAGTTTTGCAGGATATCCTTAAGTTGCTCCTTGGCATCTGTCTTTTATGTAGAGTCCTCTCAGTTCATCTTTCCTCCCAGTACATATGTATTAAATCTCAAATCGTTTCTGTTTAAAGCAAGATTTCCTTGGTTGTTTTTGTTTGTTTGTTTGTTTGTTTTTTGAGACGGAGTCTCGCTCTGTCGCCCAGGCTGGAGTGCAGTGGCCTGATCTCAGCTCACTGCAAGCTCGGCCTCCTGGGTTTACGCCATTCTCCTGCCTCAGCCTCCCGAGTAGCTGGGACTACAGGTGCCTGCCACCTTGCCTGGCTAGTTTTTTGTATTTTTTTTAGTAGAGACGGGGTTTCACCGTGTTCGCCAGGATGGTCTCGATCCCCTAACCTCGTGATCCGCCCGTCTCGGCCTCCCAAAGTGCTGGGATTACAGGCTTGAGCCACCGTGCCCGGCCCCTTGGTTGTTTTTTATGCAAGGTTGGTACAGGAGACAGAGCTGGCTTTGCCCTGAGCCTTGTTTCCTTCTCTGTGCTTCAGGGTCCTCGTCTGTAAAACCAAAGAGTTGCGCCAGATGATCTCCAGGGCCTTTATACACACTAACATTCATACTCCTGTCCATGAGCGTTTGAATGGATACAGGCTCCCTACTAAGAGCTGTGTGGCATTGTGAGGCCCTCAATTTTATAGTTGAAGTGAACATGAAACCTTTTCTCTTTTGATTGCTCCTTTGTCCTTTTTCCAAGGCAGAAAGCTAACCCCTGTTGGTGTAACCTGATACAGAGTCTGACAAAGGGGCAAGCACAGAAAACAGCAGAAACTACATTAGGGTGCCCATTCCGCCATGTTCAAAGATGGAGGCCCATTGGCAGGCACTGCATCCGACACTAAGAAGGTGCTCAATAGAAGTTCTTTGAAGAGGTAAATGACTGAATAAGCAATGCCACCAGCTGAGAGGAAGGCAAACTTGTTCAGAGAAAAGCTCGAGTTGCCTGAAAAGAGAAAAGCTCGAGTTGCCTGAAATGGACCTTGAGGGCCAGTTTGAAGGTTCTCCAAGGCCCACAGCAACTTCTGTCCGCCATGAATTGCCTTCTTTTCTGTGGAGATCTCCTTGATGGCTAAGAGTTTCTCAAGGTGCAGTGAATGAGGAGAACAACATGGCACCCTGAGATTGGTCATCCCTACCCATAGAATGTTCTTAAACAGAAGCAGTTTTAATCTGTCAACAAATAGAGCTCTTGATTTTTCAATTAAGTTGGAAGGTAAACTAACCACTAGTGAAAAGATGCAAATAAAGGTTTTTTTCTGGGTCTGTTTTAGCAAATAGATGCTACCCATTTAAAGGAAGCATTTTTTAAAAAAGCCTGAATAATGCTTGAAAGTTATTTTGTTGTCTTAAGTAGGTTAAACTAATTTGTCTATATTTTCGCTTATTTTATTTACTTTATTTTATTTTATTTTATTATTTTTGAGACAGTCTCACTCTGTTGCCCAGGCTGGAGTGCAGTGGCATGGTTTCGGCTCACTGCAACCTCCGCCTCCCGGGTTAAAGCAATTCTCCTGCCTCAGCCTCCTGAGTAGTTGGAATTACAGGCATGCACCACCACAACCAGCTAATTTTTGTATTTTTAGTAGATACGGGGTTTCATCATGTTGGCCAGGCTGGCCTGCCTTGGCCTCCCAAAGTGCTGGGATTACAGGCGTGAGTCACCGCACCCGGCCTCATTTATTCTTGAATGGTTTAACTAGTTCTTCAAAGATAACACAAAGAGAAACTTTAGCCAACTTTAATTATTCACAGATGCCCAAATTCAATTATTCATATTAATTTATAACAGGAAAATTATATGTTAAAGCACACATTAGACACCTCCAGAAGTTTCTACTTACTTCTTGTGGTCCCAGTCTTCTTTGTCAACTTATATTTTGCTGTATCTTTCTGACTTCTATTAATAGTTCTTTTAATTATCTGCTGGTCCTTTGTTCCTGCTAGACTTTCTAGTTTTAACTTCTCATGATATCATACAACCAAATGGCACCAAGCTTCACTGTTTCTGGTATCTTTAAAATGTTGCGTTTAAAATGCTTAAAATGTTGTGTGTGCTTCAGCAAATCAACATACATGAAGAAGACCCAAATGTGGTTTCGTCTCTTTTTAATGTCTCTCTCTTTTTTTTTTTTTTCTCAGCAAAGTAGTATGGAATTGGTCATTGTCAAAGTAAGAAAGAAGCAGGCAGTGCAACAGTGTGGTCTAGGAGGGGAGAAGGCTTAACAATGGTCAGCAGACCAGGCCTGTGATTTAGGGACCATCAGTTCGCCTTTCTGGGCCTCAGTTTCCCATTGGCAAAAAATAAGCCATTGAAGCCGACTGAGCTCTGTGTTTGCAGTCCTGACTTTCCACTGTATTGTAAGAGGCAGTATTTGGGAGTGGTAGGTATGATTTCTAACTCATTTTAGATCAGTTAGAAAGGAATAATGTAGATCTTGAGAAATACGACTATCAGGGTGCCCCTGAGAAACAGGTAGTCACCTCTCTTCCTGGCGAGATGAGGAAATTGTGATTTAAAAACAAAAAGCCCTAAGTTGCAATCCTTCACTCACTGATTAGGAAAAAAAAAAAGCTAAATCGGTATTTTTCTTAACAAAACACAACTGTAAACAGAAGGTTTTGAGGTAAAAGGAAAGTATATGAGAATAAAAACCAGTTTATTAAGTATTTTAAATTGTAAGCCACCCAATTGTTCCAAAACACAAAAGCCTTCCCTGTTTTTGTTACTCAGTGGCCCTGTGATTTAAAGCTGCTGACAACACCAGCCGCTCACAATGACACTGTCCCCCTTTCTTCCGCGCACAGTCCTAGCAGACACTCATTTGTATGTATGGTTTCAGCCTGTCTGCCGTGTCTGGCCAAAGGGACAGCTACTAATGGCATATGTTAATTACTATCCAACAACTTCCTTTCATTAGAGTGTTTATTAACATTCTCACTTCTGCCC
Organism: Macaca nemestrina; assembly: GCF_043159975.1. NCBI lineage: Eukaryota > Metazoa > Chordata > Mammalia > Primates > Cercopithecidae > Macaca > Macaca nemestrina. Next base: position 82,187,227 of record NC_092140.1, read on the forward strand.
ATTGAACCAGCTGGCACGAGGGTCGGCTGGCAGCCCTGAGTTCACGTGCTGTTTTCACTCTGGGCCCACAAGATATAATAGATTTTTCCTTTTGAATAATGAAACTCTTTCTGTGTCTAGCTCAGCCGAGAGCTTTCTGAGATGTCCAAAAGATGACACCAAAATAGTAACTTGGAAATAAACGCTTTGCCGTTGTGGCCAGCATCAGAGTTGGTCTAGATATATTTTGCTACTCTAACAGGATAGGCATCCATCTATTTGTTTAGACATCTCTTCTTTATCACTAACTGGTACCAAATAACCCTTACCAACTGTACATACTCAGAAGCTATGAGATAATATATGTATTAGTGAGAATATAAATGATTTTAGAAGGGACACCAGCCTTCTCTAAATACATCTCCAGGCCAGGTGCAGTAGCTCATGCCTGTAATCCCAGCAGTTTGGAAGGCTGAGGCAGGTGGATTACTTGAGATCAGGAGTTCAAGACCAGCCTGACCAACACAGTGAAATCCCATCTCTACTAAAAATACAAAATTAGCCGGGTGTGGTGGCAGGAGCCTGTAATCCCAGCTATACTCAGGAGACTGAGGCAGGAGAATCGCTTGAACTCAGGAGGAAGAGGTTGCAGTGAGCCAAGATCGGGCCGCTGCACTCCAGCCTGGATGACAGCAAAACTCTGGCTGGAAAAAAAAAAAAAAACCCAAACCATTTTCAGATTAGATTTCTCAATAGCATGACAATACACAGTTTACTAAAATTTAAGAGGGTGGGGATTGGGAAATGGGGAAAGTAAAATATTGGGGGAAAGGTCTAAAAAGCCAAAACCGTGGCCAGCATGATGAACTATGAACTGACATCTACAGCATTCATATTTCACAGTAACAGCACCATTAACCATAAAAGACTCTCTAGATCTGTCCATTTCATTGACTGCACATGTGCCTTTAAAGTGCTGTGAGGAGGGTGATGGACAAGCCACCACCAGAATGACAAAGCAGCAATGACATGGTAAACAAGTGTTCTTCTGCGACCTCCCCCAGTGATGAGGTCCCTCAGCCATCACTTGTGGCAGAATATCAAATGCAGGAGAGAGATAGTGCAGAATGCTAAAGAGGCAGTTCTTAGACAGTCGCTTTGTTGGGGAATCATAGTAGATGCCACTTTAAAGGGGACCAGAAGTTTTGTTCTCATCTGATCAAGTCCTTCTACACAAATATTAGACGAATGGTTTTTTTTTTTTTTTTGCTTTCAAATTAGAACACAACAAAGAAAAGTAATTTTGCCAAACGATTCCATAGCTGCAAAGACATGGGGCTTTAGTACTTTCTTTTTAAATTAAAGCAAAAGCAGGTCTGTGCATTATATTCTTAGCCCTGTGAGAAGGCCACACTCCTTTTCTTTCTTTCTTTTTTTTTTTTTTTTGAGATGCAATTTCTCTCTTGTTGCCCAGGCTGGAGTGCAATGGCGCGATCTCGGCTCATTGCAACTCCCAGGTTCAAGCAATTCTCCTGCCTCAGCCTCCCAAGTAGCTGGGATGACAGGCGTCCACCACCATGCATGGCTAATTTTTTGTATTTTTAGTAGAGACAGAGTTTCACCATGTTAACCAGGCTGATCTTGAACTCCTGACCTCAGATGATCCACCTGCCTCAGCCTCCCAAAGTGCTGGGATTACAGGCGTGAGTCACCGCAATTGGCCCGCACTCCTTTTCTTCTCAATCCTCAGGTCCCAGCCACCAGAACCACCAGCTCCCCAGGATATGTGATGTGAAGCTATGACCGTACTTAGTCACATTCTCTCATGGGTCAAGGAGCCCTGGGCAGGAAAGTCTTTGGCATTTTGTGGGAAGGTAGATGGAGGAGTGCCACCAGCCATAAGAAGGATGCTTTAGTGGGGGCACTCATTGAATCAACAAATACGTGTTACCTACAAACAGCTGATATTTAGCTGTCATGCACCAGTATGGCCGTATCTACTAATTTCTAAAATATCAAAATACTTCTGTACTGATTGGCAAAACGTCTCTACCTTGAACCTCCCCAGTGCCTTCCTCTGCTGCAGACATAGCAATCTCTTCCCCAGGACCCCCTGAATTCCATAAGACCAGCATTAGCACCTGGCTCTATGGGGGCCTCCAGGACTCTGCTCCAGTGCTGGGGCTGGCATTGTACAGAAACAGCCGTGCTGCTGACACGGATGTATATATTTAGACTATCATCCTTGCCTATGGTGTCTTGGAATTAGAGTGGTATTAGTGATACACAGAAGAATCAAACACTGACCAGCGTCTTTCAGAAGCTCCCAATTTGGTGGATCATGAAAAACGCTCTGTGCTAAGCCCCAGGAATTTTGAAATGGTGCCACTTTGGTGAAACTAATCTGCAGACTTGGAACCTGGACGATATCAACCTGCTAGAGGGAGTCAGGTTCTCAGGGACAGATTCACATCACTCAAGCTCTCAGGAGGTTGCTATCCAAACCAAAATGACAATTTATTAATTTGCAACAAGAAATAAGAACTTCTAAGCTGAGTGGACACTTGTGTCACCTTGACTAACATGTTCTTTCCCAGTAGAAAACCAAAAGGAAGACAAATGGTAATGAGAATGCCGCTTGAGCACAGACTGAGCAGGGGATATTAGAAGGATGGTTTAATGTCAAAGGGTGTTTTTTTTTTTTTTTTAGACGGAGTCTCATTCTGGCACACAGGCTAGAGCTGGAGTGCAATGGAGCAATCTTGGCTCACTGCAACCTCCACCTCTCGGGTTCATGCAATTCTCCTGCCTCAGTCTCCTGAGTAGCTGGGATTACAGGTGCCTGTCACCACGCCTGGCTTATTTTTGTATTTTTAGTAGAGATGGGGTTTCATCATGTTGGCCAGGCTAGTCTCAAACTCCTGACCTCAAAAATGATCCACCTGCCTCAACCTCCCGAAGTGCTGGGATTACAGGCGTGAGCCACTGTGCCCAGCCAGGTGTCAAATTTTCTTAAGCTTGTGCCTTCATCTCTTCTTTGGGGACAGACCTGCCAAACAGATAGGACTGGATGTTCCCATGAGGTCGCCCATGCACTGCCCCCTTGGCTAGACCTTCCTCTCTGACTCCCACTTTCCCTGTTCCATGCAGACATCCTGCTTTGGTTGACATGTTCTATCTTTAGATTTGTTAATACAACCAACCAGCCTCCTGCCAAACTCTGTTGATTTCTTATTCCCAGCTTGGAAGGTAGGACCCCTTTCCCAACCTCCTCAGCCCCCAAACACCGAGATCCTACTGTGTGAACTAGACTGTTATCATTTAACTCATTGGTTCCCAATTAGGCTGAACTTTTGAAGTATCTGAGAAATTTTTTAAAATACTGATGCCTGGTTCCCATCTGCAGAAATTCTGATTTAATTGATATGGGGTACAGCCTGAACAGTGGGCTTTTTTAAATCTCCCCAAAATATGTGACCAGAATGTTGGGGTCCTAAAGAGTTAAAATTCAAAGGAAAGAGTTTTGTGGTTGAGCAAAGTTTAGGAATCACTGATTTAGCTCTCAGAATTGGCAGATGCTTCCACCTGCACCAGCTCTTAGCAAATGCCAGTATTCCAGCCTGACATGGGGAATTATTTGGTCTAGGGTAGGAGCCAGGCATTAGGCATTTTTACAGAGCTCCCCAGATGAGTCCAATGTGTAGCCGAGGTTGAAGTCCACTGGTCTAAACATCAGCTTGTCTGACTCTCCTGTGTCAGTTCCTTCTTGGACATGCATTGCACAGAGCAGAATACAGGAGAGCCACCGGGTGCAAGGTCTGTTGCGGTGAGCAGCAGGGGTCTGCATGTGTGACCCCATGGCAAACACAGGAAGAGCATGTGGGCACAATGTGGCAGAGGAGCTCAAAGCATGTTTGATTCTCTACCTCCATACCAAATTTATGATATTTCCCTGGCGTGGACATGGGCTGGGGTATAGAATCCTGGGGTCATTTTCTACCATAGCTTTGGGCAACTTTTTTTTTTTGGCTCACTGCAACCTCCACCTCCCAAGTAGCTGGGATTACAGGCACTTGCCATCATGCCTGGTTAATTTTTGTATTTTAGTAGAGACAGGGTTTCACCATGTTGGCCAGGCTGGTCTTGAACTCCTGACCTCAGGTGATCCGCCTGCCTCGGCCTCCCAAAGTGCTGGGATTACAGGCATGAGCCACCACACAGGTTTGGGCAACTTTAATAGAAGTCGATGAGTCTGGGTGTGCTTGAGAAAGTGTGCTCGGCTGCATGCTTTTCCACAAGGACTCTGACTTCCTTGTCTTCTGTGGGTGCTCTTTGGCTGCTCCCTTGCCTCTTCACCAGGGACCCTGGCTTTCTGGAGGCTGCCATCTTGAAAGACGCTGTCCTGCATTTTTGTGCTATTCTCTTTAGCAGTAGCTATGCTTGGCAGAGAAGCAAGTGACTGGAGAATTCCAATCTGTCATCTTCCTAAATTGCCTAAGAATTTTCCATTTTCCTCACAATTCCCTAATTTCCTGTTGTCATTTTGAACCTTTCCAGTGTGCATGAGAATTCATTTGTGTTTTCCCAGTGTGCGCCGTCTTGTCTGATGGCGGGGCATATGGGAAAGCCATCAGCTCTGCTCTGTAAGCAACTTTTTAAAATAAAATGCATTCCTAGGAGAGGAAAAGGGAGTTGGCAGGGCAGAGGACTGCTCCAGCACCTCCACCCTTCCTTTTCCTGGGACTGCCAGTCATGGGACTTGGAACTGAATTTTGAGAGTAGGGACAAGGGGAACAGAGGAGGGCCACCATGTATGGTTGGGCAGGTGACACACAGCACAGTTCTAGGGACATCACTGACAGCGTTGTATGGTCACAGAGCCGTACAGCCACTGCCCCTACTGCCATATCCCACAGTCCTGGCAGAAGCACTGTTTTTTTGAATTCCAGCTCTTCAGCGGCCTCAGATTCTGGTTACGTTGTGTATCTGAGAAAAGCAGCACCAGAGAAGTTGCTTGTTTGCTCTGGGATTCACTTTGTTCATCTAGAAATAAATAGGTGCATAATTCTAAAAGTCATTTTCTTTTAGAAATTATGCCAAGACTTGGCATAATTCTAAAAGTCACTTTCTGCAGGCCTGCGGGAGCCCAGCTGTTGGCATGACTGAAACAATTTGCATATAATCTCTGATAAAATAAAGAGAACATTAATTTGAATCTGCTAGCAGACATCTTGGAGATCATTTGTCTGACACCTGCACCAAATTTCTCCACATGAGGAAGGCAGAGGTATAATGTCACACGGTAAGCTTGTGGCAGATAACACCCAGGTCCTCTTAATTATGTTATCCCTGAGCATCCCAACTCCCTGCCCTGTCATTACTAGAGTAATAAACCAAATTTCACTAGTTTGTGTCCACACCAGTCAGCCAGGACCTCTTCAGTCCTCTGCAATATGTCTTCCCGTGTTACTTCTACAATTCTCTGTATACTCATGGACAAATTAACTCTTGCCACGCACTCATCATTCCACTGATCACCAACAGGGATCTCGGTGCTCACTAGGCCTCTTTTTCCCACCAGATATCTGTTGGTGCTGCTGTCTCACACCACAGCAGTGGAAAGCAGTAGGGCCCTCAGGATACTAAAGTTACCCTGTCTCCACCTCCCTCCTTGTTTTAGTGTATAAACCCCAAGGTAAGCTATATTTTTGCAAGCTCTGACCTTTTCTTTGTAGAACTTGCAAGGGCTTATGACAGGGGCAACCTGTTCATGTGAGGCTCCTGCTTCCCTTAGGGTGAGTTATTTCCCTGAAGGCTTCTCTGTTCTTCATGCAAATAATATCTTATAGGCCAACCCCAGCAGTTCATTTCCGTCTTTTGTGTCCATGGTGATAATTGGATATTGAAGGATCTAGTTAGCTTGAGGGGAGGAGGTGCCGTTTGACGTTTGTTATGAATGTGGTCTAAAATAAGACTCACTTTGTGTCTCTTGATTGTTTCATCTATGAAAGCCCCCATTCCATCCCCATCAGTCTGCACTTTCAATTACTGCAAACTCTAGCAGAGTAGGACAGTGCCCAAGAAGCAATTGTCGTCTGCCCACTACACCTCCAAGGTAGACAGATGCAGATCCAGGCTTTGAAAGACCTGAGGGCTTGTATAATTTTTGGCACCATCTTATTTGTTTGTTTGTTTGTTTTGAGACACAGTCTCTCCTTATTGCCCAGGCTGGAGTGCAGTGGCACGATCTTGGCTCACTGCAACCTTCATTTCCTGGGTTTGAGCGATTCTCCTGCCTCAGCCTCCTGAGTAGCTGGAACTGCAGGTGCCCATCAGCACACTCGGCTAATGTTTGTATATTCAGTAGAGACAGGGTTTCACCATGTTAGCCAGGGGGTCTTGAACGCCTGACCTCAAGTGATCTGCCCACCTCAGCCTCCCAAAGTGCTGGGATTACAGGCATGAGCCACTGTGCCAGGCCTTTGGCACCATCTTAAATAAAAAAGAATACACGAAGAAGAAGAAAAAAAGAATATAAAATGCCTAATACAAAGTCAGGTACAAAAGTGATTTCTTTAGAATTAGAAAAGAAATCACAACAAATTAAAAAATTTGAAAAGCTGATCAATAACAGAAACACTACAAAATCTAGAAAAATACTATCATAATTTTTTTTTTTTGGAGACAGAGTCTTGCTCTGTCGCCCAGGCTGGAGTGCAATGGCGCAATCTCAGCTCACTGCAACCTCCAACTCCTGGGTACGAGCAATTCTCCTGCCTCAGCCTCCTGAGTAGCTGGGATTACAGGCATGCGCCACCATGCCCAGCTAATTTTTGTATTTTTAGTAGAGACGGGGGTTTCACCATGTTGGTCAGGCTGGTCTCGAACTTCTAACCTCAGGTGATCCGCCTATCTCGACCTCCCAAAGTGCTGGGATTACAGGCGTGAGCCACCATGCCCAGCTACTGTCATAATTTTTATTGCTAAACTGCTAGGCACATCTTTCTAAATGCCTTTTCATTACATTTTTGGGGGCTGCACACTTATTTATATGGCCATGATTTTGTACTATCAATGTCTGTAGCGATAATAAATAATTCAGTCTTTCCTCTAGCATGGTTGAGGGGAAATTGTCTTTTATTACTATTGGTAATTAGAAAAGTTTTCTTGGCTTCACAACATGTTATTGGTCATATCCTGTAAACTTTTAGGATAGGGAGAACCTCTCAAATTTCTTTCATATATAAGTCATAAGATTCCAGGGCATTCAAATGTTTGCACAGTAGCTAATCTTCAATGCTTTTTGGATTGGTAAGACTCATTAACTGAGTTAGTGGGAGGGATTCTAAAACGTAAGTTTCATTGACCTCCTGGAAACCTGCCTCCTTGACTTCCCACCCATCTGCTCTGGAAAATGAGTAGGAAATGCCCAACAAACCTCTTTCTCATTCCCACTGCTACCTGCCAGTGTGCTGGGGTGGCTACAACCATTGCCATTGCTCAGCTCGAGCTTAGAATGAAGGTGTGCGTAGATGGCAGCTGTGGCGAAGACACTGAAACTAGAATCAGGGTCCCAAGCTGACTTCCTTCCGGTGCTTAAAGCACTTCCGCTTGGTAAGTAGATACATTTAAGTTGGATCAACTCACTAAGAAAACGTTGGGCATGAATTATTGTTCTTGTGTATTACACGCACTGTGTCTTCTTTCTTTGATTGAGTGGTTTTCAAACGTGCTGCACAGACTCCTGGGTTTCCTTGGAGGTTCCTCAGGGACCACTTAGATGAGTGTGAGGTAAGGTGGTGCCTTGATCAGGGGATGGGGAGCACAGTGGTTGGGGGTCTTGGTCCACTGTCAATCATACTTCATCAGAGTCAACGGAATTAAATGCAAGTGTTTTGCTTGAAAATGTTCGAAAAATTTTCCAATCAGTTCATTTTGATCAGGAACAAGCATTATGCTTCCTAGATCTGTCCTCTCTGCCATTTAGAAATCTTATCAATGTATTTGCCAACAATGAAGAGTCAAAGTACTTACATAAATGCAATTAAATGATGATCCTGCTTCTGTGTTTTGGTAATACACATTCATAGAATATGTATGTCAGTTTGTTTCAGGATTACATTCTTTTTTGCTTTACTTTGTTTTCAGTCTTCTGTTCAAAATGCAGTTGTTTGAATGAAAAACATTTTGTTTCCGTTACTTAACACAGATGCCCTGGGAACACCAACATTTCTTGGTACAGCAGGGACACATCTACTGGTTGGCATTTAATAAGTTTTTTTTTGTTTTTTTTTTAACTTTCCTTTTCAGCTCTCAGAGCTATTCCTGTATTCACTTGAGGTTTGCCCTAGTATTTCTTCTCTGGCTTTCTTTACCAAGCTCTATATTTTGCCAACTCTTCCAGTTAGGTGTTTGCTTTTGTAAGATAATTTGCGAATGAGGCATGATTAGCATTTTCTCAGATGTTGTTTGTCAGTTTTGTGTTCTAATACTGTCTCTTTCTTTTAACGGTCGTGGTACATGTATTACCTTCCTGTCTTCTTTCTTATCTTCAGGAGCTGGTCAGGAATTACTTACCTTAGGTGACTAGTAAGCCAACTTATACTTGGATAGGTAGCTACTTGAATGACTTGGTACTTCTGATTCCAAATCTTCCTTCCTGTTTTTTTTCCCTCTTCTATGGGCTCTTTAGGAGATGACTTTGGCTCCATCTCTGATTCCACATGTTCCACCTGAGAAACCCTACCTACCTACAATTGCTCTAGTACCACATGTGCAACAGTGACACCCATTTGTCTCTGAAGCTGTGTCTGCTTTCCTGAGTTCCAGACCCCCATTTTTAATGACTAACAAGCTATCACTAGGAAGTCCCTCGGTGCCTCAAATACAATGTGCCCAATATTAAATTATATCTTGCAATAAAGGATGAATTTGCCTCCACGTCATGTGATACACCACTGTGTGTGCACATGTTATTTGCTTTTGAGAAAAGTATAATGTGAATTTAATAAATCCCTTTTCAGTTTCGGCTATATTCAAAATGGAAAGAACAAGTTTAAAAGAAAATAGCTATTTTTAGAAGTAATCTGTTACACTTTCACGTGAGGTAGTGAAAACCAGCCATTGCTCATTGTGTTCAAGGTTCACCAACCTTCTGGGACTGTAACACTCAGTCCTCTGGTGGGGGAGGCACAGGCCCAAGCTGGTTCATGACACGTAGCCAGAAGACTATAAAATATGGAACATTTTCCTTCAAAAATCTTAATTTTGAAACATTTAAAAACCCTGTGAAAACATGCCTTTTTTGACTGAAATTTGAAAACAAAAACACCTTCTGAGAGGGGCCTGGTTGTGGTGGCTCACGCCTGTAATCCCAACACTTTGGGAGGCCGAGACGGGTGGATCTCTTGAGGTCAGGAGTTTGAGACCAGCCTGGCCAACAGGGCGAAACCCCGACTCTACTAAAAATACAAAAATTATCCAGGCGTGGTGGCACACGACTATAGTCCCAGCTACTGGGGAGGCTGAGGCAGGAGAATCGCTAGAACCCAGGAGGCAGAGGTGACAGTGAGCCAAGATTGTGCTACTGCACTCCAGCCTGGGTGACAGAGTAAGATTCCGGCTCAAAAAATAGTAAAATAAAAAATAAAATAATAAAAACTTTCTGAGGGGAGATCTACAGGCCTTACCAGACTGCTGAAGGAGTCCGTGGCACAGAAGAGGCTAAGAACCCCCAGGGGAGAGGAAAGCAAGAAGGCAAGTATGACTGGAGGGAAGTGGAGATGTCATAGTTGAGCTACCAGTTAAAGGAAAGGAGATCACTAGGGCTGGAGACGCTGTAATATTGAGGTTTTCTGCTGAGGGCTATGGGAAGTTATTGGAGGCTTTTGAGTAGGGAAGTAACATGATCTAAGTATTTGGCCACCCTGGTTAAGGTATGGGGGAATGATTGCTAAGGTCATGAGTGCTCTCCTGGAGACCATAAAAAGGTCAGCCCAGTTGGAAGATGACAGGAACTTGGGCTAGGGTGGTAGAGGTGGAGGCGGTGAAAGAGGTCACGATGATGAATGTATTTTGAAGGTAGAACTGACAGAATTTCATGACAGACTGAATGTGGGTGTGTGAGGGAAAAGAACACTCAGGCAAGACTTTTAGGTTTGTAGCAAGTGGGTGAGTCGTGGTGCCACTTATCAAGAGGGAGAAGATTGGGGAGGAGTAGGTTTGGGAGTGGGGAATGAAGCAGCTATGGAACCAAGAGTTCTTTTTGGAACATGTTAACTTTGACGGGCCTATGAACCATGCACATGGAGCTACTGAGCAGACAGTTGGATGTAAGTCTGGCGTTTGGAAAGGAAATAAGGACTGGAGGGCTAAATTTGGGGATCCTGGATATACAGTAGGCATAAGCTATGGTTTGGATGTTTGTCCCCTCTCAACCTCAGGTTAAAATTTGATCACCAAGTTTGAAAGCAGAGCCTAGTGAGACATGTTTGGGTCATGGGAGCAGATCCCTCATGAAGAGATGAAAGCCCTCTCCCAGAGGTGAGTGAGTTTTCACTGTATTAGTTCCCACAAGAGTTGTTAAGAAGAGCCTAGCACTGCCCTACTGTCTCTTTCCTCCTCTCTCCCCAAGTGATTGCTACACACACCAGCTCCCCTTCACCTTCCTCCATGAGTAGACAAAGCCTGAGATTCTCACCAGATGCAGATGCCAATTCTCGAACTCTCCAACCACCAGAATCATGGGCCAAATGAACCTTTTTCTATATACACATTAGCCAGCCTTAGGTATTCCTTCCTAGCAACACAAAATGGACCAAGAGAATTTATAAAGTCATGAGACAGGATGAGATCACCTAGGGAGCGAATATAGCTAGTGCTCTGAATGGCCAACACTTAGAGGCTTGGAAGCGAAGGAGGAGCTGGCAAAGCTGACTGAAAGTGGCAGCCAGTGAGACAGGAAGGTAGGATGAACGTTTAACCCATTTCCCGTTTAGAAAAACAAAGTGCAGCTTGCTGCCAGTATAGTATTCTCAGGGCAAACGGGAAATAGGTTAAAGAAAGAAAGACAGAATTTGAATTATAAGACATGCCTCAGTTCAGATGCTACAGAATATTTTAGAAACCTAATTTTGTAACACAAACAATAACAGTGGAACAGAGTACGTTACAACTTTTGGATTGCACGGGAAACCGTGGCTTATTCATGGATAGAATCATAGACTGAAGAACTTGATACCTGTGAATCCTAGACCATGGTTGGCTTTTAGCATTTTCTGTTCTTGGGCAAGTTGTTTTGCCATTTTGATCTTTTTTTTTTTTTCCTTTTCTTCTGTCTATAAATTGAGATCCATACAGCTAACCTATTTTGTAGGAAGATAGTGAAAACTTTCACATATCCACAAGAGAAGATGGACCACAATGCATGTTACAATATCAAGGAGTTAAACATCCAGGAGGAATTCTGTGTTCAGCACGGCTCTTATTTGGGCCCTGAGATCACCAGTCTGAGTCTCCATTATATGACTCTAATAGGGCCTGCACTAGACCAAAGCGTGAGAGAAAAATTTGTCATTGGCTGCTCCGTGTCTTATTCAGGCACTTCCAGCCTTACTTTGTCAGGCCTCAAATGGAGCTCCTGAATCTGGCTTCTTCAAGGGTCTCCCATGCTGACAATCTTTCCCAGGTCTCTCCTCGACCATGCAGGATGGCTTCCATTTCCCAGCCCCTCGGGGCTGCAGCTTCGGGATGCATGCTGCTGACTCCCTTCCCTACCTTCCTCAGCACTAAGTGCACTAAGTGCAGAGGCTGCTGGAGGTGTGGGAAGAATCTGGACCTCAATAGATGAAAATGGGGGCTCTAACTTTGTTTCCCATTCTTCCCATTGTCTGTAACTCAGCGTCTGCCTCCTGTGCCTCCTCTTTCCCTGTTGTATGGCTAACACCAGACCTCAGTCTCTTCAGTGGCACTCAACTTTTTCAAGTCACAAGATGGAAGCATTTTGGAAGAGGAGTAAAGGACCCGGACTCTGATACCATGCCACCACAAACTCGGGCAGGCACTTCAAAGCAGAGAGTCTCATTTTCCACTTCTGAAAATCACATGGTCTAGATGAGCTCTAAGTCCTTCGCACTCAATAATTTCACAGTCTTTTTTATTATTAATATTATTTTCAATAGAAAAATCATAATTGTGTATTTATGGGGTACAATGTGATGTTTTGATATATGTACACAACAAGGAATGATTAAATCAAGATATTAACATATCCATAATCTCAGTTGCTTATTATTTTTAAAAATTTGCCTATCATTTTTTATGGTGAGACATTTGAAATGTATTCTTAGTTATTTTGAAATATACATACATTATTATTGACTATAGTCACCCTGCTAGGCAATAGATCTCAAAACCTATTTTTCCTATCTACAAAGAAACTTTGTACTCTTAGATCAACAACTCTCCATTCACGCCCTCCCCACACACCATCCCCAGCCTCTGGTAACCACCATTCTACTCTATAATTCTGTGAGTTCAACCTTGTTAGATTCTGCGGATAAGTGAGATTATGTGGTATTTGTCTTTCTGTGCTTGGCTTATTTCACTAAGCATAATGTCCTCCAGATTCCTCCATGTTGTTCCAAATGACAGGATTTCCCCATTTGGGGGCTGAATAATATTCCATTGTGTCCATATACCACGATTTCTTTATCCATTCATCCACTGATAGACATTTAGGTTGACTCCATATTTTGGCTAACAATGCCACAATCTTTTTTTTTCAGATGGAGTCTCACTGTGTCACCCAGGCTGGATGGAGTGCAACGGCATCATCTTGGCTCACTGCAACCTCCGCCTCCCGGGTTCAAGCAATTCTCCTCCCTCATCCTCCTGAGTAGCTGGGATTACAGGTGCCCGCCACCATGCACAGCTAATTGTTGTATTTTTAGTAGAGACAGGGTTTTACCATGTTGGCTAGTCTTAAACTCCTGACCTTAAGTGATCCACCTGCCTTGGTCTCCCAAAGTGCTGAGATTACAGGGGTGAGTCACCGCACCCAGCCACCACAATCTTATATAAGGGACTAAGATAATAGAAAGTCATCACCAGATAGCATAACGGTCCTGCTGGAGAGCAGGAAGAATTCTCAGGGTGCTGCCAAATTCAGAAGAACAGACTAGTTTTTCAGATTCAGCCTGCCTCAGTGTCATGATGGTAAGGGTGGAAACATCAAAAGCAAGGATTTGCAAATGCCACCATTATCTTTCTTTCTGCATCTGCAAAATGACCCTGGCTCCACTTGGGCACAGATTGACTCCACGTGGGCACAGATTTACCTTGTTTTTTTTTTTTTTTAAATGAAGTCTCGCTCTGTTGCCAGGCTGGAGCACGGTGGTGTGATCTCGGCTCACTGCAACCTCAGATTCCCTGGTTCAAGTGATTCTCCTGCCTCAGGCTCCCTAGTAGCTGGGACTATAGGCACCCACCACCACGCCCGGCTAATTTTTGTATTTTTAGTAGAAACAGGGTTTCACCATGTTGGCCAGGATGGTCTTGATCTCCTGACCTTGTGATCCACCCTCCTCAGCCTCCCAAAGTGTTGGGATTACAGGCCTGAGCCATTGTGCCCAGCCCAGATTTACCTTTTTAAGGCTAGATTTTGATGTCATTTCCAAATGTGCCAAAGATCTAGAAAAAGCCACATAAAAGAGAATGGAGAGGAAAATACTACTCAATCCTCATTTCTCAAGGCCGGGAAAAGGAGTAGTAAATGGAATTTTGGAACACTGAGTAGTCTCCTTGGGGAGAAAAAAGACATCCACTATCTGACTGGCTTTGGATTTTGTTGGGGAGAGTCCGAAATCAGACAAAGAATGCCTGAGAAATAAGATATAGCCCTTAAGTATCCAGTTTTCCAAAATGTCTGCAATTTAATTAAACAACAGGGTTGATCTACCTCTTGAGGAGCTATTTTTAATTAAACTTTGCATTTGCATTTCTCCTCTCTGCTCTGTGGGGGCATTCCAGGGTAGCAGAGGGAGCAGTCATCTGGCCACACAGGATAGTTTGGGAAAGTCCCACTGCTGAGTTAACAGAATTCTTAAATGTGACTCCCATTGACTCTTCATTTTCACCAATATTCTCAGTAGTGTTAGTAAAACTTGTGTTATGTTATTTATTCTTTCATGACCTGTCTGCAAAATACCTCTTCTATATAGAACTCGAACACTGACTAAATTTCTGGTCAAGTTTCAGTTCTTCCATCTACAAAATAGTGCCACAAATCTCACTCTTAATACAGAATTGTTTTTATGCTTTGGATTAGGACCAAAAAGCTCATGACAATGTGTGTGGCATGATATCTCAGGCATGGTAGCAAAATTTGTGAAAAGTCAAGATAACAGTCACCCTGTATCTGTTTTCACCCTGCTGATAAAGACATACCCGACACTCCAGCCTGGGCGACAGAGTGAGACTCCGTCTTAAAAAAAAAAAAAAAAAAAAGAAATACCCGACACTAGGAAATTTACAAAAGGAAGAGGTTTATTTGACTTACTGTTCCACATGGGTGGAGAGTCCTCACAATTATGGTGGAAGGCAAGGAGGAGTAAGTCATATCTTACAAGGATGGTAGCAGGTAAAGAGAGAGCTTGTGCAGGGAAACTCCCGTTTTTGAAACCATCAGATCTTGTGATACCCATTCACTATCATGAGAACAGCATGGGAAAGACCCGCCCCCCTGATTCAATCATCTCCCACAGGGTCCTTCCCACAACATGTGGGGATTATGGAAGTTACAAGATGAGATTTGGGTGGGGACACAGAACCAAACCATATCACCTTGCAATGAAGGGAAGAAACTGTCACTGGGGACATTGCTTGAGTATGACATATTTTTAATCCTTAGGGTGAAGAGAACTCCATTTGGATAATAAGGAAATCAAACTACTATGTAGACATTATTCTCACAAATTACTCACGTTCTAACTTAAAGAAACTTCTACGCAATGAAAAAATAAATAGGCAAACTGATTGACCAGGAAGGTCAAGATGGATGAGGAAAGATGGGTGTGTATTAAAGAAGTGGTAATTGTCTTTCTATAAACTGGCTGTAATAATTTGAAACTGTGTGGCCATTTTGTGTTTTGGAGAAACATACAGCACAAAAACCATATTCCTGCTGAATCCTCTAGCAGATATACACAATCCAAATGCCTCCATGTAAACTCTTAGAAATGGTGAGTCAGAAGAGCATAATTTCAGATTGAAAACAAAATATGCCAAAGCAATTCAGCTTTTTTTTTTTTTTTTTTGAGACAGGGTCATATATTTTTTGTTTTCCTTTTGGGACTTCAGTAGTTCTAATGTGACTTCAATAATACTAATATGGACAGGAACCGTGGCTCATGCCTGTAATCCCAGCACTTTGGGAGGCCAAGGCGGGTAGATCACCTGAGATCAGGAGTTCGAGACCAGCCTGACCAACCAGGTGAAACCCCGACTCTACTAAAAATACACAAATTAGACGGGCATGGTGGCAGGCACCTGTAGTCCCAGCTACTCAAGAGGCTGAGACAGGAGAATTGCTTGAACCCGGGAGGCAGAAGTTGCAGTGAGCTGAGATTGTGCCGCTGCACTCCAGCCTGGGCGACAGAGTGAAATTCCGTCTCAACACAAAACAAAACAAAATAATAATAATAATAATATTACTATTCATCTAAGAATACTTTTTTAAGACTATCTTAACATTTTCAGACTGGTTTTCTAGTTCAATAAAATTTCACTTCATACATAAGGAAAACAGTCAGTAAGAAATCCATGAATGTCAAATTTTACAAGTAGTTTGGTAAAACTGTCTTGTATTCTTGAAGATAAAGTTAACATCACGATGCAATTGAAATGTGCATTACATGGATAGCAAATCTAATCACTGCTTGAATAAGAAACAGAAAAATGCTTTATTGTAGATTTACCATTATGCTTGCTGCTAATGAATTTTTGCAAGTCGGTACAGACAATGACAGGCTCTGCTTACAGGAGGAATATGCACCAACTGCAGTGGAGCAGATTTTTTTGAATGTAAAACTTTGACCATGGGATTAGTGAATGAACTCTCTCAGCACTTTCCTCTTTTCAAACTCCTGCAAAATGTTTGCCTGTATAGCATCCTCTTTGAAGTACAAGTATTGTGTAGATGTACTCAGGGCTCCATGTGTTCTAATAATATTAATTCTTTTTTAAGATTATCACTGAAATTAAAATATAATATTACCTGCCCCCCCCCCCACACACACACACAAAAGAAGACTCCAGGCCCCCCTGAGAAAACATGCAGCTTACGTCTTGAGAAATATCACTGTATAGAACGCTGCTCTATCAGGCCACCTCCCAATGGATAGAACAGCAGCAGCACAGTGTTGGGATGGAGGGGCCATCTCCAAGCCCCAAGAACAGGCTTCTTTCCATTCTTTTCTTCCTCACCACTTGACATCACATGTCCTCATCAGTGGATGGACCAAGCCATTGCCAATTGGCTCCTGCCTGGCTGCAGAGGGGCCATCGTCCACCTTTACCAGATGGTGGTGATGAAGACAAGGCTAAGGAACTCTGGACGTTGCATCTCTCACTTTACCGTGCACACAAATTCCCTGCAGCTGGTGTCCGAATGCACATTCTGACTCCGTAGGCCTGGAGCGGGGCCCAAGACTCTGTTTTTTTAACAAGCTCCCAGGTGATCTATCCAATGCCACTGACTCAGGGCTCACATTTCAAGAAGCAAGAATCTAAGGCCTGCTGGGTTTCGTTCTAGAAATAGCCTTAGAGGAGGCCAATTTTCCATCTTTTACCCCAAGTTATTAGAAAATTGCCTGAACCTTGTGTTTTACTTGAGACTAAGGCGTTTTGGCTTCTATGAAATAGAGCAGGGATGTATTAAGTAGATTAAACAGATTACAAGATTATTTCAATCTTAGAGAAAGCAAAGTTTCACTAGACTCAGAGGGTATTTATATTACAGGAATTTTTCATACCACTAGTTGGCGTGAAGTTTCAATAAGAGTAACAGCCCAAGAATCAATATGTCAAACTGTAGAAACCCTAAATTAATTATAAATACACTGGGGGAAAATCAATAAATCAAACAATTTAGAAGCAAATGAAATGATTTTGTTTTCCTTTTGTGGTTGGATTTCAGTGACTGCCAAAAGCTTTACGGTGTTATTATATCAGCCTATTTCTATACTGATATTAATGGCTAGGAAATATTTTGATTTTTTATTAAATGCTACGTATTGTTGGCAGAAACTAATGGCAAAGCTATTTCCTTCATGTGAAGCCTCTGAAAATCTTGAATCATTGTAAATGGAAGTCCAAGTCACTGTGGTTTTAGCAGATGGTGGGTTGTTTTCCTTACACAGCAAAATGTCTGAAGATAGGCAACCTAGAACCAGCAGGTTGGTAATGTCCTGGTCACTGTCTTGGCAATTCTTCAGGCCTTCTTCTCACCGTCACACAATGGCTGCCTCTGTTTTAAATGTCAAGTTTGCATTTAAGGCAGGAAGAAGGGGGTTGAGGACAGCATCAGCCTTATCCATCCACTTAACTGGGAGAGCCAGATATTTCCCAGAAGTCCCCAGGAAACTCCCACTGGCATGTCATTGGCCAAAACTATCAAAGGACCATCCCGCAACCTTCCATTAAAGAAGGCAAGGGAGAAGTTTGGAAATAGATCATGGATTAACCCTCCAATTATTTTTATGTCTCAAACTTCTGTTTAAATGAAAAGCAGAGTATTGTTTATTTTTTATACTACCTCTTCTTGACAGAAATTGTGGTAGTTTTGAAAAGTATGGGATGGCGGGTGCAGTAGTTCATGCCTGGAATCCCAGCACTTTGGGAGGCTGAAGTGGGAGGATCGCTTGAGCCCAGGAGTTCGAGACCAGCCTGGGTGATATAGTGAGAACCCGTCTCTATTAATTAAAAAAAAAGTAGGGGAGATACATGACATTCTTGAAAGGAACCTCAGGGGGTCTAGACATTTCTGGTTATGGAAAGTAAAAAATATTATCCAAAGTTTCTTCCTAAGAATACGTGAAGTTATCCTAAAGTGAAAAGATCACATGGTCGTCAGCAAAGGTCATCAAGGCATTCTTGATGGTTTCATCTCCCTGAATCCTTCACTGAGACTCCAGAATTTAGCAGGGAAGCTTATTTTTCTTGTATTTGGAGCCAATTCAGAGCTTTTACAAGAAGAGCTTCCAAAAATACAGTGTTATGCAAGTCCACAGAGTTCCCTCTCCCGGGCCCCTGGTCCTTCCCTGGTCTCATCTCAGCAGGTCACTGTTCCCAGTGGGCTCACGTGCTGTGGGGGGCCTCAATGCAGCAGAATTTCACCTTTCTGCAAGCACCAGGTAAGACCACCTCATTAAGGAACTCAGAGAGAATGTTGTAAAGATTCCAGTGCTTGTTCAGTCTTTGATTCCTCAACTTCCTCCTTATTTTGATGCTCTGATATCATATAGGAGTTCTTAGCATTAAACTTTGCATATTTGATATATTTTGAACTTGACATGGATTCTTGGCTTTAACTACTCTAAATTTTAATTCTTTTTTTTTTTTTTTTTTGCGAGAAACCGGAGTCTCGCTCCATCACCCAGGCTGGAGTGCAGTGGCCTGATCTCGGCTCACTGCAACCTCCGCCTTCCAGGTTCAAGCGATTCTCCTGCCTCAGCCTCCCAAGTAGCTGGGATGACAGACGCGTGCCACCATGCCTGGCTAATTTTTTGTATTTTTAGTAGAGACGGGGTTTCACTATGTTAGCCGGGATGGTCTTGATCTCCTGACCTCGTGATCTGCCAGCCTCGGCCTCCCAAAGTGCTGGGATTACAGGCGTAAGCCACCGCTCCCGGCCAATTTTAATTCTTTTAATAAATATAAATGTTCTTAGTGACTATTTCTAAAGAAGGATTCATTCGACTCCTATGCAATTGTCTGTGTGAAGAGTATTCTGTTTTCTAGATTTACTAGGAGTTCTGCATTTTTTATCTTCTTACAGAACTGTGAAGTGGATGGCTGCTTTTACGTTGTTTTATGATGTTAGGCTAACCTACTAATATATTTCTTAGGCAGTGCTAGAAGGGATGCTGGGGTTCTAGGTCACAATTCATGCCTGGCCCCTGCCACTCCCAGCTATCAGCCTCAAACATGATAGAAAATATTTAACCCTATGTCAAGACTTCTTTTCACTGTGTCTAGGACCTACATCACAGAGGAAGTACTGGACTATAATCACACAAAATCGTAATCTCAGTAGAAGAAAGTCTTTTAATACGTATTTAAATCTATGACAGCATTTTTTTTCGGGTTTTTTTTTGAGACAGGGTCTCCCTCTGTAACCTTGGTGGCAGTGCAGTGGCACAACCACAGCTCACTGTGCCTCGACCTCCTGGGCTCAAGGGATCCTTCCATTTCAGCCTCCTGAGTAGCTGGGACTACAGGCATGTGCCACCATACCTGGCTAATTTTTTTTAATTTATGTTTTTGTAGAGATGGGGTCTCCCTATATTGCCCAGGCTGGTCTCAAACTTCTGTGCTCAAGTGGTCCTCCCACCTTGGCCTCCTAAAGTGCTGGGATTACAGGCATGAGCCACTGCACCTGACCTATAACAGCATCTTTTGGATGTTTTAATGAGTTGTTCTTCCAGAAGTATGTATATTTTAAAGAAGATGGGGAAAGAATTCAGAGATATAACTCTGAATGGAAAGAGTTCAGGTCTTGGGACACCTGCATGAAAAACAGATTTTTAGGCAGGGAGTCCTGTCGGGGCCCTTTAAATCATGTTGTGTTGATAGGGTCAAGCGTGCCTGCTTTATCAAGCTTTATAAGAATTGGGCCCATCCACACAGTATGATCAAAAAGATCTTACCATGAGGGAAGCCACCCCAGAAGCGCTTGACCAAGTACAGTAAACATCTGGGGTAGGGGCAGTGGTTGAATTGCAAGGAAA
This sequence comes from Macaca nemestrina, assembly GCF_043159975.1. Classification (NCBI taxonomy): domain Eukaryota; kingdom Metazoa; phylum Chordata; class Mammalia; order Primates; family Cercopithecidae; genus Macaca; species Macaca nemestrina. The sequence continues at coordinate 82,207,212 of NC_092140.1, forward strand.
CAGCGTGGAAGGAGGAAGGGAGAAGCTCTGAAGAGAAATTAAATCTGCTCCTCAGTCCTCCTTGGAGGAGCCCCCATGGTTCCTTCTACTAAAGACTTTTAGGCTGGGCACAGTGGCTCACACCTGTAATCCCAACACTTTGGGAGGCTGAGGTGGGCGGGTCACCTGAGGTTGGGAGTTCGAGACCAGCCTGATCAGCATGGAGAAACCCCATCTCTACTAAAAATACAAAATTAGCCGGGCATGGTGGTGCATACCTGTAATCCCAGCTACTCTGGAGGCTGAGACAGGAGAATCGCTTGAACCCAGGAGGCAGAGGTTACAGTAAGCCAAGACTGTGCCATTGCACTCCAGCCTGGGCAACAAGAGCGAAACTCCATCTCACAAAAAAACAAAACAAAACAAAATTAAAAACCTTTTGGAGAGTAGAGAACTATAATTTCTGTGGAAAGAAACTGAATGAAAAATCAGATTTCAGAGCCAGGCACTGTGACTCACGCCTATAATCCCAGCACTTTGCGAAGCTGAGGTGGTAGAATCACTTGAGCCTAGGAGTTCAAGACCAGCCTGGGGAAAATAGGGAGACCTCATCTCTACAAAAAAAACATAAAAATTAACCAGTCATGATGGCACACGCCTGTAGTCTCAGCTACTTGGGTGGCTGAAGCAGAAGGATCGCCTGAGCCCAAGAGGTGGAGGTTGCAGTGAACTGTGATTGCACCACTACACTCCAGCCTAGGCGACAGAGTGAGACCCTGTCTCAAAAAAAGATTTCATCTTAACTGTCTCACACAGTGAACAAAAAAAAGTAGATTTGGGGAGGTGACTCAACTTTCCTGATTTACTTTGACAAAACAAAATGTCTCCATTTCATGCATGCTATGATAGTGAAAATCCAAGCACTTCTTTCTAAACAAAAAAGCATTTCATTAGCAAAGAATATGAATTGCAAAGAATGTGACCCAGATATTTAAAGATGAAAAAAACTTAGAAAGGATACTATCAAGATATTTGGATCTGGGCCCAGTGGTTCACGCCTGTAATCCCAGCACATTGGGAGGCTGAAGTGGGTGGATCACTGGAGGCCAGGAGTTCAAGACCAGCCTGGCCAACATAGCAAAAACCCCAGTCTCTACTAAAAATACAAAAATCAGCTAGGCTTGGTGGTGCACGCTTGTAGTCCCAGCTACTTGGGAGGCTGAGGCAGGAGATCGCTTGAACCCGGGAGGCAGAGGTTGCAGTGAGCCGAGATCGCACCACTGCACTCCAGCTTGGGTGACAGAGAGAGACTCCATCTCAGAAACAAAACAAAACAAATGATATTTGGAAACGACAAAAATTAGATGACTACTTAAATACGTACAGTGGCAGGAATATACCCTTGCTGTTTGGAGGAACAAAGATGTATCAGCTTATGGAACAAGGAAATGATGAGTATCTAAACATACTCCTTTGATGAGCTACAGCTGGTGGCTCTGTTCTGGTTGTGGCATTTCAGGGTGTTTTTATGGGTGCTCTTCTGCTAACATGACAAGAGTTGTATGTATACCAACTGCTGGAGCTTGGGTGGAGTTTTCTCCCCCAAACCAAGTGTGGTCCACCGATCTCCTAGGAGTCATGAAATCACAATCTTTGCATTGAAAAGGACTTGAAAAGTTCTCTCGTGAGATGGTTTCTAACCTTTTTGATCATGAAGATTCCTTTTAACCTTAAAAGAACAAAGGCTACAAGTCTTTCACATGATAGTAGTTGCATTTTTAATATCTGAGCTTTGAGAAAATGCAAAATGGGAAAAGACTTTTATAAATTCGGTGACATCCATAATTAATTTGTATTTTATTAATCATAATAGCATTTGCATAGTTTCAAAAGGAACAGTATATACACTTGCCAGACACATTTTTCATTCCTTCTAAAGCAACACCACTTGTGCACACGAATTCACAAACCCCTTCTAATAGCTCTACTACTCACCACCCCATCCCTGGAGATCTTTTATTCACAAATTGGGAGAACCTGCCCCAGACAAATTACCCTTTAGATATGCTACAACAATCTCTCCAAGCTGTTGTCTAGTTTGTACTTGAAATCCTTCAGTGACAGGGAACTCACTACTCAAAAACGTATCTCATTTTTGAATCTTTTTACTCATATTAAATTATTGAGTTCAATATTTGAACTCAGTATTTTATTTATTTATATATTTATATATTTATTTATTTTGAGATGGAGTCTAGCTCTGTCACCAGGCTAGAGCACAGTGGCATGATCTCAGCTCACTGCAACCTCCACCTTCTGAGTTCAAGCGATTCTCCTGCCTCAGCCTCTCAAGTAGCTGTGATTACAGGCACAAACCACCCTGCCCGGCTAATTTTTTGTATTTTAGTAGAGATGAGGTTTCACCATGTTGGCCACGATGGTCTTGATATCTCCTGACCTTGAGATCTTCCCGCCTCGGCCTCCCAAAGGGCTGGGATTACAGGCGTGAGCCATCGTGTCCGGCCCAGAACAAGAATTTAAAGGGAGAAGCTTTTGTTTTCCTCCTTACCACTTCCATTTCCAATCTCAATTACTCAGTGCTGCTCTGTGCAGAGGCAGGCCGCAGGAGCAGCAGGGCTGGGGCTAGAGGATGTGAGTTCAAGTCCAGATGCTGCCTCAGTGACCTTGAGAAATGCCCTTAACAGCTCCAAATCTGTTTCATCATCCTTAAAATCAAAGAGTAATTCAGATGCAACTGATTTGAATATGACTTTGGTAGGGAGATACTGGAATTAATCTACCTGATCCTCTTTGGCCCAGTGACAGCGTTCCCACCTTGCTGGGTACTTGATGTGGTGTTCTCTTGCCACCCAATTTGCTTTTTCATTCCTCGATGCTCTGGTTTGCATTTTTAATTATTTTCTCACCACCTACCCTACAGAAATAATGTAGCCTCTTTCAATTAAAAAAACAAAAGGAGGCTGTTTAGTCTAAACTTTTTCAACTTCCTTCCCTACCTTTGTCAAAATTAATGCTCTCTTAACCCATCCTGACCCCCTTTCAGTCTCAGAGGAAGCTTCAGCCTTCATTCTTTCCAGAGCAAATCCCCCTCCCTGGATCTTGATCCTTGATTTGTGACTCTTCTCCCCTCTTTCCTCTCTCTTCTCACTGGCACGTCTCTGACTTATACACATGCTTAACGATACGATTTGGCTGTGTTCTCACCCAAATCTCGTCTTGAATTGTAGCTCACATAATTCCACATGTCATGGGAGGGACCTGGCTGGAGGTAATTGAATCACGGGGCAGGCCTTTCCCATGCTGTTCTTGTGACAGTGATTAAGTCTCATAAGACCTGCTGGTTTTATAAAGGGGAGCTTCCCTACACATGCTCTCTCTTACCTGCTGCCGTGTAAGATATGACTTTGCTCCTCCTTTGCCTGCCACCATGATTGTGAGGTCTCCCTAGCCAGATGGAACTGTGAGTCTATTAAACCTCTTTCCTTTATAAATTACCCGGTTGGGGGTATGTCTTCGAGAACAGACTAATACACCTAATTCCTATATTCCCTAAATAAAACACACGACCTTTTCATGGCCACACCCAACTTGCTCCCCTGCCCGTCATTGTTCTTTTTCAGACCTGGGGCCCCAAGTTGCTGGGAGACAGCTGCTGCCCTTGCCTCCCCATCTCTCAATTTGTTAAAGTCCTGGAGGCTGGGCTCTTGCTCCTTGGTTCCGACCAGTCCCCTTCTTCATGCCACAATCTCCCTCAGAACACCAACCCTTTCCTGCTCCTGGGCTGGTGGCTGGGAGCTCAGGAGCCCTGTGGTCTTGTCTGTCTCAGGCTTGACTTTCTCCTGAGACCCGATGGAACTGCTACCTGAGGACAAAAGTCTCTGACCCAAGGCAGAATGTTAACGGAGGAAAGAATCAGGGCTTTGAGGTTCCACAAATGTGGGTTCAAATTCTGCCCTGTCACTCAGTTGGATTCAGGCGGTTCCTTGGTTCTCTGAGCCTCACTTTCCTCATTTTTAAATTATACCTTGCGAAGTTGTTCTGAAGCTCAAACAAGATAATGAAGGTGAAGCCACAAAAAAAAAAAAAAAAAAAAAAAAAAAAAGAAAAAGTCCTTTAAGAAATGGCAGCTCTTGTCAGAGCTGAGTTCTCTGGACTACAGAAAACTGACTCCAGCACTCCCCAGCAGCCGAGCCTCTATGCCATCTCTCCACAAGCCAACTGTTTCCAGAGTGAAGCTGCACCCTGGCCTGCACGTCTCCCCCAGGCAATATGGCTGGTGTGTGTGACCATGCTTAAATCAGCAACCTCTTCACCTTGCACCTCTCCATTTCATGCAACTCGACTCAATCAGCTGGGTCTATTTGCACAGTTTCTGTTTTGTCTAAATAAGCGGACCATCCCACCCTCAACTTCACGACACATAATGTCTCAAACCTTGGCCATGAATCATGACTTGTTCCTGAGAACATAACTTGCTCTCTCAAAGGTCAGAGTTCATTCTCTGAATTGCTCAGCCTGGTTCATACCTCTCTGTATCATGTCACTCTGCAGACTGGCTTTTAAAATCTCTCCCATTGTCATGACTGATTTCACTCTAACTCCTTGTTTGCTCTGCCTGTCCTCATGCCCACTCCCTCTGCCTTGTTATACTTTCTTGCTTGAGCAATTTCATGCACTTCAACAAACTCCAGCCATGTCTATATGCTGGTAACTTCCAAATCACTGGTTAGGCCCTTCCTAACTCCATGCTCATGTTTCTAGTTGCCTCTCACATGTGTCTAGAGGGCCTTCACACCGTACCTCCAGCAGCATCCCATTCCCTCCTTTCTCTTGAGTTCTCTAACTCAGTGAATGGAACCACCACCCACCCACCCACGCTCAAAACAGAAACTTCATTTACCGCTGACCTGGTCTTTAACTATTGCCCCAATCCCATTCCGTCTGTCTCTATTTTTACTTGTTTCCCATCATTTCACGATGCTTGGTTCAAACTCAGCCAAACTGGTCTCCCTTCTGGCTGCCCTCTCGCTGGGGCCAGAGATATCCTTTTAAAATGGGGAACTCACATTGTCACCTTGCCTAAATGTCCCTGGGAAGGGTTTTTTTGCCAAATCATCAGTGAGGCATTCCATGCCCCTCACAATTGGGCTCCAATTTGTCCTTTCATGCTCACCCCTTGCTGAAAGTCCCTTGGACCCAGGCTGAGTGGTATGCAGCCTCTGTTTAGCTTGCAATTTCAGTTCATTAACCGATCATTTTCATTCACAGGCTCTCTCCTCTGCCAAATAACCCAGTTCTGCTTGAATTGTTTAGTATATGTAGGTGATTCAATCACAGAAAATTTTTTCTCGTGGATATTTTTAGTCATCAAATGACATAAACACTCTATACAATAATCACAGAGTTTGTAAAAATCTTGGAGGAAACCTGTAACTATCTGATGGCGTCTCAGAAATATTTGAAAGAATTATGGCATAATGACATTACCAGAGTAAGTCTCACAACTTTTTCCAGTTAGCATTGAACTTGTATTTATCCAAGCTAAGAGAAGGAAATGGCATAGATAACTCACAGCATTAAAGGCAGAAATACCCATATTTTGTTGTATAGTACATTATATGACTTTTTTCAATCTTGCAGAGTGACTTTTCTAAGGAAGCTTTCATTAGGTTGATAAAAACTAATTACTAATCCCAGACATCAGCAGTTAATGCTAAACTGGGGAGTCACCCAAAAGCATGGGCATTTTAGGCACCAGGCTGCCTGGGAGACCACGTTTGCTACAGATAATATGAATTTACAATTATAATTTGGACTGAGAGTATGTTTTTCTGTCTTCACTTGGCTGTTGATTTGCTTATGTTTTATGCAACCATGTCTTCTGTCTTAGCTAAAAACTGTCATTAATGCTACAACCTGCTGCCTGATAGACACTCTGTACTGCTAGGCATACAGAAAGCTGATTATTTTTCGTTTCTTCATCATTATGTATGGGTCAGATGTAAAGCAAATTCATACACCAGAGGCTACAAAATACAGTCATTGTGGAAATGAGAGGTCATTCTATTTTTACTCACTTTCACTTTAATTGCAAATTGTTAGTGCAGGAATTTCCACAAAAGGGTTATGCAAGCATGCCCAAATTGCTTGAAATATTTTCCACTTCTCTGACTTCCCATGGGAAAAGCCACTAGGTTGCATTTGTGGCATCTCAGTTGGTTCGAGCAGCCTAATTGGGATTTAGAAGCTTTAAACTGCTTGGGTTTACAGATGGACATCCATGGACATCCAGGAACTCTTGTCTCCGCTCCCTCAGAATCTGGAAATGTGTGAATTACTCATGTAAAATACAGTCTGGATGATGGCAGCTAACATTCAACTTTTATTTATTTGTTCAATATCCCATTTGTACATTTATTTATTAAAATAATTTTTTAAAAATTTGAACTCTTAGCCAGGAATTTCATCAGGAAGCAAGGTGTACTGTGCTCTTTAAAAAAAAAAAAAAAAAAAAAAAAAAAGAGGAGCTCTTGTATGTGAGAAATACACTCTTGGGCTCAGGTAACTATCCTGCCTCTTGGGCACAAGCGCCTCATCACCCTGCCCCATCTGTGAGAGCCACCTAATTGCAAACACAGGCCCTTCACAATGCAGTGTACTAATGCAAAACAATTAATTAAGGCCCAGAGGAAGAGAGCTGTTTAAGGAATATACTCGACTCAAGAAGTCAAACTCTTGCTGCAATCTTGCTTTAATTTCCTCTAGTGGTCTTCCTTACACACCCCCCTCCTTGCACCCACACAAATTTCATTTGTCCTAGTTTACCATTTCTGTTATCTAACTTTCAAAGTAATTTAAACTAGACAGGGAAAAAAGCCAGCATAGGCAATTCTTTGTCTCTCAAACTTTAGAGTGCGTCTAAGTCACTGGAGGATCTTGTTGGAGTGCAGACTCGCATTCAGTGGGTCTGTGACAGAGACTGGGAAGCTCCATTTCTAGAGTATTCTGATACTCCTGATTGTGGGCCACAATTTGAAAAGGAAGGGTCTAAACAATAGATACCCTCCCTGATGTGAATTTGGACTTCATTTTTTTTCAGAATCCCTATGTAGATGTCACCATCTTACTTGCCTGGTGACTGATATAATTGGCATTCTACAGATATATCTTGCCTGCTTCACCTCTTCTCAAATCCATTTTTCTTCTTGGCCTTGCTATTCCCTCTGGAATCCTTGAGGAAATATATCAGTGTCTAGGACTTTGATATATCACATAGGAATGTGTTCAAGGCTGAGCACGGTGGCTCATGCCTGTAATCCCAGAACTTAGGGAGGCTGGGGCAGGAGGATCACTTGAGACCAAGGATTCAGGACCAATCTGGGCAACACAGCAAGACCTTGTCTCTACAAAAATATAAAAGTTAGTCAGGTTTGGTGGCACACCTGTAGTTGCAGCTACTGGAGAGACTAAGGCAGGAGGATTACTACAGCCCATAAGTTGAAAGTTGCAGTGAGCTATGATTGCATCACTGCACTGCAGCCTGGGTGAGACCCTTTATTTTAGAGATAGGTCTGGCTCTGTCTCCCAGGCTGGAGTGCAGTGCCCTGATCTCTGCTCATTGCAGCCTTGACCTCCCAGGTTCAAGCAATCTGCCCACCTTGGCCTCCCAAAGTGCTGATATTACAGGCATGAGTCACCCCAACTTGCCAATAATTTTTTTTTTTGAGACGGAGTCTCCCTCTGTTGCCTAGGCTGGAGTTCAGTGGCATGATCTTGGCTCACTGCAACCTCCACCTCCCGGGTTCAAGCAATTCCCATGCCTCAGCCTCCTAAGTAGCTGGGATTACAGGCATGTGCCACCATGCCTGGCAAATTTTTTGTGTTGTAGTAGACAGGGTTTCGCCATGTTGCCCAGGCTGGTCTCAAACTCCTGAGCTCAGGCAATTCACCCACCTCAGCCTCGCAAAGTGCTAGGACTACAGGCGTGAGCCACCACACCCAGCAATTTTTTTTTTAAGGGCCATGTTTGAAACACAGACCCTTCTGACAATTTTTAAAACAATATGACACATCTATTCTTTCCATTTTAACTGAACCATTGTGTGGCAGGACAGTGTTTGGAAAAATGCACTGGGCAGGGAGGAACTTATGGATCTGAAGCTGATGTGCCTCAGTTTCCTTCCCAGTAAATGACAAGGCAGAAGTTATTTAAGTGTGGATATGAATCCTCCAGTGATTTATATGCACATTAAAGTTCGAGAGGTAAACAAAGAATTGCTCACTTTGATAAGATAGAATTTGGTTATCTCTAAAACCCCTTCTGGCAGGGTGCGGTGGCTCACGCCTGTAATCCCAACACTTTGGGAGGCCAAGGCAGGAGGATCACTTGGGCCCTGGAGTTCAAGACCTGCCTGGACAACACAGCGAGAGCTTGTCTCAAAAAAATTTTCTAAAAAAAATTGTTAAGCCCCTTCCTACTCTAATCTTTTGAAATTCTGAGTTGGTCATTTATTCATCTGGATGGATTCCTATGGGCTTGAGCCAATATATGTTCCTTTAGGAAGACAGTTCTGTTTATGTTGAACCCTGCTGAACACATCAGGTTCCACTCCCACCACTATGCTCCCAAGAGCAGATTGCTTAGCCCACAAGAATGGCGAGGTGGCATTACATCTTCATCAGTTCAAACCCGTCTGTCTTACAGCTGGACTCTGAATGTCTGGACCTGGGCTGTTTGGGGAATAGAAGGCAGCCAGTAAGTCTTGTGTCTGGTTGCCAAGATTATAGGGCTTGGCTGGACTAGGCAAAACTTTACCTAAAGCACCTGAAATCAGCCCAACCCAAGACAGGAAGTAGAAATTAAATCTAAGAAGTGAAGCCAGAGATGAGAGCTGGAGGACTGAACTATGGTGGAACCACAGTCAAGAAAACAAGATGTGTGGGCCAGATGCAGTGGGTCACACCTGTAATCCCATCACTTTGGGAGGTCAAGGTAGGTGGATCGTTTGAAGCCAGGAGTTCATGACCAGCCTGGCCAATATGGTGAAACCATGTCTCTACTGAAAATATAAAAATTAGCTGGGCATGGTGGTGGGCTCCTGTAATCCCAGCTACTCAGGGGACTGAAGCAAATGAATCACTTGAACCCAGGAGGCGGAGCCTGCAGTGGGCTGAGATCGCGCCACTGCACTCCAGCCTGGGCGACAGAGCAAGACTGTCTCAAAAAAAAAAAAAAAGAAAAGAAAAGAAAAGAAAAAAAGAAAAAAAAGAAAAAGGAAAAGAAAACAAGATATGAAGAGAGACCATGCTCTTGGGAGCACCTATGCGTATCTGCACAGTTTTGAATAGGATGTCAAGAAGCTCAGGAATTCCCTAAGCCCCACGCAGACCCCTAAAGTTGATGGAAGTCAAGCCTGGAACTTCTGCTAGAGAAGAATGAAGGTTTTCTGCAGCTAAAAGACCTTCCCCTCTTTCCCCTCTCTTACCCCTGCCCCCATCCCTGACACCTAACATTGGGGCACACAGGATCAGTCCATCAATACCCATTTTGAGATGGAAAACAGAAAACACCCAGGAGGCAGGGCACAGTATGTTTTGTGCCTTTGTCAACAATGGTCTTTGTCATGGGATTATGGAAAACAAGAAAGGATTGGCTGATGTGACCACTCTTGAAGCCTGGAAAAATAGGCAGGTGCTTTAGAAATTGCCAGCTGATGAAAGAGTGCACAGAATTACCTTCCACCCAGCCCCTTTGGCCCCTGGGGGCCTCTAACGATCCTTGAAGGAGATGTTGATAGCAAGGGCTGATTCTGAGCTTGAGAAGTCTTTTTTTCTTTTCTTTTCTTTCTTTTCTTTCTTCCTTCCTTCCCTCCTTCCTTCCTTCCTTCCCTCCTTCCTTCCCTCCTTCCTTCCTTCCTTCCTTCCTTCCTTCCTTCCTTCCTTCCTTCCTTCCTTCCTTCCTTCCTTTCTTTCTCTCTTTCTTCTTTCTTTCTTGATCCCTTTCTTGTTCTTTCTGCTTCAAAATAGAGTGTAGATCTGATATATAAGCAGAGGTTGGTGGGAGAGAGAGATTAGGTTCTCAAGAATAAAAATAAACATTCACCTGTCAAATGTTGATTCTAGTTTAATTTCCTGACAGCTTTTTCCCATAAATAAGGGCTCCCAAGTTTCAATATCCTTTCAATATTTCAATATCCTTTGCAATTTCTAAAAAAGAAATTTCACTGATGTAAGTTGTCGTAGCATGACAGAAGAGAACAGGAAAATCTGGTGATATCTCCCAATCTACTCACCTTTAATACTGTTTTTCTTTCCATTGCTTTCACTGGGCAATCTCCCTTCTTAAAGTGACAGATTCATGGGGATCCATCCAGCATTTGAAACAGGATTCTTAACCTCTTTGTAGGGTAGAAGTCATCTTTGCTGGGCTCCACCTGTTCAGATCATGATTGACTTCTCAATATGTTGAGAGACAGAACATTTGATAAGTAGCATGTTGATGCATTAAAAAATATGATCATTGATTACCAACTATATAGAAAAAATGTGTTGTAGTAGACATCAATTTTGACTTAACATCACCAGAATACATGTAATTATGGGGCAGGAATGGCATGTTCATATTTCATCTGATTAACTTGTGAAAAAAACAACCATTCTGCAGCAGCCTTCACCTTCAGTTAGTTCAAAATGAGAGAGAAACAAGTTGAAGCCAGAATATAGATTATTAGGAAATGTACAGAGGTGAAGACCCTGCAGTTGAGAGGAATATGGATGTTAAATTAATCCAGGCATCATCCGATAACAGTTATACAGAGAGAGTCTGTGCATGCAAAGCAGTGGAGTTCTATAAGCCTATTTCTATAAATTTTGTTCGATAATTACTGCTCTTATTTGTAATCTCTTGTACAAATAAGTTATATGATTCACATCATTCTTTTTTTTTTTTTTGAGACAGAGTCTCCCTCTGTTGCCAGGCTGGAGAGCAGTGACACAATCTCAGCTCACTGCAATCACCGCCTCCCAAGTTCAAGCGATTCTCCTGCCTCAGCCTCGCACATAACTGGGACTACAGGCGCGCATCACCATGCCTGGCAAATATTTTGTATTTTTTAGTAGAGACGGGGTTTCACTGTGTTGACCAAGATGGTCTCGATCTCCTGACCTCGTGGTCCACCCACCTTGGCCTCCCAAAGTGCTAGGATTACAGGCATGAGCCACCGCTCCCGGCCAATTCACACCATTCTTAAGCAAATAAATTTAATTGTGTACAAAAAAAGAAGGGATGGTTTGCTTTAAGATATGACTTATCTCAGTTACCTGTGGATGAGGAAGAAATCACAAAGGTCCAAAATCTCAAACTCAAGGTCCAGCATCTCAACTCCCACAGCAGTAAGCAAACAGCACACACAAAATGCCATCAAATTAATGTCACCCCACTAATTGTTCTCTTTAGCAATAAAAGATAAGACATAATATAGATAGGAATTGAAGTGAATCTATTTGGAGGGTTTTTTTGACAAGCTTGTTGCTACTTAACTGTGTGGGCTTAGACAGGCACTTTGCATGTCTAGATCCTATTTCCTCATTTGTAAAATAAGAGGATTATATTTACAAGACTTAGCATTTATTGCACATTTTAACAGTGTCAAGCACTGTGCCTGGCATTGTAATGTATTACCTTTAATCCTTAAAACAACTGTCTGAAGTAGATATTATCTCCACATTACAGAAGAGAAAGTTGAGGCCCAAAGAAGTGAATTAACATGCCAGAAGAGACATAAGAAACCAATGATGCATCTGCAATTGGAATCTTGCTCTTTGGGGATCCAAGATATGATCCTTGCCCTTCAGGTGCTTGTAAGCATTTGGGAGGACTGCTGTAATAACGCACGTCAAACTGAGTGGCTTTTACAACAGCAATTGATTGTCTCTAAGTCCTGGAAGCCAAGATTAAGGTGTTGGCAGGGTTGGGTACTTCTGAGGCCATGAGGGAGAATCTGTTGAGTGCTCCTCTTCTATCTTCTAGTGATTTGCTGGTAATCTTTGATGTTCCTTGGCTTGTGGCAGCATAACTCCAGTCTTTACATGGCATTCTTCCTGTGTTCATGTCTGTGTCCAGGTTCTCATTTTTATGATACTAGTCATATTGGATTAGGGACCTGCCCTGCTCCAGTATAATGTCATCTTAACTAATTTCATCTGCAACTGTGTTATTTCCAAATAAGATCACATTCTGAGGTACTGGGCATTAGGACTTCAACATATGAAGGTTTTGGGGGAGAGGAGGGGGGTACACAATTCAATCCATAATAATGCTTATAAACTTGTTAAGGCTTCGAGATTAAAGTGCACAAAGAGTTAACTAATAGACTAAGCAACAGTTCCACATGAACTATATGTCAGAGGGCATGAATGTTTGCTTCAGGAGGTAATCAGTGCTTGTTCTTTAGAAGCCCGAGATAATACATTTGACTGAGATGATTGGAGAATGCCCCATAGTATGATGGGATTTGAACCAAGTATCACACAGAGATGAAGAAGGGGTGTTCTGCGTATGCAAGGCAGCTACATTTGTTAGAGTTATGAGATACGTAAAGAAGTGGGGATGTAGTCCCTGCCATCAAGGAGCTCACAGTCTAGCTCAACAGACAGAAATCAAACTTAAGAAAAGTGAACTTTCAAGGCAAAGGCTTGAAACATGACTAAGCCACGTGCATGTGGGTGACCATACCTTAAGGTGAACCACAGTGGCCACGTGAGTGACAGAGGCCAAGGTGAGCCCCAGTGCTTTCTGTGATGTTCAAGGTGAACAGTGATGTGGCCTGGAGTTTTCAAAGCGTGGCCTTTCGATAGGAGAAGAGCAGGGAGAGGGGTTTCCAGGTAAAGAAGATGCTGTACACAAAGGGAGTAAAACTCTAGGCTTAACTGAAAGCCACTGGATGTGGTCATCGGGTGGAAGCACCAGGTCCTTGTGGGGAAATGCTCCAGGGTTAAGAGTGGAAAAGCTGCCTGGCTGCCTCCATTTTTCCAGAATCCTCTTCCTAAGCTGCTGTCCTAGGAAGGCATTCACCAAAGTATGTAGTCAAAACTTATGGTCTGTAGGACATTGTAGGGTGTTCCTCAATTAAAAAGAAAAAGGTTACAGGCTTAATAAGTGCAGGAAATAATAGATTAATCAACAATACAATTTCATTCAGGTCCAGGTCCTGGTGCAACTCAGATGGCGTACTCAAAGTGAGTAATTTTAGGACAGTTTAGTTAGTGACTGTGCAGGGTTTGAAGAAACCACAAAGGAGAGTACAGTGGCATCGGACTGGTACCAGCCAGGAGCTGTTAACCACCCAAATGGCTGAGAGGCGAGGGAGAGAAAGGTCACCTCAGAGAGATGCCCAGCAGGACCTGTGTGCTTGACTTGAGGGGCACAGGCAGCCCACGATGACTGGACAGGGTAGGGCTGGAAAATAACGTGCCCGCCTCACTCTCCTCCCTCCCTCTGACCTCCCATTGCCACTTGATGGCCAAACGCCCCTGCCTTTGGGCCAGTTGAGACCCAAAGGCAGGAGGACCCATGGATAGAGAGCACCATGGCAGCCTCCAGGGCACAGAACAGGGTGGGGACGATGCACAGTGGGTGTGGAGGGATGAACGGAAGGCTCAGCACAGTCAAAGTTCCTTCACAGGAGGACTTCTTAGCACAAACCATCCAAAAAGAGGCAATGGAAGGCAGTATTCCTAAACTAGTTTTAGCATGAAACTCCTTTTTTGAAGGAGGACCAGTGATCAAAGGAAACCACTTTGGGAAGCTTTGATCTGTGGGATGAAATCCAAGCCTCTCATATCAGGCAAGCTTCTTTCAGATGAAAGTGTCAGAAACCAATCTCCAACTAGCTGAAACAGAAAGAGAATGTGTTGGTTTACAGGTAACTGACAAGCCCAGGAGAGGAGCACTGATTCCGGCACGAGTGGAAGCGGGAGCTCCGGCGACGATCAGAACTGTCTCCCTCCAGCTTTGTACACTGTCCGCCTCAGCGACGTGTCGTCCTTCATGCTAGCTCTCACCACAAGCTGGGCAATACCATTGTGACTGCCCCACACCCACATCCTCTGGCTCAGGAACCCCAGTGAGGAAGGCCCCTCCCTCTCCCACATCTACACACAGATCCCATGGCGATTCTGAGTGCTCCTGCTTGGCTGAAGGCTTCATGTCAAAACAGTAACTGCCATTAGTTATGCTCAACCCTCTGGAGGTGGGGAGAGTGACTGACCCGGTTTTCACAGACCCACCAGGACCGTGTGACGTTAGAAAGGACTACTCAAAAGAAACAGAAAAAAAGGGTCATGAGAAAACACACAGACTTTAGTGGAAACTAAAACTATAGCTACCGTGATCTACCATATTACTTTGCAGTACATTCATGATTTCGCCCCCCACTCAGTTTGGCCACAGACTGTAAATTCCAGTACCCGCCGCTCTAATGGAAGACCTCCCTGCTCCATCCAGCTGGGCTGATCTGCTTACTATTCCTTGAATACACCGTAAATATCCATATTTGTTCCTTAGGCCCTCTTTTGATTTGAATTCTGCCTTACTCAAATCAAGTCTCGAGGCTTCAACAGGCTAGGCACTGTGGCTCATGCCTGTAATCCCAGCACTTTGGGAGGCCAAGGCAGGAGGATCATTAGAGGCCAGGAGTTTGAGATTAACCTGGGCAACATAGTGAGACTACGTATCTACGAAAAATTTTAAAAATTAGCCAGACATGTTGGTATGACCTGTAGTCCGAGCTACTTGGGAGGCTGAGGTGGGACGATCCCTTGAGCACAAGAGTTTTGAGGTTACAATGAGCTATTATATGATTGTGCCACTGCACTCCAGCCTAGGTGACAGAGTGAGACTCTCTCTAAAAAATAAAATAAAATAAAATAAAGTAAGACTGCAACAGAATCTGTCCACTGAGTGTACATTCTTCTACTCCAAACTGCAGTTCTTGTTTTCCCTCCTTGTAACTCCTATTGCATAAAAACTTCTGCACTATTCATTTGATATTTATTACAATCACCTTCTTTTGTTGCTCTGTGTGTGTGTGTGTGTGTGTGTGTGTGTGTGTGTCCGTCCTGTATCTCTACGGACATAACAAGATTGTAGCCTCCTTGAACTCCACAACATCATCTTTATACTCTTTGTATCTTTCTTGCTTGGCACATTGTACATGCTTATCTGATGTGCTTGGTTGTATTTCAAAATTTCGAGGCTAGCCTCCCACCTTTTCCTGCTTGCCTGCATATTTGTCTATTCTTTATGTCCTCTGCTGACTGGTAGAGTGGCTTTGAAAAGCGTTCTTACCTTGGGTGGGTCCCAGTTTCCCATAAAGTGAGTGAGCAGTGCTGATACTGTGGAAAAGAACAGCCCATTCATTCACTGATTCATTCATTTACTCACACATTCAGCACCTGCCGAGCACCTTCTATGAACAACACACTATGTTAGTGCTGTGAAGCAAAAAAAGATGAAAAACAGATGCGTCCTAAGGATATTCAAAACCCTGTATGAAATATAAAATAAGAATAAAATTTTTAAAAGACAAGGTAGAATATGATGTGTCAAGATACTTTACCAACCTCCAGTACAATGGAATTTGAGAACATCCAACAGAACTACATGTAAGTTAACCTCCTGACCCAGCACTGCCACTTCTAAGAATTTACCGTGAAAAGAGGCCTCCAAATATATGAAACAACATACGTACAAGAGTTTTCATTGTAATAATTTTGTAATAGAAAAATTAGGAAACAACCTAAATATCTATCCTTAGAAGACTGGTAGAGTAAATCATGAAACATGATTAATTATTATGTAATAATTATAAATTATTTTAAATGTTAATTATATAATTATATTAATCATAAATTATTATAATTTATTCTACATGATGGAATACTATGCAACCCTAAAAAATACTGAGGAAAACTGTTATGGGTTAAGTGGATTAATTTCCAATGTAAATAGTTGAGAGAAAACAGAAGCAAGGTACAAAAGTGCATATAATGTGCTACCTAGGAAGTATTTGTGTTAAAAATGTGAATCTAATCCTGAGTAAATGATCAGGTGAATCAGAATATGGTATATTCTACAAGACAACTGTTGTGGCTTCTAAAATATAAAAGACACAAAAATAAAAATAAAATAAAAGAGAATGTCATTTTAAAAATTAAAATTAAGGGTATATTCTAAATAAAAGAGACAGAACAACTAAATTCAAAGCATGAAACTTGATTGGCTCCTATGTTAAAAAAATAATAAAATTAAAAGGCAGATCGAATACAATTAAGAAAAATTAAATATGGGCCACTATTAAATCTTATTAAATTGATCTTAATTTTCTTGTGTAATAACATTGTTGAGGTTGTGTCATAGCAAAATGAAACATGAAGACAGATGACAGGTAGAGATACAAATAGGTAGGCAAGCAGAGATAACGTTAGTGTGTCAAATTATCAATAATTGGTGAATTTAGGTGAGGAGTATACAGATGTTCGTTTTCTTTCTTTCTTTCTTTCTTTCTTTCTTTCTTTCTTTCTTTCTTTCTTTCTTTTCTCCTTTCTTTTCTCCTTTCTTTCTCTCTCTTTTTTTTTTTCAAGATCTCGCTCTGTCACCCAGGCTGGAGTGCGGTGGTGTGGTCATAGCTCTCTGCAGTCTCGACCTACCAGGCTCAAGCAATCCTCCCATCTCAGCCTCCCGAGTAGCTGGGACTACAGGCATGTACCAACACACCCAGCTAGTTTTTGTATTTTTAGTAGAGACAGCATTTTGTCATGTTGTCCAGGCTGCTTACTTTTTGTGGGGTGTGAAAGCATTAAAAATAAATAATTGGGGAAGAAAAACATATAAAAAATTGTATTCATTAGTCAGAACACTTTCAGTTCCAAGTAGAAACCAAACTCAAATAGGCTTAAGCAAAAAAGAGAAAGTATTAGGTGGTCAGATGATGTCATATTTCTCTTTCTGTCAGGTGGCTTTCTTCTAACAGGCTCATTGCTGCCCGGTGTCAAGATAATAAGCAGCTCACATCCTACCAGTTAGAAACCTCCATAGAAAGAACACTTCTTGTCCAATCTTTCCAGCAAATGTCCCAGGCTGTCCCTTTTTGACAAACTTCAGGCTTGTTCTTGAACCAAGTCTGGTCCCAGGAAGATCCTGAGTTCTGACTGGCCAGGACTAAATGTCTTGCCAGTGTCTGCATATAGTCACCACAATCATGTAACTCCACCCCTAAGGTGAGGGAGGGACGGCTCTGCAAAAGAAAATCCAGATGCTATTGCCAAAAGAAAGGCCAATGGGTGCATGCCAGACAAAAGGAATGGTTCTCCATTGCAAAGAACATCGAAAAATTGAACACAAAACGTTAAAGCTAATCAAGCACTTATAAGCATCCAATCATATTAACCCATGAGAGAAAACACACGAGCCACTCAAAAACCCTGGTCATTTATTTCATGACTTTAGTATGGCAGAAGAAAATTGTCACTCTTCCTTTACAACTCTTAAACAACTTCAATACGAGGGGCAAGCTGAAAAGGAAATAACTACATTGGATCTGACCTTATTTCTCTCAAATAGTAGTTGGAAGAAGCTGTTCACTGCATCTGTACCTGAAGCCAGAAAGACTTCTTTTGATACAGACTTTGACAAATGAATGAAATACAAATCTCAATCTGATTGCTACTTTTGGGATCTGTACTATGGTCAGGAGACCACTGAGGGCAGCCTCAGTTCAACTGAAATGTTTTGTTACTGGTTGGGTGGATTGTTATTTTAAACAGTATATTGTTGTTTTCAGACACGTTTCTTTTCTTTTTTTTTTTTTTTTTTTTTTTTTTGAGACGGAGTCTCGCTCTGTCGCCCAGGCTGGAGTGCAGTGGCCGGATCTCCGCTCACTGCAAGCTCCGCCTCCCGGGTTTACGCCACTCTCCTGCCTCAGCCTCCTGAGTAGCTGGGACTACAGGCACCCGCCACCACGCCTGGCTAGTTTTTTATATTTTTTAGTAGAGACGGGGTTTCACCGTGTGAGCCAGGATGGTCTCGATCTCCTGACCTCATGATCCACCCGTCTCGGCCTCCCAAAGTGCTGGGATTACAGGCTTGAGCCACTGCGCCCGGCCTTCAGACACGTTTCTTAATGGTTCCATTTTTCCCTCTCAACATTGAGAAATAGCCTTTTTTATTCTATCCATGTGTAAATCATTACTTTCATGTTTAGTGTTTTATCATATTGAATATTTATTGAGTCTACTATGAATCATGGAGTTTGTAAATACTGTCACAAGAAAATAAATTCATAAACTACCGTTATCATAAAGATTCCTGGAGCCTTCTGCCATGTCGAGACCCTATCTCATTAGTCACTTAGGAAAGTTATATATGAGATTTACAGTCCTTGCAAGTGGAGCTTTAGAGGTTTTCATATGTGATTGAAGTGCCCATCCATTATTACTGTTACCCAGTAAGTGCACAGATGGTGCTGCGAGCTGAGCAGCAAGGTGGGTGGGGACTCGAAGGCACTCCCTGGTGCTTACAGAGGCCAGTGCAACAGAGTAGAAGGCGATGCAGCCAAATTCCATGTCTGACACCCTCAATCAGCAGGTACTGCTGTTCCAGGGACAAGTTAGACAATGCAGTTTCTACAAGGTTTCCAAATGGCCTGTGTCCCAAGGAGCACTGTGACCACAGCCCCCACAATTGATCACACGCTTTGGGTGAAGTGCTTCTAAGGTCGGCTGTAGTCAAGGCGAGTCATCTACACAGGGTGCTTTATTTATTTATTTATTTATTTATTTATTTATTTATTTATCGATATTGAGACGGAGTCTCGCTCTATCGCCCAGGCTGGAGTGCAGTGGCACAATCTCAGCTCACTGCAAGCTCTGCCTCCCGGGTTCACGCCATTCTCCCATCTCAACCTCCCGAGTAGCTGGGACTACAGGCACCCGCCACCACACCTGGCTAATTTTTTGTATTTTTGGTAGAGACGGGGTTTCACCGTGTTAACCAGGATGGTCTCGATCTCCTGACCTTGTGATCCACCCACCTTGGCCTCCCAAAGTGCTGGAATTACAGGTGTGAGCCACCCGCCCAGCCGGGCCCTTCTGTTAATAGATCTTTCCTACAGGGCCTTGGGCTTCACATCTGTGGAGCTGTTTCCTTCCTGAGAAATGTGGGCTTGGATGGAGCCTGCATTTGTGCCTAGATCTTGGCTAAGGAAATCCCAGCCTCTACTTCCTGTGCATTTTATCCTTCATAACCCATAGCTCTCTGAGACAAGCTGTGCATTTCTCTTACTTTCAGATTGCTACTGCCGTTCAGTATGTCAATCTAAACTTTAAAGTATATCTTATTTAAAGGTTCTGGAGATGTTTTCCATTTAAAGAAAGCAAGGGGCAAATCTTAGAAAAGTGTGAGTAGGCTGGGCACAGTGGCTCACGCCTGTAATCCCAGCACTTTGGGAGGCTGAGGCAGGTGGACCACGAGGTCAGGAGTTTGAGACCAGCCTGACCAACATGGTGAAACCCTGTCTCTACCAAAAATACAAAAATTAGCCGGGCGTGGTGGTGTGTGCCTGTAATCCCAGCTACTCAGTAGGCTAAGGCAGGAGAATCTCTTGAACCCAGGAGGCAGAGATTGCCATGGTCTGAGATCGTGCTATTGCACTCCAGCCTGTGCAACAAGAACAAAACTGTCTCAAAAAAAAGAAAAAGAAAGAAAGAAAGAAAGAAAGAAAGAAAGAAAGAAAGAAAGAAAGAAAGAAAGAAAGAAAGAAAGAAAGAAAGAAATGAAATGTGTGAGTAATTACTCCATACTGATTTATTCTATAAACTTGCATCTTATTACACTGAAATTTAAATATCGGAGGCTTGGGTGAGTTGGTCCACAACTGTAATCCCAGTGCTTTGGGAAGCTGAGGTAGGAAGATTGCTTGAGCCCAGGAATTTGAGACAAGCCTGGGAAACATAGAAAGACCCTATGTCTACAAAAAATAAAAAAAATAAAAAATAAAAATAGCCAGGTGTGGTGGCACACACCTGTAGTCCCAGCTACTTGGGAGGCTAAGGTGGGAGGATAGCTGGAGCCCAGGAAGTAAGGCTGCAGTGAGCTGTGATCATGCCAGTGCACTCTAGTCTGTGTAATTAAGTGAGATCTTATCTCCAAATATGTATATATGGTGGTTACTTTACTCTTTCCAAGGGGCCAAGTTGGTGATCATATCATAGTGACTCTGGCCAGAGAGCTGAGCTTTCTCCTTGCTGCCCTCTGTTGCCAGGGTATCTTCTCCTTTGGGCTTCGGGTAACCATCCTCAGCTTCTTTATCTTTTCCTCTTTACTATACAGCACAGTGACTGAGCAACCCCAAGGACTCATTTGGGAGGAGTTGAGGGAGTTTGCATGGGGCACTGTATTTGTGATTCATTTCCGTTAGCCTTACAGGGATGATGGATAGCACTGAATAGCACATCTAGCATTTGAGGCTTGATATTAGCTAATGGTAGAGCCAGGCCCCTTTGGCTCTCACTGAATGCGAAACTTAGCTGTTAACTAAAATTAAGTGACTCATTTTGAGGTCAAACAGTAAGTCAGGGATAGAATGAGAATTAAAATCACAGCTCCAAAGAGCTGCAACCACAAAGACTTGAAGATGAGAAATAAAAAAGAATACAATTTAGGAAGATTAGTTGCCCTTTCTCCTGCTTCACTGACAGCCAACCCTGGCTATGGACTATTCTCAGAGATTAATAATTCATTTTGAACCTCAGTAATGAATTAGAGTGTTTATATGCACAGCATCTTTGTGTGACAGTTCTGTGCTCTGTCCTCGAAGAAAAATGAAGCAGGTTTAAATGGTTTACGGATCTCTGACCACTCCACTGTCTACAATGTTAATGCAGTTCAACTTAATTCAGCAAGAATTTACTTAGCACGCATTGTGTGCCAAGCATTGGGCTAATCCTCTAAAATGAATACTGGGGTGTGGTGACTCATGCCTGTAATCCCAGCACTTTGGGAGGCCAAGGTGGGTGGAGTTCAAGACCAGCCTGACCAACATGGCAAAACCCCATCTCTACTAAAGATACAAAAATTAGCCATGCACGGTGGCGGATGCCTATAATCCCAGCTACTCGGGAGGCTGAGGCAAGAGAATTGCTTGAACCTGGGAGGTGGAGGTTGCAATGAACCGAGATCGCGCCATTGCACTCCAGCCTGGGTGACTGAGCAAGACTCCATTCAATAATAATAATAATAATAATAATAGTAAAATTTAAAAATTAAAAAAATAAAATGAATACTAGAAATTTAAATAAGACCCAATCCCTGCCCACAATGAACTTAGAATCTAGTCCTCTATTCATTTATTAGCTTAAATTTTATTATTTGTACCATTCTCTTTTTGACTGGTATAATTACAAGAAGAACACAATTATATTTTGACTTAAAAGTATCAAGAACACACAGTGTTCTTGAGGACACAATGGTGATTTGTCATTTGGCCAGATGAACTGGCGAATGCCAACAGGCACACATTAACATCGGCTGCTGCCCTTCAGTTGTAGACTTGGAAAGCATATTCTAAATCCCCCAGTGAAATGTTTTGGCAGGCATTTTCATCCAGATATTATTAACAGCCAAACTAAAACAATCCACACATCAATTCTGACTCTCAGGGAGGTCCTGGATGGAATTGTTAGGGACTAGAGCTTCAAGTGCTTTTGTCCAACCAAATCACATTTCCCAATCAGTCATAATCTTTTAAGTAGCTTTTCTGTTTGGGGTAAATAAGGTAGCACAGGCATTTCCTTGTCCAGCCACTTTTTGCATTTTTCATTACTGTCACATTTTTGGAAGTTATGACTGATCCAAGACTTAACTACATAAGAATCCTCTTAACAGTAAAAAGACCTCTGGGGAAAAGCATCACACAAGTATACAACCAATTGGAGAGCATGATCTGTGCAGTCCATCCATTCAACAATTACTTATCGAGCACTCTGCTAGACCCTGTACATCTTAGACCAATGACTCAATTTTTGAGCCTCAGCTTTCCTCATCTGTGAAATGGGAATAATGATACCTACCTCACAGGGTGGTGGTGGACATAAAAATTGTGAAAAATGTGAAAGTTCTCATCCAAGAGCCCACACATCCCAGGGAAGGTGTTCAGTCAACATGAGTTTCCTTCACCGCTAGGGGAGAAGGGTCACACATATCAGGGAAATATTTTGTTTTGTTTTTTCCCTTGCTTTTTTCAGATTGCCTTCCCCACTTCAGCCCTCTTCAGCTTTACAGATGCACTCTTGGAAATGCCGTCACACTTCTGTCCTCTGACCTCCCAGTCTATCCTCATTCTTACCTACTGGGTCTCAGAGCATCAGCCATCCTTCCTGCTGGCCGGATCCATTCCTCCTGTGCTTGGGAGCCCACCTTCCTGATTCCTAAGGACACCCTGCCATCCAAAACATCATTCTCTTCCTGTCTTCAGGTACCATATTACTTTCTGCCTATAAAGAAGTTTGACTTTCCTCCTGGGCTTTTGAGCTCCCACCTGACTGACCACAACCCTCCTCTGTTTTACTTCCAAGCCGGGCTCTGGAAGGAGTGGAAACTGTCTACTCCTTCCCTACACAAACCACTGTCCTCTGGCTTCCAGCTTCCCCGTGCCACTGAGGCAACCCTTGCCAAGGTGATCATGCATCTCCAGGCCTACTGGATGTTATTTCACCTCCTTCTTCTCCTCAGTTCTTCATGACTTTGGAGACTGTTTTCTTTTTGAAACTTCTACTTCCTTGGCTCTGTGGTGCTGCCATTTGAGTCCTCCCCTTCCTGGCTACTCTGGAGCTCCTCATCCACTGCATCTGATGATAATGACCAACCTACATTCTGGCCTCAATTTGTGCAGGTGGTTTTCTAAGTACTTTACATATATTAAACAACAAACCTTTTATTATTATTATTATTTTTTTTTTTTAGAGGCAGGGTCTTGCTCTGTCACCCAGGCTGGCATGACCATACCTCACTGTAACCTCAAACTCCTGGGCTAAAGCAATCCTCCTGCCTCGGCCTCCTAAGTAGCTAGGACTGCAGGCACGCACCACCATACCTGAACACATTTTTATCTTTTGTGGAGATGGGGGTCTCCCTATGCTGCCCAGGCTGGTCTCAAACTCCTGGTCCCAAGCCATCCTCCTGCCTTGGCCTCCCAAATTGCTGAGATTACAAGCATGAGCCACCATGCCCACCCAAATCTTTAATGAGTACTCTTATTTCCCCCCTTTTCTATACAAAGAAAGCAAGGATGGGAAAGGCTAAGCAATCTGCTGAGAGTGACATAGCTCAGAAGAGGTGGGACCTACCTCAAACCCATGTGGTCTAGCCCCAGAAAACACTTATCACTACCTACATGTGAGTTCTTCTCCTCAACCTGTTTATTAATTTTAACATTTCAACTTTTTGTTTTCATTCTGTATGTTCTCCCAGGGATGTCCAATTTGCTCCCATTCTTTTAATTATTAGCTACCTGCACCTTAATGATTTCTGTGTCAGTTCAGTCTCTCCAAGAAACAAACACCAAAAGGGAATGAGAGGTACCAGGCATTATTGGGAGAAATGCCTGCAAGGGATAAAGAAGAGAGGGAGCGGAAGAAGGCAGGGCCAGCCTTCAGACCATTGTGTCAATCAGATATCTGTGAAAGGAAAAGGGGCAGGAAGGAGGATTGGGTAGGAAGGAAGAGCCCCAGATTGGAGTAAAGGAGAAGAAAGTCTGCCAACTACACTCCTAGTAGCAGGTTCTCCCATCAGGATATCCCAACAGTCCACCTCCATGGTCACCAGAAAGCCCAAATCTACATTTCCAGTCCTAACCTGTTTCAGCTCCAGTCTTATACCCAACCACTTCCCATATGCATCCAAGTCCCACAGAACCTCAATGTCAGCATGGCCAACAATGACTCATTATCTTCTCCTGGCCTCACTGCTTGAAGCTCCACATTCTCTATAATCCCTAGCTCCCTATGTGGCACTACTATCCACCCATCCTTTAAGCTCATCCCTCCCTATCCCTCAGTTCTGCCCATACAATCAGAAACCAAGGTCTATGGACTTTATGTTTAAAATTTCTGTTGAATTTGTTGGTCATCTCCTCTCCATGCATACTACTTCTGCCTTTGTACCCTCGTCATTTTACTCTGTTATAAGAACTCCATCTCTGTTCTTTGTCTATGCTGTCTTCCCATTGCACTGCCAACGGTGATTCCCCTCCCCCCGCGCCCCCTTCCTTAATGACCCCATGAACAGAAAAATCTCGATATGGTGAAGGCTTAGAGGCAAGCCGGAGTGCTACAAGACTTCAGACAGGGAACCCTCAGCCCCTGACAGAAGTGCAAGGAAGGCTTCCTAGAGGAAGACACCCAGAAAAAGCACAAAGCAGATGACCAGGCCCTATTTAAATAAATAATTATTCACTCGGCTGCTAAAGTTGATTGCTAGAGTTGATTGCTAAAGGCGAGTAGGAAGGTGCTTCAGTTTTTCCACAACTTTGAGGACCTTTAGTGGGGCTTCTCTTTTAACCACAGTCGACATTGACACCTGTCTGTCGGATGGGTTTCAAGTTGAGCCACTGACTTTGCCACAGTGCTCCCTGACCTCACGTCACACTTCCCACCTCCTTTTAACTTGAGAGGCAAACTCATTCTCACCACTCTGCAGGGAGGTATTGTTTATTGTCTCTTGGAAGAGAAACTTGAGAAGGCAAACTGTGTGGGCCTCTCCTGCAGGTACAATGAATTCTTGATGGGTCTGAGATACAACTGCTGATCAGAGTCTATTTCAGTTTACAAAAAGATATCAAAGATCTGTAGAAAATCACCCAGGTTTTGAGTCTTTTGAGTTCAATTTCAGAACATGTCAATAGAGTTATGACTGTAAGGTATTCTGGAGGATACAGGATATTTTGCTCAGGGAACTGACTTGTGAAAGTTTAATCAGCTC
Source organism: Macaca nemestrina (assembly GCF_043159975.1). NCBI lineage: Eukaryota > Metazoa > Chordata > Mammalia > Primates > Cercopithecidae > Macaca > Macaca nemestrina. The sequence goes on from NC_092140.1 coordinate 82,232,245, forward strand.
ACTTAGCCTCCCCTATCTCCACCCATACAGGATATAGAAATGAACACTTCCCTCCTTTCAGAGGTAATTTATCCCACATTCTCTATGAGATAGTGGGGGGAAACTAATAGATCAGATAAACTGATACACGTGAAGATGTTATAGCTATAAATATTACCAAAAATAAGCCTTATAATTACAGTATCTCAACATGATTTCATTTTAGTAACATATAATGTACAAACTTGCTTTATATTCATGTTTCTTTTCTAAAGGAAATGATCGCGTTATCGTCCTTTTGACTGTAGGGGGAGAGACAGCAGGAGAAACAACTGAAGGGAAAGGTCATGGGTATTGATTTGATTCTTCAGGCGGATGATTAACTGCCTCTGCAGAGGCAGCCCCAAGGGCCATGAAAGCCGTTGCTCAGTTTAAGACTTTCCAAGTTTCCCTCTTTATTATCGAAATCTGATCTTTGTTTCTTAGGCATACATCAGTAGCTTGAAAACTTCATTTTGTTGACTGTAGTTTTTCTTCCATGCTCAAGATTAGCAAAGTAGGTATCAGCTCTATGCAGAATGGTGCTTCTCCTTGCTGCTGTTTGTCTTTGCATGCCAAGGTGCGGAGCAACCAGAGTTGTGAGAAGATGCCCCAAGAGGTCAGGCCTGGCATCTGGGAGAGGAGGCGGTAACTACCACCCTTTGTGGCCATTCATTCTCTTTGGAATCACATGGACCACAGTACAAAGCGGCACTTTCCTGGTGGAGCAAACGACTGGCTTTCTATAGTCCAGGTAGATGCTGCACACACCTTGCTAATAACAAAGCTGTACAGTGCTTATTAGTAGCTACCTTTATTATTATTAAATAAATGTGAGCAGATTAGTGGCGCTTAAAAGAATATGTTTCTTGACCAGGCGTAGTGGCTCACACCTGTAATCCCAGCACTTTGAGAAGCCGAGGGTGGATCACCTGAGTTCAGGAGTTTGAGGCCAGTCTGGCCAACATAGTGAAACTGTGTATCTACTAAAAATACAAAAATTAGCCAGATGTGGTGGTGGGCACCCGTAATCCCAGCTACTCGGGAGGCCGAGGCAGGAGAATCACTTGAACCTGGGACGTGGAGGTTGCAGTGAGCTGAGATTGTACCACTGTACTCCTGGCTGGGCGACAGAGTGAAACTTGGTCTCAAAATAAATAAATAAATAAATAACATCTCTCTCACTCAGGTCTATTCCATGAGCTTCCTGGGCAGGAGATTGAGGAGGGGTTTGTGCCTAAGATCCTCACCTGTGTTGGGTGTCATGACGAGAATAAGGTTGTGAACCTCTGGTCCAAGAACAAGAACAATCTCTCAGGGGGGATTTCTGGGCCCTTAAGCTGGTGTAGGACCATACTTATGTACATGACCATATTTTTTTCCCTCTTCCTTCTCAGTTTGCTGCCTGACCACAGGTACTAACACAACACAATGCCCAGCTGGCGCTTAACTTCAGACACTCTTCCTCTGAAACCTCCTTTCGCTGAGTTGTCTAGAGCCAAGCTGCTGCCTCCAACCTGTTCTGTAGCTCTGCCCTCATACCTTTAAATATCAAAGGAACAAGGAAAAGAACCAATCAGCCTGGGCAACATGACGAAACCATTTCTACCAAAAAAAATACAAAAAATTAACCAGGTGTGGTGGTGCACACCTGTGGTCCCAGCTACTCAGGAGGCTGAGGTGGGAGGATTGCTTGAGCAGGGGAAGCAAGGGCTGCAGTGAGCTGAGAATGCACTACTGCACTCCAACCTGTGTGACAGAGTAAGACCCTGTCTCAAAAAAAAAAAAAAAAAAAAAAAAGGAAAATAGGATCAATAACACAGTTGTTCCAGGACATTGTGCGTTTAGTGTATCAGGACAATCAGCTGTCCTGATTGTAAGTATTCAAACCCCAACTCTGCTATTTAATGACTGTGATCTTGGGTAAGTTTCCTAACCTCTCAAAGACTTGGTTTCCTTATCTGAAAAATGGGAGTACAATAGAGTTGTTGTGAGTGTTAAGTGAGATAATATTGTTGGGAAAAAAGCTTTTCCTCTTCCAACTTGGGTTCAGCGGCTAGGGGCCTACAAATTTAACTGACTGTAGACAGATTAACAGAGAGAAGACAAAGTTTATTTATGTGGGTAGGAGCTTTTAGATTAAATAGTTTCTCAAGGCTTGGCACAGTGGCTCATACCTGTAATCCCAAGCACTCTGAGATTGAGTGGGAAGATCATTTGAGCCCGGGCAACATAGCAAGATCACGTCGCTACAAAAAAACACAAATATAACTTAGTTGGGTGTGATGGTGCATGCCTGTGGTCCTACCTACTTGGGAGGCTGAGGTGGGAGCATGGCTAGAGTCCAGTAGTTCGAGGCTGCAGTGAGCTATGAAGGTGCCACTGCATTCCAGCCTGGGTGACAGAGTGAGAACCTATCTCTAAAATAAAAAAAAAAGAAAAGAAAAAGAAATGGCTCCTCAAGCAGCTAGAGATAGGAGTTTATACCAACTACACAGAGAAACAGGAGGCAGGAGAAAGGGTGTCCATGGAAGAACAAATGAAAGGTATGACAGTTTCAGATAATTTGTTTAAGCAATTGCTCATCCCAGTACTAATGGTTAGCCTCCTTTCTGGCTGTAAACCCCCTGGAGAGGGAATTTATGGCAGCTGTAATTTTTGGAAGATCCTGCTTAAGTCAGCAAAATGAAGTTTAGAAAAGGTTTTCTTTTTCAAGGCTTTACTTCTTCAGATGCTTTAGCTTGAAATATTTTTTTTTGAAACAGAGTTTCGCTCTTGTTGCCCAGGCTGGAGTGCAATGTCAAGATCTCAGCTCACTGCAACTTCTGCCTCCCAGGTTCAAGCGATTATCATGCTTCAGCCTCCCAAGTAGCTGGGATTACAGATGCCCGGCACCACGCCCAGCTAATTTTTGTATTTTTAGTAGAGACAGGGTTTCACCATGTTGGCCAGGCTGGTCTCGAACTACCAACCTCAGGTGATCCACCCAACTCAGCCTCCTAAAGTGCTGGGATTCCAGGCGTGAGCCACTGTGCCCAGCCGCTTGAAATAATTTTTATGCTACTGAGGTGCATTTGGGATCCCTTCATTTTAAAACGCACAGTGCTATCTACGTCTTAGTTTGTTGTTTTGTTACTATAGTGTTGTTGTCATTGTTGTTGTTACAAGATAGGTAAATCTTTCATAGAGGCATTACCAAAAAAGTGGCACATTATCCTTAGGACCACTGGCTCCCCTTCGGGCGCTGAAGAGTGGGATGTTTCATAGAAGTTATGGCAGCAAAGGCAGCCATAAGGGGAAATATTCTGCTTGTCCCAAGAGGAGAAAAGAAATTTCCATTCCCCCTTCTTTTATCATAAGCACAAATGAAGAGTTTCTGTAACAAAAGTCCTCTTCTTTGAGCCCCAGCACAGAAAAATAATAAAGCCAAATAAAAATCATTTTATTTATGGAGTTTTTTCCAGGTGTCTGTAGAGATACCCGGAATGAGGTAAGATACATGGCAGAGGGATTCTAGCATTGAAGAAGAATTAATCACCTAACAAGGTCTAGATGAAAATTCACACCCAAGGTTGTATATTTTTAAATGCTGGGTCACAAAAAGACTTGCTTAAAGTGAATAATTTTATGTAAAGGTGTTTTCTGGTTTCAAGATGTTTTAAACACTTATTAGAAAAAAAATCTTCAAAATGAGAGATAAATCTCTGTTTTGCTCATTAGAGAAAAAAATGGCAGAATGATCCATATTGCATAGATTTTCATGTTTTAATTTATTTTTCAAGAAATCACACTAATTCTATTTGTGGTACAGAGTGTGTAGTTTGGGGTGAGGTCACATCAGAAAAAAGTCCTTGTTTTATGTAATAATATCTAACAGAGTTATTATACCAAAACAGACTGACTCCCAAAGGAAAATTTACTTTAATTTTATCATTTATCATTTTAAGAATTTATTAACTGCATGCAGTTATTAGGACATTGCTTCAAATCTATTAATGTTTTTCTATACTTGTGCAAATGATTTTAAAAATGGATAAATCCAAACTTTGTTTATTTATTTATTTATTGAGACAAAGTCTTGCTCTGTCACCCAGGCTGGAGTGCAGTGGTGCAATCTCAGCTCACTGCAATTTGCGCCTCCCAGGTTCAAGCAATTCTCATGCCTCAGCCTCCTGAGTAACTGGGACTACAGGCGTGCACCACCATGCCTGGCTAATTTTTGTATTTTAGTAGAGAGATAGGGTTTCACTATGTTGGCCAGGTTGGTCTCGAACTCCTGACCTCAGGTGATCCACCCACTTTGGCCTCCCAAAGTGCTGGGATTACAGGCGTAAGCCACCATGCCCAGCCAACCTGAAATTTCAACAGGGCAGGGAAGATGATTTAACAAATCTTTTCTTCAGGAAGGTGGATTCTCCACCTCTTCCTGGCCAAACGGTAACTAAATAAGAAGAGAGGAGAGTAAGGTATATTAGTGATTGGAAAATGAAGTTTGTTTGCTTGTTTATTTTAATATAAACACACTGCCCAGCATTTTTTGGAGTAACCTAGTGATGCCAATGGTAATCAGCCGAGTTGTAGAGTTGTGTACATTAAGAACGTGGAGTATGTATTAACAAATAGGCATTTTTTGAATCATTTAAGAAGTGCCATTTTTCTTACTCCAAGAGGTCCCTCATGTTTCCCCACTTTTCTTTCCTCATGGCACTTCCTTATGCCAGTAAATAACAGAACTGCTTAATTGATCCATTCACATTAAAGAAAAATCTTATTCTCTGCATGTTGCCAGCATTTTTATCTGCATAATTAATTCCTTTGGATTAGAAATCTCTCAAGCAGTAGCCTTTAGCTCTGATGTCATGAGCTGTTAGTATGTCGTTATCTGTACAAGGGAAAGCAAAGGAACCATAATTTATGGGGTGGGATATGGGTGGGATTGAGTATAACTCACGGCCTAGGCCCAGAAAGCATTTACGAAGCCCTGGGAGCTGGTGTCCCAGGCAAATGTCCTTCAGCAGGTGTGTCCCTGCAGAACAAAGGTTGAGACTGAGAGCCTGTATGGCTTGGGGTCATGTTGACCCAGATGATTCTGCCCAGCGTAGAATACAGTGTCATTGCAAGTGGGCATCTCAAAAAGGTCACCTGCTGGTGATGGTGGCAATCACGATGAAGGTGGTAGTGGTCATGATAATGTACCTTTGCTCTCAAACAATTCTTAATTTCCTCTATTTCCCCGTCTCTTAGCCTAGACCTAGAAAAATTGGACGGTGGGTATTTAAAGCCAAAGACTCCTTCCTCACAGGAAGGCCAATGAAAGAAAGGTACGAGGTAAGTTGTGTCAACTCTTCTCCTCTGCTTGTCACACTTGTAGTTATGGATAAAGATCAGAGTCTGGGGCCCTTTCAGAACCCCATCTGTATGAGGTCCAAGTTCAGCTCCGCTAGAAAAGAATAACAGGTCTTGCTTTTTGTAGCAGACACTGTTCGTTGCGTACTCAGCAGCCAGTCTCAACCCACCCATTCTGGCTTTTACTCTGCAGCCATGAGCTCAAGGAAGGCATTCATTGTTAAAGGCAATCACAGCAGTGTCCTTCTCTTGGCCAGCGACTGCCGTAGGCTTTGGCACCATGACTCAATCCTTATTTGAGGGTAAGATACTGGAGCTACTTCTGAGGAAGCTGTTCCTCATCTATTAAAAACAAAAAGATGAGGCCAGTTGTGGTGGCTCATGCCTGTAATCCCAGCACTTTGGGAGGCCGAGGCGGGTGGATTGTTTGAGGTCAGGAGTTCAAGACCAACCTGACCAACATGCTGAAACCCTGTCTCTACAAAAAAAAAATTAGCCAGGCATGGTGGCAGGTGCCTGTAATCCCAGCTGCTTGGGAGGCTGAGACTGGAGAATCACTTGAAGCCAGGAGCCGGAGGTTGCAGTGAGCTGAGATGGCACCACTGCACTCCAGCATGGGCGACAGAGTGAGACTCCATGCCAAAAACAGAACAAAACAAAACAATAAAAACAAAAAGATGCAGGGCGTGGTGGCCCACACCTGTAATTCCAGCACTTTGGGAGGCCAAAGAGGACGGATCACCTGAGGTCAGGAGTTCGAGAGCAGCCTGGCCAACATGGTGAAACCCTGTCTCTACTAAAAATACAAAAATTAGCCGGGCGTGGTGGCGCACGCCTCAGGAGGCTGAGCAAGAGAATCACTCGAGCCCAGGAGGCAGAGGTTGCAGTGAGCCAAGATGGCGCCACTGCACTCCAGCCTGGGCGATAGAGTGAGACTCCGTCTAAATAAATAAATAAATACAAAAAGATGCACAGGAGAACACACTTCTCTCCTTTGCTGGATGCCTTCATACCCGCATATGATGCCTGGAAGTGCTGAAGCCCGTGGAGCCCATGAGAGGAGACATCGGCAACACACTGGGGATGTTGAGCTGCTGAATCAGAAAGAGGAAAGCACCCGGGTCCTTCACGGCATCAGGGACCCGCAGTAGTAAGCAAACCTAGAACTACCCTCCCCCTGGACTTCTAGTTATGTGAGATAAGAAGCCCGTTATGGGCGAGTGCTATGGCTCACGCCTTTGGGAGGCCGAGGCAGGTGGATCACTTGAGGTCAGGAGTTGGAGAGCAGCCTGGCCAACATGTTGAAACTCTGTCTCTACTAAAAATACAAAAATTAGCCGGGTATTGTGGTGTGTGCCTGTATTGCCAGCTACTCAGGAGGCTGAGGCAGGAGAATCACTTGAAGCTGGGAGGCAGAGGTTGCAGTGAGCCGAGATGGCACCACTGCACTCCAGCCTGGGTGACAGAGCAAGACCCTGTCAAGAAGAAGAAGAAGGAAAAGGAGAAGGAGAAGGAGAAGGAGAAGGAGAAGGAGAAGGAGAGGAAGAGGAAGAGGAAGGAGAGGAAGAAGAAGAGGAGGAGGAGGAGGAAGAGAAGGAGGAGGAGGAAGAGGAAGAGGAAGAAGAAGAAGCCGCCTAGGATGGGCATGGTGGCTTACACTTGTAATCCCAGCATTTTGGGAGGCTGAGGCAGGTGGTCGAGGTTGCAGTGAGCCCTGATTGTACTACTGCACTCCAGCCTGGGCCACAGAATGAGACCCTGTCTCCAAACACATACACACAGAGAAGGCTGTTATGTTTAAAGCACTTCAAGATTGGCAAGTCTTCTGTGACTCACAGGCAAAAGCTTTCCAACAGACACATCTTTTATAATATCCCAGGCTTGTGATCAGACAATCAGGGATGAGAGCTCTGAAGGTGGTAAAGGAACCATAGACCCAGGCAAATATGTTGTCCCAGCCACCTGGATTCAGTTGCTCATTTAAATCACTAAAAAAATCACTAAAAACTGTAGCTCCTTAGTCCTCTATATACATTCATTCACTCATTAATTGAATATTCAGTGAGCTCTTCCTACGGTTTTGCTGTAAAGGACACCAGGAGTATCTAGCAGTACCTTCGTACTTTAGCATCCCCCAAGAACTTCACATACACCTCATTTGATGCCCTGAAGAACCCAGCGAAACCAGTATTATTATTATTCTTATTTTATCTATGAGAAATGTGAGGCTAAAAAGATGTCCAAATTTCCATAACCTGACTTTAAGTTCAGGGTTTATTTTCCACCAAACCCAAATTGCATGTTGCCCTCAGGAAGCTTAAGGTATAAAAGTTGGGATCTAGGGTATGCATATATTTAAAATTAAATAACAAACAAGATTTAGATAGCAAAACAAATACTTATTCAGGAAATTTTACAGGGTAGTAAGTAGTTAAGGATCAAACTGGTAAGGGAGAGAATAAGCACTGTTCAAAAGGAACTTAGTACTGTTGATGGAGAAGCAGATTTTGTGCTCATTGCAAATGGAAAATAGTATTTCCCATACAAGCACTAACAGCTCATGTTTGGAATCTGACATAATCATATAAAAACTATTGTTAACTTCAAACAAGTAAAAAAATGCATAAACTATACTCATATTTCTTATCAGATTTTTGTCACCTACTTTTGTCACCTATAAATAGTTAATTCTATTTATAGAAAAGAATAGTTAAGCTTGAAGGAACTTGATAAAATAACTTCATTTGAAAAGCATTAACGTGTAGATATTAAGAATATTGGAAAAAAGGATTTAAGGTAATCTTGATTTGCCCCAATAATAACTGAAGTGAATGAAACAGATTAACATTAGATTCTTATTTTTACTAACTTCATGGAATTAGTAATACTCAAGCACTCTACAACAGCATTGCCTGATTCATTAGCCAGTAGCTACTAGGTACTGTGGCTGTTTAAATTTTAATAAAAGCTGGGCACTGTGGCTCATGCCTGTAATCCCAGCATTTTGGGAGGCCAAGGCAGGTGGATCACTTGAGCTCGGGAGTTCAAGACCAGCCTGGACAACATGGTGAAGTCCCATCTCTACTAAAAATAAAAATTAAAAAAAAAAAAAAAATAGCCAAGCATTGCTGGTGCTCACCCATAGTCCCAGCTATTTGAGAGGCTGAGGAAGGAGGATCATTTGAATCATTTGATTCTGGTGGCAGAGGTTGAAGTGAGCTGAGATCACACCATTGCACTCCAGCCTGGATGAGGAAAGTGAAACTCTGTCTCAAAAAAAAAAAAAAAAAAAAAAAAGTGAAAAAAGTAAGGGGAGGCTGAGGCAAAGGGAGGCAGAGGCAGTAGGATAACTTGAGGCCAAGAGTTCAAGACCAACCTGGGTAGCACAACAAGACTCCATCTCTACAAAAAATAAAATAAAAGTTGCCACACAGGTGGTGCATGCCTGCAGTCCCAGCTACTCAGAAGGTTGAGATGGGAGGATTGCTTGAGCCCAAGAGATACAGGATACATAAGCTGTGTGATTGAGCCACTGCATCCCAGCCTGGGCGACAGAGTGAGATCCTGTCTTTAAAAATAAATAAATAAAATGTAAAATTTTGTTCTTCAGTTGCACTAGCCACATTTCATGTCCTCAATAGTCACATGTGGTTACTGCTATCATATTGGACCATGCAAATATAGAACATTATCATCTTTGCAGAAGTTCTACTAGACAATGCTGCTGTAGATCCTGGCAAATGAGAGGCTATTGTGGCGAATAGAAAATAATTTTTTAAAAGAAAATGGGTAGCCAGGTGCAGTGGCTCACGCCTGTAATCCCAGCACTTTGGAAGGTCGAGGCGGGCAGATCATCTGAGACTGGGAGTTCGAGACGAGCCTGACCAACATGGAGAAACCCCGTTTCTACTAAAAATACAAAATTAGCCGGGCATGGTGCACATGCCTGTAATCCCAGCTACTCAGGAAGGCTGAGGCAGGAGAATCGCTTGAACCCAGGAGTTAGAGGTTGTGGTGAGCCACAATCGCGCCACTGCACTTTAGCCTGGGCAACAAGAGCGAAACTCCGTCTCAAAAAAAAAAAAAAAAAAAAAAAAAAAAGAAAGAAAGAAAGAAAGAAAAAGAAAAAGAAAAAAAGAAAATGGGAAAAACGTGGAGTCCTCCTTATAACACTTCTCATTGCTTTGCATAGTTATTGCATCAGAGTTGCCTTGTTCATTCATTATTTAAAACATTTGCACCTCACTAGGTATTATATTAAAAGCTGTATAAATGTACTATTTAAGTTCTGCTAGGAATTGGCAGTTGTGTCTCCCAGAATCTAGCACCTAACACTGTTTAGGAAAATAGTTCTATTGAATAATTACTGATTGACTGAATGGCTCTGAGGAACACTGCAGACCTTAAGACTTCTGCTGCTGTTAAACAGGTCAGGAGTGAGACTAGAAGCTCCATTGCAGAAGACAAATTCTTTTACTTTTTTTTTTTTTTTTTTTGAGACGGAGTCTTGCTCTGTTGCCCAGGTTGGAATGTAGTGATGTGACCTTGGCTCACTGCAATTTCCGCCTCCTGGGTTCAAGCAATTCTCCTGCCTCAGCCTCCCAAGTAGCTGGGAGTACAGGTTTGCACCACCACACTTGGCTAATTTTTTGTATTTTTGTAGAGACAGGTTTGAACCATGTTGGTCAGGCTGGTCTCAAACTCCTGACCTCAGGAGCATTTGCCCGCCTTAGCCTCCCAAAATGCTGGGATTACAGGCATGAGCCACTGCCCCCAGTCTGAGAAGGCAAATTCTTAGTCACCTATCTAATATTTCTTCCCTTCTTCTATCCTTACTGATAGACTCCCAATTATCAACCTAAATAACAAACAGAGAGAGGTTTTCTAGAGGAAAATTATATTTATGTAGGAATAAGGCATTGCAATGGAAGTACACATATCATAGTAAACTATGTGCATATTCAGGGAGGTAAGGACAAAGGATTTTAAAGGAAAAATGAGGATTACATAATTGTTTTGAGATAACTATCCTTGGCTATAAGGACCAATAAAGACTGTGATGCCAGTCCTAGGAGGTACAGGCAGTTGCTGGACAGATGTCCTCAAAGAAATATTTTTTGTTTGTTTGTTTATTACATATTTTCACTTTTTATAGAAACATTTTATTGGTTGGCTAGGTGAAGTGACTCACATCTGTAATCCTAGCACTTTGAGAGGCTGAAGCAGGAGGATCACTTGCGCCCAGGAGTTCGAGACCAGCCTGGGCAACAAAGCAAAACCCCATCTCTACAAATTAAAAAATTAATCAGGCATAGTGGCACATGCTTGTAGTCCCAGCTATTCAGTAGACTGAGGTGGGAGGATCACTTGAGCCTAGGAGTTCCAGGCTGCAATGAGCTGTGACTGTGTCACTGCACTACAGCCTGGATGACAGAGTGAGATCCCATCTCAAATTGAAAAATAAAACAAAGGCCTGGCGCGGTGGCTCATGCCTGTAATCCCAACACTTTGGGAGGCCGAGGTGGGCAGATTATGAGGTCAGAAGTTCGAGACCATCCTGGCCCACATGGTGAAACCCTGTCTCTACTAAAAATATAAAAATTAGTTGGGTGTGGTGGTGTGTGCCTGTAATCCCAGCTACTCAGGAAGCTGAGGCAGGAGAATCAATTGAACACAGGAGGTGGAGATTGCAATGAGCTGAGATCATGCCACTGTACTTCAGCCTCATGACAGAGCTAGACACCATCTCAAAAAAAAAAAGAAAGAAAAATTTTTATGAGGCAACACTTCATTCTATAAAACAGAATAAGCGTTCCAGTCACAGAAATATTTTTTTGTCACAAGTATTTTTTGTGTAAGATTGCAATGGGCTTTGTGCAAAGTTGTGGTTTTTGCAGTCTTTTGTAATAGTTTTTGTTATCAGGTATTTATGCATGAGAAACCCCTCTTCATGCATGGCCTTCCTTGGCCTTCAGGTTTTTTTGCTTTGTTTTATTTTTTGCTTTATTATTATTATTATTTTGAGATGGATTTTCACTCTTGTTGCCCAGGCTGGAGTGCAATGGTGCAATCTCAGCTTACTGCAACCTCCACCTCTAGGGTTCAAGTCATTCTCCTTCCTCAGCTTCCTGGGAAGCTGGGATTACAGGTGCACACCACCACGCCCAGCTAATTTTTGTATTTTTAGTAGGGACAGGGTTTCACCATGTTGGCCAGGCTGGTCTTGAACTCCTGACCTCAGGTGATCCGCCTACCTCAGCCTCTCAAAGTGCTGGGATTACAGGTGTGAGCCACCTTGTCTGGTCTTTTTTTTTGTTTTATTTTTATTTTAACAAAAGCAACTCTAGCTTGATTCTGATAATGTTCATACAATATTATTCAAGACAGTCATGTCCCCAGCCAGGGCAGTGGATGAAGATTTTTCTATACCCACTTGGCAGTTTTATTCCAGTGTTCCCATTCTCTCCTTGAGCGAGCATGGCCATATAATCCATATTTGCCAGATGAGATCTAAGTAGAACTCTAAGGAGGACAGCGTTTCTGTGAAGACTTTTATCTCTCAATAAAGGGAAACTGATGTGGCTCTACTACCAGCATGCTTCCCCCTTATTGCTACTTTCAGTGTGGATATGACATTTAGAGATGCTACAGACATCATGCAACTATGAAGAGGCAAGTATAAGGGAAAAACCAAGGGAATTATACATAGCAATCTTGTCATGGTTGAGCTGCAAAATCAAGGACCTCAACTGTTTATCACCAAACTTCGGTGGAAAAAAGCTGTACCAGTTCATTTGAGCCACTTTTGACTAAGTGTTCTATTACTTGCAGCTAAAAGCAATCCTGATTGATACAGAGCATCATGGTACATAATGTATGCAGAGAGGCCATTTACGCCTTCTCCATGAGGCAATGTCTTATCTGCTGAGATTCTGTATTTGAGGTGGCCATTATAATACATAGCTCAGATCTCCTGCTTCAGGGAGTACAACTGACTGATGGCTCCAGTCACTGCCAGCAGGGACCCAGCCCTGGGTTCATGCCAAGACCATCCTTCTTGGGAGATGCTCTGAGTCTGTGACTGAGCAAGGCAGGGAGACTAATGCAGGCCCATTCCTGCAAGATGAAGGACTCCTTTAATGGGCAACTTTGGCTCAACGACTCCCTGTCAACCTTGCTGAAATTTTAAAAAATTATCCCGCATGAGGCCAGGCGCGGTGGCTCACACCTGTAATCCAAGCACTTTGGGGCCAAGGTGGGCAGATCACATGGTCAGGAGATCGAGACCATCCTGGTTAACATGGTGAAACTCCATCTCTACTAATAAATACAAAAAATTAGCTGGGCGTGGTGGCGCACACCTGTAGTCCCAGCTAGTCGGGAGGCTGAGAGAGGAGAATGGCATGAACCCAGGAGGCAGAGTTTGAAGTGAGCAGAGATCACACCACTGCACTCCAACCTGGGTGACAGAGCAAGACTCTGTCTCAAAAAAAAAAAAAAAAAATCTGCATGTGAGGCTGTTTTCTCTAATTCTCCTTCCTTGCCCCTCTTCTTCACAAGCATTAGATATTAGATTCACTTATGATCTGAAAGCTCTCCTTGCCTTCTCTTTTTTCCTCTTCTTTATCCTTCATGGGGATTTCTCCTGATAAATCTCTTGTATGCCTAATCTTTTCTTGAAGTCTACTTCTTGAAGAACCCAATCTAACACAATACTCCTGGCTAGATTCATTAGGAACATAATCTAACCTAGGAAACCAGAAGACGCTCAGCCTGATTGAAGCATGAAGCAAAAGAGGGCTTGTATTAGTCCATTTTGTGTTTCTATAAAGGAATACCTGAGTCTAGGTAGTTTATTTTAAAAGGGTTTATTTAGTTTACGGTTCTGCAAGCTGTACAAGAAGCATAGCCCCAACGTCTGCTTAGCTGTTGGTGAGGGCTTTTGTGCTGCATCGAAACATGATAGAGGGGGCTGGGTGCAGTGGCTCATGTCTGTAATCCCAGCACTTTGGGAGGCCAAGGCGGGCGAATCACGAGGCGAGGAGTTTGAGACCAACCTGGCCAACATGGTGAAACCCTGTTTCTACTAAAAATACAAAAAATTAGCTGAGCGTAGTGGCGGGTGCCTGTAATCCCAGCTACTCGGGAGGCTGAGGCAGGAGAATTGCTTGAACCCAGGAATTGGAGCTTACAGTGAGCTAAGATCGCACCACTGCACTCCAGCCTGGATGACAGAGGGAAACGCCATTAAAAAAAAAAAAAAAAAAAAAAAGGAAACATGGTAGAGAAGGTCAAAGGGGAAGTGGGCACGAGAAAAGAGAGACCAAACCCGAGTGGCATCCTGGCTTTATAACAACTCACTCTCTTAGAAACTAATCCATTGCCTCATAACTAACCCTGCCCTTTAAGATGGAGAACTCACCACCAAGTCATTCATGACCACTCCACCCCCATGGCCCAAACCCCTCCCACTAAGCCTCACCTCCCAACACTGCTACCTTGGGGATCAGGTTTCAACACGAGCTTTGGTGGAAACAAACACACCATATCACCATATCCAAACCACAACATTCAAGCCCCTTATTTACCGGCCTCTCTCAGCTTTCCTACATTTAAAATTCTTGCCACTAAGAAAAAATTTTCTTTAAATGTCAATAGCTATAAGGGTACAAGTGGTTCCGGGTTGCACACGGATGAATTGTACGGTGGTGATGTCTGGGCTTTCAGTGTACTTGTCACCCAAGTAGTGTATATTGTATCCAATCTCGCCATTTTTTAGAGTCTAGACTCCTCATTCCCTCTGGATCAATCCCCAAAATCCACTCCTACCTTTCTGGATAATTCCTATCAGCACCAGTGTGGTTGCTTGTTTTTTTTGTTTGTTTTGTTCTGTTTTCGTTTTTGTTTTTTTGAGACGGAGTCTCCTCTGTCGCCCAGGCTGGAGTGCAGTGGTGTGATCTCAGCTCATTGCAAGCTCCGCCTCCCGGGTTCACACCATTCTCCTGCCTCAGCCTCCTGAGTAGCTGGGACTACAGGCGCCCACCACCTCGCCCTGCTAGTTTTTTTTTGTATTTTTAGTAGAGACGGGGTTTCACCGTGTGAGCCAGGATGGTCTCGATCTCCTGACCTCGTGATCCACCCGCCTCAGCCTCCCAAAGTGCTGGGATTACAGGCGTGAGCCCCCACGCCCGGCCTGGTTGCTTGTTTTCAAGATGGCCACAATAAATTCTTTTTCTTCATGTGTGCTCATAGTATTTTTTATATCAAGAAAGAGATCAATCTGTTCCTATCCTCCTCCTGAATCTGGAATAGTCTTGGTGACTTCATGGACCAATAAATATGGCAGAAGTGATACCGTGACTGTTGACACAGTCATAAGAAGCCTTGCAGCTTCTCCTAACACCCATGGGCATGCTGTCTGTTGGGATTCTCTTGCACTCTGGGGGAAACCACCTACCATGTAAGAACTATGGCCACCATGAAACCACCTTTGTAGACAGAGAGAGACAGAGTGAGGCTGGCCAGCCCTCAACCATTCCAGCCATCCCAGCCCAGGCACTATACCTGAGTGAAAGAGACAACTTAGACTTCTAAGGCCCATCAGATATCCCAAAAAGAAGAAAGGAGGTTTCAGACATATGGCCCCAGTAAAGATATCTCAGTCATCTCCAACCATTCAGGCCACGCTAGTGGAGGACCCAGATATCATGGAGAAGAGATAAGCCAGCCATTTCTGCTGTGCCGCACCCAAGTTCCTGACTGCCCAAATCATGAGTGCAATAAAATGTTTGTTATTTTATGCCACTAAATTTCAGGATGGTTTGTAATGCAACAAAAGATAACTGGAACATCTTGGGGTTTCTCACCTCCACATGGCTAAGCCATTTAAAACAGTGACTTCTCAGAACTTCATTTAGCTCTCTGAACTCCATCATCATATTGAGCCAATTCTTCCCAGTCTCTCTCACATTCCTGCCAGACTTTTTGTCTTCCTCACTGGATCCAGTACCATCTTGTACACTTGTAGATGTCATGCACTGCACAAAGGTATCAGGCCAGTGAGTTGAGTGGTGGCTGATGGGGGTGTCATTTTTTGTTTTTGTTTGTTTGTTTGTTTTTGAGACAGAGTCTCACTCTGTCGCCCGGGCTGGAGTGCAGTGGCGTGATCTTGGCTCACTGCAACCTCTGCCTCCCAGGTTCAAGAGATTCTCCTGCCTCAGCCTCCCGTGTAGTTGAGATTACAGGTGTGCCACCAGGATCAGCTAATTTTTTTGTATTTTTAGTAGAGATGAGGTTTCACCATGTTTGCCAGGCTGGTCTCAAACTCCTGACCTCAAGTCATCCGCCCGCCTCAGCCTCCCAAAGTGCTGGATTACAGGCGTGAGCCACTGCGCCCAGCCAGGGGTGTCTTTTTTTAAGTCCGTAAATGTGTTAGGCCAGGCACGGTGGCTTAAGCCTGTAATCCCAGCACTTTGGGAGGCCTAGGCGGGTGGATCACCTGAAGTCAAGAGTTCGAGATCAGCCTGGCCAACATGGTGAAACCCCATCTCTACTAAAAATACAAACATTAGCTAGGCATAGTGTTGCATGCTTGTAGTCCCAGCTACTCAGGAGGCAGAAGCAGGAGAATTGCCTGAACCTTGGAGGTGGAGGTTGCAGTGAGCCGAGATCGCACCACTGCATTCCAGCCTGGGCAACAGAGCGGGCGGGACTCCATCTCAAAAAAAAAAAAAAAAAGTGTTATACAACTTAGTGGCTGCCATAACTGGGATTCCCAAATTTTCAATCCATCAGTTTCTATTGCTGATATCTGATTGCCTGTGTGGAATAATCCAATCTGCTTTTACCTCTACTTTCATTTTCTTGAATACCTGATTGAAGGGCTTATTGTGCCTATCCTCAGTCTTGGATCTCTTTTTTTCCTCTTTCTATATTAATAAACTTTCCTCCCTCTCAATGAAAATAGCTTATTTTCCTAATTATATGTATTTTCATATTTTAAAAATTTAAACAATGCATAAATTTATAAGAAGAAAGTAAAAACTCACCTGAAAGCCCATCCCTGATGCAACTGTAACGTAACTGCCATTAACATTTTGGTGACATTTTTCATGTGTTTGTATATACATGGGAGTTTTTGGATCAGTCTCACTGTCTGTTTTCTTCAGTCCTTTTCCTAGAGACAAATGAAGAAGCATCTAATTAGAGCCCACTACATATTTAGTTGTCAGACTTTGCCTGAATACTTACACTGCTTAGCCATATTTAAAAATCTGTCTCATTTCGTGTGGTGGGAATGTGGATCCTATCACATTCAGTTAGTTGATGCTTTCTAATTTCTCCTCAATAACTACCCATCTTGCTGAAAACAATGAGTCTCTCCTCAATTCCCCTTCACCTCAGTAGATTTCTGTCATGGCCCATGCATCAAAAAGCAAAACAAAACACACTAGGAGAAACAAAGACAAGGGAGGCAAGTCAGGGATACTTCGGAGAGGGTAGTTGACAAAGAAGACAGAAGTTGGGAAGGTGAAGTATGTCAGGCCAGGATGGCATGTTCCCTGGAGCAAGGCCAAGCCTATTCTAGATGCAAGGGTCAAAAGCCAAAATGAAACTGCAATGGAAGCAAAATTAAAAAGATCTTGTAGAAATTCTGCGAGTGTCAGTCTGTTTTGTGTTGCTATAACAGACTACCACTGGGTAGTATTCTGGGTAGTTGATAAAGAAAAATAATTTATTTCTTACATTTCTGGAGGATGAAAAGTCCGAAGTCAAGTGGCCTTCATGCTACCTCATCCCATGCTGGAGGGTGGATGGGCAAGAGAGGAAGAGAGGACAAGAGGGGACCAAACATGCTTTTATCAAGAACCCACTCCTGGCTGGGCATGGTGGCTCATGCTTGTAATCCCAGCACTTTGGGAGGCGAAGTGGGTGGATTACTTGAGGTCAGAAGTTCAAGACCAGCCTGACCAACATTGTGAAACCCTGTCTCTGCTAAAAATACAAAAAAAAAATTAGCCAGGCATGGTGGTGGGCGCCTGTAATCCTAGCAACTCGGGAGGCTGAGGTGTGACAATCACTTGAACCTGGGAGGTGGAGGTTGCAGTGAGCTGAGATTGCACCATGGCACTCCAGCCTGGGCAACACAGAGAGATTCCATCTCAAAAAAAAAAAAAATACCATTACAAGAGCAATTAAATGTCAACATGAGTTTTGGAGGAGACATTCAAACACTAGCATTCTTCGTTGGTCTCCCAAAACTTTGGCCTTTCTCACATACAAAATACATTCATTCCATCAAAACAGCCCTCAAATTTTTCACTCATTCCAGCATTAACTCAAAAAGCCAAAGTCCGGGGTCTCATCTAAGTTAGATATGGGTGAGCCTAAAAGCACAATTCATCCTGAGACAAATTACTCTCTAGCTGTGAGCCTGTAAAATTAACAAGTTACATGGACCCAACAGGTCCCATGTAAGTCCAAAAGCTAACAAGGGGAACAACATCAAGTCTTCTTAAAGCTCCAGCATAATTTCCTTTGACTCCATGCCCTGAATCCTGGGCACATGGGGTGGGGGATGGGTCTCCCAATGCCACAGGCAGTCCAACTCCTGTGGCTTAGTTGGACTCAGTCTGCCCAGCAGTTCTCATAGGTTGGAGTCTTGTGCCTATAGCTCTCTGAAGCTGGTGCTGCAAGCTGGTAGCTCTACAGTTCTAGGGTTTTAGGACTGGCCCCGCTTTCATGGCCCTAGTAGGCACTACCCTAGTGGAGACTCTCTGTGGCAGCTCTGACCCCACATTTCCGTTTCACGATGCTCTAGTGGAAGCTTTCTGTGGTGACTCCACCCCTGCAACAAGTGTCTCCCAAGGTCCCCAGACTATCTGCAACATCCTTTGAAATCAAGGTGGAGGACGCCACGCCCCCACAACTCTAGCATTCTGCTTGTCTGCGGAAGTAGAACCACATGGACGCTGCCAAGGTTTCCGGCTTGTTCCTTCCAGGGCAGCAGGTCAAAACGTATCTGGGCCCGCTTGAGCCATGGTTGGGGCCGTCCAGGAGCACTGCACCAGAATGCAGGGAGCAGAGATCTGAGGCAGCTCTGAGCAGCAAGTCCATGGAAGGTACCCCAGGCCTATCTCCTGAAACCATTCTGCCCTCCTAGATCTCTGGGGCTGTAATGGGAGAGGCTGTCTCCAAGATCTCTGAAATGCCTTCAGTGTCTTTCTCCCATTGTCTTGATGATCTCTTCCATCCATGTATTAATCTACTTAGCAAACAGTCACTTGGCTACATGCTTGGTTTGCTCTCCCAACATGTTTTTTCATTCTTTATGTAGCCAGGCTGAATTTCTTCAAAGTCTTTTTATTCTGCTTCTGTCTCTCTCCTGTCTCTGTCTCTGTCTCTCTCTCTCTCTCTTTTCTGCAGACACTATGGTGACTTATGCTTTTCTTTTAATTATAAATTCCAACTTCACATCATTTTTTTCCTCTCATATCTTACTGTATGTGGTTAAAAGTGGCCACATATCTCCTTTAATGTTTTAATTAGAAATTTCTTCCACCGCGTATCTTAGTTTATCACTCAAATTCCACCTTCCATAGAGGCTTAGGGCATAGATAAAATTCAGCCAGGTTCTTTACCAATTTATACCAAGGATGGCCTTTACTCTAGTTTCCAGTACTCATTCCTCAGTTTCAGCCCTTACTATCCATATTTGTGCCAACATTCTGATCATGACAACTTAGGTAATCTCTAAGAAATTCCAGACTTTTCCTACATCCCTTGTCTTCTTCTGAGCTTTCACCAGAATTGCTTTTAATGCTCCATCAAGACAAGGACTTTTTCTAGGCTTTTCGTCTAAATTCTTCCAGCCTCTACCCATTACCAGTTCACACTGCTTCCACATTTTCAGGTGTTTGTTATAGCAACAGCCCCATTTCTCCATAACAATTTTCTATCTTACCCATTTCGCGTTACCGTAACAGAATACCACAGACTGGATAATTTATAAACAATAGAAATATACTTGGCTCATGGTTCTGGAGGTTGGAACATCCAAAACATGGGCCTGGCATCTCGTACTGGTCTTGATGTATCATCTCATGGGGGAAGGTGGAAGGGTAAGAGAGCACAAGAAAGCAAGAAAGGGCAAGCGGAGAGTAAACTCACTTTAACCAGGAACCCATTCCCATGATAACAACATGAATCTGTTCCTAAGGGTGGAGCCCCCCATGACCTAATCACCTTTGAAAAGTCCTACCTCTTAATTCTGTCACAGTGGCAATTAAATTTCAACATAAGGCCCAGCGAGGTGGCTCACGCCCTAATACCAGAACTTTGGGAGGCCGAGGTAGGCAGATGACAAGTTCAGGAGTTTCAAGACCAGCCTGGCCAACATGGTGAAACCCCGTCTCTACTAAAAATAGAAAAATTAGCCGGGTGTGGGGGCATGTGCCTATAATCAGGGCTACTGGGGAGGCTGAGGCAGAATAATCACTTGAACCTGGGAGGCGGAGGTTGTAGTGAGCCAAGATCATGACACTGTACTCCAACCTGAGTGACAGAGGAAGGCTCTGTCTCAATAAATAAATAAATAAAATAAATAAATTTCAACATGAGTGTTGGAGGGGACGTTCAAATCACAGCAACCAGATACCAGAGTGTGACTCTAACCGGGCTTTGTTACAACCAGTCCAGATGCTAAATTACTTAAAGATGTAAGTGTGGGCTGGGTGCAGTGGCTCATGTCTGTAATCACAACACTTCGGGAAGCTAAGGCAAGCAGATCTCTCGAGCCCAGGAGTTCAAGACCAGCCTGGGCAACATGGTGAAACCCTGTTTCTATAAAAAATACAAAAATTAGCCAGGCATGGTGGCTCAAGCCTGTAGTCCAAGTTACTCAGAAGGTTGAGGTGGGAGAATCACCTGAGCCTGGGGAGGTTGAAGCTGCAGTGAGCTGCAATCATACCACTGCATTCCAGCCTGGGCAACTGAGTGAGCTCCTGTCTCAAAAAAAAAAAAAAAAAGGATCCTTTTGTAGTTCATGAGGATGATGATTGGGTATTTCACACATGTGTGTGAAATGTGCCACCCTCAAACCTTGTTACAATGTCAGCATATTACCTGCCTGACCTGAAAAAAAAACCAGAAAAGTTACAAGTGTGACCTAAGACCCTCTGGAGTTCTGGTTCTTGAAAGTGACTCCACATGAATCCTTGGCTAGTTGCTCTTTTCACTCCAATTGCCTAACTACACACCTTGGAACCAGCTCTTGCTTGCATTATGGCTCAGCTTGTACTCATGGCAGAAGGTGCAGTGGGAGCAGGCATGCCACATGACCAGAGCAGGAGCAAGAGAGACAAGTGCCACATACTTTTAAGCAACCAGATCTCCCAGGAGCTCCACTCACTATTTCAAGGACAGCAGCAAGACATGAAGGATCTGCCCCCATAATCCAAACACCTCGGTCCAGGCTCCACCTCCAACATTGGGGATTACAATTCAACATGACATTTGGCACGGACATATATTCAAACCATATTAGTCCTACAAAAGACTGGAAAGTTTGCTGTGATGGAGAAGGGGCCGTGTGCAGTAGGGGTGGGAATTTAAAGATCTAATGACTTTTTATGCAGACTTTTAACCTATCTGCTAGTTTTCAGCTGCATGTTCATTGCCAGTGAGTGCCCAAGCGTCCTGTGATTCCAATTTTTAAGCATTTCAGAGACTTTGTGGTATAAATCAGGTCACT
Organism: Macaca nemestrina; assembly: GCF_043159975.1. NCBI lineage: Eukaryota > Metazoa > Chordata > Mammalia > Primates > Cercopithecidae > Macaca > Macaca nemestrina. Next base: position 82,253,360 of record NC_092140.1, read on the forward strand.
TACAGACTTCCCTCACTGGTTTAGAATTCAATTTTCACAAGTCTAGTGAGTCAGTTATCCCTCATCCATCTGCTTTACAGTTTTCAAAATGTTGATGATGTTTGTCTTTATGGGTTTATTTATTTTAAACATTTTACTGTCATTTTCAGGGGTTTAAGAAAGGAATTTGAAGTCAATATGTGCTCAGTCCATCATCTTAAACAAGAGGCTAACATGAAAGTATCTGCAAAGGAGAACAACATGGAAGAAACCTCATTTTAGGAAGTTGAGATCATCCGTAAAATGCAGAATAAATTAAAAGGGAAGAAACTAAAGCCATGAGGTCAGGAAGACACACAAAAATCCAGAAGGGAGACAATAAAAGGACCAAAATATGATGGTGACAAAGGGGATAAAAATGAAGAACATGACTTTTCAAAAGAAAGAAAAGAAAAAAATCCTGTGGACCAATCGACTAAGACAAAGAGGGTTCTATAGTGCTATTGGTTTGAAACAGAATGACTGAGATAATTCTAGGGAATTTATGAAAAGTAATGAAGAGTAAGGGAAGAGGATTTGGGGACAGGTCATGGTTGCGTTTTTATAATAGTGATTGTTGAGAGTGCGTTATGGAGGCTGATGTGGGCGGATCACTTAAGCCCAGGAGTTTGAGACCAGCCTGGGCAACATGGCAAAACCTCCATCTCTACAAAAAATACAAAACAATTAGACTGGTGTGGTGTGGTGGTGTGGGCTTGTAATTCCTGCTACTTGGGAGGCTGAGGCTCAAGAATTGTTTGAACCAGGGAGGTGGAGGCTGCAGTGAGCCGACATTGCACCACTGCACTCCAGCCTGAACAACAGAGTGAGACTCAATCTAAAAAAAAAAAAAAAAGAAAGAAGGAAGGAAGGAAGGAAGGAAGAAAAGAAAAGAAAAGAAAGAAAAGAAAAGAAAAGAAAAGAAATCTGGCCAGCTCAGGAGGAACAGCCTAAATATACAGACAGCTGGGACTCCTTTTGTCAGGGCTGTCAGAGAACCAGAACCAACAGGCTATATGTGTATTTATATTAAGAGATGTACTTTAAAGAATTGGCTCATGTGATTATGGGAACTGGAAAGTCCAAAATCTGTAGGGCTGTCCAGCAGGTTAGAAACTCATGTAAGAGTTGACTCCTCAAGTAGTCTTGAGTCTGAAACATGTAGGGCAGGCCAAGAGGCTGGGAACTGAGGCAGCATTTCTTTGTTACAGTCTTGAAGCAAATTTCCTTTTCTCTGGGAAGGCTTCGTTTTGTTTTGTTTTGTTTATTTTAAGGTCTTCAACTGATTAAAAGAGGCCCACTCACATTATTGAGGGTAATCTCTTTTACTTAAAGTCAACTGACTGTTGATGTCAGTCATATCAACAAAACACCTTCACAGCAACGTCTAGCCTAGTATTTGACCAAACAACAAGGCTCCATAGCTTAGTCAAGTTGATGCATACAATTTAGTTTTACACTCCCCAGTGAAACTGCCCAGCTAGAGCCTCCCAATGTCAAAGTCCACTCTCAATCAACAAGGTCCACTCATAGCACAGAAATCCCAGTCAGTCTTCTAACTGCCCCATCCTAAAGAAAGAGCAGGGATCCAAAAATAAATAGACATATGTGGAAAGTCACTAGGAGGAAATGAAAACAATTCAGGAAGAAGAAAGTGACAAAAAGTATTAATACCTTCAGAGAGATAAGAGAAGATAATTCAATCATGAAAGAAAGAAGCTAGTGAGGGGAAAAGATTTCAGAGAATAAAAAGAAACTCTTGGAAATTACAAATATGATAACATGAATGAAAAACTCGGTAACAAGGATTATAAATTAAAGGTAAGAAAATCTTCAAGAAAGTTAAACGAAATGGTAAAGACACAGAAAAAAGAAAAGAGAAGGAAAATATCAGTTTAGGAGGATTAGCATCTGAATAAAGTTTCCAGAAAGAGAAAGGAGAAAATGAAGGAGGGGAAATTGTCTAAGTAATAACTCAAAATTGTTTAAGCATTATCAATCATGAGTTTCCAGAATAAAAAGGTTTACCAAGTTCCCAGCACAGTGGTTAACTACATATCCACACCAAACCACTTCATCATTGAAGAAATTAAAGAAAGCCAAGATAAGATAGTAAAGTTTTGTGTCCGTGAGAGGGACAGATGACACAGAAATGATCAAGAATCAGACTGACTTCAGGTATCAGGAGAGGGCAATGGAACATGCCTTCAAAACTCTAAGGAAAAATGACATTTTGACCCAGGATTCTATTTCCAACGAAACATAGCAAATTTAAGGGTAGCAGAATGATCTTTTCAGAAATGAAAATTCTTGGCCAGGCATGGTGACTCAAGCCTGTAATCCTAGCACTTTGGGAGGCCAAGGCAGGAGGATCACTTGACCTCAGGAGTTTGAGACCAGCCTGGCCAATATAGTAAGACCCTGTCTCTAAATTTAAAATATTATGTATAAAAAATATGAAAATCAAAAATAAATAAAAAATAAACAAAATGAAAATTCTCCAAAAATTTACTTCCCAAGTACTTTTCCTGTAATCCCAGCACTTTGGGAGGCTGAGAAGGGTGGATCACCTGAGGTCAGGAGTTTGAGACCAGTGTGGCCAACATCATGAAACCCAGTCTCTACTAAAAATATAAAAAATTAGCTGGACATGGTGGCAGATGCCTGTAATCCCAGCTATTTGGGAGGCTGAGGCAGAAGAATCGCTTGAACCTGGGAGGCGGAGGTTTCAGTGAGCTGAGATTGCACCACTGCAATCTAGCCTATGCAACAGGAGTAAAACTCCATCTCAAAAAAAAAAAAGGGAGATCCCAGGATACAGCATTAGACATAGATAGCAGTTGGTCCAAACTGGATGAGGTCAGAGGATTCTGGGAGAGAAGACTTCAAGAATATGGAATTTATAGGGCACCTGACATGTTTCAAACAGTAAGAGGAGATGTATACCTCTTGAGGACAATTTGGGGCTAGAAAACTAAGCAAAATTTTTTTAAAGACACAAGAAAAGCCAGGTGCGGTGGCTCATGCCTGTAATCCCAGCACTTTGGGAGGCTGAGGCAGGTGGATCACCTGATGTCAGGAGTTCAAGACCAGCCTGACCAACATGGAGAAACCCCGTCTCTACTAAAAATACAAAATTAGCCAGGGTAGTGGTGCGTGCCTGTAATCCCAGCTACTCAGGACGCTGAGGCGGGAGAATTGCTTGAACCTGGGAGGCAGAGGTTGCAGTGAGCCGAGATCACGCCATTGCCCTCCAGCCTGGGCAAAAAGAGCGAAACACAGTCTCTCAAAAAAAAAAAAAACAAAAACAAAAAGAAACCAGAAAAGTATTAAACCTAAGAGAAGCAAAAGTTTATTCAAGAATGGAAAAGTAATAATGTGGGTTCATATTACTTGGGTCAGTTATGAATAATATTTACCTAGTTAAAATAATGTAAATAGTGAATATTGTTTAACAAAATTACCTTTTTTTTGAGACAGGGATCTCACTGTGTTGCCCAGGTTGGAGTGCAGTGGCATGATCAGAGCTCACTGCAACCTCAACTTCCTGGGTTCAAGGGATCCTTCTACCTCAGTTTCCCAAGTAGCTGCGGCAACTTGTGCATATCATTATACCTGACTAATTTTTTAAATTTTTAAAAAAGAGACTGGGGTCTCACTTTATTGCCCTAGCTGGTCTTGAACTCCTGGGCTCAAGCAATCCTCCTACCTCAGCCTCCCAAAGTGCTGGAATTACAGATGTGAGCCACTATGCCTGGCCCAAAATTACATATTTGTATGAAGGATAATATTTGTGGTGAAGGCAAAGAAGTGGAAAAAGAGAGTTAATCATTTTATCATTTATGATGAAAATAGGTAATATATAATACCACAAAATTAAGAAACACGGGTTCAGGAGGGTTGTGTAAAGATTTAGGGGTAAATAATAACAAAAACAAAGATTTGATATTTTAATTAATTTATTTTATTTTATTTTATTTTATTTTATTTTTGAGACGGCATCTTGCACTATCACCCAGGCTGGAGAGCGGTGGCATGATCTCAGTTCACTGCAACCTCCACCTCCCAGGTTCAAGTGTTTCTCCTGCCTCAGCCTCCCGAGTAGCTGGGATTACAGGCACCCACCACCATGTCCAGCTAATGTTTATATTTTTAGTAGAGATGGGGGTTTCATCATGTTGGCCAGGCTAGTCTCAAACTCCTGAGCTCAAGTGAGCTGCCCACCTCGGCCTCCCAAAGCGCTGTGATTACAGGCGTAAGCCACCACGTCCAGCCAAAAAATAAAGATTTAAAAGGACTTGTCTTTGGAAGGAAAAAATGGTGGAAACAGGGAGAAAAGATGACTACTGTTTTTTGTACTAAGCATTGCACAACTGTTTACCCTTCTTGCATACATAATTTTGATTAAAAATATAAACTTTCCTTTAAAAAAACTTCCCATACCTGTAGAAAAAAACCCAAACTCCTGGCAGTCTAAGAGCTCAGCTTATAGGATCAGAGTACCAGCTATGTAAGCTTGGTCTAGTTATCTAAGCTTCCTAAATTCTGTGAAAAGAGAAGAATAGTTCTCATGGTAACGGTGCATACTGACTGATCAGCAGCCCTGGTTGTGAAGAATGAATTAAAAAACCCTGTGGAGTCTAAGCATTATGCCTGACACACAGTTAGTGTTGTGTAAACTTTCACTAGTTTTGCTATTATCGGGCTGACATTCAAGGCTCTTTGTAATCCCCTCTCCAATCTGCTTTTTCAACCTCATGTCTTATTACTTTCCTAGAGAAACTCCAGACTTAGACCAGGCAGTTCTCATCCTTTCTGAAATACATGATGTTTTTTCAAACTGCCTCCTCACTATTGCTTGTGCAATTGTTTGTTTTCCTATTCACCAACCTATTTGGTTGAAATAACAATGGAAATGAAATGTGTTACACCCTGTAAATAACTAGACAGTATTTGCATTCATAGGATCAAAATCCAAGATGTAAATATTTCCTCTAGGGGGCTAAAAGCTGAAAGGAGGAGTTCCATTTTTGTTCAAGACGTGTTAATCTTGTCATTGCTCAGGTTGCCATGGTTCCTGTTTGAAATATTTTCTTGGTGCTTCTAGGACTTAAGCTTATGCCACTGCATCTGAACAAGCGGTAATAACCCCATTCTATTGAGACAAGGATATGGAGTAGGGAGAGGGTAGGATTCTTGTGAGATAGGTCAGTGCTTGAACCAGAAATGGAAGCCAAGATTTTTCATGTCTCTGTTACAAACTAATCTTTGCTACTGCTGACACTGCATATTTCCGTTTTCGTTTTTTCCAGGTGATCAGGGAGCAATTCATTTTGTAAACCAGGGAGATACTCTTTTCCCTTTCTCTCCTGTGGCATAATTTATTAAATGGGAAAAACCTACTAACTTTTTACTTGTAGTGTTTTAAAAAAATAAAGGCTTTAATTTTATAAATAAATTGTTAGTCAATTATTTTATTAGACAGAGAGATAATTCACTAGAATATAAAAAGGAGTAAATTCTAGCCTAAAAAAAGATTCAACCAATGAAAAGTAAGTAAATTAACTTTGGTAAATCATAAGCATCGGTCAACTTCACAATCATTTCTAATTTCACAATCATAGATAGAAGAGTTCCTTGAACAGAAATGGAAATTTTGTTTTTATGAATCTTGCTAATCTATCTCTGATGACATTTATGTGCCATAGGACATCCTTGCTTCTTTTCTAACCTCTTACAGACTTGTGGTCTCTAGTGTATATAGGAAGTAAACAGTAATATGAGAATAGTGTTAATTGCTCTTGATTGCTTAAAATGATCATAACATTTCATAATTTTATGAATTTCATAAATCATTTTGTAAGATTTTCTTTTGTAGTCTCAAAGAGGAGGGATAATATTATCTTCTTTCTTTCATTCTAAGTTGAATTCAGATAGACTATCCAAAATCTTACACAAATTCACCAGCGTTTCATTATTTATTATCCTTGCCATCAATATTTTGTTGACATTTGCTGACACTTTATAAGTGTCCTTAAGGCGTATGATAATAGATCAGTTGCTGTAAGTTGTGCATTTGTGGGTACTAGGAAGATTCTCTTTCCTCACAGGGTAATTTGTGAAGGGCTGTTTTATGTGAGCTGTATTCATTTCTTTAGATATGAACAATAAAGTGAGATACATTTTAATGCAAAATAGAAAAATGGAAAACCCTCAAGTTAAGTTTTGAGAACCTTTTTCCCTTGGCTTTAAGGAAGGATAAAGTAGAAGCCATTTAGTTGAGTAATGGGCATGTAAGTCTTACCCTTTAATTTCAATTGCTCATTCCTGTTCCTGTGTTCTTCCTTTCAAGCCAAATACTATTGCATACAATATTTCAGGAACAATTAGAGCACAGCTTAGTCTGTATTTGAGATAAATTCTTATAATCTAAATATTAACCCATGACTGCCCTTTATTTCTAATTACTTTCTTGTTTTTTGATAACTTTGTTAATTTAAACATACTGTCCCTGCTTAAATCTCATGATACCAAAGTCCTGAATAGTAGACAAGGACATGTTGCCAATGAAAAGTTGCCAACTACAGGTTGAGAATGTTCTTAAAATGAGGACAGGGCACAGCGGCTCATGCCTGTAATCCTAGCACTTTAGGAGGCTGAAGCAGAATGATTGTTTGAGTTCAGGAGTTTGAGACCAGCCCAAGCAACATAGCAAGACACTGTCTCTATAATAATAAGAAAAAAAAGAGAGAGTCTTCTTAAAATAAGAAAGTCATATCCAAAAAAGGACCCATAAACCAAGAAACCAAGTTCCCAAGACCCTCTAGTATACTCTAGATACCAGTGATTACATATGAAAGTAATACTGAATATCAACCTCTAGGGTTCAAAAATTTCATCCAATAACAACATCTTTCATGGATTCAATACTACAATGACTTCAAGTGCAATGGCTGCCAACTCATCAATTAACAGATTGTTTGATGAATTTATTGAAAAATTGGCAGTTCTCAAGTGATAATCCCACTAATGGATATTATGCTTGATAAATTAATTCTGAGGCTTACAATCTATGCAATGTGGAAAACAATTAGAAAACCAAAAAGAAAACCAAAATAAAAACACAAGAGCACTAGATATACATTTCAAAGAAATGGCCTGTAGCCTCTTGTATAGAAGAGAACAAGGAGAAATAGACATTCCTGAAAACATGGCACATGACACAAGATGACTTATTACCTTGCCTCAAGTGGCTAAGTGGCATGGAATGCTGCCTTGAACTGAACCGTGCACATGATGTGAGTGCAAAGGCTGTTTGTTCGTGATGATTTTTACTGCTGTCTATGCAGAATTCACTCAATTATATGTGATGACCACATTTTTTTTTTTTCCAAAGTAGCATCTATAGGACATTCCAGAACAACAGTCTAATGGCCGACAGGACCTTACCTTCCTTCCCACCAAGTGGTGTCCAGTGAATCCTCTTCCTGATTGGGGTTGATAACTGACTTAGGTTTCATATTTTCCTAATTTCTTTACCTTAATTTTTTTACTTTTTTTCTTCTCTTTCAATTACTGGTGATATGCAGATTGGGGTAAAACACTTCACAAATTATTTCTGGCTTAACATTCCTCATTTCCAAATGTGCTTTTCAGACTTTAATTAAACCTGGTCTCCCTGAGCACCAACAAAGAAGCACTGTTTTCCTGCTTTCCAGAAGGGGACAATGAAAATGGAATAAGGGATACAGCCAGTAAAAGTGGGAAGGGACAATAAAAAAGAAGCTCTCCTGACTTAATCAGAGTTTAGAAGCTTTTCTGCCTTTCTTTAGATCTAAATTCACATTATCAAGCATTTCGGAAAAATTTGTTTCCTTGAGGGGATTAAAAGGCATTGTGTTCTATTTCAAATTATGAGAAAAAATTTTATTAATGAATTCCTTTTAGATGCAACATTATATATAAATTAAAATACAAAATATAAGAAAAAATTTTACACTTTTAGCTGATTTGCTTAGATAAAAAATTATTTTTATTATTTACTGTTAAACATTAAACATTTACTATTAAATAATAAAATATTATTTATCATATTTAGATAAAATTCACTTATAATTAGATTAAATGATTATAATTTGACTACTTGATCTTCAAGTCACATAATTTTTTTTTCTTTGAGACAGAGTCTCGTCCTGTCACCCAGGCTGGAGTGCAGGGGGGGTGCAATCTTGGCACACTGCAACCTCCACCTCCTGGGTGCAAGCAGTTCTCTTGCCTCAGCCTCCCTAGTAGCTGGGGTTACAGGCATGCGCCACCACGCCTAGCTAATTTTTTTATTTTTAGTAGAGACAGGGTTTCACCATGTTGTCCAGGCTGGTCTTGAACTCCTGACCTCAAATGATCCACCCTCCTCAGCCTCCCAAAGTGCTGGGATTATAAGCATGAGCCAGTGTATCTGGCCTAAGTCACATAATTTGATAGTTCTTTAGAATTATAATTTATTAAGAAAATTTTAAATGTACCTACTTTGTCTTTAAAACCCGCATAGGTTGGGCAATCCAGCGAAATCCCATCTCTATTTTAAAAAAGTTTAAAAAAACACCCACACATACTGGACATAAAAGAGTTAAACTACAAAACGTCAGTGAGGCAGCCACTGGACAGCTGTAACCACATTTACTGAGGCCAAAGAGTACATTTGCTAGTGGTATACACAAAATAACCATAGAAAACATGTTTTAGGGGTAATGAAGTCCTTGAGGTAGCACTTACCCTTTCTTCCAAATTCCACAGCAGGGCAAAGAAAATCTTTTTTTAAATGGCCTGTTTTTGCAAAGAAGGCATGAAAACAGAGTTTCCCTTCCTTGAGGTCTGGTGCTTCACACATATTTTTAACAGCTACTAGGAACAGAAGCAATGATGTACAGAATTTAAGCTGATAAAGATACTCTTATCTGAAATTTATATTTTTAATAATTGCAGATAGAGAAATGAAAGAATGAGAATGTACTACAAATATCATATTAAGAAAACACTCTAGCCAGGCACAGTGGCTCATGCCTGTAATCTTAGCAATTTGGGAGGCCAAGGCAGGCAGATCACTTGAGGTCAGGAGTTCCAGTCCAGGCTGGCCAACATGGTGAAATCCCCATCTCTACTAAAAATACAAAAATTACCCGGGCATGGTGGTGCATACCTGTAGTCCCGGTAACTCAGAAGGCTGAAGCATGAGAATCACTTGAACCTGGGAGGTGGAGGTTCCAGTGAGCTGAGATTGTGCCACTGCACTGCAGCCTGGGCGACAGAGGGAGACTGTCTTAAAAAAAAAAAAAAAAAAAAAAAAGAAGTAAACTTTTTAGCATGGGCTGGTTTGGAATTAAGGGATGAATGTGAGTAACTCAGAATCTGAGGGCAAAGGAAGCAGAGGACATGAGTAAGACCTGGTGAGGAAGCGTTGCCTCTACAGCAGTTCCTTGGTGCTATATAATGTTTATTATGGTTGACTCCTCATTATCCATTCCACTCAGCAGGTGATTGGTACAGGTCAATTGTGATCATCCCATTTGTCTTGCCAGTGATTGGGGTAGGAATGGGAATGTGACTCAATGAGAAACAGTCAGCTAGGGGGAGGGGTTTAGAAAAGATTTCCTCACTACCATGAAAGAGAGGAGAAAATGAAATTTCTTCCTTCTCTGGGAACCAAATCTATACCCAGAAGTTGGCAGAGTAGAAAGAACTTCACTATCTGATGACATTTTTAAATTAGTAAATCAACCAATCTTGAATTCTTCTATAACTATGGACTTTCATTTGGGTAAAATAATGTTTCCCAATGTTTAAGCCAGTTGAAATCAAGGTTTTCTATTAACGATTAACCAGGAGTATTCTAATTGTTATAATTAATGGGAAAGATTAGATATTTTATCAACATTCTTTCATGGTTTTATATATATATATTATTTTTTGAGATGGAGTTTCGCTCTTGTTGCCCAGACTGGAGTGCAATGGCGTGATCTCGGCTCACCGCAACCTCAACCTCCCAGGTTCAAGCGATTCTCCTGCCTCAGCCTCCTGAGTAGCTGGGATTACAAGCATGTGCCACCCCCAGGTCCAGCTAATTTTGTATTTTTAATAGAGACAGGGTTTCTCCATGTTTGTCAGGCTGGTCTTGAACTCCCGACCTCAGGTGATCTGCTTGCCTCAGCCTCCCAAAGTGCTGGGATTACAGGAGTGAGCCACCACGCCCGGCCCATGGTTATATTTTAAATATGACTTTCATTATATGCACTTATAATTAAGTTAATTGCACCTACTTTATTCCACAATTTGGGTTCTCTTCTGACTTCTGAAGTCTAAATTCTCTTTCTTAAATCCTAACTCAAGAACTTTTTATAGCTGGGCGTGGTGGCGCATGCCTGTAATCCCAGCTACTCAGGAGGCTGAGGCAGGAGAATCACCTGAGCCTGCGAGGCAGAGGTTGCAGTGAGCTGAGATCGAGCCACTGAACTCCAGCCTGGGTGACAGAGTGAGACTCCGTCTCAGAAAAAAAAAAAAAAAAGAAAAAAAAAAAGAAAAAGCACTTTAGGCCAAGCGCAGTGGCTCATGCCTGTAATCCCAGCATTTTGGGAGTCCAAGGCAGGTGGATCACCTGAGGTCAGGAGTTCAAAAGCTAGCCTGGCCAACATGGCGATATCCCATCTCTACAAATATACAAAAATTAGCTGGGTGTGGTGGCAGGTGCCTGTAGTCTCAGCTTCTTGGGAGGCTGAGGTAGGAGAATCACTTGAACCCAGGAAGTGGAGGTTGCAGCAGTGAACTGAGGTTTCACTTCGGCACTCCAGCATGGGTGATAGAGTGAGGCTCTGTTTCCAAAAAAAAAAATCACTTTAGGGCAAGGCACAGAGGCTCACACCTGTAATCCCAGTACTTTGGGAGGCTGAGGCAAGAGGAATGTTTCAGAGTAGGCATTCAAGGTTGCAGTGAGCTATAATTTGTGCCATTGAACTACAACTCTAGCCTGGGTGACAGAGTGAGACAATGTCTAAGAAAAAAAAAAAAAAACTTTACATGTTAATAGAAAGATAACTGATGGCTGGGCATGGTGGCTCACACCTGTAATCCCAGCACTTCGGGAAGCTAAGGTGGATGGATCACCTGAGGTCAGGAGTTCAAGACCAGTCTGGCCAATATGGTGAAATCCTGTCTCTTCTAAAAATACAAAAATTAGCCAGACATGGTGGCACGTGCCTGTAGTCCCAGCTACTCAGGAGGCTGAGGCAGGAGAATCACTTGAACCCAGGAGGCAGAGGTTGCACTGAGCCAAGATTGTGCCACTGTACTCCAGCCTGGGCAAGAGAGCAAGACTCCATCTCAAAAAAAAAAAGAAAGATAATTGATGAATTGACTTTAACGGTTTGCAACCAGGATTTTGGTGTTCAAAACTGGAAGACAAACAAGCAGCATCACTGGTAGAATAACACTTGAAGCATCTATGCAGGTGTCACATGTTATCCTTTCTAGATTATATAACAAAATGGGCATACTTGATATTCCTAATAATGGGAACAGAAACATTTGTAGAATTTATACAGAATGGCCGGGCGCAGTGGCCCATGTCTGTAATCTCAGCACTTTGGGAGGCTGAGGCGGGCAGATCACCTGAGGTCAGGAGTTCAAGACCAGCCTGGCCAAAATGGTGAAACCCCACTTCTACTAAAAATACAAAAATTAGCTGGGCATGGTGGTGCACCTGTAATCACAGCTACTTAGGAGGCTGAGGCAGGAGAATTGCTTGAACCTGAGAGGTGGAGGTTGCAGTGAGTCGAGATTGCACCATTGCACTCCAGCCTGGGCAATAGAGTGAGAATTTTCTCTCAAAAAAAAAAAACAACAACAAAAAAGAATTTATACAGAATTTATTCTTCCCCTAACACTTCCACCATCTGATGATTATCTTATTTATGACTTAGTATGTTCTCCATTCTTTTTTTTTGAAATGGGATCTCACTCTGTCCTCCAGGCTGGAGTGCAGTGGCATAATCACGGCTCACTGCAGCCTCAACCTCCTGGGCTCAAGTTATCCTCCCATCTCAGCCTACTGAGTAGCTGAGACCACAGGCATGCACTAGCATGCCCAGCTAATTTCCTTTTTTAGAAACTTTTTTGTAGAAACAGGGTCTTACTATGTTGCCCAGGCTGGTCTTGAAGTCTTGGGTTCAAGTGATCTTCCCAACTCAGCCTCCCAAAGTGCTTGGATTACAGGTGTTAGCCACTGTGCTTAGCCGTATGTTCTCCATTCTATGCTGACAATTGAGAGAGCTAAGCATTCACTATGAATATCCATGTTCACATTGCTGGGATGAGGAATAATCAGTATTAAAGAAGAATCCTGGCCAGGCACGGTGGCTCACACCTGTAATGCCAGCACTTTGGGAGGCCGAAGCAGACAGATCACGAGGTCAGGAGTTTGAGACCAGCCTGGCCAACATGATGAAACCCTATTGTCATGATGAAACCCCATCTCTACTAAAAATACAAAAATTAGCCAGGTATGGTGGCATGTGCCTGTAATCCCAGCTACTCGGGAGGCTGAGGCAGGAGAATTGCTTGAACCTGGGAGGTGGAGGTTGCAGTGAGCTGAGATTGTTTCACTGCACTCCAGCCTGGGCAACAAAGCAAGACTCTGTCTCAGGGGAAAAAAAAAAAAAATAAAAGAATCCTATTATTTCTGGAATCTGTAAACCAATATTTCTAAAACTCAAAAATTACAGGTCTTTCAGAAAGAAAATCATGGTTTAAATTTTGACCTTTTAGAATAGCAAGGTGAGAGCACCACTACAATGAGCATAGCCTGTGGCAGGTTTGCATAATAAAGTGAAGTGGGATGGCCTCTAGCCTAGAGGATCTTACATCCTATATAGGGCCCCTTTGAATGAGTCTTAGGAGTCATCTGTCCTTTTTCCAGGACTCTTTTGTTCCTAGTTTGATCCTAATAATAGAATACAGATATAAGATAACAAAAGGGGAAGTATGATAGAGGAGATGTTAATTCTTACACCTAGTATTCTTAGCAATACATCCCTTCCCTTTCTATTTATATTAGTAGTCTTTCTATAGTGCTTTAGTGTATCTAAGTGCACCTTATAGTGCATCTAAAGTTATCTCAACCTCTTGCCTCTATAACTTCCCACTTCAAATAAATCTCATCTAATTGTCTTTCTTGAGTATAGTTCTGATTTATTAACCTCATGACAGCCACAATGATTTTTTTTTTTTTTTTTCTGAGACAGAGTTTTGCTCTTGTTGCCCAGGTTGGAGTGCAATGGCGCAATCACGCTCACCACAACCTCTGCCTCCTGGGTTCAAGTGATTTCTCCTGCCTTAGCCTCCCAAGAAGCTGGGATTATAGGCATGCAACTCCAGACCTGGCTAATTTTTTTGTACTTTTGATAGAGACAGGATTTCTCCATGTTGGTCAGGCTGGTCTCAAACTCCCGACCTCAGGTGATCCGCCTGCCTTGGCCTCCCAAAATGCTGGGATTACAGGCATGAGCCACCATGCCCGGCCCACAACGATTCTTTCAAAACATTTTAGTGGCATAACATTTTGTATCATCTCACTCTCAACCTTTCTGTAGCCTTATGTTTAGGATATGCTTCTTGTAAGCAACATATAACTGGGTTTTGTTTTCTTATCCAGTTTGACAATTTTCACATTTTAATTAGAACATTTAGTCCACTTACATTTAATATATGTATTGAAATGTTTCATTTTAAATCTACCATAATAGTGTTTGCTTTCTGTTTGTTCTTCTATTCCATGTTCTATTTTCTCCTATTTCTGTCAACTTTTGAACTTATTTTATTATTATTAATATTCCAGTTTTTTACTGGACATAGTGGCATATACTTGTAGCCACAACTACCAGGGAGAATGAGGTGGGAGGATCACTTGAACCCAGGCATTGAGGTCAGACTGAGCAACACAGACAGAACTTGTCTCTGAAAGAAAAAATTGTTAATTCCAATTTTCCCGCTCTATTAGTTTAGAAGTTATACACGTATTTTTCTCTTACTGCAGAGATTATTAATTTATCAAAGTCTCAGACTGGGCACAGTGGTTCACACCTGTAATCCCAGCACTTTGGAAGGCCAAGGCAGGTAGATCTCTTGAGCTCAGGAGTTCAGGACCAGCCTGGGCAACATGACGAAACCCCATCTCTACAAAAAATACAAAAATTAGCCAGGCATGGTGGCCCCTGCCTGTAGTCCCAGCTACTAGAGGGGCTGAAGCGAGAGGATTGCTTAAGCCTGGAAGGTTGAGGCTGCAATGAGCTGTGTTTGTACCACTGCACTCTAGCCTGGGCAACAAGCAAGATCCTGTCTCAAAAAAAAAAAAAAAATCAAAGTCCATTTTTTTTTTAAGAGGCAGGGTCTCACTCTGTCACCTAGGCTAGAGTGCAGTGGCGCAATCACAAATCACTGCAGCCTCAAACTCCTGGGCTCAAATGATCCTCCCACCTCAGCTTCATAAGTAGCTGAGACAACAGGTGCATGCCACCAGATCCGGCTAATTTATTTATTTATTTATTTTTAATTTTTTGTAGAGACAGGGTCTCTCTATGTTGCCTAGGCTGGTCTTAAACTCCTGGTCTCAAGTGATCTGCCTACCTCAGCCCTCCAAAGTGCTGGGATTACAGGCATGAGCCTCTGTGCCTGACCCTAAATCTAGTATTAATTGGTATTTTCACTCTCTTACCCAAGGCTCTAATGAAAGTGCCTTAGAACATTTAATGCCATTTATACTCTTTATGACTTAGATAACATTGTTGTTATATTTTAATTTTACATTTATTAAGGATTCTACATTATTATGTTATACAGTCTATATTTATCTATATTTATTCACATATTTGCCTTTCTCATTGCTCTTTATTCTTTCTGATGTCTCTGGGCTTCCACATAGGGTCATTTTCTTTCTGCCTAAAGAACACACTTAGTGTTTTCTTTATTGTGAATCTGCTAATAATGTATTTTACCAATTTTGATTTGCCTGTATATTTATTTCAGCTTCATTCTTGAAGGATATTGTCATTGGGTAAATAATTCTAGTTTGATGGTTCTTTTCTTTTCTTTTCCTTTTCTTTTGTTTGAGACAGAGTCTCGCTGTGTTGCCTAGGCTGGAGTGCAGTGGTGCGATCTTGGCTCAATGCAACCTCCACCTCCCGGGTTCAAGTGATTCTTCTGCCTCAGCCTCCCAAGTAGCTGGGACTACAGGCACGTGCCACCATGGCCAGCTAATTTTTTGTGTTTTTAGTAGAGATGGGTTTCACCGTGTTAGCCAGGATGGTCTCAATCTCCTGACCTCGTGATCCGCCCACCTTGGCCTCCCAAAGTGCTGGGATTACAGGCGTGAGCCTCCGTGACCGACCTCTTTTCTTTTATTTTCTTTTTAAGATGAAGTCTTGCTCTGTCAGCCAGGATATATAGACACACACATACACATATTACAATGGTCCAGAAGAGCCTCTGTGTTCCAGCTCCAGCTCTTATAATATGTATAAATATATAATATGTATAATATAAATGTATAATATATACATTTATATAAAATATATAAATGTATAAATATAAATATATTTATAATATGTATAAATATATATATTATTTTTATATGTATAAATTAGTTTTGATTTGCCTCACTCTATTTGAATATATGCTTCCCTGTAAAGATGACTTTTATTTGGCTGTATCTGACACTTAGAACAGTGCTTTGATTATTGCAAACACTCAGTAAGTGTTGAACAAATAAACAAAAATATAGTAACCAATATTGCCTTGTAGAAATACCTGAATTTTGGCAACTTGTAGTTGGTTAAGAGATCTCCAAGTGTCTTAGCATCCAAAAATTCTCTTTTTTTTTTTTTTTGAGAGGGAGTCTTGCTCTGTGCCCCAGGCTGGAGTGCAGTGGCGCGATCTCGGCTCACTGCAAGCTCCGCCCCCCCGGGTTCACGCCATTCTCCTGCCTCAGCCTCCCGAGTAGCTGGGACTACAGGCGCCCACCACCTCGCCCGGCTAATTTTCTTGTATTTTTAGTAGAGACGGGGTTTCACCGTGTTAGCCAGGATGGCAAAAATTCTCTTAATGTCTTCTGCAAATTAAAGGAAATTCTATTCCTTTTCATTTATATTTAGCAAGCCAGTTTGTGTGAACATAGAGCAGTTCTTCACCAATAAATATTGTTGGTTGCCTACACTATGCCTTGGTGGAAGGATATAACAATAAATACGACAGTCTCTCCTTTTAAGACTCTCGAGTGGCTTTCTATAAATCTAAGGATCAATACAATATAAACTCCTAAAGAGAACATGTGATATGTTTATAGCATTTAGATTATTTTCAAAGCAATATAATCAATATGATTAAATTTGACTACTTTAAAAAATAAAGATCCCCCAAATAGTGGCTTCAACTAGAAAAGGTACTTTTTGCTTACAGGGAAGAAATCCAGAGATTGATAATTCAAGGCTGATATGAAAGCAGCATGTATTGGGAATCCAGGCTCTTTCTATCTCTCTGCTTTACTGTACATGGCAGGCCATCTGTGGTCTAAGATGGCTGCTAAAGCTCCCGCTAGGTAGCAGTAAGAAGAAAGAGGGAAGTAAAAGGGTGCTCCTACATTTTAGGAGACCTTTCACAAGTACTACATGCCTCCTCTGCTTTCATTCTCTTTACCTAAAACTTAGTCACATGGATTCATCTAGCTGCAAGGGCAGCTGGGAAATGTAGTCTTTTGGAGGAGTGCATTGTGCCTAGCTAAAAAATTGGCATACTTTTATTAAAGGAGAAATCAGATACTGGTATGCAACTAGCAATCTGTTCCACAAACCCTAAGCATGGTTTTCTGAAATTGGAGTTTCTTAGTGTCTTTTTCCTTGATCTTGACCTCCTCAACTACTGCTCATAGACTCATTCATTCACTACCCACCTCGTTCAAATGCACTATTTCAATTTCCCAAAGATTCTCCATGCAAATTCCTACAATTGAAACTTCTCTACCAAGGAAGCCAATCTCTCTTCTCTTCCTTACACAAATATAGAAATATTATCTCTTTAGTGAAATCCTCTTTGACTGAGTGAGAGATGGGACAATTTCCCCTGAACACCCGGAGTTACCAATCATATTTCTCCAGTGAGTTCACCTGGCATCTGCAGAATGTGAATATTTCCCTTAATTAATTCATATATATATTTAACTTATGTAGTGTGAGTGTGACCATTTGTGAACCTCTAATTAATATGTCTTTTGATACCAATATTGTCTACATTAGATTTGACTAATGTGTGTCTTTCCCCTGACAATGTAAACCTCCAAGAAGGTAGGAAGTATGTCTGTTCCCATTTTATTCCTACTGTGTAGCATAGCATAGAGGGAAACCACATGTGCTCAATAAATATTTGTTTAAAAAAAGGAATTTTAACACTTACCAAATACCCTCTATGTGCCAGACAATATAGTAACTACTTTGTAAATACTATTTTATTGACTTTTTTTTTTTTTGAGACAAGGTCCCAATCTGTTGCACAGGCTGCAGTGCAGTGGTATGTTCTCGGTTCACTGCAGCCTTGACTTCCAAGGCTCAGGTGATCCTCTCACCTCAGCCTCCTGGGTAGCTGGATCTACAGGAGTGAACCACCATGCCTGGCTAATTTTTGTATTTTTTGTAGAGACTGGGTTTTGTTATGTTGCCCAGGTTGGTCTTAAATTCCTTGCCTCAAGCTATCTGCCCACCTCAGCCTCCCAAAGAGCTGGGACTAAATGCATGAGCCACAGTGCCCTGCCAATGTTATTGACTTTTCACAACCAAATGTTATAAGAATTTTATCCCCATTTCACAGCTGAGGTAAACGGAACTGAAGGAAGATGAATAATTTCATCAAGCCCACACAACCAGAAAGAAGTAGATCTAAGGTCAGTCCTATGAGCTCTGCCTCCATAGAAAATGCTAATTTCACTCTGCCACAATTTCACTCACCCATGGGCAGGTGGGTTGATACCTGGCTTCCTATGATAACATAGGTTGACTGATTTTATAAGATGGAAAAAAATTAATAATGAATTAGTATCTTTCAGTGGTAAATTCCTGAAGTCTCGTTGCTTTAACCAAAGGAATGAATTTGTAACAATTAAATTGTAGGCATAATGACAGGCAATTGAATGAGTTGGTAGTTTGGAAGGGATGAATTCAGGAATATTTCTTCAAATAATATGCTATGTAGACATTTGCCTATTTAGCCAACACCAATTGCCCATTAGGATCAGTTGTTTATGTGATACAATTTTGATATTAGAGTTACTAGTAAAGAAGCTGGAGCAATGACAAAAATTCCAACCAAGACAACAGGTAAATTCTATTTCTATTTATTTAACTTTTAAAAATTGAGACAGAATTTCACTACGTTACCCAGGCTGGTCTTGAACTCCTGGCCTCAAGCAGTCCTTACTCTTTGGCCTCCCAAAGTGCTGAGGTTACAGGCGTGAGCCACAGAACTCAACTGAGATAAATTTTAAAAGGCAAGAAAAGGGGAGATTTAAAAAGAGACAGACAAAGGAAGAGAGGAGATATACAAAAGGAGAAAGCACAGTGAAGTGGAAAAGGGATGGGGATGGTACCCATTCATTTTTTTTGGTTATTTTTGCCTTTCTAGCTTTCAGTCCACCTTCTTGCAGCAGTAGCCTCCCCACTTACTATTTGAGAATTACTAATTACTACCTGGATAAATCTTGTGGGACTGTTTCTTACATACTCTGCCTTCTCCCAGTCAAGGAAGGAGGAACTGACTCTAGGACCCTGTTAAACCAAATACTCTCTTCCTGGAATTGGCATCGTTAGTGCTAGATGGGGTTGTTTAGATGTGCATGCTTTGGAGACTCACGTGAGCTGCCAGGGCTGTCTTCTCAATCCTTTGATGTTTCCCCAATTTGTCCAATGAATTCCCTTATTACTTAAGTTGGCCAGCAGTAACTATTATTGCTGTCAGCCAAAGAACTCTGATACAGCCAAGGAAGAAGAAAATAAGTGGAAATAAATGCTGAAATCAAGGCCTGGAATGAGACCCATTAAAAACATATTTTCACTTCCTAAAATAGTAGCTATTGGAGACAAACAATTCTAGTTTAAATCTGAATCAAAGTGCAAATTAGTGTTCAATCATCTTAGTACATCTCTAGGAGCAAATGTAATTACACCGTAAAGTAGCAAAGAGCTTTCAAAAGATGTGAGTACAAAGAGTTAAAAGCAGAACTACCATTCAACCCAGCAATTGCATTACTAGGTATATACCCAGAGGAATATAAATCATTCTGCCATAAAGACACAGGCACAAAAGTGTTCATTGCAGCACTATTCACAATAGCAAAGACAGGGAATCAATCTAAATGCCCATCAATGACAGATTGGATAAAGAAAACGTGGTACATATACGCCACAGAATACTATGCAGCCATAAAAAAGAATGAGATCATGACTTTTGTGGGAACATGGATGGAGCTGGAGGCTATTATCCTTAGTAAACTAACGAAAGAACAGAAAACCAAATACTGCATGTTCTCACAAGTAGTAGCTAAGTGATAAGAGCTTATGAACACAAAGAAGAAAACACTGGGGTCTACTTGAAGCAGGAGGGTGAGAGGAGGGAAAGGAGCAGAGAAGGTAACTATTGGGAACTGGGCTTAATACCTGGGTGATGAAATAATATGTACAACATATTATTGACACACAGTTACCTATGTAACAAACCTTCACATGTAACCCCAAACCTAAAATAAAAGTTAAAAAAAAAAAAAAAAGATGAGGGTAATAGTCTTTTACAAGGCTAACCTACTATAGGATTGATGTAATAATGTTTAGAATTGAAAAGAGAATGCAAGGCAGAGGTTTGCCTCTGTTTTTACAATCTTCGTTTCTTTAATAATTTTACATCTTTGGCATGACTAAAGAATTTTCTATTCAAATTAAACTCCTTCAACTTGGCTAGTCCCTCCCTTCCCCCCACCAACTTACCCCTGTGGGATTCTTTCTTTTCACTGCCACGGATTAAATTATCTGTGAAAGCCTTGAAGGCAATAAACATCTGTACTGGAAATGAGATACAAAACTATCCAGAAAGAATGAAGCAACCTCAAAGCTTATGTGAGAAAATAATTGAATGCTTATGCATATTGGGAAAATGTCTGGTTTCAAACCGAGTTTTTTTTTTTTTTTTGGTC
The DNA here is from genome assembly GCF_043159975.1 of Macaca nemestrina. NCBI lineage: Eukaryota > Metazoa > Chordata > Mammalia > Primates > Cercopithecidae > Macaca > Macaca nemestrina. Next base: position 82,273,647 of record NC_092140.1, read on the forward strand.
ATAAAAAGAATTATAATTGATGTTAAAAAGAAACTTTATTTATTTATTTTTTTAGACAGAATCCCACTTTGTTGCCAAGGCTGGAGTGCGGTAATGTGATCACGGCTCACTGCAGCCTCAACTTTTCAGGCGCAAGTGATTCTCCCACCTCAGCCTCCCAAATAGCTGGGCCATCATGCCTGGCTAACTTTTTTTTTTCTATTTTTTGTAGAGATCGAGTTTCTGTATGTTTTCCAAGCTAGTGTCAAACTCCTAGTCTCAAACAATCCTCCTGCCTCAGCCTCTCAAAGTGCTGGCATGGGCCACCACTGCACTCAGCTTGTTATTATGCAAAGTTTTGTATGTTTTAAATACCAAACATTTCCACAGAAAATGACTTGCTGTCAATATCTGGTGTGCCCAGGAATGCAAACTGATCTTGTACCTAAAGCACATCATCACATATCAGATTCTTTGAATATCGGTAATAAACATAATTTAACCAAATGTCTAAACGTTTTAGAACGGCAAACCAACTGTAATTTAACTAAGTTATAGATCTTTCTCCCCATGTGAAGCTAGTTGCAAGCATGCCAGCCCTTCAGAACAGCCCAGTTTCACCAGTTCTGTGTTGGCAGTTGAGTAATTCAAGGTAGAATGCTGAGTTAGAATTGAGTCCTAATCCTGCTGCAAGTGCTGGTTTTATTGGGTCATATCTTGATAGTTAGAAAATGACCCCACAGCCCCACAGTTGTACAGATCCAATACCCGCCCCTCAAGTCACATACATGAAAGGCATCATGCCACTAGTGACATGCAAACATCAAATGTGATGAGTACAAATAAAAAGGACCCACAGTACGTAGTGAAATTCTTCACTATTGTTCTTTTAGCAGTCCTTAATCTCTCCACCCTCATATATGAAATATAATAATTTTACATACTGACATGGGTGGGTGGAGTCATAAGTTGTGCCAAACTAAATTGATTTAGACATGATGATAAGGAGGATTATAGAAGAGTGATGTATTATCAGAAAGGTACCATCTCAATTGTAGTTGGCCGTTCAGTGTATTAATCCAAAAACTGTGAGGAGCCTGAGACTGGATTTGGGGAAATCTGATACAGTGAACAAGAACTGAGCTCGAAATATTAGCGCTTATAAAATAGCCCCTTGAAAATGTCTTGTCTTTATGCTTCTTTGCATGGGAAATGACGTCAGTTTTGTTCAGTGCGAGAAAACTTAGCTTGGGGTAAAATCACTTAGGTTATTGTGTCAGATCTCCCAAAAGGTTAGATGAACCTTCAGTAAAGAAACCTTAGAGTCCTCTGCTTTTATTGTCACTGCTCAAGCTTCAATCCTATTGAAAAGTGACTGGAAAAAAGGTCATTCTGTGAAATGACTCTTTAATATTTGATGAATTATTCAGTCTTATGGGCCTACACAGTTACAACAGTCATCAGCTAAGACTGCATATGTCCACATGGGATGGTCATTAAAACTTTCAAGATGACAGGAATTCAGTTCTTCTGTCTCATTTCCCAGGAAGAAAAATATGGCATAAAGTCTTCAGAGTTAAAAGGAAAAGAAAAAGGAATGCATACAGACACACACACACACACACATACACACACGTGCACACACGGGCACATACACAGATATGTACATGAGTCTTTCTAACCTAGAGATGCCACATTATTTAGTGGCAAAGAGCCATATTCTAAGTGACAAAGTGAACAGGAGACACTTTTTTTTTTTTTTTTTTTGAGACAGAGTCTCTCTCTGTCTCCCAGGCTGGAGTGCGCCACCACACTCAGCTAATTTTTGTATTTTTAGTAGAGACAGGTTTTTACCGCGTTGGCCAAGCTGGTCTAGAATTCCTGACCTAGTGATCCGCCTGCCTCGGCTTCCCAAAGTGCTGGGATTACAGGCGTAAGCCACCGCGCCCGGCCTCAATTTATTTTTATAGAGACAGGGTCTTGCTATGTAACCTAGGCTGGTCTCAAACTCTTCAAGCAACCCCGCTACCTTAGCCTCCCAAAATGCTGGGATTACAGACATGAGCCACCATGTCAGCTGCAACACCAAATTATATTGGTAAGACTAATTAATGTTGTTTATTAAATAATAAAAGGAAAATCAATCAGTCTATCTATCTATCTATCTATCTATCTATCTATCTATCTATCTATCTATCCATCCATCCATCTATTTTTTGAGATGGAGTCTCACCCTGTCCAGGCTGGAGTGCAGTGGTGCGATCTCAGCTCACTGTAACCTCTGCCTCCTGGGTACAAGCAATTCTCTGCCTCAGCCTCCCCAGTAGCTGGGATTACAGGTGCCCACCACTATGCTTGGCTAATTTTTTGTATTTTTAGTAGAGATAGGATTTCACCGTGTTGGCCAGGCTGGTCTTGAACTTCTGATCTCGTGATCCACCAGCCTCCCAAAGTGCTGGGATTACAGGTGTGAGCCACGGTGCCCGGTCAGAAACCTATACATTTTTAAAAGATGCCTAGGGAGGCGGGAAGCAGTGGCTCACACCTGTAATCCCAGCACTTTGGGAGGCCAAGGTGGGCAGATCACTTGAGGTCAGGAGTTCGAGACCAGCCTGGCCAACATGGTAAAACCCCAACTCTACTGAAAATACAAAAACTAGCTGGGTGTGGTGGTGTGTGCCTATAATCCCAGCTACTTGGGAGGCTGAGGCAGGAGAATAACTCGAATCCGGGAGGTAGAGGTTGTGGTAAGCCAAGATCATGCCACTGCACTCCAGTCTGGGCAATAGAGCAAGACTCCATTTTAAAAAATAATATTTTTTAAAAAAAAAGATGCCTAGAGAAAATACGCATGAAGCAGTTCATACTCACACTGTAATTATCTATATATATATCTCTCTCTCTCTCTATATATATATATATTTTTTTTTTTAATAGAGACGGGGTCTGCCTTTGTTGCCCAGGCTGTTCTCAGACTCCCGGGCTCAAGTGATCCTCTTGCCTTGGCCTCCCAACATGCTGGGATTACAAGTGTGAGCCACTGCATATGGCCACTAAGTATAATTTTCTGAATATGACATTGCAGTTTCTGACATTAGACTCTTTTTATTAACAGCTTTACTGAGGTAACAGCTTTAATGAGGTAAGCAGTATGATGATGGCAATTCTGTCCATTGCTTAGACAATTCTTCCATTCTCCACCAAAATAAAAAATATTGTTGGCTGGGTGCAGTGGCTCACGTCTGTAAATCCCAGCACTTTGGGGGGCCGAGGCGGGTGGATCACTTAAGGCCAGGAGTTTGAGACCAACATAGCGAACATGGTGAAACCCCATCTCTACTAAAAAAAATACAACAAAATTAGCTGTGCGCGGTGGCAGGCGCCTGTAATCCCAGCTAGTCGGGAGGCTGAGGCAGGAGAATCGCTTGAACCCAGGAGGCAGAAGTTGCAGTGAGCCGAGATCATGCTATTGCACTCCAGCCTGGGTGACAGAGGTAGGCTCTGTCTCGAAAAGAAAAAAAAGTATTCTCAAGGACAAGAAAAAAACAATGAGTTTAACCTCTAGCAAAGAATTTTGTTAGGCTACTGATTCTGATAGCACCAGCCTCTCCCTTTGCTTCAGAGCTATCTCCAATTTCCCAATCACAGCCAGAGGGGAGGGCTAGACCTGGGCTAGAGCTAGGAGGAAGGAGCTAAAGTAAGGGCCCTAAGAGAAGACTGTGGCTGGTTGCAAAGGTGATTATGGGCTGCGATTAGCTGCATTCCAACCCAAGGGTTGTTCCTTCTGTATCACCTGGGTAAGTGACCCGCACTGTCTGGGGTTCCCTTTCCCCATTTATACAGTAGGGACAATAAAACCTACTTTTCATAGTAGTAAATGTTTCTTGAAAGTTTGTTTATTGTCATTTATAATTCATTTATATTATTTCATGTATTTCTACTTGCCCCTTACTTATTTGACCATGGAATTGCAGCCCATTTCAACAGTGGTTCTCGTTGCTTGCCTTTGCTCATTTCATCCTTATCATTAATCTACTGGACTAGTTCTATGACAACCCAGACAGATTCCTCCTAGCCCGGGACTTGTCATTTGATGTTTAATAAAACTCTTAGGTGGCACTGATAATGTTCTTCAAACATTCATCAAATAAAAATTTCCTCAGTAATTTTTTTATTGAGAGCCTATGTGCTAAGCATTATGTACTGAGGATTATGCCAAATGATATATCTAGAAATTTATAAATCCTGACTGGAGAAAACTGTCTGGATACATTTAGGAAAAGGCTTAGGCAAATATTTTTTAAATGTGTAACAGATAGGGCTAATAAAAAGTGGAATGCTAGGTGTGTCATGAGTTAAAGACAATTTTGATTTAATTTCAAGAAGTTTTCTGATAGGGGAAGAATATGAATTAAGAAATTGGAAAGTCAGAGTGAAATAGTAATTAGGAGACTTTATCTTCCGGCCATGAATTTGCTATAAAATTTTGAGCAAGACATTTAATTTTCCTGGACTTTATTTACTTTGTCTGTAAAACAGAATTTAGGGGTAGCAAACTGAAAAAATACTCTTCTAAAAAAATTCATGGGTTCAAGAGAACATCAAAATGGAAATTATGAACTATTTTTATGTGTACAACATATCAAAACTTGTGGACAACTAGAAAGATAATGGGAATTAGTGTCAATTAGAATGAAATGCATAAATAGAAATGAATTTATTCAAAATATAAGACAGATTGAGAATAATTGAACTAAATGTGCAATTCAAAAGCTAATAAGAAACAAATAAAAGTAGAAGAAGAAAATAAAATTAGCAATGGAAATTAACGAAATAGAAAAAATAATAAAAATATAGATATAACCAACAAAACCAAAAGCTATTTTTGGGAAATAATCCAGACAAGGTAATTTGTGGAAAGAAAATTATAGGCTAATTTCACTTATGAATTTAGATGCAAAATTTCTAATTTACTAACAAATCATATTCAATAATGCATTAAAAATACATTACAAGGACTAGGAGCAGTGGTTCATGCCTGTAGTCCCAGCATTTTGGGAGGTCGAGGTGGGAGGATCCCTTGAGCCTAGGAGTTCGAGACCAGCCTGGGCAACATGGTGAAACCCCATCTCTACAAAAAATACACAAATTAGTCAGGCACGGTGGCATATGCTTGTAATCCCAGCTAATCTAGAGGCTGAGGTGGGAGGATCACCTGAGCCCAGGGAGGTTGAGGCTGCAGTGAGCCATGATTGCACCACTGCATTCCAGCCTGGGTGACAGAGTGAGACCCTGTCTCAGACGACAACAATAACAACATTGTAATCAAATAAGATTTATCCCAATATCTGTCAGCCCAAGCTGGTGCCATCATAGCTCACTACAGCCTCAAACTCCTGAGCTCAAGAAATCCTCCTGCTTCAGCCTCCCGAGTAGCTGAGACTACAGGTGCATGCCAGCATGCCAGGCTAATTTTATAATGATTATTTTTAAAGGTTGGGCAAAAACATTTGTATATAATATACCAATCATGTAAAAATTAAAATGTATATATAATTATGTTAAAAAAAAAAAGACTGAGTGCACCCTGAGGTTAAGCATTCAGAAGATAAAACAGCACATATCTAGTATTCCTGTCTGCAGTCTCCTCCTCAAAAAAAATTTAACCTGAATCTGATTATAAAGAACAAACAAGGCCAGGCACAGTGGCTCACATCTGTAATCCCAGCACTTTGGGAGGCCGAGGTAGGCAGATCACAAGGTCAGGAGTTCGAGACCAGCCTGGCCAACATGGTAAAACCTTGTCTCTGCTAAAAATACAAAAATTAGCCAGATGTGGTGGCATGCCCCTGTAGTCCCAGCTGCTTGGGAGGCTGAAGCAGAAGAATCACTGGAACCAGGAGGCAGAGGTTGCTGTGAGCCAAGATCACACCACTGCACTCTAGCCTGTGCAACAGTGTGAGACTCTGTCTCAAAAAAAAAAAAAAAAAAAAAAAAAAATTCTAGCTTGTGGGACATACTACAAAACAACTGGCCTGCAATCTTTAAAACTGTCAGTATAGGGAAAGAACTAAAGAGAGCAGAGATTGTTCTAGATTAAAGAACAGTAAAGGGACATGTAACAAAATGCAATGGATTTTCTTCCATTGACTCTGGATTTTTTTTTTTTTTTAAGTTATAAAAGACATGACTAGAACAGAATTGGAGCCCAGGTGTGGTGGCTCACACCTGTATTTCCCAGTTTTGGAAGGCTGGGGTGGGAGGATCTCTTGGGGCCAGGGGTTCAAGACCAGCAAACAAGGCCAGCCACGGTGGCTGGGCAACATAACAAGACCCCATTTTTTTTAAAAAAAATTTAAATTTAAAAAAATTAAAGAAAAAGTTTTTTAAAAGAGAACACTAATTGGGAAAATTTGAATGTGGACTTTATATTAGATAATAGGATTGTATCAATGTTAAATTCCTCAAGTGTGATCAGAGTATTGTGATTATGGGAAAGAATGCTATCATTCTTAGGAAATACATATTGAAAGCTGTAGGATTAAAGGGTCATGAGACCAACTCTCAAGAGAGTGTGAGTGTGTGTGCGTGCGTACGTGTGTGTCAGTCAGACAGAAAGAGAGGGCTACACAGAGAAAAAATAAATGTAGTAATATATTAATAATTGGTGAATCTAGGTGAAGAGTATAAGCTGTTTATCCTAGTATTACAACTTTTCAAGTGATTTGAAAGTTGAGAAAATCGTCTTAACAGTAAATGCAAGAATAGAAGGAATTGAGGTATTAAGCATAGCTTTATTTTATTGTAAAATTAAGATACATTTTTACACTTTTTGGCCAGGTGCAATGACTCACACCTGTAATCACTTTGGGAGGCTGAGGTGGCTGGATCACTGAGGTCAGCACTTTGAGACCAGCCTGGCCAACATGGTGAAACCCTGTCTCCGCCGAAAAATAGAAAATCAGCTGGGTGAGGTGGCCTGCACCTGCAGTCTCAGCTGCTTGGGAGGCTGAGGCAGGATAATCACTTAAACTACCCTTTTCTGCAGTTCTGTATTTTCAGTATTTTAGCATGTTGAGCCTGTTTTTCTTATTGGCAAATAATTAAAGATAGAAAAAAGGCTGGGAGCAGTGGCTCACGCCTGTAATCCCAGCACTTTAGGAGGCTGAGGTGGGTGGATCACCTGAGGTCAGGAGTTTGAGACCAGCCTGGCAAATATAGCAAAAACCCATCTCTACTAAAAATACAAAAATTAGCTGGACATGGTGGTGGGTGCTTATTATCTCAGCTACTCAGGAGGCTGAGGCAGGAGGATGGCTTGAACACTGGGGTTGGAGGTTGCAGTGAGCCGAGATCAAGCCATTGCATTCCAGCCTAGGCAAAAGAGCAAAACTCTGCCTCAAAAAAATAAAAATAAAATAAAGAAAAAATGACAGATTATTTTTTATTAGGAATATCCATTTTAGTTTTGTGTACCTGATTCTATAAATTCTTTAAACAACTTTATTTAACTTTGTACATGGCAGAAATTTTGCCTTGAAATTGAAATGAGATGATTAGGAGATATCATTCAGAATCACCATGTATGTTGGTTTTAAAAGACACAAGTTAACAACATGGATGATCCTTAAAGCATTATGTTTATTATATTAAACGTCTAAGAAAGGCAAATATATAAAGTCAGAAAGTTTAGTGGTGCCTAGGGTTGGCAATGGGGATAACTGTAAATGGACATGAGGTTTCTTTTTTGGGTAATGGAAATGTCCCAAAATTAGCTTGGGATTGTGGTACACAACTCTGTAAATATAATAAAATTCATTGAATTGTATACTTAGAATTGATAGAGACAGGAGGCAGGGAAATTCTAGGAAGAAGAGGGCAGGTGCCTGGCAATGGCCCCACCCTCAAGCCAAAAAGCCTAATGCCATGGCCCAAAGTGAGAACTTACATTCCTGTTTTCCTGCTCAAATGTTGCCTTTTCCAAAAGCACCCATGGCCCACCCTGTCCACCCATCCTATACCTATAAAAACCCCAGAATTCAGCCAGCAGAAAAGAGAAGCAGCTGGATATCAGAGACTACAGTTGGACGTTGGAGAGAAGCAGTTCCTGACTTCAGAGGGAGAGTTTGATAGCATAGCTTCGGAGAGGAGTCAGGCCAGGGACGGCCAGCCTCCAGGGGAAGATCACCTTCCCATTTGTCCCCTTTTCAGCTCCCCCTCCTGTGAGAGGTGGAATGCAGTGGTACCCAGTGAGTAGAGTCCACCCCTGCCAGCACTGAAGCAGTCAGCTAGTTCTAGCATCTGGGCACTCCAGTTCCTGCCAGTGAAAGGGTCAGGAAAACGTCCTGCTTCAGAATGGGTGCATTTTATAGTATATAAGTATCTCCGATGTTAAAAGAAGGTATGTAGATTAAAAGACGTTAGCCAGATGAAACATACAATCTCAATCTGAAGAGACTTAAAGGTATAAGAAGTCTATTGTAACTACTTGTGAAATATTCAGTAGAATCTTATTGTTCTATGCTTACATTTTCCGCATTTTTACCAAAAGAAGCATCATAAATTCAGACTGCCTGGAGGCATTTAGATGTAGAGGAACATTTGATTTACAGAATTATTCTCTAAAACATACTTTAATAAATGTAAAGTATACACAATGACTAGAATCAAGCTAGTAGAGGATCAGAGAAGACCCCCTCCTTAATTATTAAGTTGCGCTGTAACTACAATTTAAAATGTTAATTCCTTCAGCAAATGAGTATTGAATGTTTATTAAGGCCAGTTTTAGTTTTTGTTTTTTTTTTTCAAAGACGGGGTCTCACTATTTTTCCCAGGCTGGTCTCCCGCTCTTGGGCTCAAGCAATCCTCCCATACTCAGCCACCTGAGTAGCTGGGATTACCAGCTACTGTAGCCAGCTCATATTATGGCCAGTTTTAGAGATAACTGCCAAGATATAATTGTATTTAGCTAATGATAGATATAAATATTTTAAAATACTATTTGGAGCCAGGTTTTACATGCTTCATTTCTCGAATTTTTCCTTCCTCCCCCTCCCTCCCTCCTTTCTTCCTTCCCTCCCTCCCTCCCTCCCTGCTTGCTCTTTCTCTTCTTTCTTTCTTTCTTTCTTTCTTTCTTTCTTTCTTTCTTTCTTTCTTTCTTTCTTTCTTTCTTTCTTTCTTTCTTTCTTTCTTTCTTTCTTTCTCTCTTTCTCTCTCTCTCTCTCTTTCTTTCTCTCTTTCTTTCTCTCTTTCTTTCTTTCTTTCTTTCTTTCTTTCTCTTATTTTGTCACTCAGGCCAGAGTGCAGTGGCACGATCTTGAGTCACTGTAACTTCCACTGCCCGGGTTCAAGCAATTCTCCTGCTTAGCCTCCCAAGTAGCTGGGACTACAGGCGTGCGCCACCATGCCCAGATAATTTTTGTATTTTTAGTAGAGACAGGGTTTCACCATGTTGGCCGGGATAGTCTTGAATTCCTGACCTCAAGTGGTCCACCCACCTCGGCCTCCCAAAGTGTTGGGATTACAGGAGTGAGCCACTGCGCCTCACCTACATGCTTAATTTCTTTTTTTTTTTTAAACCAAAAAAATTTTTTTCATTTAAAAAAGTATTTAGAACACATAAAACAAGGCAACATTGATTCTTTTTTCTCATCTTCTGGTATGGAATCTGTTGGTGGCTCCTCCCCTGTAGTGCTGTTGCTCTCTGAGCCAGTGTTACTGTCACTGGTTCCTTCCTCTGCCATACTGTCGACCCCTCCTGCCACTCTCCTTATCCTCAGGAGTAGACGTGCCTTCTTCACCATTCTGTTGGCTCTCTGTTATTTCTTCAAGCTGTGTCTCCTCTGTCTCCATTGGAATGTTGTCGTCATCTTTCTTCTCCTCGCCTTTGTTGGCTGCTTGTTATTCCTCAGGAAGGATGTTGCTCTGACTGCACTCAGCTTGCTCTGCTGCCTCCTTCTCCCTTTCCTCTTGCCCTTTGTGGGCCGGTTCCTCTGCCTGTGCAATCTCAGCTGCAATTTTCTCCATATCCACTTCTACTTTCAGACAGCATAACCTTTTAAGTTCATTGTTAAGTGAATCTATGCTTTCCAGGAATTTCCTCTTTTTCTCCTGGTGTCTTTCCTCTATTTGAAGAATTTCAGCTTCTGGTTTTCACTGATGAACCATTAAGGACTAGACCTGTCGTTGGACCTGTCGTTTGAGGACCTGCATTCTAGCTGTTCTGACAACTGACCAAACGTCTGGCACCACACTCCCACTAAGGATTTCACTAATGAGGCAGTGGTTCCTCTGGAAACGGGCGGTGACTGGATGCTTGAAAAGCCATCATCATAATCATCCGGATCTTGGGCAGGCTCAATGCACATGTATGGTTCTCCTTTCTCCAAGCGAGACTGTCTCTGCTGACTTTCTCCCTGCTGCATGACTTTTTGCATTTATGTAAGCAAGGTACATGGGGGAATTACGATAGGCCTTCATAGATTCATTGTACTCTATCTTTTCTGCTTTGTATTCACTTAAATATTCTTGTTTTTCATCAGCAAGATCTTGCCGGATGCCACCAATAATCTAGCCAATCTCACACAACTTTAGGTCAGGGTTGGAAAATTTACTTGGTCCCAGACCTTTCTGCTGTACCTCATGTAGGGCATCAGCAGCTTTTCTGGTGACTTTCAGGGTTTGGAATCGTAATAGCAGAGGATGCCGTAACCCAGCTGTTGGTGGCCGGGTTTCCTCCCAGGCTGTAGTTGTTGTTGGCAAGATGACTGTATGGACTGTATCCCGCACACCCTGGTGTGCTGGGCATTTGTGTTGCAGGAGCTGGGGTGGGAGGTGGGGCATAAGATGGTCTTTTTTGACATTTTGGAAGATTAAGTTCTCAGTTCCTTAAGAATGAATCCGAGACACCGTGGGCAGAAAAAGTGTCTGCAACTCTGGCTTCACTTCCCTTTACATGCTTAATTTCTAAGCAGACCGTTAAAAAAAAAAAAAAGGTAATACAAATGTAAATTTACTCTCAGTCCATGAATCCTGGTGGTTAATGCAGTCTGAATTTGTGAGATCTTACTGTGCTTTCGAAAGGCGAAGCCAGCTGGGCGTCTGGGTCAGGAGGGGACTTGGAGAACTTTTCTGTCTAGCCAAAGGATTGTAAACACACCAATCAGCACTCTGTGTCTAGCTAAAGGTTTGTAAATGCACCAGTCAGCACTCTGTAAAAATGCACCAATCAGCCCTCTGTGCCTAGTTAAAGGTTTGTAAACGCACCAATCAGCACTCTGTAAAAACGCACCAATCAGCACTCTGTGTCTAACTAAAGGTATGTAAACGCACCAATCAGCACTCTGTAAAAACAGCCCAATCAACACTCTGTAAAATGGACCAATCAGCGCTCTGTAAAATGGACTAATCAGCAGGATGTGGGTGGGGCCAAATAAGGGAATAAAAGCTGGCCACTCATGGCAACCCACTCCAGTCCCCTTCCATGCTGTGGAATCTTTATTCTTTCACTTTTCACAATAAATCTTGCTGCCGCTCACTCTTTGGGTCCACACTACCTTTATGAGCTGTAACGCTCACTGCCAAGGTCTGCAGCTTCACTCCTGAAGTCAGTGAGACCACGAACCTACCAGGAGGGAGGAACAAACAACTCTGGATGCACCACCTTTAAGAGCTGTAACACTCACTGCAAAGGTCTGCGGCTTCACTGCTGAAGTGAGCAAGACCATGAACCCACTGGCAGGAAGAAACTCTGGACACATCTGAACATCTGAAGGATCAAACTCCGGACACACCATCTTTAAGAACTGTAACACTCACTGCAAGGGTCCGCGGCTTCATTTTTGAAGTCAGTGAGACCAAGAACCCACTGGAAGGAACTAATTCCGGACACATTTTCACATGTATTAATGAGGTTGTGCTCAGTAAATCTAAACAACTCTATAAGATATTAATTAAAAGGTATTTAATCAGAATTAGATTAATATTCAAATTCAAATTGTGGCAATCAATTCTAAAGCACAGTGATAGCAGGACACTTTTTTTTTTTTTTTTTGAGACAAAGTCTCATCCAGGCTGAGGTACAGTGGTGTGATCTCGGCTCACTGCTCTGCCCACCTTGGCTTTCAAAGTGCTGGGATTACAGGAGTGAACCTTCACACCTGGCCTCCTGGAAAACATTTTTATTTTTATTTTATTTATTTATTTTTGAGACAGTCTCGCTCTTGTCATCCAGGCTGGAGTGCAATGGCACAATCTCAGCTCACTGCAACCTCCACCTCCCAGGTTCAAGTGATTCTCCTGCCTCAGCCTTCCAAGTGTCTGGGATTACAGGTGTGCACCACCATGCCCAGCTAATTTTTGTATTTTTAGTAGAGACAGGGTTTTACCATGTTGGCCAGGCTGGCTCGAACTCCTGACCTCAGGTGATCCATCCACCTTGGCCGGTTTCACCATGTTAGCCAGGCTGGTCTCAAACTTCTGACCTCAGGTGAGTCACCTGTCTCGGCCTTCCAGAGTGCTGGGATTCCAGGCGTGACCCACCGTGCTGGCCCTGGAAAACATTTGTAAAGGCTCCTCAGTGATAGCAATCAGTACTCATCTTATGGTCTTCCTTCCTTCCCTGTTTCACTGCCCCTGCTGACATTCATGCCCACTGGCTCCATTTTTTCAAATACACTCTGCATGTGAGCTTTGTCTCTTATTTTGAGGAACTCAGACTAAGATATATGGGATATTTGATATATGCAATATATAGTACTTGATAGTAAATTTTTGTTGCTTAAATGACAATGTTGTGCCAATAATATTTGCATTACTCACTTTACTTGGATCATTCAGGTAGCATGAATCTTATATAAAATATGTGCCTAATCTGATAGGAAATAAGTCCCTCATGCACATTTGATGGCAAAATCTACAGAGCATAGTTCTGATTACATCTGTCATTCAAACCACTCAACAGTATATCAGGGTCATTGTCATTGAAAATCAGCTTAGGCCACAGTGGAAGAAAATAGCAATGTTACAGGATCTCTGGGGTGTCAGTTTTCTTCCTGGAAACCTCTGTGGCTGGTGGCACTTTTGCCTGAGTTCTTGTCCTGCATCCAGGAAGAATGAGGTACGCAGACAAGTGAAGGGTGAAGAAGACGAAGAGGAGTTTTATTTAGTGTTAGAACAGTTCAGAGGAGACTCGCAGTGGATAACTCCTTTCTGCAGGCAAGTCCTCCTATTGAATATTCAGCTCTCAGCAGAGAGAAGGCCCTGGAAAGGGTGGCAGAGAGGAGGCCCTGGAAAGGGTGGCTCCTCTCCGCAGGCCGTGCACACATCTCTGCAGGCCTCTGAAGCGCTCAGCAGAGAGGGTAGCTCCTCTTTGCAGCTGGTCCTCCTGTTGTCTCTCCATCTTCTGCCCTCTGCCCTGCTCTGGCTGAGCCCGAGGCTTTTATGGACCTCAGAGGGGAGGAAGTGCCAGCCAATTGGTCCATGGGTGGCCATGGGCAGCCCAAAGGAGGCACCACAAGTCCCCACTCCAGTTCGTGAACTGGTAGCCCAGTGCTCAGCCTTTAGGCACTCCCTGGCCTGAAGTTGGGCCTTACTGAGAATCAGCCCCCTTCTGCCCAGGAGCCTGTCTGCCTCCCTCGGCCATCCATGGCAGGGTGCTGGCACCAAAGGGCACCTGCAGGCCACCACCCAGCCACCCTCAGCTTCCCCTCCTGTGCTCCTCAGCTCCCAAAATCCAGAGGGGGCCGAGGTGGCAGAGGGATGGCATATCAGCACTGGCCCAAGCCTACGCACACCTGGCCTGGCTTGTGTGCCTTCAAGATCAGAGCAGGCCCTGCGAGTGGGGAGATGCTAGGCAGTGGGAGCAGACACCTCTGAGTCTGCAAGGGCATGGGGGGTCCTTTCCAGGACTCCCAAGCCTGCAGGATACCTTGCGCTGCAGCCCCAGTTTTCAGTGGGGTGGGGTGGGGCTCCTGCCTGTTGTGTGGAGCTGGAGGCCCTGATCCACAGCCAAGATTGGGCGGCTGTAGCCCCGCCCAGGAAGGCAGAGCTCCTGCCTACTCCCGGCTCCCAAGAACACAGAGATGCTGAAGTTGCAGCTGTAGCCTAGGTAGCTGCAGTTGTACCTGGGGAGGTCCCGCCCCACCAACTTGTAAGGGGCAGAGTTCCTGCTTGTCCCTGGTTCCCAGTGCCTCTCACCAGCAACCGGCAGCGCCCCCTCGAAGCCTGGGGCAGGGGCTCCAGGTCCTCACTGGGCCTGGACCAGCATCTGGTGTAGGGTGATACTGCTGAAAGCTCCTGCTGTGGTCCTGGTGCTCAGGGTTGGCCTGGAGCTCCCCCTCACCAGGCGGGCGACTTGGGCAGGCCCCACTGTGGCGGCCCCCAGGGTGGCAGGCTGGGGGTGGGGGGTTTGCAGTGGGGTGGAGGGGTGGAGGAATGGGGGGTAGAGGGGTGCAGGCTGTCTGCGTCCTCCCTGCACCCTCCCTGCAGTGGCTAGCGTGATGGCAGCGGCACACCAGATGGCCCACTGCTGCCATCAACAGTATAATAACAATATAGGGCCGGGTTGCGGTGCCTCATGCCCGTAATCCCAGCACTTTGGGAGGCCAAGGCGGGCAGAACACTTGAGGCCAGGAGTTGGAGACCAGTCTGGCCAACATGGAGAAACTCCCATCTCAACCAAAAATACAAAAATTAGTTTGACATGGTGGCATGCACCTGTAATCCCAGCTATTCAGGAGGCTGAGGCAGGAGAATCACTTGAAACCGGGAGGTGGAGGTTGCAGTGAGCTGAGATCACACCACTGAACTCCAACCTGGGCAACAGAGCGAGACTCTGTCTCAATAATAATAGTAATAATAATAATAAACAATGTAAAATGATATTCAGGCCAGGCATAGTGGCTCAAGCCTGTAATCCCAGCACTTTGGGAGGCTGGTGGATCACCTGAGTCCGGGAGTTAGAGATCAGCCTGGTCAACATGGTGAAATCCTGTCTCTATCATTTTGCCAGGCTTGGTGGCTGGCACCTGTAGTCCCAACTACTCAGGAGGCTGAGGTGGGAGGATCCATTGAGCCCAGAGGTCCAGGCTGCAGTGAGCCGTGATCGCACCACTGCACTCCAACCTGGGCAACAGAATGAGACCCTGTCTGTATGAGATCCAGGTTCTGCATGCCTAGGCTTTCTTTTTGTTTGAAGAAGGCATGCCTGCCCCCAAAAATAAATAAATAGAAAGCAGGCTTCTTACTCTTACAGAGACCTCTCCCAGCTGCTCTCCAGCCAACTGGAGAATTCTGTGTTAATGTTAAACAGTCTCCCCAATGCAGCCTTTGAAGAAATCTGGACATTACCCCAGTTTCCTGAATGAAGTTCTTGCTCCATGATTGACCCCTTGTCCTGCCTTTAGTGTTTATTCTTCAACGACCCAATTATCCCAGATTTCTGCTGGTGGTCTAAGTATAATACAGTTTACTGAAATGTATTGTTAGAATCATTCTAGAATGACCCGTTATGAGATACATAGGCACAAGCCAAGTTTTTTGTTCCACATTAAAAATGAGCTGCAATTTAGGTGAGTTCTTAGTAAATGTTTGTGTGCAGAGGGATCTCATTGAAACAGCAATCAATTCTTCATTAACTTTGCTATTAGAAGCAAGCAATAATAGAATTCTCCCAAAATAGTGGATAAACTATAATATACTTTAAATTAAATTTAATGGATTTCTTCCCACTCAATGGATTTGACTGACTAAACTCTTTTAGTCTGAATTTTAAATGATTTCACATCCCCTGTGCACATATTGTGGTGTGGCCATGGGAGACCTGATTGGTGATGGGTGAGAGGTTCAAGATGGTCTGGGAATGGAAACGGCCCATGGGAAGTTCACATGCAGATACTGAAGTGGTGGTTGTACCTGAAATAGCGATCAAAATGCTATTCAATCTGTGTAGAGACTTCAGTCTCTGTTCTTCTGAGGCCTTTCCTGCAGAGGACAAGCTTTTAAAATGATCCCCATGTTCCTTCTTGAGAATGGAATTTAAACTTACATTTTAAATCTTCGGTTCAGTGCTTTAAAGTTGATAATTTATTATAATTATCAAAAAAATAAAACCCACTTTCTAGTCCTTCTCTTCATGGAATATTCTATCTGTCACTATGTAGACAATGGCCTGCGATGGAATAAAATTGGTGAATGCTAAATATATAAGATAGAAACACAATTTTATTCTAATATGCATGCTCATTTGCTATTATCACATTTATCAGGGAACGAGTAGCCTCAAATAGTCCTTTAAGTGTGTTGTTATTGTCCCTGTTTTCCATTAAGTTTTGTGTATTTTCCTGGTCTTACTAGTAATATTACTATATTTAGTTATATTGCAAACACAATCTTTTGTAGGCTTTTGCTTGTTTTTTTTGGTAGGCTTTTCTCTTCCTAAATGTCTGTCATGAAAAACGAACCAACCAACCAACCAGCCAAACAAACAGCAAAAGCTCAATTACACACACAAAAAATTAAGACAACCAGGAAAACTCAAACGTTTACTCAGAATCAATTATCTTACTAAGAAGCCGTAATTGCAGTTTTTACATATGTACCAGGCGCTAACCATATGCTCGGTCCCCAGCAGATGTATGCATCAATGAGGCCTCGCCATCATGGTTTCTAAACTATTTTGCTGTCATTATTTCACATTAAAATCATTCTTATCTGATTTCCAAAGATCCATATTGTGCCTACATGTAATTGGTGGATTAACAGGTATTTACAATTGTTGTAGGGCTTCTTAGTTCAGGTAAAAGCCAGGTTCTTGTCACATGGCCATGAGAAATTAGGCTCACAGACACTTTGAAAGGTAAGAAAAATGGAATTTATTGGGTGAAAAGGAAAAAAAGGGAAATGGGGGCCTCTCGCTTCCTAGCTGGTTTCCGCCATCACAGATTGAATCCCAGGTTCCACCCCAGAACAGGAGAGGACAGGCTGGAATCCCAGACTCCTCTCCCATGCAAAGGGTGCGAACTTCCACGGCTCACCCCATTCTCCCGGTGTGCAGGCCAGTTGGAGTTTCTCCTGGGACCCCTTTATACTTGGCTGTCTCACAATAATTTGGAAGTCTCTGATTGCCTTTAACCTGAAGAAAATATATCTTTGGTGAAACATGAACCAAATTGTTCGCCTACTTCCCATTTGTCCTTTGTTTAGAATAAGATTATGTAAATACACCTCTGAGCTGGGGATGAGGTTTGGGGAAGTTGTCTCAGTTTGTGCCCTCATTGATATGTAAAAACACCACTGCATGGCATTTTTGTCTCCTAAAGAACAGGAAGTAGATATTTAATTAATGACACCAAAGTTGGACCAACCTTATATGTTTGTAGTTTTTCTTTTTATTATATACATAAATATATACATACATATATATAACATTAATAGCGTAGGCTGTGTGCAGTGGCTTACACCTGTAATCCCAGCACTTTGGGAGGCTGAGGTGCATCACTCGAGGCCAGAGGTTCGAGACCAACCTGGCCAATGTGGCAAAACCTCCCCTCTACAAAAAATACAAAAATTAGCCAGGCATGGTGGCACACGCCTGTAATCCCAGCTACTTGGGAAGCTGAGGCACAAGAATCACTTGAACCCAGGAGGCGGAGGCTGCAGTGAGCCAAGATCACGCCACTGCACTCCAGCCTGCTCAGCAGTGCAAGACCTTGTCTCAGAAAAAAAAAAAAAAAAGAAAAAAATTAATAGTCTAAACCAAAAATAAAATTTGAAGGACCCCAACCATCTGAATGGACCCCTCCTCTCAGTCAAGGACATGCCAGAGTCATCTGAAAATCTAGTTCAGGCCATGAAAGAAGAAGGGGTTGGACATGCCTCATTATACCTCTCTAGAATTAACATCAACACAGACCTTTATATAGTAGTCTATTCTCTCCAAAGCCTGTTAATGGGAGACTTCATCTGCACGATGAAATGTAGGTCTCTGCAACCCCTTATCCGCAAACCCTTATCATAACCCAGACATTCCTTTCTACTGATAATAACTCTTTTAATCAATTGCCAATCAGGAGATTTTTAAATCTACCTATGACCTGGAAGCCACACCCCCTCCCTCACACCTTTGAGTTGTCCTGCCCGTCCAGATCAAACCAATGTAAACCTTACATGTATTGATTGATGTATTATGTCTCCCTAAAATGTACAAAAGCAAGCTGCACCCCAACAACCGTGAGTACATGTCATCGGGACCTCCTGAGGCTGTGTCACAGGTGCATCCCTAACCTTGGCCAAATAACCTTTCTAAATTGACTGAGACCTGTCTCAGATGTTTTCGTTTCACAACAGTGACCGGGTCTCACTAAGTTGCCTAGGCTTGTTGTGAACTCCTGGGCTCAAGCCATCTTCCCCTCTCTGCCTCCTAAAGTGCTGGGTTTACAGGTGTGAACCACTGCACCTGGTCCCTGTTCCTTGTTTTTCTAAGGAGACAAAATCCCGTATTTCCCATCTTCTAGTCCTTAACAATGTAGCAGCCCATACATTATCATATACTTTTTTCCCTTTTTTTCCTGAGACACAGTTTCACTCTGTTGCCCAGGCTGGAGCGCAGTGGCCTAATCTCGGTTTACTGCAACCTCTGCCTCCCAGGTTCAAGCAATCCTCTTGCCTCAGCCTCCCAAGTAGCTGTGATTACAGGTGCAAACCACCATGTCCAGCTAATTTTTGTATTTTTAGTAGAGATGTGCTTTCACCATGTTGGCCAGGCTGGTCTTTAACTCCTGATCTCAGGTGATCCGCCCACCTCAGCCTCCCAAAGTGTTGGGATTACAGGCCTTAGCCATTGCACCTGGCCCCCTTTACTTATTTTTATCCAGTTTCTGTAGCAGTACTATTCATGAAATACACTCATTATGTACTTAGGATGAGCAGAATGATGAATAGTGTTATTAGCTGACTGCTGCTGCACAATTATTACAAAGAAGAAAATAAAAATATTACTATTTGGGGGTTTCATCAACATGAAAATGGCTGTAATTTCAATTTCTGAGTTATGGTAAGGAAAATGGGAGCGGAGGGAAAAGTACAGTGGAGCAGTGAATGGGAAGGGAAGGGAAGAAGGGTTGGGGACTGGTGTCCAGTACACAATGTATTTGGCATTCAAAAAACTTGACTTGTATATCAAAGCCATTTTGATTATATGTTAACACCTGAGTCTTAAACAAGTGACTCATCTGGCACAACTAGTAATAAGATGAATGTTAAATTAATGTTTTATTAGAAGAGAATTATTGAACACACTGCCAAAGGCTATCCTCCTTGGACATTTTTATAATGTAGAGCTGGCCGGGCGCAGTGGCTCACACCTGTAATCCCAGCACTTTGGGAGGCTGAGACAGGCAGATCACAAGGTCAGGAGTTTGAGACCAGCCTGGCCAACATGGTGAAACCCCATCTCTACTAAAAATACAAAAATTAGCTGGGCATGGTGGTGCACGCCTGTAGTCCCAGCTACTCAGGAGGCTAAGGCAGGAGAATCGCTAGAACCTGGGAGGCAGAGGTTGCAGTGAGCCAAGATAGGGCCACTGCACTCCAGCCTGGGTGACAGTGTGAGACTCCATCTCAAAAAAAAAAAAAAAAAAAAAACGTTAATGTAGAGCTAGGTGGAAATGATTTGCCTCCTCTGAAGATCCTACAGTTCTGAGAGGCTCTAGGGCCAAAATCTCCCTGTTCTTCCAAAGAAAAGGGTGGCACAAAGAGGTCCTGCTTTCAGTCAATTAATATGTATTCACTGGGAATATATTTCAGCTACAGAATAATTATCATTAAAACTAATTTATGAAACATTTGTATACTGTACTCATTATGTACTTAATTTTAAAAACATATCCATCATAATCAGCAAGGTGGTTTATTCTAACCTTAGTTATATAACAGAATGTGGTTTTTATTGTACTGACAATCATAAATGAAAGAAAATATGTTTCATGTTGGGAGAAATGCAAAATAATAGCAGAACCTTCATTTAATATTAACACTTCAAAAGGAAAGCCTTTTCTAATTTTTAATTTTTTCTGAGACAGGCTCTTTCTTTGTCCTTTAGGCTGCAATGCACTGGTGCGATCACAGCTCACTATAACTTTACCTCCTGGGCTCAAGTAATATTCCTGCCTCAGCCTCCTGAGTAGCTAGGACTACGGGTGCATGCCACCATGACTAGCTAATTTTTAAATTGCTTGTAGAGAGATCTTACTATATTGCCCCCTCTGGTCTCAAACTCCTGGCCTCAAACAATCCTCCTGCCTTGGCCTCCCAAAAGTACTGGGATTACAGGCATCAACCACCGTGCTTTACCTAAAATGGAAGTTTTGACCAATAAACACTTAGTAAATGTTTTAGACACATTGACTAAGTCAAAATTGTAAAAATGGATCATTGCATCTGAAATTATCATAGGTTTTGTATGATTTCTGTGACTTGTCATGCCAAAAATTACCAACTAAGTTTCTTAGAAAACAGTTCTGGAGCTCATTTGACTAGAAGATGTTCATGAAT
The DNA here is from genome assembly GCF_043159975.1 of Macaca nemestrina. Classification (NCBI taxonomy): domain Eukaryota; kingdom Metazoa; phylum Chordata; class Mammalia; order Primates; family Cercopithecidae; genus Macaca; species Macaca nemestrina. The sequence continues at coordinate 82,294,176 of NC_092140.1, forward strand.
CTCCCCTATTTTTAGGCCAGGATGTAAGCAATTCATTTCCAGAATAGAACACAAAAGCTAAGGATTATACTTGTAGTCAGTATTTGACATAATGCATTGTCCCTACACAAATGCAAAGCTATCAGAAAAGGAGATACAGATTCAACTCATATCTTCTTACCATTTTCACTGAACTTCGCTTCTTACAAAAAGAAAAAAAGAAAATGCTTTGGGCATGATGCTTAATGAAAAAGAGTAGTTAGCAAGTTGTTGTTGGCTTAGCTTGGGTAAGGAGAATTTTACAGAGATCAAGTAAAAGAACAGAGAAGGAAATTTAATACCATTGGATGCCCTTGGCCAAAATTTTAATAATGAGCTTGTTTTTTAACGCCGTAATGTCTGAACTTTATGTTCTTCAGAAACACCTTGTGAAAAGTTCAGTAGTAAAGTTCAAGTGATCAATTATGTTGACAATGTTACTACATAGTATAGGATTTAGAACATTTTTTATAAGGACTTTTAAGTTTCTGCTATATACTTAAAAGAACAAAGAAAACTTAGCACCTTTCTCAAGATGAGTTTAATTGGAAGTATTTCTTTCAAAGCTCTTGTTTTTATTATCAAATAATTTGGGATCAACATTGGGGTAAAACAGAGTATTACTCCCATTTTACTCGAAATATACCTTGAGTTGTAATATAGTTGTACATCTACTAACCATTTTGTATGTCAGTTATGTCAGTATGTCTCCTTAATAAAGACATTCTTTTGAAACACTGAAGGTAAACCACTAAGTTGGCATTATCATTCCTGTCTATAAATAACTGTGGCAAGAAAGTACCTGGACCTTTCTAGTTTCTGATGGAAAACTTTGTTGGTATCTGTGCAATTAACTTTATGTTTAACTCAGTGAAGGGGCTGAACCAGTCATATTTTAAATTTTCTTGAGTGTGATAAGTGTGTATATATTGCATATAAAACAAATCATTTTGCTGGGCTTTTTCTCCTAAATCCCATCTCACGATTTTGTCTAAAAACTCTATTAATTTCCTCTTTAATCATTCTAATTTATCATTCATATAGAAAGGGTTTGTAAACATCTACCGTATGTAAATTGTGCTGTTGCATTTAAATTTTTGTGGTCATAATATTTTTGGGATTTTATTTTGTGTCTCTGACTCCAATTTAGAGTGTATACATTTAGGATTTTCTTTTCTTCTTTTATTCACGGTATTAAAATCAGAAAAGATGTTGGCCTTTAAGACTACTGATTTCCCGTTTTCTACAATGAAAATAACTGGAAATGTCTATTTGAATGTGTTATTAAAAATTATTTAAAAACTATTTTATTAATGTTCTTACCTTAAAAGATAAGTTAGAGCAGAGGGAGAAAATAAATGATCAAAGGAAATTTCCAGACTAAGGAATGACCCCAGTAAATTCTTTTTTCTTTGAGCTTGAAGATTTGAGATATACCTAAATGTTTGTGAATGTAATCTTTAAATACAAAGGAATATCGGTTGCTTTCATTTTAAAATTTCATTTAATTTCTTTTGAGGCAGGGTCTTTCTCTAGGCTGCCTAGGCATGATGCTTACTGGGCTCACTGCAGCCTTGACCTCCAGGGCTCAACCAATCTTCCCACCTCAGCCTCCCAAGTAGCTGGGACCACAGGCGCACACCACCACACCCAGCTAATTTTTGTATCTTTTGTAGAGATGGGGTCTTGCCATGTTGCCCAGTCTGGTCTCAAACTCCTGGGCTCAAGCAATCTGTCTGCCTCAGCCTCCCAAAGCGCTGGGATTACAGGTGTGAACCACCGCATCCAGCTGCTTTTGTTTGTTTGTATAACTTGACCTTATTTTTGTTGACAGTGGATGGACAAAGGTCTTATTAGAATCATGATATAAACAAATGTGACAAATGTGTTTATTTCTATAATTTTACATATTCAAAAAATATATAAATACAAATGGGCCCTTAGAACACGTTGAAAAGATTAGGTTATTACTCTCTTATTACTCTCTCTATTCTACAGGCTCTTATGTTCAATAAAGACTAATTGCTAAAACAGGAAAACATTTATCTTGTCCTATATAGATAGCATTTCTCAATTACATGTGATTGATGCCTTTTTTCAAGCATTTGGCATCTGTTTCAATCAGTGAAGAATCCTCCTACTGAAATCATTGTTCTGTTCCTTTATGTCTAACTCCTACATGGCCACAGTAGTCTCTAAAATGTACATTCTTAGAATATCTCTGCATAGGAGAAAATGGTGCTTATAGATTTTTTGGAGATGCCTAATTAGAAAAATTAAAACATGAGTATTCTGTAGAAACTTAACTTGGGAGCATGAGTTGGCAGTAGCCTGAATTAACAATATGCCTTGGAAGCAGCTGTGAAGGGGTGGTTAGACTGCCAGGATTTTCATTTTAGCCCTACCACTCTAGTCAAGTTGTAAGACTGAAACCTACTGGCACCTCACTTTCCTCACTTGCAACATGGGGCAATTTCAGCTCTTTGTATAACTGTGAGGACTGAGTGGGATAGAACACTTACAGCATTGAAAACCAATGTGCAGTATATAGTAGGCATTAAATAAAATTAGCTAACACTGGAGAGATTTGGAGGGCTATTTGATTATAGCCTTTAAAAATATAAATTAATAAATTCTTTTTTCAATGTCACTTCACAGTACTGTAGCAGACATTAGGTTGTGAGAACATTCTCCAAATTAACACATTCATAAATCAGAAGAGTGTAAAAGAATCTATAACATTTACATTGGTTCAAAGAGGGAAAAAGTCTTTTATCCTCTTCATACAGAAGAAATGCTGTTTCAAATTAATGGCATATCTTCTTTGGCACTCAAAAGCACTGAAGGAACATTTATTAATTTCAAGAGATTTTTGAAAAACACTTGTCTCTAATGCTCAGACTTTTTCAGAAAAATCCTTAAATACAGAGGCATAGAATCTGATATTAAGAGGACATGAGTATCCAGATTTAGGCATGAATCTTGGAAAAGTTATTTAACTTCCCTGTGATTACTCACTTCTAAAATGAGAATGATAATGTCTTCTCCCTCAAAGGGTAGAATTAAATGAGCTAATGTGTATCAGTGTACCTTCTGAACCATACATTCAAATAACTATACTTTTCTGTTTTGTAAGCATTATCTCCTTTGAGGATATAAAATTGTTTAGCTGAACTGAAATATACTATTGAAAAACTTAACAAATGCTGCTGAAATTAATCAGTTATAAGCTAAACTGTACTCATTAAAATTGGAATTAAAGTTTTGAAATATGCATTTTGTGATATTGATAGTGATGGCACACTCCCGGTCTCATTAAAATTTGTCAGAGAGCAAATTGATTAATAAACATACTGCAATATCCCCTTGCATTAGGTTCTTCATATGTAAAAATGTGTGATTTTTTGAGTTTATGTCATAAACATCTGACTTTATTTTCCCAGATGACATCTAAAAGCTGTAAATAAGTATTAATAATATTACATGACTAAAGCACTGGTTAGCCAGAATAATTACTGGAGTGGAACAGTGGCATATTTTCTGTACACATTTCTCTTTAATAGTATCTATTTTTGTAGCTCAGCCATTTAGAGTATAGGTATTCCCTTCCTGCTCTTCAAGGGCATTGCTTTTAGAGAATTACTTGATTTTAATTGATCTATTTCGCAGTACTCACAAATAGATAAATTGTGTTACAATGTTCAGCAAATTTTCTTTTTTTTTTTGAGACGGAGTCTCGCTCTGTGCCCAGGCTGGAGTGCAGTGGTGCGATCTCGGTTCACTGCAAGCTCCGCCTCCCAGGTTCATGCCATTCTCCCGCCTCAGCCTCCCGAGTAGCTGGGACTACAGGTGCCGACCACCACGCCCGGCTAATTTTTTGCATTTTTACTAGAGACGGGGTTTCACCGTGTTAGCCAGGATGGTCTCGATCTCCTGACCTCGGGATCCACCCGCCTCGGCTTCCCAAGGTGTTGGGATTATAGGCGTGAGCCACTGCGCCCGGCCGCATATTTTCTTTTTTCTTTTTTTTTTTTTTGAGACGGGGTCTCACTCTGTCACCCAGGCTGGAGTGCAGTACTGCGATCTCAGCTCACGGCAACCTCCGCCTCCCAGGTTCAAGCGAGTCACCTGCCTCAGCCTCCCAAGTAGCTGGGATTATAGGCGTGCACCATGTTGTCTGGCTAATCCTTGTATTTTTAGTGGAGAGGGCGTTTCACCATGTTGGCCAGGCTGGTCTTGAACTCCTGACCTCAGGTGATCCGCCTGCCTAGGCCTCCCAAAGTGCTGGGGTTACAGGCATGTGCCACCGCACCCAGCCCAAATTTTCTATTTTTATGGTACAGTAAACACTGAACATGTCAAAATATATAAGGTTGGTTTATAATGTTGCAACTGGATTTAAGTGATCACCACAATAAAGGCTAATCTTTGAGTCAGCAGAAAAGTAATTCAGAGGCTGGGCGCGGTGGCTCATGCCTGTAATCCCAGCACTTTGGGAGGCTGAGGTGCATGGATCACCTGAGGTCAGGAGTTCGAGACCAGCCTGGCCAACATGGTAAAACCCCGTCTCTACTAAAAATACAAAAATTAGCCGGGAGTGGTGGCACATGCCTGTAATCCCAGCTACTCGAGAGGCTGAGGTAGGGGAATCGCTTGAACCCGGGAGGCAGAGGTTGCAGTGAGTTGAGACTGTGTCATTGTACTACAGCCCGGGCGACAGAGAAACACTGTCTCAAAAAACAACAGAAAAGTAATTCAGACGTATAGCCTCAGAATGAAAACAGCTAAAATTCGGCCTTTCAAAAGGCAAAGGATAGCTCTAAGTACTTGGTTAAAAGGATTTAATGACTTTATTATACATAGCAGTAGGCATTTAATGTTTATGCAATAAAAATCCAGACCTTTTTAATTAAAAGATGATAGCATAACAAAATCTAGGTCTTCAGGTGCCTTCTCCTTTTTTTAAATGTATTTGTGTTCATAAATTGCTGGTCGTAAGAATTTTGGAAGGGGGAAGAGAGACCCAGATTTTTGAAACTAGGATTTCCCTAACTATAGAGTTGCCCTTTATATCCTTTTTTTGAGACGGAGTCTCGCTCTATCACCCAGGCTGGAGTCTAATGGCCCGATCTCGGCTCACTGCAAGCTCCGCCTTCCAGGTTCACACCATTCTCCTGCCTCAGCCTCCCGCCTACCTGGGACTACAGGCGCCCGCCACCACGCCCAGCTAATTTTTTGCATTTTTAGTAGAGACAAGGTTTCACCGCGTTAGCCAGGATGGTCTGGATCTCCTGACCTCCTGATTCGCCCGCCTCAGCCTCCCGAAGTGCTGGGATTACAGGCGTGAGCCACCGCACCCGGCCCAGTTGCTCTTTATATCTTAGTGGGACTTGATGCAGCCTTAGCAGGCAAAAATTAATACGCTTCAAAAGATCTTATTTTCTTATGTCTTATGTTAATTCTGGATTTTGTTTTTTAAACCTTTCTTTTAAAAGGAGTAACACCCCAACTCTTCCTCCCCCATCAAAACAGCTCAAACAGTACCCTTTGCTACTGGTCATTAGAATAAGTATCCGCTTCCATAGGGCTATCTCAACAGCTCTTTTATTCTGTTAGCTTTGGGTAAGACTTTAATACATGTGTTTATTAAGCATCAAGCCGTATCAGCACAATAATAGTGAGTTATTTAGGTGGCCCAAGGGGTGTAGAGCTGCTGTTTGGGGTAATTTAAAACTTTGACTTAAAAAAACAAAACAAAACAAGAAACCTTTGACTTAAGGCTGCAGTTTGAGAGATCAAGAGCATTTTCTTTCATACTGCAGTCCAAAGAAAGGACATTCCACCCATTTACATCCATTGCAGTTTCAATCGGTTAGGGTAGTTTCCATTTTCCATTCAAAAACTATTGAAAAAGAATGTCAGATTTGCATTTCAACAATGGATGGCAGCGATTAACCAGGCATATCACTTGCAACAAAAGCTGTTGGAGAAAAAAGAAATAATTATTTTTGTGAAAACACAAATAGCCATGACTCTATAAAAACACAACCATTCACATATTAATGAATTAATATCAGAGAACAAGTACAGTCTTCTCATATTTGATTTTTATTACTGTATCACTTTGAATATTTGTGAGAGCCTATTTACTTCTAGCAGAGGTTTACATTAGCAATATAAAGTAAAAAAAATAAATATATTAAGCCCCAGTTTTTCTTTTCAGTGTAGGAGACCCCAGATAAAGCAACAATGTATCATAGCTTTGATAGCGGGTAGACGGGATGTTGAGGGTGCACTTCTATTCAATAACATGCAAAAGGTGATATAATTCACTTTTTGAAGGCTTCCCCTTGGAGCAAGGGGAAGAGTTCAGCGAAAACTAAAGGTAAAAAGTTGAATTGACAACTAGAGGTGTTTCAAAACTGCAAATGACAATCGTTTTTGCTTTAACAATCTTCTGAAATAGGAATGTAAATCCGTGAGATTTCCTGAATCAGAGGTCTAACCATAAGCGCCGATTCCCCTAACCTAAATTTAACAAAATGAAAATTCCTCCCTACAGCTTTTGGGCTTGCTTTATCATTTTTAAATTCCTGGGAGAGACGGACATTCTCGATTATTGGTAAGAAATGCTTAGAACTAGGTTTTGACATGAAATGCCAATAAAGTAACTGCCAGTAAATTGCCCCCAATCAAACCTAACATTGCTTCGGTAGAACTATAGTCGGACCCATGAAATGTAATACGTGTGGGTGTGTGTTTTAAAACTGGAATTTCGGATGGCTTTTTCTTTTCTAGCCCTAAAAGCAATGCTTATCATTTGTGTTGCTCACATGTCCGGGCCACCTTGCCTCTTGAGTCAAACCAATGGGGATATAGCCAGGACAATGAACGAAAAAGGCGTCGCTGCTTGGAGACACCTGTTGAGATCAGTCGTTTACAGGGCCGGCCTGCCTGTGTCCTCCAGTTAAGGATGCATTGCAACCACTCCTCGTTAGAGAAGAGCCTACCCCAGAGGAGCTAAGGCAGTTAACTGGAAACAGCTGCAACATCTGTCCGGTTGCCTCGCCCCTGCCCGTGGAAGGGCGAGGAGACCGCATGGCAGCAACTGCACTGCACAAAAGACAACACCTATCACTGGGAGCCACCGGCCTTCCGTAGACCCCGCAGCTCCCGGCGCTGGGGCATCCCCCGAGGAGGCGAGGGCCGGGGGCGAGCCCAGGTGCGGCGAGGGGGAGGAGGTTTCCGCCACGCGCCGGGGAAGAAAGCCTGACTCATGTCGTGGCAGCGGCGGCGGCGGCGGCGGGCTCCTGGGAACTGAAACTCGTGATGCTGTTGCTGCGGAGAAAAGCCTCATTACCCATTCCGCAGGCGGGGGACACCACCCAGGGCGCGCACACCAAGCGCCGGCGCTCCCGCCGCCTCCGCCGGCCCTTCCGCGCCGCGCCCCCTCCTCTGCCGCGTGCCCGCGCGCGCCGGCCGCGAGTGTGAAGAGAGCAGACACACCTAGCCTGCGCGCGCGGCAGGCGCGCACCCTGCCCACCCCCACCGGGCCGAAGCAGGCAGTCCGACCCGGATTCGCTCCTTCGGCCGAAATTCCCCACCCCCACTATCCCCTCCGGCTCCACCACTCCCGGCTTCGGCGCCTCCGCCAGCCTTCGGCAATTTCCGTCCGGAGACCCGGCGCTCGCACAGGCCCGAAGATCCGCCGCCTCCTGCCCCGCCAGACCCGGCTTTATGTCTGCGGCGCCGAGGCGCATGCGCAGACGCCATCTTCCCTCCTCCTCCTCCGCCTGCCCCCTCCCCCTCCACCACCGCCTCCTCTCGCCGGCGGTCGCCCCTCCTCCTCCTGCGCTCCGCGCTGGTCCCTCCCCTCCCGATGCCGCGAGAGACTGGGGGATACGGTAGAGCCGGGGGAGCCGAAGAAGAGCACTAGTAACAACCACCATAGCCCCCTCCCCGCCCGACACCCTCCCTCGGCACCCACCCACTCCCCCGCCCCGTTTGCCGACACCGACCAACCCCACCTCTCGTTCCTTTGAACGGCGTCGGCTGCAGTCGCTGCACCAGCCCGTCTGGCCACCAACGCCGCCGAGAAAGGAGCCGCCGCCGCCTGCAGCCCCCTCCCGCTCGGTCGCGGGAGCAGCGGGGTGAGGAAGAGCCGGCTGCGGAGGAAGAGGACAAGAGAGGGTCGCACCCTCCGCCCTAGCGCACGTCCCGCCGCCCTCCGGGGAGGCTCGGGCGCCGGCCCCTTCCTCCCCGAGGACGTGTGCCGAGCCGAGGCGCCTGCCCTGAGGGAGGAAAATGCTCGGGCTCCATGGCTGCCAGTGATGGAGCGGTCCCTGGGCTCCCGCTGCCACCGCCGTCGCCGCGCCCCGGCCGTGCTCCGCGAGGACCCGGCGTCTCTGCGCGCCCGCCCGCGCCTCGTTGCTGGGCTCACCGTACCGGGCGCCCCGCCGCCGCCCCGCTCGCAGCCGCGTCGCCCCGGCCCCAGCCGCGGCCAGCGTTTCCTCACCGAGCAGCCGCCGCGAGCCCAGGGGGTTTGAAAGGGTCTGCGGGGCGCGGGGGGAGGGCCGAGCGGGGCCGGGAGGGGAGGTTTGAGCGACACTGAGCTCGGGGCTCGCCTGCGGCGGCGGCCCCGGGGGTGGCGAGGGGAAGGCGACGCTTGCTCGGCGCTGCCTCCGTGCAGAGCGGCCGGGAGGGCTTTGCAGCGGCCGCCGCCGCGGCGGGAGGAGGGGGCTGAGGCGGCTTCGGAGTTGGCCGGAGAAGGTGGGCATTTCTCGCTTTTCCTCCCCCTCCTGCGCTCTCCCCCTCCCTCCTGCCCCGCACCCCACGTGAAACGGAATATAAAGGGGGGTGTGAGGCTACAGGGGAAAGTGAATGGCGAAGGACTGAAGGGGTCCCCCCTTCGGGTCCCCGGCCGCCCTGTTCACCCTCGTTCATCCTCCTTTCCGAAGCTCGCTCTCGAAGGCAGGAGCGACCGGCGCCTTCGGCTGAGGAGGAGGAGAAGGAGGAATCGCGCCAGGCGGAGCGTCAGGTCCCGTTTTCCTCTCCGGCGTCTCGAATACAAAGATTACGGTGCAGAAGGAAATTGCACTCGCCTCCTAGGCCCCCCCCCCCCGGTACCCAACACAATGCACCAGCCGCCTGAGTCCACCGCCGCGGCCGCCGCCGCTGCAGACATTAGCGCTAGGAAGATGGCGCACCCGGCAGTGTTCCCTCGAAGGGGCAGCGGTAGTGGCAGCGCCTCTGCTCTCAATGCAGCAGGTACCGGCGTCGGTAGTAGTGCCACATCTTCCGAGGATTTTCCGCCTCCGTCGCTGCTTCAGCCGCCGCCCCCTGCAGCATCTTCTACGTCGGGACCACAGCCTCCGCCTCCACAAAGCCTGAACCTCCTTTCGCAGGCTCAGCTGCAGGCACAGCCTCTTGCGCCAGGCGGAACTCAAATGAAAAAGAAAAGTGGCTTCCAGATAACTAGCGTTACTCCTGCTCAGATCTCCGCTAGTATCAGCTCTAACAACAGTATAGCAGAGGACACTGAGAGCTATGATGATTTGGATGAATCTCACACAGAAGATCTCTCTTCTTCGGAGATCCTTGATGTGTCACTTTCCAGGGCTACTGACTTAGGGGAGCCCGAACGCAGCTCCTCAGAAGAGACCCTAAATAACTTCCAGGAAGCCGAGACACCTGGGGCAGTCTCTCCCAACCAGCCCCACCTTCCTCAGCCTCATTTGCCTCACCTTCCACAACAGAATGTTGTGATCAATGGGAATGCTCATCCACACCACCTCCATCACCACCATCACATTCATCATGGGCACCACCTCCAACATGGGCACCACCATCCATCTCATGTTGCTGTGGCCAGTGCATCCATTCCTGGTGGGCCACCCTCAAGCCCAGTATCTAGAAAACTCTCTACAACTGGAAGCTCTGACAGTATCACACCAGTTGCACCAACTTCTGCTGTATCATCCAGTGGTTCACCTGCATCTGTAATGACTAATATACGTGCTCCAAGTACTACAGGTGGAATAGGTATAAGTTCTGTTACTGGCACTAGTACAGTAAATAATGTTAATATTACTGCTGTGGGTAGTTTGAATCCTAATATGACAAGCAGCATGCTTGGTAATGCTAATATAAGTACAAGCAATATTCCTAGTGCTGCTAGTGTGAGTGTTGGGCCTGGAGTTACCAGTGGTGTTAATGTGAATATCTTGAGTGGCATGGGCAATGGTACTATTTCTTCCTCCGCTGCCGTTAGCAGTGTCCCTAATGCAGCTGCAGGGATGACTGGGGGATCGGTTTCAAGTCAGCAGCAACAACCAACAGTTAACACTTCGAGGTTCAGAGTTGTGAAGTTAGATTCTAGTTCTGAGCCCTTTAAAAAAGGTAGATGGACTTGCACTGAGTTCTATGAAAAAGAAAATGCTGTACCTGCTACAGAAGGTGTGCTGATAAATAAAGTGGTGGAGACTGTAAAGCAAAATCCGATAGAAGTGACTTCTGAAAGGGAGAGCACTAGTGGGAGTTCAGTGAGCAGTAGTGTCAGCACACTGAGTCACTATACAGAGAGTGTGGGAAGTGGAGAGATGGGAGCTCCTACTGTGGTGGTGCAGCAGCAGCAACAACAGCAACAACCAGCTCTCCAAGGTGTGACCCTCCAGCAGATGGATTTTGGTAGCCCTGGTCCACAGAGTATTCCAGCAGTTAGTATACCACAGAGTATTTCTCAGTCACAGATCTCACAAGTACAGTTGCAGTCTCAAGAACTGAGCTATCAGCAAAAGCAAAGTCTTCAGCCAGTACCTCTGCAAGCCACTATGAGTGCTGCAACTGGTATCCAGCCATCGCCTGTAAATGTGGTTGGTGTAACTTCAGCTTTAGGTCAGCAGCCTTCCATTTCCAGTTTGGCTCAACCCCAGCTCCCATATTCTCAGGCGGCTCCTCCAGTGCAAACTCCCCTTCCAGGGGCACCACCTCCCCAACAGTTACAGTATGGACAACAGCAACCAATGGTTTCTACACAGATGGCCCCAGGCCATGTCAAATCAGTGACTCAAAATCCTGCTTCAGAGTATGTACAACAGCAGCCAATTCTTCAAACAGCAGTGTCGTCCGGACAGCCCAGTTCTGCAGGAGTGGGAGCAGGAACAACAGTGATTCCTGTGGCTCAGCCACAGGGTATCCAGCTGCCAGTGCAGCCCACAGCAGTCCCAGCACAACCTGCAGGGGCATCTGTCCAGCCTGTTGGCCAGGCTCAGGCAGCAGTGTCTGCTGTACCTACTGGCAGTCAGATTGCAAATATTGGTCAGCAAGCAAACATACCTACTGCAGTGCAGCAGCCCTCTACCCAGGTTCCACCTTCAGTTATTCAGCAAGGTGCTCCTCCATCTTCGCAAGTGGTTCCACCTGCTCAAACTGGGATTATTCATCAGGGAGTTCAAACTAGCGCTGCAAGCCTTCCTCAACAATTGGTTATTGCATCCCAAAGTACCTTGTTAACTGTGCCTCCCCAGCCACAAGGAGTAGAACCAGTAGCTCAAGGAGTTGTTTCACAGCAGTTGCCTGCAGTTAGTCCTTTGCCCTCTGCTAGCAGTATTTCTGTTACAAGTCAGGTTAGTTCAACTGGTCCTTCTGGAATGCCTTCTGCCCCAGCAAACTTGGTTCCACCACAAAATATAGCACAAACCCCTGCTACCCAAAATGGTAATTTGGTTCAAAGTGTTAGTCAATCTCCCTTGATAGCAACTAATATAAATTTGCCTTTGGCACAACAGATACCACTAAGTTCTACCCAGTTCTCTGCACAATCATTAGCTCAGGCAATTGGAAGCCAAATTGAAGATGCCAGGCGCCCAGCGGAGCCCTCCTTAGTTGGCTTACCTCAGACTATCAGTGGTGACAGTGGGGGAATGTCAGCAGTTTCAGATGGGAGTAGCAGCAGCCTAGCAGCCTCTGCTTCTCTTTTCCCGTTGAAGGTGCTACCGCTGACGACACCCCTGGTGGATGGCGAGGATGAGAGGTAAGATCATGTCATATTTCTGGAGACATTCAACAGATTTGAAGTGATCTATTTAGTAGCTACATGTATGCACAGAATTAGTTCAAAGCATTGTATATTTTCATTTTTGTGAAGAATGCATTTTTATGGGAAGTTTTATAGAGCAAGAGTTATGGAATGGTTTCAGAGTGGGTAGGAAATAGTAATATGTAAACAATATTTTCAGAATAGTTGTTGAGCATGTGTTCACATTAAAAATAGGTTTGGGGGCACCAAGTGGTTTTATTATCTATAAAATGCTTTTTAGAAATATTTATGGAAAGCTTAATTTTTGCTAGCCCACATAATAGTTAATCTATTTTGAGCTGCTAAAATAATCTCTTGGGGGGGTTGTGGTTCCCACGTTTGTTCTCCTTTACTAGACATTCTTTTTTCATTTCTACTGTTTGATCTTAGTCTGTGAAAGATATTGTTGCCTGCTTTTCCTAGTCAGATACGGTATGAAAGATGACTTAATCTGGGTTATATAGGTTGCCCTCATACCGCAACTGACCAACTTTTGTCTGCTTATTTAATGGTCATTTTATCTGAACAGTAAAGGAATGGGAATCTTAAAGTATTTTGCGGGAAAGGAGGACATAAACTATCAAAATAACCAGATTTATCTTGTTAGTATGCTGTACATTTTTTCTTTTGCATGGTAGATCAAGGTGGTAGCCATTTTAAAGAATAGAAGAAAGTAAGTCTTGGAGGATTGAATTTGTAGAGGCATGAAAATAAGACCTTGGTCTCCGGCTAATCTCCACCTCTTCCTTTTTTTCCTTACCAAAAAGATACGGAAAGCCTAAAGTACATTATTAAACCAAGCGTTTTTCCACAGACTGAAAATAATATGCCAGTAACTCTTACTGAATCAAATTGTGTCTTTGAAGCTGACTGGCTAGAAAAGTTGTGAAATCTTTCATGTTTCTACATCGTTTTAAACCCTACTTGATTTTTAAAGTAATGTTCTTTCACAAATTTGCCAGTGTGTTACTAACCTTGATTAAAATACTATTATAGGAGTTATGAAAAGACATCATTTTCACTGTGGAATTTGGAGTTAAGCATGCAAGATATTTAATTATTTTAGTATTGGAGGGTTTTGTGAGTAAACTTTCATCAAGCTAATATAAGCATTTATATTTTATATGTATGTTTGTGGGTTTTGCTTTGGAAAAATTGAGCATATTGCAAAATAATTGTAATTTTAGAAAAAGAAAGGTCAAATGTTTCAGTGAGGTTTTTGTTATTTAGTTGTTTAAAAGATAAGGTAAAGACATGGTTAAATTGATAAAGTCTTGTCTTTCAGGATTTTTATTATTTTTCTAATAGTCATGTAATTAAAACCTTGTTACCTAACCAAATGTATTCTGTATTATTTGTACAAAACTGTAGTCTAAAAGATAAACTTTTAGGAGGTACTTTCTTTAATTGTTCCATTATTATTGTTAAACCTTTAATTTTCTCATACTAATACCTGTAATTTTAAAAGAATTATTTACCACAATTATTAATGTTTTTTAAGTCAAATTTATGATTTGAGTGAAGCCTTTATAAAAACAGCTATATTATGTGGATGCTAAGTTTAGAGAAATAAAAGATGGGTAAAATACACAAACGAAAACACTCATTTTGAATTCAAACTTGCCTTGATTTTGTAATTACCATTTGTGGTCCCCTGGCTTGTCTTTCCCCTCTTTTTCCTCCTATTGGTAGGACATGATAGGATTTTCCACAGCTTGCTGTTCCAGACAAAGTCAGATGATGCTACTTTCAACTAGATTTTTAATTATAGGAATAGGGTTCCAGTTTAAGATATTAATATAAAATTAATTTTTCCAGATAATAATTGCTAAAGGGATTAATAAGCCAATTATGGAAATTATGGAATTCTAAAAAGGAACAAGAAGACATAATGAGAAATAAGGAAATACTGATCTAATATAACAAGTTGTCTTCAGACACTGTACACATTCAATTATAATTATGTTTACCAGTCTCTCCCACAAGACCAGGAGTTCCTCAAGAGCAGGGACTGTTTTGAATTTACTACCTATTTGGGCCTTGGTTAGTTAACATCAAAGTTTTGTGATTAAAAACCAGAAAATTTTTGTTTTAGCCATATCTTAAATTCTGTAAAATCGGAATGTAGCCCTAAAACACCTCGTAAGATTAGAAAATATATATATTATATTCTTCATTGTGTTTTACTGAAGATTATTTCTTTTATCACTACAGTTTGGAAAAAGAAATTAATTTCATTTAAATTTGCCCTTGAAAGATAAATTAAGAATAACTACAAGAGAAAACAATGATATGATTTAAAAACTTTTAAAACCTTTCTTCCCATGGTAGCCTCTGTGTCACTTGCATCTTGTGGGCTTGGTCACCATTTGTCTCAGGAGAGAGAGACTACATATATAATTTTAATATTGTGAATCAGGAAATGTGTTAACAATATAACTTGGGTAGTAGGACAAATGAGGATGGTTATCTTTTAGTCATCTTTTGAAATAATACTCTAACACTTTAGATTATAAAATGTTTAGACATGTGGAAAGTGCCTTCACTTGATCACTGGGAGAGACTATAAACATGGATCAGGGTGTTAAGATTATGTATCTTGTTTTGAAAAAAATCATTCTTATTTAAAAGGTCTTAATGTCAGGCCATGTGCGGTGGCTCACACCTGTAATCCTAGCACTTTGGGAGGCTGAGGTGGGTGAATTACTTGTGCCCAGAAATTTGAGACCAGCCTGGGCAACATGGCAAAACCCTGTCTCTACAAAAAAATAACAAAAATTAGCCAGGCATGGTGGCGCATGTGTGTAGTTCCCAGCTACCTGGAAGGCTGAGGTGGTAGGATCACTGGAGCCCTGGAGGTCAAGGCTGCAGTGAGCTGGGGTCACGCCAGTGTACTCCAGCCTGGGTGGCACAGCAGGACCCTGTCTCAAAAAAAAAACAAAAAAAGTCTTAATGTCTTAGACTATAACATGAACCGTGAATTCTCCTTTACAAGAATGGGAAAATACAGATATTTCATCTTTTATGTTTTGTGACCGTTATTATTAGCACAGCCTCTTAATGTGAAATGGGTCAAACTTCCATACATCCTTCAAGACTTAGCTCAGATGTTCTCTTCAAAGCATTGTTTTCACTCAGGGGATGTTGTTTCCTTAGCACTTTTTAATATTCCTCTATTTAAGCACTATATACATTCAATTATAATTATGTTTACCAGTCTTTCCCACAAGACTAGAAGTTCCTCAAGGGCAGGGACAAAGTATTTTTTTTGCTAAATAATTAGCAGAGATTTCTCTGATTTTGTTTTTTTTTGTCATGATTTGAAGTTTATATTGTCCCTTATCTTAAGCACAACTGTGAGAGATGCAGGATCATATAATTTATGCAACAAATGGAAAGGAAATGGATAAAAAGACTTGCTTTTTTTGTACCTCTCTTCAACATTTTTAAGTGAATTGATGTCTGTCTTCTAAGTACAGTGCCTGTTTTATAGTAGGTCCTCAAATATTTAAGAGGCATGCATGTTACTTATAAAATAGGGGTAATACTCATTTTGCCTACTTCTGAGGATGGCAGTAGTTATCAGTTAAAATACTTTAACTAAAATACCGAATTATAATTTTTAAAGTTTTTTTTCAAGATATACATGCACAGTTTAAAGATAGTTTAAATGGTTGTCCAAGAAATACATGGAAGAGCTTCCTGCAGCCTTACTTTCCAGTTTTCCTTTCCTAGAAATAATCACTTTCATCTCTTTTAGATGATTATTGTGGTATTTACCTCCCAGTCTCTAAATAACTTGCTTGTCTTACTACTAGATTTGTAACATAGCCTGCTGGTTAGGAGCATGGACTGTGGAGTTAGATTGCCTAGATTTGAATTTTCTTGTCATTTACTAGTTTTAAGTAACATTGGGCTATTTATCCTCTTTATGCCTCAATTTTCTCATTAAAAAAATGATGACAATAGTAGTTACCTCATAGGGTTGACATAAGAATTGAATTAATTTGGAAATTCCCTAGAACTCTGTCTAACTCACATGCCCTATGTAAATATTTGTTAAATAAAATACACCTTTCATTTGTTTTTGTCTTTATTAACTTCCTGGATAGAAAATGAAGATTTAATTTTGTTGTTACCATCTATCTACCTGGTCTCCTTTTTTCCCGGTACCCTTCCTCCCAGTAGTTATCACTATTGATTATTCAGTATTCTTGTCAAATACTACTTTTCCTATCCTGTACAGTGTTTTGTGGCTGTTTCCCTTTTCTGTCTCCACCTGTCTGTAATAGAAATGGGTTTTCCTCCACTCCCAAGTTTTCATCTGTCAGCATTGTCTGTTTTCTCCAAGTTGCCCCTCCTTTCCCCACCCTCTTCCCATTTTTGTATGTTTTGGGCTCTACCTTTCCTGTAGAACCTTTCCTTAGATGTCTGGTAAGTCTTGATTGTCTGCTTGCAAATAAGTGTTAAAGGACTAAAGAGCTGATTAGAAATTTGCAGTGTGGGGCTGGCCATGGTGGCTCATGCCTATAATTCCAGCACTGGGAGACCAAGGTGAGAGGATTGCTTGAGGCCAGGAGTTTGAGATTAGTTTGGGCAATATAGCAAGATCCTGTCTCTACTATATATATATGTGTATGTATATATATACATATTTTTAATTCTTTTTCCATGTGGCTTGTTTACTCTTTACCACAGAGTAATCTGGCTGGAGTTCATTATCTTTTTTTTACCTCTTTGCCTAGTGTTCTCAATATTTATCACTAATTCCACTTTTCATCAGATGCCTTTTAAGATGTTCCAATATCAGATACTGTTAACAATTTTATCTTAGGAAGTTTCATACCCCCTGACCTCCATTCTTGACTGGTTGCCTTCTTGGCTTGGTACACAACCATTATTCTGGGATTCGTTTCACTTTCTCTTGTGTTGGATCTCCATTTTCCAGAGACTAGTGTCTTTATTCTTAGTTTACTTGTTTTAAAATGGCTTTAGTTTACTCTGACACTTTCTTAGGTGAAGAAAACCAAGGGAGGGGAAGTTATGTTCTCTTATATTTTGTGCCATTACTTTCTAACATCCATATTGCTTTTGAGAAATCTGAAGCCATTCTGATTTCTCATATATTGTATGTGACCTGTGTATTTTGTTTTTCCTTCCTTTTCTTTCTCCTTCCTTTTCCTCCCCTCATTTTTAAAACATCTAAAAGCATTATAAGATTTTATGTTTCCAGTGTTCTGAAGTTTTGCCATGATGGATCTTTGTGTGGGTCGTTTTTCATCCACTGTGCTGAGTACTTGGTGAACCGTTTCAGTTTGGAAACATCTTTTCATTCTGGGACTTTTTCTTGAGTCAGGTTGTTGATTATGTCTTTCCATTTTTTCTCTCTTTCTCAAACTCCTCTTTTTTGGATAATGGACCTTCTTGACTGGTCTTCTAATTTCCTTTTGTTTTCTCAACTATTTTTCACCTGTTTTTCTTTTTGCTCTATTGAGTTTCCATTTCCCTTATCACATATTTAATTTCCAAGTCCTTTTTTTTTTTTTTGCTCCTTGTTAATAGTATACTATTCTATTTTAGTAATGATAGTATTTTTTTCTTAGCTATCTGAATATATAAAATGTTAGCTTTTTTTTTAAGTTTTTTTTTTTTTTTTTTTTTTCCTTTCTGTGTGGTCTATTTCCTCCGGTTTTTATTTTCTTACTTTTTGTTTGCTTTGGTCTTTTTCTTTCATCTTATAGCTGTTCCTAAGATAGTTGGTAGTCATGTGTAAGAGTAAGGAATTAAAACGCTAATTAGAAATTCTGAGTGTGGCTTGTCAATTGTTAGCTTTCCTATATGGTAACCTGGCTGGGCTGTTTGATTGGAGGACTTCTAGTGTTGGTTTCTTCTTCTATATCCTCCTAGCTGGTTAGGTCCCTATAAGAAGGCTCTCCTGATTTCTTGCTTGGAATTGAAGGCCTTTCAACAAGCATTCTGTGGGGTGGGCAGTGAGGGGGATGTGGAATGAGAGGTTTTCGGGGGATCCCCAGATACGTTTCTTCACTCAACCCTGTTTTCAGTATGTTCCGCATTTTGCTGTGCCTGATTTCCTTAGTCCTGTGATCTTATGTTTTACCTTCTTCAGACAATATACTTTTTTTTTTTCTTGGGATTAGGGAGGGACAGTTGGGAATCTGTAGGACTGGCTGCTTCTTAAACTGACTTCTAAACAATCTTTTTAATTTTAGCACCCTTTCCCCCCACATCCCACTTACATAGATGTGGTACTGCCAATTCCTGAGTCTTTTGGGGATTTTGCAGTTTAAATTGGGTTTGTTCTTGGCGTTCTCCATTGTTTGCTAAAGATTTAATTTTCTAGTGTTTGCTAAGTCATTTGTCACTCAACTGTCTGCTTTCCAGCTTTCAAATGTTTTTTGCTATTGTCTTTTCATCTGCCTCAGTTTTTGTGGGCTTATGTCTTTATATCTTAACAAATTGCTTTTCTGTCATTTTAGTGGGGTTTTAGGGAAGGAGTGAAAAAATAGATGTGTGTGTTTAGTATTATTACACATCTGTTTCGATGGTAGAATACTATTAAGTGTAAAGAATGATGCTAATTTTAATAAAGTCATTGCTCCAAGTTAGTTCTCTAATGAATACATAAATTTTAAGAGTGGAATTACTTGGTTTATATTCATTAGAAGTAAGAATAGTATGTAATTCAGAATTTCAGTTCATAGAAGTGATGAAAAGTGTTAGTATTAGATTCAGTTAATATCTACCATATTTAACCACTCTAAACTGGTGAATTAATTTTTTTTCTATTTTATTGGTGAATAAACTGAAACTTGCTGAGTGTTTAGAGAGGGTGAGTTGTCTAAGGTTACATGCATAACAGTAAAGCAGAGCTAGGATTCAAGGCTGTTTTTTCATTTGAAAATCTAGTGCCGTTTTACTTCTAACAGAGCTAGTAAGAGGTAAGGCTAGTGCCCATAAGGAATTCTTAAGAGTGTCTGAAAACCTAAAAAAAAGGGCAGGCTTCGTTGCTTCATCGCTTTGTGCATTTGTGTAACTGATGGAATTGCCATAGAACGTAACATTTCCTTGCAAGTCCTTGGTGAGAAAAAAGTGGATAAAGTCATAACAGTGGTGTGCCTGGAATGCATTAGACATTCAAATGTTAAATGTTAAGGTGGACAGGGGTATTTTTTTTCTTTTGAAACTTATGTGGAAATTTTAGGAAAACCATTTTAATTTTTTAATAATTTAGATTCAGCCTTTGCAACATTGGCTTCAGAATTACAAAACACATAAATGCTATTTCTTGTTTAGAAAGTTCAATTTCACACCTGTAATCCCAGCACTTTGGGGGGCCAGGATAGGAGGATCACTTGAACTCAGGAGTTCAAGACCAACCTAGGCAACATAGTCCCCATCTCAATTTAAAAAATTAGATAAAAGAGAAAGTTTAATTTAAAATATGAAGCTGTTAAGCATGACCTGTTCTGGTGCTGCAGTATTAGAACTTTGGTGGTTTTTGCCTTCTCACTGTTGTTAAAGTTGAATATGTCATGGTAAGAACATGCTTTACTGGCTCATCAAGAAAAACTACACGGGTTGAAAAATTTTAGAGTATCTATACTGATTTTTAAAAAATTATAACAACTTTTTAGATTCTAGGTTAACTTTTTTCCTAGTGTCACATATATTCAAAAGCTGCCCTCCACCACCCCATTTCTTCTTTACCAGTCAATTTGACCAGGAAATCTTGACCTTTCAGCACAATTAGGCCTACTTGACCTTTGTTTGCCCTCCTCGAAACACTCTATTTTGCTTTTTGTGATAATCTTCCATTTTCTTCCCAGTCTTCTGGCCATTGCTTTTCAGTCTCTCTCTCAGATTTCTCTCTTCTGTCAGACTCTGTTTCCTAGGTTTTTCTGAGTCTTCTTTATACTTACTGCCTTTTCCCTAGGTAATCATTTGTCCCCATGGCTGTAAAGACAGTTTGTATGCTATTGGCTCCTGAATGCCTATCACTAGTCCAGACTTCTCTTCTTAGCCTTACACTGGTAAAGTCATCTGCCTTCATAACATCTCTGCTTGCATTCTTATAGGCTTATCAGTCTCAACAGGTCATAAACGTAACTCTTGATTACCTAGCCCCTCAAATTTCCTCTTTTAGTTGTCTTTATTTTGATAAATATCATTTCTTTTTTTTTTTTTTTTTTATTGAGACGGAGTCTCGCTCTGTTGCCCAGGCTGGAATGCAGTGGCCAGATCTCAGCTCACTGCAAGCTCCGCCTCCCAGGTTTACGCCATTCTCCTGCCTCAGCCTCCACAGTAGCTGGGACTACAGGCGCCCGCCACCTCGCCCGGCTAGTTTTTTGTATTTTTTAGTAGAGACGGGGTTTCACCGGGTTAGCCAGGATGGTCTCGATCTCCTGACCTTGTGATCCGCCCGTCTCGGCCTCCCAAAGTGCTGGGATTACAGGCTTGAGCCACCGCGCCCGGCCAAATATCATTTCTTAATGCAGTTCTTCACTTTAGAAACTTGAGAGTCATTCCTGATAGTTTCTTTTCCTCGCTCTCTACATCTTGATCATTTCTTTAAGATATATCTTCATCTTTTTTTTTTCTATCCTTACTGCCATTGCTCTAAGATAACATCAGCTCTCATTTAATGCACTGCATGTAGTAGCTTCCTCACAGAGCCTCCTGCATATGTCTTGTCTTTTTCTGATATTGTATCTTATTCTTAAAATGGAAGTCTGCTCAGGTAACTCACTTGCCCAGAACCCCTTTTAAGCCTTTCCATTTATTTTAAGGTTATTTCTTTCTGTCTTTGCTTACTGCTGGCTTCATCATGCTTCTTTCCCCCAACTTTCTTCATTCCAGTTGTACTTGACCTTTCAGAAAGTTTTTCAGTTTTCATCCATTCTTCTAGGCCTTTGCACATGCTGGTATTTTAGCCTGAATATCCCCTATGCCATCTCACTTTCATTCAGCTTTAAAGCTGAACTCACTTTTTGAGAGGCTGCCTCTGACGTACCAATCTAAACTTAGGTTCTTTGTTAATAACTGTTTAATAGCACCTTGTTCTTTTCTTTTATAATGCTTATTACAGTTTGTATTTAGATTTTGTTTTCATGATTATCTGATTATTTTAAGCTTCATGAATAGAAATGGGGATGTTTGATGTGCTCCGTGTATTCAAAGCCTATTTGAGTGCCTATTAGATAAAATCTGCTTAATCAAGAAAATATACTGTTAATATTGGCATAAGAAAGACCAAGGAGAACTTACATTTCTAAAAACAGAAAGATAAAATTCTTTATGATCAGGTGATAAAACTGTTTTCTCCTTTAAGAGAGAATTAACTGATTTACTTTTTGCTGTGTGTGTGAGCCAAAAAAACCAGTGCTTAGGTATAATCAAATATGGTCCTTGTCCCCAGGGAGTGTATAATAGTATAATAAGATATATATGCATGTGGCAGTTATTTGGCAATATAAGGACTAAGTAATAGTTTTAAGCAACATGAAATATTAAATCAAAGAATCAGAAACTTAAGAGTTGGAAATCTTGATCTCATTCAACCCATGAAGGAACAAGTTTTGATTAGGTGAATTCGCTGAGACATTTTTTATTATTTATTTATTTATTTATTTATTTATTTTATTTATTTATTTTATTTATTTTTTTTTTTGAGACAGAGTCTCGCTCAGTCGCCCAGGCTGGAGTGCAGTGGCGTGATCTCAGCTCACTGCAAGCTCCGCCTTCCGGGTTCACGCCATTCTCCTGCCTCAGCCTCCTGAGTAGCTGGGACTACAGGCGCCCACCACTATGCCCGGCTAATTTTTTTTGTATTTTTAGTACAGATGGGGTTTCACCGTGTTAGCCAGGATGGTCTCTATCTCCTGACCTCGTGATCCGCCCGTCTCAGCTTCCCAAAGTGCTGGGATTACAGGTGTGAGCCACCGCGCCCGGCCGAGACAATTTTACAAATTGTTTCTTAGACTGTACCTGGAACATGGGTTTTCAAAAGACATAAGCAAAGTTCACAGATGGTATGGATTTGAACTTTGGTAGGTCAGAAAAGCAGTGTTATTTAAAGTGACTTTTCACAAGTTTTAGGGTGAAGGAAAATGTTTCAAGTGGGAGAATATTAATAAAAATGGGGGGAAATAAGAAAAACACCTGGGCAGCAGTGAGGCAACAGTTGGATTTACTAGAGTTAATAAGTCTCGTCACTGTCCAGGAAGTGATAGGAAGTGACTGAAGGTTGAATTGCGGAATGGTTGGCCCTCAATACTTGTTGACTAAATGGTGTTCCGGGAAGATTAGTGTAAAGGGAATCTGTAGTTTGGATTGAAGTGGGAAGCAGGAAGAACCATGTTGGACGTTATACATTTATATAATTTGTTAATGAATGAAGGAAATAAATGAGGGGGGATAGTGAATTTCATTGCAAAATGATTCAGTACAGGGTTTCTTTGCTTAGCAGAGTCCACAATTTAACAAAACTCTGTATTCACTTTCCTGTCTTCTCTCTCAAAGCAATATGTTACTCTTCTCATTTTGAAAAAGGGGAAAAAAAATCCCCAAAACCCATTTTCCCAAAAAATTGATGACCCAGCCTCCATTTTAAATATTTGAAGGGTAAGTGGTTATAACCTTAAGACAGGGTTTTCTGCAATTTAATTTTTTTTTTTTTTGGGGGATGTAGTTTTGTTCTTGTTGCCCAGGCTGGAGTGCAGTGGCACAATCTTGGCTCATTGCAACCTCCGCCTCCCAGATTCAAGCGATTCTCCTGCCTCAGCCTCCCAAGTAACTGGGATTACAGGAACGTACCACCATGCCCAGCTAATTTTTTGTATTTAGTAGAGATGGGGTTTCACCATGTTGGTCAGGCTGGTCTCGAACTCCTGACCTCAGGTGGTCCACCCACCTGGGCTGTCCCAAATATATTTAGTGGTGAAAAATCCAGGTAAATGTGAACTAACACGAATATTTAGAACTAGTTCTTTTTATCAGTGATTGTAGAGACCTTTGCTGGCTTCCTTTTCGTACTACATAGATTTCCACTGTCAGTCTCTTCCAGGCAGTAGAGAGGAGGAATTCTTTTTTTTCTGTCTGCTGGGGACTCCTGGGTCTCTACCAAAAAGGAAGTGGTGTACATCTTAAATTATTTAAAATGTGAAAAACATCCGTGCTACCGTTGATACTAAATGTGAGCATTTTGATTATTTTGAGCATTTTGATGTTTAAAGAGCCACAGTAGTAATGTTTATTTGGTTCCTTGTTGGTGCGCCTTTTCACGTTGCCATTTTCAAAGTATAAGGATATATATATACACATGTATGTAGATACACGTATAAAGAAATACAATTTTTTGGTCTGGGCTTAATGGCTTGCGCCTGTAGTCCCAGTACTTTGGGAGTCTGAGGCGGGTTGATTGCTGGAGTCCAGGAGTTCGAGACCAGTCTGGGCAACATGGTAAAACCCTGTCTCTACAAAAAAAATACAGAAATTAGCTGGGCATGGTGGTGTGCACACCTGTTGTCCCAGCTGCGTGGGAGGTTGAGGTGGAAGGAATGATTGAACCTGGGAGGTGGAGGTTGCAGTGAGCTGAGATGGCGCCACTGTACTCCAGCCTGAGTGACAGAGTGAGACCCTGTCTTGAAAATATAGCTGGCCGTGGTGACTTACGCCTGTAATCCCAGCACTTTGGGGGCCCAGGTGGGTGGACCACCTGAGGTCAGGAGTTCGAGACCAGCCTGACCAACATGGTGAAACCCCATCTCTACTAAATAAAAAAAATTAGCTGGGCACGGTGGTACATTCCTGTAATCCCAGTTACTTGGGAGGCTGAGGCAGGAGAATCACTTGAATCTAGGAGGCGGAGGTTGCAATGAGCCAAGATTGTGCCACTGTACTCCAGCCTGGGCAACAAGAACAAAACTACGTTCCAGAAAAGCAGCATAACAAACCTGCATGTTGTGCACATGTACCCTAGAACATAAAGTATAATAAAAAAAATAAAATAAAATCTCTTAGGTATCTGAAAGAATGTAATTTATTTAATAAGTATATGTATAGCTCTATCTCTCTTCTTAAGGAGAGGCAGCAGTTGAATTCAAGAATAAATGTGTGTTTAAGAAAAATGACAAAAGGTTCCTTCTATTACTCTCCTGCAATTTTTGGTCCTTCAACTTTTTTTCACCTATTTTAAATTTATTTTATCTCAAAACATTTCTGTCTTTGTAAGCTGCTTTAAATATTTCAAGAAATGGCTTGAGATGGAAATCTAATTGCATTTGGGAAAAGTATGACAGGGTAGAAAACGATGTTTAGGAGAGGTACTAATAAAGGAGTATTGGGAGTCAGAGAAGTTAAGATCACATGCTTGAGGAGGAGTTTGATAGCTGCTGGGCTTAGTCATTTTAGTAAAGAAAACATTAAGCAAAGAGGTTCAAAGTACACAGATGTTTATAGAAAAGAATATAAGACATAGTCCAAGTTGGTATCAGATGGGCTTTGTATACATAAGGCTAACTTTGAAAAGCCTTAAATGTAAGATTGAGAAGTCTGGATTTAATTGGACATGGAATGGAGGGCTCTTTTTTGTTTTTGTACCATGCAGTGGCCTGATCTTTTAGGAGGGTGCTGGCTTTACTTGGGATGTCTAGTTGCTTCCTTCCTTAATTGAGTATGAGAAACTCAGTAATTCCTTTTTCCTCAGTGGTGGAAATGGAGGCATATTCTGTGTCATTGTGATCTGAGATAATGGTTTGAATCAGTCCCTTTGGCCTCATTAGGAAAAGTAAGGAGGACCCAGTCCACATGTGGTAACACTCCACTTAATCCAGAGGTTAAACCAGCTCTGGAATGTAAGGAGCCCCAAAACTGCTTGAAATTGCTATCAAAGCCATGTCCCCTCCTCTCCCTCGTCCCCTGCCCCCTGGGGGGTATTTTTGCATAGCATTTCTGATCCTTTTTTTTGGACTTTTAATAAGTCTTACGTTTACTAGCTTTATTATCTTAAAGCAGATAAGAATGGGGGGGAAAGCAATGGGATTCTGAGGCATGTAAGTTGACATCAGGAAAGTTAGCAATTTATAGCCTGACATGAAGGTAGGAGTTAGAAATTTTAAGAAAACCCCAAAGAACTGTGATAGGGTATTGAATATTTGCTAGTTGAAAGTTAGATTATGTTTGGTATATTGTTTTAAGGAATCATGGATGTAAGAATAAATTCCAAATGATGTTAATTACTGAGCTATGGACAAGTATAAAGAAACCATGTTTTAGTTGTATTGCCTCCACTGTATCATTTAAGGATGGGCAAATCATTTTACTCCTCTATATTGCTTTTTTCCCATTCTAAAATAGGACAAGATGCTTTATACTTTTTACCTTGTAGTGCAGCAAGGTTATTCTCTAAGACATTCTTAATATATGTTACAAATATGTTACAGAAATAAAAGCTAGACCTCTACATAGAGAAATTATGAAGAATATTTGTAGTAACATTCAGCAGTAAAATTAAAAGATCCTAATAGATGCTGAGATGTAAGTAATTGGTAGTGATAATTTTTATTTTTAGTTAAATCCGTGAATGACATATTAGGTACTAAGTCTGCATAAGGTATTTTGTAGATATATAATGATTTAGATGTTTAGGTATAATGAAGATCCCCCCCCAGTTTTTCTCTTTGAAATATTTTTATTAATTACCTTTTTAATTTTTTAAAAAAGAGACGAGTTTCACTATGTTGCCTAGGTTGGTCTCAAACTCCTGAGCTCAAGTGATCTTCCCACCTTGGCCTCTTACAGGCGTGAGCCACTGTGCCCGGCCTAATTACCACAGTAAGTCAAATACTGTACCAAGGAAAACTGACTTTTCTTGTTGTATATGTTTTTATTTCCTTTTCTAGAAATTGACAACCAAGCCAACTTGGTTTCTTTCATAAGGAAGCTTTTGTTTGTGCTTAATATTAAATTAATTTTTAGAGGCCGGGCATGGTGGCTCACACCTGTAATCCCAGCACTGTGGGAAGCCAAGGTGGGTGGATCACTTGAGGTCAGGAGTTCAAGACCAGCCTGGCCAACATGGTGAAACCTCATCTCTACTAAAAATACAAAAATGAGCCAGTCATGGTGGCACACACCTGCAGTCCCAGATTCTTGGAGAGGCTGAGGTATGAGAATCGCTTGAACTTAGAAGGCAGAGGTTGCAGTGAACTGAGATCACACCACTGTACTCCAGCCTGCGGCAACAGAATGAGACTCTTGTCTCAAAAAAATAAGAAAAGAATACATTTTTGGGCTGGGCACAGTGGCTTACACCAGTAATCCCAGCACTTAGGGAGGCTGAACAATTGCTTGAGCCCAGGAGTTCGAGGCTGCAGTGAGCTATGATGGCACCACTGTACTCTAGACTGGGTGACCAAGTGAGACCCTGTCCCAAGAAAAAAAAAGTTAATTTTTTTTTTTGGTTGTGTCCTCTAAACAGATTTGTTGTGGTACTTTTGACAGTGACCAGTACATCTTCCTGTTGAGGGAATATACTCCCATGTTTTAAAAATTAGTTTTTAAAAAAGGTGGTATTTAGTGAAATTCATCTTCGTGAATTTAGGAAAAAATGCTACTTTGTAAGTTGCGTCTTTTGCTTTATTTTTGGTTCTTCAAGGTTGTTCCTTTGAGTACAAGGTGGTGTGAGATGTGTGAATTGAGAAAATCCGTGGTTTGGGCTGTAGTGCTGTCCACTGCTTAGGTGCTCAGATACCTGAGTCTTTGCTTTTCTTCCTCTTTTAAAAGGTTTTTGTTGCTGTAGTTCACCTAAACTTCTCTTTGAGAGTCAAACATGGAGCCAAGTGTTGTCTTTGGTTGATGGTTCATTTTACTGTAGAATTTTGGAATAAAAGTTTTAAACTGTTCTTCGTTTTCTATGTGTTATTTTCCTCTATGAGGATCCACCAAACATTCATCAGTTATTCTCTGAAATGATGGATAGCAGGATTTATACATTTGTACAGTTGGTTATGTTTTATTATTAGGAATTTTACCTATTTTGAGGTTCCAGGCAGGAAGGGTGGATACAGAAAGAGGAGATAGAAATGAGAATTTCACCCTAGATAACCTTAGTGGTTTCCTACCTCCATCTCTGAATCCCATAATAATGATCATGATATCATATCCTAATCCTTGTAGGAACAAGTATATTTAATGCTTGTTGAAGGTACATAACGTTTATTTTATTTTATTTTATTTTATTTATTTTTTGAGATGGAGTCTTGCTCTGTTGCCTAGACTGGAGTGCAGTGGCACGATCTTGGCTCACTGCAGCCTCCGCCTCCTGGGTTCAAGTGATTCTCCTGCCTCAGCCTCCTGAGTAGCTAGGATTACAGGCATGTGGCACCACGCCCGGCTGATTTTTGTATTTTTGGTAAAGATGGGGTTTCGTCATGTTGGCCAGGCTTGTCTTGAACTTCTGAGCTCAGGCTATCCCCCCGCATCAGCATCCCAAAGTGCTGGGATTACAGGCATGAGCCACCATGCACCGCCTGAAGGTACATAACATTTAAATTGGCAACTGTGTAGCTCCTCTTTTTTGTGAACTTGTATAAGATGGATAATAAATTCATAGGAGACCTGAGGATTATATGACAGGGAAATGATTCTAAAATGTTATTGACTGATATGTTACTACAGATAAAATATTGTGAAGTTAAGGGCCTGGGTCACATAACTATTAAGGTGATGGAGCTAGTCAGTATTCCATTAGGTGATTTCATTCCAAAACTTGCACTCAGCCACGTTCTGGAGGTTTCTTACGTGCATTGAGAAGCGACAAAAGGTGACAGCTGACAACTATAAAAAGGAGTCCTTAGCCTATTCAGTGTAGAGGCATTTGACACTATAGACTTTCCTGGTTCTTTCAGTCACTATTTTATGGAGTTGTCCATTAATGAGTGTTCCTAATAATTCCTTCAATCTTAATTTTATTTTCTCTTAGTACATTTAAAAAGTATAGTTTCTACCTCAGTGGTTAAATTCTCCAAATTTATTGCTAAAAAGTAAACTTTAAATTTGGAAAATTTGCTTAAGTAAATTGCAATTTCAGAAAAGTAGGTGAATATGGAGACACCCAGTTGCATGACATAAATATTTCAATAAATTAGATTACTAGCCTTCTAGTGGTCTCAGTGAGATTCTATATGCTGTTGATACTTAGGACATTTTTTATAAGCTTAATGCAATCAAATTAAAATTTTATTAAAATGCTTTTAAAGTAGAAACCTAATTTTAATCAGTTGAATAATAATAGCACATTTTATGATTCAGATTTTTGGTTTTGAGTGGTTACAGCTTATCTTCACATCACATTTATTATTGAAACAAGAGAAAGTGATAATTTTCCTGTGAACTCACTTGGGGAAGTATAAAAAATGATAGTTTATATGAATGCTTTAATATTTGTTTCAAAAATAGGATTTAGCTTGTCCTTTTGCTTATTCTAGAAGGTAGAATTAACTTTTCTTTTTTTGAGATGGAGTCTCGCTCTGTCGCCTGGCTAGAGTGCAGTGGTGTGATCTCAGCTTACTGCAACCTCCACCTCCTGGGTTCAAGCGATTCTCCTGCCTCAGCCTCCCAAGTAGCTGGGATTACAGGCGCGCACCACCACGCCCAGCTAATTTTTGTATTTTTAGTAGAGACGGGGTTTCACCACATTGGCCAGGATGGTCTCAATCTCTTGACCTTGTGATCCATCCACCTTGGCCTCCCAAAGTGCGGGGATTACAGGCGTTGAGTCACTGTGCCCGGCCCCCAGAGGTGGTGGTGGTGGTGGTTTTTTGTTTTGTTTTTTTTAACAGTAGAACTTTTTTTTTTTTCATTTTCGTTATTTATTTTCTGATTCACTTATAAATGTTGGAGCTACCGAAGCAATTGGAATTTTTTTGAATTGTAGTTAACAGTAGTAAAGATCTATCTTAAAAGATATAGTAGCTTGATTTATCATTTAATAGTAATGTAATATAAGCCTTACTTGCATGTTCCATAATTTTTACTTTCTACTAGTATGAAATAGCCAAAAGTGACTGAAAGCCAGTAATTTTCACATCCTGTATGAGTCGATTTCATTTCTAGATATTTTACTTATTTGGTATGCTCTTGACAGCCTAAAATTGCCATTCTCCCCAATCCATGTCAGCATTCGTGGGGAAGAGAGAATTTTTTTCCTTTTGTTAGATATTAATACCATATCAAAACACCTTGACTAATGAAAAAAGCTTTTCTCTCAAGCTTTGAACGTTTTTGAAGGCATTTCATACTTTTTAAAAAAATTTTAATGTATAAATACAGAAACCTATCTTGCATGGGCTGATGCCACATGTAAACATCACTGGCTAAAATATTCTCAGAGTGCCTGAAGACAAGGATGGCTGTACGTATTTTTTTTTTTTTTTTTTGGAGATGGAGTCTTTTGCTGTCGCCCACGCTGGAGTGCAGTGGCACAGTCTCGGCTCACTGCAACCTCCACCTTGTGGGTTCAAGTCGTTCTCCTGCCTCAGCCTCCTGAGTAGCTGGGATTACACCACAACGCCCGGCTAATTTTTGTGTTTTTTAGTAGAAACTGAGTTCATTGTTGGCCAGGCTGGTCTCAAACTCCTGAGCTCAGGCGATCGGTCCTCCTTGGCCTCCCAAAGTGCTGGGATTACAGGCATGACCCACCATGCCCGGCCTACGTATTTCTTATTAAGTCTTTTGTTGTTGTTTGCTTAAGTTTTCTGGGAAAAAAAAATTCATAAGGGCCTAAGAATAACATTCAGGCATTTTTGCAAGACACTTGTGATTGTTGAATCTTCTTAAGAGATAATGTTTAAAAAGTGAGGTTACCTTTTATAAAATGGGCAGGCTAAGATCAACTTTGGATTTTTTTTTTTTAAAATTTAGAGGTCTAGTTATCTTTCCAGTTGTACTCCTATTCTTAGCTCTTAAGGATATACAAGTAGCTTATTGGGAAATTAATTCAATATGTAGAACCAAAAGCTTTTACCAGGTGGACACATTGGCCTAACAAAAACCAAGTTATACTATATTTGAGTTTATAAATGCCATTAGTACCATTCATTCAGTAATCTGAATTAGGCTTAACACATGAGAAGGGGAGAGGAGACAAGAGAAATATGGAATTGAAGACCCTTAGAAGGAGTGGAAGAGAAAGAGGGGATTTGGTGATAATTGATAATTTGGTAAACATTTGGTGCAGTTTGCAGTCAGGGGGCACTGTGTCCTCATTGCCTATGTCAGTGAATTTATCTATATAAAAATTATTTTAGAAAAATTACCTAAGCTAGTTTAAGCAATTGTCTTTTAGCCTAGAAGGTTTTTAATAGTACCTCTTTTTTTTTCCCCTGGTACTGGGATGATTTATTTACTTCAGAAATACTCATTCAATATTTATTGAATGCTGGTTACGTACCTAGCACTGAGCAAAGATACTAAGGGTATGAAGAAAAAAAAAGACATGGTTTTGGTCTTCAGCAGTTTCGTCTAGTACACTGAAGAAGCATCGTAAGATCTTAGCTTATCTTCTTAATTATCCAGATAAGTTTATATTGTGCTCAGTTGTTATTCTGTATATGGTATACATGACAGGATTTCTATTCAAATGAATTGATGCATCTGGACTATCGAAGAATGAGCATCATGAGGTAGAGTTTAATGAACATTAGTCTTGGCATCAAATCTTGTTTCTGCTACCTCTTCATTGTATGACCTTTGCAAATGAGTTAACTTTTTTAAGCCCAATTTCCATACCTGTTATGTGCAGGTAATAGCTACCTGTGCTGTTGTGAGGATAAAAGGAGATAGGCATATAATGCACCTGGCTCAGTTCCTGATAGTTCTGTAAATTGGTGGCTGTTCTTATTACTGTGCTAAGTAAGAGTGATTCCTTTCTTAAGCGCTGTAAGTTAAAATGGAATGCTTGTTTACTTGTTCAGAGACTTTATACATAATTTTCTAAAGCAGCAGTTCTGTACCTTTGTGACGGTTGTGGTGCAGTCTTTCTCACCAGGGGTCCATAAGACAATCCCTACGGGAAAAAGAGTGCCTACTTTCTTAATTCTAAGAATGGCATATATCTAGCACCATCATTCTAAATATATAAGAGAATAGTGAATTCATTACATACAGTGGAGGCATCAGGGATTAATTCTTTTGCTGACTCTCATGCTACCAGTTCAGTACTAGATGTGATTATTGAGAAGTGCTTTGAAATTCCTAAATTCACAAAAACATAAGTTGTTGTAAAAGCACCCTTTCCTTTTTTTTTTAAATGGGGGAATACTTGGAAGAAATACAGCGTCATGTAGCAGTTAGTTAATACTCTAAAATAGAACCATTACCCTAATTAAGTGATTCGCAAACTTTTTCATTCTGAAAGATTGTTTTAGATGGGCATTATGCCCTGAAGACCATCTGTTCCATGCTCAGTCCCATATGGGCCTGAAAACTATCTCCTTAGAATGAATGGGATTAATCTGTTTGTTTTAAGATTGTAAGTCAGTATCTGGTTTTTTAAGTTTCAAACATTCATTGAACTGGATTTTGAAATCTGTAAAGTTTCAAAACTAGTTTTTTTGTAATACTGATTCTAAAAGTAAAAAAAAAAAAATTAGTATTAGAGCCCAGGAATTTGGGGGAATGCTTTTTGTTATATATATTTTGGAAACTGACATTGCATTTTCGTTTATTGAAGACCGATACATTCTGAAGAAAAAAGACGATTTTATTGAAATCCAGCTCTTTCATCATGTAATACCTGTTACTGACCTGGAGAACGTTCTTTGAAATACAGATTGAGAAATGTTAGTTTGCTTCATTTTATATATGAGAAATGTCATTGGTCATGTATATCCGAGTGATGGCAGGCCTCAACTGGAGCCCATCTCTACATTTATTATTCTGCTCTAACAGTTCCCTTTCTGTTTACCACCTTATTTTCTATTAGTATTCAATTCATATTAGAAATAAAAGTATAATTGTTGTCATGTGAGAGTGTAACAAGTAGACATCTGGCAGACGTTAAAGAACACATTTTGAGAAGTGCAGCACTGACATATTTGCAGGCTCTTTTATTTGGCTCTGTCTTTGTAAATGGTTTGCAGACCTTAGCAGGGGAATAGACTTTCTATGTGGTAGTATATTCCTGATGAAAATCTTGTACATAAGTTAGAAAGAGCTAATTAACTTCATAAATGTAGGGAAACTATCAGTTTGTTACATGCTTCAATTGCCATCAATATGGGGTATTTTAATAGCTTTATGTTCTCTGTTCCTCATGTTGGAGAGTTAAACCTTGATGGTGTTAGCTCAGTAAAGCAGCCGATTGAACATTCTTGTCTATTATTTATCCATTTCCTAGGTTATGCTTATCAGAAAAACAAAATATGAAAGAAGTACAAAAAGGGTTGTCAAAAACTGGAGAAACCTTGAAGTCATTTTGGGATTAAGATTTGCTAAAAGATTTGGGGCTAAAAGATGGTTATTGGGAGATGTTTCTGAAGATATACAGGTAAATTAGGGAATGAATTCATGGCTCTTTTGGGAATGCCTTTAAGATGGCCAGCATACACTTCATGTGGGGGTAACAGCTACCCTTGTAAAGGAGAGAGGTGTATAATGCACCTAGTGAAGTTCTTGGTTCTGTAAATGGTGTCTGCTCTTACTACTGTGCCAAATAAGAGTGATTGAAAGTCTTGGTCTTTTTTTTTTTCTTTTCTTTTAATTTTTAGACACAGGGCCTTGCCCTGTTGCCCAGGCTAGAGTATAGTGGCGCTCTCATAGCTCACTGCAGGCTTGAACACCTGACCTCAAGCAGTCCTCCCGATTCAGCCTCCCAAAGTGTTGGGATTACAGGTCTGAACCACTGTACCCAGCCTGTGTCAAAATCTGTAAAGTACTAGCTGATGGGGGCCAGGCACAATGGCTCACACCTGTAATCCCACCACTTTGAGAGGCTGAAGCAAGTGGATTGCTTGAGCCTAGAAGTTCAAGACCAGCCTGCCCAAAATGGTGAAACCTCGTCTCTACTAAAAGCACAAAAATTAGCCAGGCGTGGTGGCACACTTCTGTAATCCCAGCTACTTGGGAGGCTGAGGCACGAGAATTGTTTCAATCTAGGAGGCAGAGTTTGCAATGAGCTAAGAATGTGCCACTGTACTGCAGCCTGGGCTGCACTCCAGCCTGGGCAACAGAGTGAGACTCAGTCTCAGACAAAAAAAAAACAAAAAAACAAAACAGTACTAGCTGATTGGGGTTTTGGGTTTTTGTTTTAGTGTTTGAGACAGGGTCTTGCTCTGTCACCCAGGCTGGAGTGTAGTGGCGAGATCTCGGATCACTGTCACTTCTGCCGCCAGGCTCAAGCAATTCTTCTACTTCAGTTTCCCTGAGTAGCCAGGACTGCAGGTACATGCCACCATGCCTAATTCTTGTTTTTGTTTTTTGAGATGGGATTCCATTCTGTTGCCCATGCTGGAGTACAGTGGTGCAATCACAGCTCACTGCAGCCTCAACTTTCCCCAAGCTCAGGTGATCCTTCCACCTCAGCATCTTGAGTAGCTGAGATAACAGGCGGGTGCCACCTTGCCCAGTTTATTATTATTTTTTTTGAGACTAGATCTCACTTTGTCACCCAGGCTGGAGTACAGTGGCAGTCATAGCTCATTGCATCCTCAACCTCCAGGGCTCAAGTGATTCTCCTACCTTAGCCTCCCAAGTGGCTGGGACTACAGATGCGTGCCACCACACTTGGCTAATATTAAATTTTTGTAGAGATGGAGTCTCACTATGTTGCCCAGGCTGGGCTGATTGGTTTTGAAGGAAGTATGGAAATAAACTTTTCTTCTATTTAGAAATACTATAATCTGGTATTCTGAATAATATTTTAAGAAGTGGCTTATTAAAAACTGAAGGAATGTACACTAGCTTTACTTCTTTTTTTTTCCCTCCGAGACAAAATTTCATTCTTGTTGCCCAGGCTGGAGTGTAATGGCACAATCTCGACTCACTGCAACCTCTGTCTCCCAGTTTCAGGCAATTCTTCTTCGACAGCCCCCCAAGTAGCTGAGATTACAGGCATGCACCACCACGCCTGGCTAATTTTTGTGTTTTTAGTAGAGATGGGGTTTCACCATGTCAGGCTGGTCTCGAACTCCTGACCTCAGGTGATCCACCCACCCTGGCCTCCCAAAGTGCTGGGATTACAGGCGTGAGGCACCGTGCCTGGCTGCTTTATTTTTTAATGGAGCTTGCCAAATAAAGAACTTGAGTTCTAGTAATATTAGCACTTTCAAAGACATAAACTAAGATCCTTTGTGGCTTTTGCGAAGTTTTACTGATAGTTATTACAATGTGAACTAGACTCCACATACTTAAAGCATATTTTTAAAATTGTTAATTTGATGGTGGGGTGGCATTCTTCTTTCTTAATACCGTTTCATTTTCTTTTTGGCAACATTTTACTTTCCAGATGTGGATTAGTCACTA
The DNA here is from genome assembly GCF_043159975.1 of Macaca nemestrina. Taxonomy (NCBI): domain Eukaryota; kingdom Metazoa; phylum Chordata; class Mammalia; order Primates; family Cercopithecidae; genus Macaca; species Macaca nemestrina. The sequence continues at coordinate 82,328,809 of NC_092140.1, forward strand.
TCAAAATTTTATTACTAAAATGTTTGGAAAGTGGAAATAACTGTGGAAACTGTGAATAGTCAGTAAGGTAGCAGGATTCAAATTATTTTTTCCAGGATTTAAATTTAGAATATCATGTTGGACATTTACAATTTTTCTGGTTTGTAGCCTCATTACTGTATAGAAATCAACTACCTGATGAGTAGTTAACAAACACAGCTAGCTTGGTTGCTTGTTTGCTTTTCTTGCCTTTTTTTTTTTTTTTTTTTTTTTTTTTTTTTGAGACAGGATCTGGCCCTGTTCCCCAGGCTGGAGTGCAATGGTGTGATCTCGGCTCACTGCAACCTCTGCCTCTTTGGGCTCAAGCCATCCTCCCACCTCAGCCTCCCCAAGTAGCTACGACTACAGGTGTGTGCAACCACGCCTGGCTAATTTTTTGTAGAGATAGGATTTCACCATGTTGTTTAGGCTGGTCTTGAACTCCTGAGCTCAAGAGATCCTCTCTCCTCAGCCTCCCAATGTGCTGGGATTACAAGCCTGATCCGCTGTGCCCAGCTCAGGCTTTCTTAATTTCTGACAGTTTGCTGACATGGGCCCTAAGGTCGAGGATGCCTTCTGAGATTGGTGGAAGCTACTGATATTTCCTTGTCACTTTAGGCTCAATTGCTTTGTAAGTTATAATACGATAGAGTAGATAAAAGGATTTATTTGTAAGTAGATGCGTTCTTTTACAAAACCTACCCCACTTGATTGGTAAAGAATTGGAAAGCGCCCTGTTTTAACTAAAATGTTGATTGCTTCTGCAGATGTCTAATATTATATTTATTTTTTATTAAATTCAAATTGAGATAAGGTAATGACCTTTCGTCTTATATATGGAGGAACTTGAATAGATACATTGTAAGCTATCATAAGTAATACTTAAAATATATTAAAATTCAGGTCAGCTACAGCATTCATACAGATTATTATCTATTTTGTAATAAACTAAAGACTGTTTCTCTGGGTCTTTAGACAGAATTGAGCTCTGAATCCAATTTATTATTTTCAGATTATCATTTTAATCATGCTTATAACAGAAATGGTGACTTAAACTGTTGCTATAATGTTTATATTATGTTAGGATAAAAAACTCATTAAATTACGAAGTTCTTATACATTTAAAAGTCTGTCTTACATATTATGCAAATCGATAGATATGGATCAGGTAAACTAGAAATTCTGGTTAGAAAAAAATCCTTTTTGTGTCTTGGTTTTTGCAGATTCTTAAAAGGTGAAAGGAATTTCTGATTATCATTTTAACATGTTTAGATATGGGCTTTTTAGTTTCAATAGAAACATCTTTTCCTAGATTATCTTGCTGATATTGTTAAATTATGCTATACTTTATTTCAAAGTTTTACTGTCTTGTAAAACTCCATAGTTTTATATAGTTTTACTGTCTTGTAAAATTCCGTATTTCATAGGTTGATAGAAATGGCAAAACAAGTTAACTTGCGTGACTTAAGCTTAGCTTGCTTAACTGTCAATTGATGTATGTTTAAATGAATTTGAAGTTGTTTCAGAATTCTACTTAAAACAGTATATTTATTCTAGCTTTTATCCTATACTAAGTATTTATTTATTTATTTGAGATGGAGTCTCACTCTGTCACCCAGGCTGGAGTGCAGTGATATGATCTTGAGTCACTGCAACCTCTGCCTCCCGGGTTCAAGCAATTCTCCTGCTTCAGCCTCCCAAGTAGCTGGGACTACAGACCTGTGCCACCACTCCCGGCTAATTTTCATATTTTTAGTAGAGACGGGGTTTCGCCATGTTGGCCAGGCTGGTCTCGAACTCCTGACCTTAAGTGATCTGCCCGCCTTGGCCTCCCAAAGTGCTGGGATTACAGACATGTGCCACTGTGCCCAGCCCCAGTCCATATACTAAGTATTTAAAAAGAAGTACTCAGTTGTTAATCACAATAATATGATTTGGAAAAATGTAAATTAAACCTCAGAGCCCTAAAGTCAAACTGATTTTGAATTTCCTGTTCTTCACTAGGCATGTGATCTTAGGTGAGTTAGTTCACCACTTTGTGCCTCAGTTTCCTTATCAAGTAAAGTTGTGATGATAATAATATTTCATATATTATAGGGTTATTGTAATGATTGAGTGAGGCAGTATATATAAAATGCATAATACAATGCATAATAATACTGCACGCAGTGGTGAGTTCCTGTAGTTCCGGCTACTTGGGTAGCTGAAACAGGAGGATTGCTTGAGCCCAGGAGTTTGAGGCTGTAGTGTGCCATGATTGTACCTGTAAATAGCCACTGCATTCCAGCCTGGGCATCATAGGAAGACCTTGTCTCTCTTTTTTAAAAAGCATAATACACTACCTGCCATATACTAAGCTCTCAGTAAATTAAAAATTAAAACAAAAGTTATGAATATTTACCTGTAACCAACTTTGTAAGTGAAGGTATTAATAAATTATTTGGGAGTTTATCCCTTGAATTTTAATTTAAAAAAAGGAAGAAGGGTATTTATGGCACTAAACTGTATTTCCTGTGAAAATTTTTGAAGAAAGAAATGAGCAGAAAGTCTTCAATTTTAATAATGCAGGAATAAACATACATGATCATGTAAATTGGAAAGAACTTTTGCTTTTTTATTCACCTGTTCTATGATAAGCTTGCTGTAGTCTGGAGTTAATTTCCACACTTGCTATTTAATGTAAACATTGTTTTTCTCTTTGTAGGAGAGATTTTTCTCTTTTGATCTCTCAAATATTGTCTTCTGAATTAAAGTTCTCTATCTAAAGAACTGTTTATCAAAGGGAAAGAAAAAGCCTATTAACATCTGGTTACTTTTCTGCTATTAGTACAGAACATGACATAATGCCATCATTTCCATTAGGATTAGCTTTTAAAGAAAGATTGGACTAAATTTTTCATCTGAATGAAAAATTGGAGATTTATGTTTCTTAGTTTCTCAGTGGGTATTCCATAGGAGTGTTGAGTATGGAACCATATTCAGGATGTTTTCTTCTATTTTTTATTTTCAACTTTCTTTTTGGAAATAATTTTAGACTTACCAAAAGTTGCAAAAATTTAGTACACAGGCTCGGTGTGGTGGCTCATGCCTGTAATCTCACCATTTTGGGAGACTGAGGCAGGCAGATTACTTGAGCCCAGGAGTTCAAGACCAGCCTGGGCAACATGATGAAACTCTGTCTTTACAAAAATTAGCCAAGCATGGTGGTGTGTCCCTGTAGTCCCAGCTATTAGTGAGTCTGAGGTGGGAAGTTCGCTCGAGTCAGGGAAGTGGAGGTTGCAGTGAGCCACAGTTGTGCCAGTGTATTCCAGCCTGGGCGACAGAGCCACACACCCTATCTAAATATATACATACATACCTACATATATACACACACACATACATACACATACATACACACACATCTATACATACGTATTTCACACAGAATTTCCAGATACCTGTCACCCAGCTTTCCTTAATGTTCGAATCATGTATAACCATAGTACAGAAGTCAGGAAATTAATACCAACTACTCTAAACATTTTTGAATTTTGACATTGTCTATTAAATGATCTTTTTCTGGTCCAGGATCCAGTTTAGGAGTTCATATTGTACTTGGTTGTCATATCTCCTTAATCTCCTTCAATCTAGGCCTGCTCTTCATTCTTTCTTTCCTTTCATGACTTTGACACTTTTGAAGAGTACTAGTTGGTATGATTGGTCCTCAATCTGTGTTTGTGCATTTTTGGCAAGGATATGACAGAAGTGATGCTGTATTCTTATCAGTAAATAAGGAGGTACATGATTATGATCCATCCCATTATTGGTGATGTCATCTTGATCATTTGATTAAGGAGGTGCCTGCCAGGTTTCTAAACTATGAAGTTACTATTTTTTCACTTTGTAATTAACAAGTGTCTTGGGGGGAATATTTTGAGACTATGTAAATAATCTTGTTTCTCATACTTCCATTAATTTTAGCATCCATTGATGATTCTTGCTTGATAATCTTTTACATTTAATTATTTAACATCTTTTTTTGTTTCATTGTTGACTGATATATTATTTTCCTTGTCATAAACGGATAAAGACCCCAAAGGAATTAATGTAAAGGCAACCTAACTCGCAAAACGTGTTTTTGTTGCTATGGTCTTTCTTTTCTATTTATTTTTATTTTTATTTGTTTTTTGTTTTTTGTGTTTTTTTTTTTTGAGATGGAGTCTCGCACTCACCCAGGCTGGAGTGCAGTGGCATGATCTTGGCTCACTGCAACCTTTGCCTCCTGGGTTCAAGTGATTCTTGTGCTTCAGCCTCCCAAGTAGCTGGGATTACAGGTACATAACATCATACCCGGCTAATTTTTATATTTTTAGTAGAGACAGAATTTCACCATGTTGGCCAGGCTGGTCTTGAACTCCTGGCCTCAAGTGATCCGCCTGCCTTGGCCTCTCAAAATGCTGAGATTACAGACATGAACCACCACGCCTGGCCTGGCCTTTCATGTTTATCTTTTTCTGAGTTCACTCTTAAGAATGTAACACAACCCAAGATCCTAGAATGAAAAAATGTTGTAGGAAGATTATCCTTTTTTTTTTTTTTCCCAATACCTTATAGATCTTTCAAATTTCTTTCATCTTAAGGATCAAGCTAAATATTTCATGCTAGCAAAATGAAGAAAACACTAGAGAGGTAAAAGTAATGGATAGGTTAGTTATGATAAAAGTATTTGTTAGAGTAATTTAGAGATTGTTGTTAAAATTACTTTTACTAAGCGTTTTTTTTTTTTTTTTTGAGACGGAGTCTCGAGTCTCACTCTGTCCCCCAGGCTGGAGTGCAGTGGCGTGATCTTGGCTTACTGCAAGCTCCGCCTCCCGGGTTCACGCCATTCTCCTGCCTCAGCCTCCTGAGTAGCTGGGACTACAGGCGCCCGCCACCGCGCCTGGCTAATTTTTTGTATTTTTAGTAGAGACGGGGTTTCACCGTGGTCTCGATCTCCTGACCTTGTGATCCGCCCGCCTCGGCCTCCCAAAGTGCTGGGATTACAGGCGTGAGCCACCGCGCCCAGCGGTTTTTTTTTTGACATATACTAGCCTTTTTCATTTAAAGGAGTCAGTGGCAAATTTAAGCTTTATTTATTTATTTGTTTTGAGACGGAATATCCCTCGTTGCCCAGGCTGGAGTGCAGTGGTGTGATCGCGGCTCATTGCAACCTCCGCCTCCCAGGTTCAAGCGATTCTCTTGCCTCAGCCTCTCAAGTAGCTGGGACTACAGGCGTGTGCCATCACACCTGGCTAATTTTTGTATTTTTTATTAGAGATGGGTTTCACCATGTTGGCCAGGCTGGTCTTGAACTCCTGACTTCAGGTGATCCGCCTGCCTTGGCCTCCTAAAGTGCTGAGATTTCAGGTGTGAGCCACTGTGCCCGGCCAAATTTAACCATTTTTATATTTAGTTTTCTTGACCCTTAGGTTGCCTTATCCTTTTTTATAGTCAATGTGGTTTATGCAACTGTGTTTCTATGATTGCCTTTTATCTTCTGTTCTGTAGTGGATTAACTACTCTAAAATATATATATTGTAGATCGTTTCTTTTTCATCTGTTTTACTTCATCTTCTACCTTAGTGGAGCATGAACACATTTGGGTTATCTGTTGCTTGTCTTTTCACAAATATTTGATACTTATATCTAGTGGACTAACTTGAATACCAGTACCATTTTTGGATGGTATATTTTCCAAAAGGGATGAAGAGAAAATATACTGATAATAGAATTTGGCGAGATGTTGAGTTCCAAAAATGCTTTAATAGTTAGATTTTTCTATTTTCATTACAGTTTTCTTCTCTTTTAGGAAATTGATGTCCTTGATTAGGCACATATCCTCATGATGGTATTCAGCCCCTTAAGTTCAGACTTCCTTCCCATTTTTTTTTTTAATTAAAAAAATTATTTTTAACACACAACTTTGCTCAGAGTCTTCCCTATTTTTTTTTTAAAATGTATATTCCATTTGATAATACACATAAGCTTTATGGTTAAGAAATAATCTTTACCTCCAATACAATATACCTTAGTTAACTAATTCCAAAGAACTTGGTTAGGTTTTTTTTTTCCCCCCCACCATTTTGTTTTGTTATGGGGTAAGATATCTCCCTTTTTGAAATTGGATATTCTGGCAGTATCTGGTTTTCATACTATTAAATCTCTGAAAAATAATACCAGAAATCTGTAATCATTGTTGCAATTTGGGTAACATTTGTGTCATCTCAGGATAATACCTTTGAAATTCTGCTAACTATACTAAAAAATTAATCCTTAGAAGTTGACAACCCCAAAAAGAGATGGATCCACGAAAGTTTTTTTTTTTAAATTTTTTATTTTTTGAGATGGCGGAGTCTTGCTCTGTCACCCAGGCTGGAGTGCAGTGTCTCGATCTCAGCCCACTGCAACCTCCGCCTCCCAGGCTCAAGCGATTCTCCTGCCTCAGCCTCCCAAGTAGTGGGACTACAGGCGAGCGCCACCATGTCCAGCTAATTTTTTGTATTTTTAGTAGAGACAGGTTTCACCATGTGGGCCAGTCTGGTCTCGAACTCCTGACCTCAGGTGATTGGCCCGCCTCAGCTTCACAAATTGCTGGGATTATGAGTGTGAGCCGTGGTGCCTGGCTGAAAGTTTGTACTTTTGATAAATTTTTTGTTTTCTGTAGGATTAGAAAGTTGAACTTTTCAGTGTCTACTTTAGATATCAACCACTTGACAAAATTCTTCTTTGTTTTTTGATCAGTAACTTATTTGTAAAGCATTTACTGAGTTACCTATTCCATGTGCCAAGCACTTTTCTAGGGGCTGGAGATAAAAGACACACTGCTTCTGTTAAGCGTGTTCTTTCCTTTTCTTCTTACTGCCAGCTAGGACTGTTTTGGATACTTAGAGGAATTTGTGAAAAATTTGTTCTCTTTGTAGAAGTGCCTTAGAACCAGTATGAATGGGTAATAATAGGTAAAGAATAAAAAGATGCTTCCAATGTATGTAGAATGTCCAGGTTAATGAATAATCGGTAAATTTATAAACCATTAAGTTCAACTTTAGATCGGTCAGTTGTAGCACGTTTGAGTAGAAATTGGTCTTTGTAGAAACATAGTACCTTCTATTTCATAGCTTAAATAGGTGTAGCCTTCCCTTATGCTTAGATATTAGAAATGCTTAAAACTAATAAGCTGCGTATACTCATTTAATAATTTAATATTGAGAACAAATATTGCAAACAGCCTAATTTGATGTACTTCTCATAACATTTTCTCAGTGGTATTTATATATAAAATACTGTTTCTGATTTGAATATACATGGATTTTCAGTAAGAATCTTTAAAAATTTCATTATTTACAGAAAATGTTAAAATGATTTCATTGATGTACTGGTAGGTTAATAGATCTATGACAGCCATTTGAGGTAGCAGCTCAGCATTGCTCATTTTGTTAGCTTTGGTTTGAAATTTTTTCTCTAGTGGTTGAAATGTAAGTCTTGCAGTGGAAAAAATATTTCCCCCTCTTAAAATATCACATAGAAGAATGTTGTCCACTAAAATAGAATTAGGTAAGGGCTTCCTGTATCATTTTTAGGAGTTTCCATCAATAATAATCTCACAAAGGCTGCTCTTTCTTGTTCAAATAATGACGTCATTTTGAAAGCATCTTTACGTTTTTTATATAAATGATACATTATCAAATTCAGAGTCTTCGTAAATTATTAACTCTTAAAGCAGGAGAGATACCGCCTCTCCTCAGTGATTTCAAAATAATTTCTACTTAGAGAAATCTGTTTATTCATTTCTGAGTATGAGTGTTGAATTAGGATGTTTTGGTACTTCAGGCAAAATAAATAAGTTATATTCTGAAAGTGTTCTGACTTAGGGGAAGTTTGTAAAGATTCATTTTCTCCGGCAAGCTCTCATATTTAACTTGCTGTGTAACCTAACCTAACGACATTTGGTTTTTTTAAATCTAAGTTTGTTGTACTTTTAATCTATATTATACTGTGGTGTATGATAAAGATTTGGATGCATTTAATGTAAAGTTCCTGCTGTAGGAGAAATTCTAAATTTAGACTAATATTAATCTGAGCAAGATCTGGTTTTTTGGGAGTTGTTTTTCATTTTCAAAGTGAAGTAGGCCTGTAAACTTAAAAATGAAAGTTACCAGGTATATTTCCTATTTCAAAATGTACCTCTTTCTTTTTGCCTGTATTTTCACTCACTTATATGTTGTTATTGATTAGTATTTTAGAACCAAAGGAAAACTATTGAAAAGTTAACTATTGGAAACTAAAGGAAATTTGGAAAATCATATCTTAATTATAATCTCTGAATAGGTTTTAAACTATTTTAAAGTAGTTAAGTTTTACTTAGATTTCATTAATTTAGAAATCTTAGATAATTTTCACTGTTAATACTGAGCTATTACTATATGAAAAAGAATAATTTGTCAAGGAAATTGATTAGAAAAGACTAGAGGATGACTGTTTAAAGCACTTCTGTAGCACCTATTTGCACCATATAGGTACAGTGAAAATGTATGTAGATAGCTCCAATGTACTGATTTTAAGCCTTTTTCATCTGTTAAAGTGCCACTCCTTAACAACTCCAGCTGTGGAATGCTTTGTTAATCTACTCGGGAGTTTTTTAGGCTCTTGAAACCACTTAATTAGATTGCATTTATTAAGATTCAGTATTCAGATCCTTTTTTAATTTGTATTCCTTTCTTCTTACCATCCGTCATATACTCCTCATTGTGATTATACTGTAAAATACTTTTTAAAGCCTACTGATCTAAAGAATACACTCTTTTAAATACTAAAAGACTTTTGGACTTAAAATCTATTGGAAACTTAAATTGAAACAATAGCTGCCACTTAGGTGCATAAAGTACTTTCATAATTATTTGATACCTCTTGTTAGGTGGCAGTTTCACCTTCTTTCCAATTTCTTTTTTCTTTTCTTTAATATTTGGTAATTGCAGATTTGATGGTTAAATTAATAGATTTTCTTTACTTAGGTCAAACTGTCTTCATTTCTCATTTGTACAGAATTGGGTATGTTCCTCTGCAGAAGGGTTAGCTCATTCTTTTCATCTTTAAGCTTTTAAAAATACTTAGTCTGAATGTTGTTAGGTAATGGAATAACCATTCCTTTTCAGCTTTTGATACATTTCCAAACTGGCTGGCAGAGCCAGGAGGAAGTGAAGGCATTAAAAACACTAACTTTGGTTGGTTGCTACATTCTTAGTGCTGAGACTATAACCTTTGTTGGTTGATTGATAGAGAACAAGAGAACACAATCCTCGTTCCACTAACAGGTAAGGAACCCTTGTGATAAACAGTTGGTATGAGAGGGAGATTACTTGATAGCATTTTATAGAAACTTTATCCCAAAATATAACATGTGCCAGAAATAGGATACTGTGACTGACTGTATTTCATAGAACAAGGATATGCAGCACCATTATATTTAGAATAAGATCTGAAATTTAATAGGGATGTATTACTCTGTACCACAAAGCATAATTGATCTGTTTTCCAAAGGCAACACTGTTAAAATTTATCCTGCAGTCCCTGTAACTTTAAATATGTATCTGCCTATCTTGTTCTCCTTTCAGCTTTTCCTTGATCAGATGCTATGTGCTTTGAACTTCCTTCTCTTATTTACCTTATTCCTATAATAAAGCTAACTATTTTCTAGTATCTTTGCCATCATCTGTAATTTGGGTATATCTTACTGCCTTAATTTCTATGTTATAGCCATTAATGATTATTCCTGGTTCTTCTTGACCCAAAAGAAAATGATTATGCATTTTAAAAAAGATTTTGAGTCTGTATTACCTATATTCACTATTCTGCCTTCCCAGTTTTAAAGCTGAGTGCTTGAAGAATAAATCTTTTCAGTGACAGTAGTCATAAGCTTTGATAAAATACAGGCTTAGCTTTGTATTGCTGTAATACGGGCCTATAGTGTGATTAATTCTTTAAGTTAATGAAGACTTGAACTCAGAGAAGAAATTCAGCTTCTTAGACTTTCCCAAAGTTTAGTAGTATTCCTGTTAATATGCTTGATTTTTTTCTGTTTCTACTTTTCAGTCCATCTTCTTTTCTTTGACAGAAGAATTAACTGGGACTCCTCCTTTGATATATCTGAGGTTGCGTGCCTTTTCCCTGTCCCTTAAAGACAACTATGATCTTGTTTCCAGTCATAATTTATCATTTTTGATTTGGTCTTCCACTCAAAGTTGAGTGGTTTATCACAGAGTGTGTTATGGCTTAGACCAATACAGGTCCTTTCTTAATAGTTACTGAGGAATTAATCATTTGTGGTGACAGACTTCTAAAATTCAAATGAAGAAGGCACTAAAGAAAGTATGCCCAAAGGTAGCTCTTTTTATCCTGAGGATAAGCCATTACAAACTCAAATGACCAGAGAATGTAATTTCTTAATAAGAATTTTTTCTTAAATCTATATTCAGCTCTCTATTTCAGTGCTTCTCTCCTACCAGAGGTGCAAGGAGTGATCCTAGAACCACAGATACAGCCAAGACCACGGAGAGCTTTTGACGTCAGGGGTCCACTTTCTCCACTGAACCCTTGGAGACAGAATATCCAGCTTCTGGAGAGAGTGGGAAAGGATAATAAACAAGTGGGTGCTTTCCATTATTTACTTGGGTTAATTTATAGATTGGAGTGTCCTTCCATTGCCCATTTAATTCTATGGTAAACTCCTTGGGTTCATTTAAGAACCAGGTGGGACTGCAATCTGTTTGTTTTTCTAAGAATGCTAACTAGTACTCATTCAAAAATGAGACCTAAAATTTAATTTTCTCTCCAGATAATTAAAGCAGTGGATGATTTGGGGCACATGATTTGACGAATGCCTATGTAGTCCACAGGAATTTTAAAAAGGGAATATCTACCCATTTTGGCCTTTATGGTATTAGTGGACTTCTAAGTGCTCTTTATATTCCAGTAATTTAAAAGGTTCTGTATTTCATCTTTGGGCAAACTGGACATTTGAAGTCTAATTTATACAGTCAGATGTCCAGGTGTTATCCTACCCTGTTAGTGAGAACCTTTTGGTCTTCTTCCTACCTCAAATGTTAGGACTTCATATTAGATCTTTTAAAAGATGCAATGATAGTACTATTACGGTTTTACTGTCAATTCTAGGCTTCATTCTTTAATAAAAGATAAGTATGAATGAATGTAAGTTTCAGGATACAATATCCCTGAAAGCTATGTTTAATATACTCAAAAGTCATTTTTTAGTCCCTAGGAATAAATATTTGTGGTAAAAGAACCCTTTCCTAGATTTCACCCATGGCATTAAGATGGTTTTCTCTTAGTTTCTTTGATGCCAAGGGTAGGATTTGATTCCAGGAAGTTCTTATCACCTATAATGGGTAGAATGTGAACTTGTTACCTTTTGGCAAGTTTTCATTTTTCCTTGGTGGATTCCTTCTGTGACTCCAGGTATCTTGATAATGGGAGACTGGTTTATTTGTTCTCTAATTGCCCAGATTTCTTTCAACTGGTAAAACATCATACTTCTTCAGCAAAAGGAATTCTTCTAGCAGAGCCTTCATGGATGATATCTGTCACACATGCCAGCACCTGCAGTTTGGAAGGCAGTGGTGAATGGATCCATGCAATATGTCTAGAAGACACAAGGATGAGCCAGCCACCTGATCTTGTCATTTATAAACTTTTAAGAATTACTCTGGTTTACTTTTGGTCTGAAAATGGAAAGGCTCAAATAATGAAATAATCTTTTCAGATTGGAATTTTACATGGCCATGAAAATATTTCTTTCTATTCAGAAGACTGAAATAGAGGAAGCTTGAGAGACTCCTTTCTTTTAAAAGCAGCTCTCTGTATCTGTTTCATTTAAAAGATTTGTGGGATTGAAAATCACCTTAACGAAGTAGGCAAACTTTTTTTAAGTAGTAGAGGAAGTCCAGAAAACTTAATGAAATGGTTGTTTTTGTTGCTTGACACTGAAAGTAACTAGTAAATAAAGGGTGAACTTCTTAATTATTTGAAAACTGCTTTTAATATTAGGATATACTCTTTTAGCTCATCTTTGGTGGTCTTGAGCCTTATTATAATTGTCAAATCAACGTTTCTAACAGAGAAGTAGAAGAAATATCTCTTGAGATGGAAGTAGCTTGGTCTGTCCTCTAAAGTAATAGCTACCTGTTAAACTTGAGGTATTTTTTTTCACACTAAAGGCATACTAAAGTTTGAATAATACACAAAACAGTAGTTTACAGAATAGAGGCACTTAGTATTAGAATAAGCCTGTAGGTGTGAAGGAATAAGTGTTGCAAAATAGTTATTTATCCAAGCCATCAATTAATTGATTGAAGTAGTTATCAAATGTTTCTGTTTCTCTCTTTCTTTGGTATCTATTAACTGGTCAGTCAAAAGCTATTAAAGAAAATTTTTAAAGTCACATAATGCTGCCAGTTTGTTAAATTTGTTATACATTTTAAGAACAGATATTCTAGAGTTATTAATATGGAAGCAGCTAAAATGTTTTAGGAAATCTCAAAAGTTTTAGAAGCCACGTTTGCTAAAGTATAACCTGCACTTAGTCTTTCTTGGCTCTCTGTATTTTTTTATCATTATAAATAAATTTTTGTAAGTATAGTACTTAAAAGTAAGTTTAAAGGATCAATTTGAACTGAAATTTCCCCAGAGAGCTTTGAATTCCCATAAATGATTACAGCTTTTTACTCCTGACTTGTTTTTAGTAAATGTTAATAAGACAATTGGTTTACAAACACATATAAATTTAAAAACAACTGTTAATCATTTTAGGAAGAACTGAAGGAACTAAAAATGAGATTTGCTTGGAAATTAAGTTAGTTGAATTCTTTGAACCAAAGTACAAACCACTTTGTGTGGCCTGTGAGATTATAAGCTTCTTGTTTCAGCTTTGAAGATGAAAAGTGATTTAATCTCTTAATCTCATGCTTTGATTGAATTTTAGCTCTGTTCCTTAAAATATGCAAAAAGAAATGTAAGTGCATTACTAGTCACCTCATGCCACTACAAGCTATTTATTTAAAAGTGAAACTTTTTGTATATTATTGTGAACTGATTTGTTTATTTAAACTTTTGGTGAATTTACCTTTGAATTTTTTTATATTTTATGTCACAAAATGAAGTCCTATATTTTTCAGTGTTTACTTTATGAATATTAATATAAACTTTTTTCTAGAATGACTAATTGTGTAATATCTGTATTATGTGATAATTTAAAATCTAATAAATATTTTCTCCATGAAAAAAATGCACTTACTGATAATGGCTTATTTCTGTTTCAGGAGTAGAAACTGAAAACTGCAACAGTATTTTTAAATGTATTTTAATTTTAAGTGTCTTTCTCTAAGTATTTCTGAATATATATTCTACCTTTCTGTATGTTACATTTTTTTTTTCCCCAGAAAAAACTTTTTTGAACTGTTAAAGTGATTCTTCGTGGGGGTCACCAGTGAATGTATGAAATAGGTGATTTGTTTTGTATGTTTTTGCATTTTCCTGATTAGCATCATCTTACCTTTGTTTCCAGAATTGGATTTTTTTAGATGCAATTTTTGTACATCAATTTTGCAAACCATTAAAACTCTCTTGAGTTGATACTGTAAATATCAAGAGTAATTTGGCCAAGTCTTTTGATGCTAGATTGATCAAAATATAACTCTTATAGAATAGCATCCAAAAACAGTTCCTTTACCCAGAAGAACATTTGAAAATAATGGCTGATTAGGGACTATGCAATTCATAAGAACTGTTGAAGTGAAAAATGTTTTGTATTTTAGTGTTCTGCTTGCACAAATAATTGTAGAAGGAGAAATCTTGATCTCATAGTCTCTTGTTTTTAAATCTTATCAAGACAGCATGGAAAGGGTAATATTTAGTTTCATTGATTCTTGTTTTTATAGCTACATAATTTAACTTAATTGAAGCCACAGGAACAATTTACCTTTTCTATGCAGGATTTGCTTAGAAGCTAGAGGATTTCCTTTCAGAGTTGAAGAAAAGTTACTGAAGAAGTAGACCCCCAAAATTAAAAATAACGTTAAGATGGGGTCCTAGGCAAGAAATAAAGATTGAATTAGTGACAGTTGGTGGATTAAAATGTAATAATTTGGCTCCCAAAAGAAATTATACTCTGAAAAAAATCAAATTTCTAAAAGGCAGTTATGATTTAGAATAGCTGTTGTATTGGGGGTGGGGGAAAGAAAGGAAGCTAACATTCTTGGCTTTATTAACCTGGTAAGTTTGGAAAAAAATGTAAAGATTCTGTGGACAAAATTTTGTTTTCAGAATTAAAGCTTTTAAAAGGTTTACAGACACAGTATATGTCAATGAAAGGCTGTATTTTATTTGAATATAAAAGAAATCTATAACTTTTCCTATATGTGTATGAAAGGGTAGGGTAGGCATGGAAGTTAAAATACACCCTGTATTAGAAACCTGAAAAATATTGCAAAGATAATGGTGACATGAGTTTTTAAAAATAATTTTTAAAACATAGACTCTTCTCTACATCATCAGTAACCTTCAAAATAAAAATATTACAGATTGTTGAATTTGGCTTACCATTGTATTTTCAAGGTGTAGGAACATAGGCTTATGGTTTAACCATCACTGACTAGATTAGTATAAAAATCTGTTTTGATTGTTCTTTAGTAAGGAAACAAAGTTTTTTTTTGTAGCTTCTGTTAAAAAAAAGTAAACATGACAAGCAGTGTGACTGCAAAATCCTGACTTTATAGGTTATTGTAAATATGTACACAGATCTTATTTTCTTTGCCATGTTGAAGTAGTCTGACAAATGTCAGTGCTTAGATGTCCTAAGCAATTTTTTGCTTTATTTTTATCCAGGTATTTTTGTTTCCCTTTAACAATAATATTTCATAGTACTTTAGTCCTGAAATGTGAAAGATTGTTTCAAAATTAAGTACTTAGGTATTCTGGAGTGATTTTTCCACTAATGTATACATCTAAGGTAATTAAGATTACTTCAGTAAAAATGTTAGTGAACTTTGAAGTATTCACTGGAGTTTTCAGGCATTATGATCAAAGGGATCTTTGCTCAAGAGGTAAGGTATGGCATAGGTAGAAAAATATTCAAAATATGTTTAATATTTGAATTATAATGTAAACAACAGGTATCCATGGGTTTTCAGACAGATGTAGAATTAGGAAAGTGATTTTTCTTAAAACTCTCAGAGAAGAGAAATTGATAAACCACAAATTTGTTTTTGTATGTTTTTGGAGTGCATTTAGAAACATGTCCACAGACATTGTACTGTTTGTATATGTAGCCTCCTATATTCCAAGGCATTTCTTACCCCTGCTCTCTTAGTATTTATGACTCATATTTAATTTCTCAAGCTTGAGCACTATAAAAATATTGTACTTTGGTAAGTTGAGTACATATTTCATGAGATTATTGCCTGGAATATTTTTGGCAAAAGTTTTTGCAGGTTTTGGCAAAGCAAAAGGAAAGTACGGTCTCTTTTTGCCCGTTTCTATTAAATAATACCTAGAACTTAGAAAACAATTGCTCAACTTAGTAACTTTTATTTTGGTTTGAGAAATTAAGGAATTCTGTAAACGTTTACTCAACACTGTAACTCAGAAATCTTGTCCTGAGGATCAAGAAATAACATTGTTGCCTGGTATATAAAATAATTGACAGGAGAAAGTGATATACTATTATTCTCTAGGGAATAAGTAGGTTCAAAGGGTTATGTTAGAATAATCAGTATATCTAGAAACGAAGCAAAATGCAATATTGAATATGGACAAGGTAGGAAAATAGGACTTTTCCCGCTACAATTAAATTACTAGTGTAATTTACTCAATAGAGGATAACATCGAAAAATGCAATAATCCTTCATCATGTTTTTGAGTTCTTAAAAAACAACTGCTAGGCCGGGCGCGGTGGCTCAAGCCTGTAATCCCAGCACTTTGGGAGGCCGAGACGGGCGGATCACGAGCTCAGGAGATCGAGACCATCCTGGCTGACACGGTGAAACCCCGTCTCTACTAAAAAAATACAAAAAACTAGCCGGGCGAGGTGGCGGACGCCTGGAGTCCCAGCTACTCGGGAGGCTGAGGCAGGAGAATGGCGGGAACCCGGGAGGCGGAGCTTGCAGTGAGCTGAGATCTGGCCACTGCACTCCAGCCTGGGTGGCAGAGCGAGACTCCGTCTCAAAAAAAAAAAAAAAAAAAAAACCGCTAGTGGACATTTTTGGCTTTTTTTATTTATTTATTTTTTTATTGAGACAAGGTCTCACAGTGTCACCTAGGTTGGAGTGCAGTAGCACCACTGTAGTTCACTGGAGCCTGGAACTCTTAGCCTCAAGTGATCCTGTTGCCTCAGCCTTCTCTGCTATAGGCATGCACTGCCATGTCTGCCTTTTTTTTTTTTTTTTTTTTTCCCCCTTGAGACGGGGTCTTATTTTGTTGCCCAGGCTGGAGTGTAGTGGCTCGATCATGGCTCACTGCAGCCTCAACCTCCCCAGGTTCTGGTGATCCTCCTACCTCAGCCTCTCAAGCTGGGACCATAGGTATGCACCACTGTACCCAGCTATTTTTGGTATCTTTTTGCAGAGTTGGAGTTTATGTTGCCCAGGCTGAGAAGTGATCCTCCCTCCTCAGTCTCCTAAAATGTTGAGATTACAGGCATGGGTTACTGCTCCTGGCCTGGCCTTTATTAAAATAATTTGCTATTTATTCCATTTTACTTTGATGTAGAAAAAGTGATAATGTGAATCAATATGCCACCATTATCTTTGCTAAGTTCTTTGTTATAGAACTTAGCATTTCATAGCTGATTCCATGTACATTCAGGATACTGTTTTTGTTTGTTTGTTTTTTTGGAGACAGTCTTGCTCTGTTGCCCAGGCTGGAGTGCAGTGGCGCAATCTCAGCTTGCTGCAGCCACCGCCTTCTGGGTTCAAGTGATTCTCCCACCTCAGCCTCCTGAGTACCTGGGATTACAGGCACCTGCCATCATGCTTGGCTGATTTTTCTATTTTTGTAGAGACCGGGTTTCACCATGGTGGCCAGGCTGGTCTTGAACTCTTGACCTCAGGTGATCCACCCGCCTCGGCCTCCCAAAGTGCTGGGAAGGGACACTCTTTGCTAAGAAGTTGATTCAGAATTTGCTTCCATGCCTTTTTTTTTTTTTTTTTTTTTAATTTGATATGGAGTCTTACTCTCGCCTAAGCTGGAGTGCAGTGGCATGATCTCGACTCACTGCAACATCTGCCTCCTGGGTTCAAGTGGTTCTCTTGCCTCAGCCTCATGAGTAGCTGGGATTATAGGCATGGACCACCACACCCAGCTAATTTTTTGTACTTTTAGTAGAGATGAGGTTTCACCATGTTGGCCAGGCTGGTCTCCAACTCCTGACCTCAAGTGATCCATCTGCCTCAGCCTCCCAAAGTACTGGGATTACAGGCATCAGCCATCATGCCTGGCTAATCATGCCCTCAAGTGAACCACTACGCCTAGCCCCCCCTCCCATACCATTTTTACTTGAAAATTACTTTAGAATTACCTAGCTTAGCACCTTTATTTTACATACAAGATAATTAGTATCCAGAAATACCACATACATTTCTAATATACTATTTTTAAACAAATTGTAGTACTCAAGTCTCTTCACTACCAGATGTACCACTTTACTACTTGCTGCTGCTTGTTGATCCTAGTTTGGGACGACAGAGCAAGTCTGATCCCTTTCAAATGTGACAGCCTTCAAGATAGCTATTACTTTTCCATCAATTCCAAGCCCAAGTCTTCTACATATTAAGTATCCCCATATTCTTACCTCTTATTCATGTAGCATGCTTTTGAGATCCTTAAAGATTTTGTAGATGGGCTGGGTACAGTGGCTCGCACCTGTAATCCTAGCGCTTTGGGAGGCTGAGGCAGGCAGATGACAGATCAGGAGATTGAGACCATCCTGGCTAACACGGTAAAACCCCGTCTCTACTAAAAATAAAAAAAACCCAGCCGGGTGTAGTGGCGGCCGCCTGTAGTCCCAGATACTAGGGAGGCAGAGGCCGGAGAATGGTGAGAACCCGGGAGGCGGAGCTTGCAGTCAGCTGAAATCGTGCCACTGTACTCTAGCCTGGGCGAGTACGTCTCGAGCAAGACTCCGTCTCAGAAAAAAAAAAAAAAAAAAAAAAAATTTTTTGTAGATCTGTGAGCGTACTGCAGTTTCTGTAAGTGTGTGACACCAAACCAGCACATTACAGATGTGCTCTGTCTGGGCTATTATAACACATGACCTTCTGTTACCTTTGGCCTGGAATACTCATACCACTTTCTCCTTAAATATTTATCCAGTAAAGTGCTTGATTTTATGCATGTTGAGATTCTCCTAGGCAGAGAAATTATAGTGATATGAAAAAGTATTTTGTTTCTAAAAATTAGGCTAATAGTCTGTATATGCAAAGTATGTGTATTTTGCACAGCTTATCAAAGGAATTGACTCAATGTTATAGCCACAACCTTGGGAAATCATGGAAAAGTACAGTCTCAATTTAAGTTATTTTCGGTTTACTTTCTTAATTCTGACTTTAAATTGTATATTAAGTTGTGTAAGTATAAAATGTTATTTTTCAGGTTGTATTTACTGATTTAAAGATAACCAGGCTTGTTGGAGACACTTGTCATATGACTGGTATTGAGAAGAAAATAAACTTGAGTTTAGTAACATAATTAAAATTAGTGGAAAAGTGTGGGAAATATATCAAATGGCAGAAGATGGTGAAGAAGTAGTCCTGGAAGTTTGAGAATATGGCCTAAGTTCTAATTGAGGCACATTCTTGTATTGCATATTGAAATACAGTATAAACATTCTGCTATAGCAACATTATTTTAGTAGTGCTTTTAATTACCATTTAAAATATTTATCTTTCATCCCTCAAATCTTGAACTCCTGGAAGACATGAGGTGTTTTATTTATTTAATGGTTGCATGTATATCTAAGGGTATAGGTACCCCGATTTGAGAAACACTGATTGAGTTAGGATATATCCTGTCTTGCCTCAGTTAGAAAGAATTTGG
Source organism: Macaca nemestrina (assembly GCF_043159975.1). Taxonomy (NCBI): domain Eukaryota; kingdom Metazoa; phylum Chordata; class Mammalia; order Primates; family Cercopithecidae; genus Macaca; species Macaca nemestrina. The sequence goes on from NC_092140.1 coordinate 82,347,946, forward strand.
GGGAAGATAAGAAAAGAACAAACATTTACATACCTACTCAGTGTACCTTTGCTAGGTGCTTCACGTATATTTACCTAATTTAATTTAGTTAACCTGTGAGAAAGGTGATAATTTTTTCATTTTACACATAAAAATGTTGAAGCTCAGAGGTTACAAGACCTGGCCAAGGACATATAATCAATAAGCAGTGAAGATGGCATTCAAAGGCAGATCTGTTGATCTATTACACCATTGATCATGCATTTGCATATTATCAGGAGAATTTCATACAGAACCTCAGGGTCTGAATTAAAGGGTTATTTTAGTATTTTTTAATAGACTTTTTTAAAAAAGGGCAGTTTTACATTTATGGAATAATTGACCAGTAAGTATAGAGAGTTCACATTTACCTCCTCCTCCCTCCCAGTTTCCCCTGTTACCATCTTTTGTTAGTGTGTTACATTTGTTATAATTGATGAACCATTATTGATCAATTATTAATTAAAGTCCATAGTTTACATTGGGGTTCATGCTTTCTGTCATGCAGTTCTATGGGTTCTGTCAAATACATGTCATGTATTCACCATTAGTATCATACAGAATAGTTTGACCTAGAAATGTCCTTTGCTCCCTTATTTGTGTGATCGCTGGATCATATGGTAAGTTAATGCTTAGCTTTGCAGTACAGAGACTGTCAAACTGTCTTCCAAAGTGGCTTTTCCATTTTGCATTCCCATCAGCAATGAATGTGATTTCTGTTGCTCCACATTCTCACCAGCGTTTGATATTATCATGTGATTGTAGCTACTCTAATAGGTGTGTAGTGGTATCTCATTGTTTTATTTTGCAATTCCCTAATGATATATGATGTTGAACATCTTCTCATACACTTTCAACTCAATCTGCTAAGTGTCTGCTTACATTATTTACTCATTTTAAAAATAAGTTGTTTGTTTTCTTTTTTTGAGTTTTAAGAGTTCTTGATGTATTTTGGATACCAGCCCTTTATCAGGTGTTTGGTAAATGTTTTCTCCCAATCTGTGGCTTGTCTTCTCATTCTGTTAATACTGTCTTTTGCAGAGTTGAAATTTTAATAAAGTCTGCCTTTACTGGGGCAGGATTTTGGTGGTGTATCTAAAAGTTTAAGGCCACCTAGACTTTCCCCTGTTTTATATTCTACAGATTTTTTTTTTTTTTTTTTAAGTTTTGTGGTTTACATTTAGATCTATGACTTGTTCTCAGGTTTTGTGAAAGGAGTAAGGTTTGTGTTTACATTGATTTTTGAGGGGATGAGGGACGTGTGATGTCCAGTTGTTCCAGCACCATTCGTAGAAGACTGTTCTTTCTCCATGAATTGCCTTTGCTCTCTTTTCAAAGATCAGTTGACTATATGTGGTTCTAAATCTGGACTCTTTATTCCATTCCACTAATCTTTTCTTTTGCCAATATCATGCTGTGTTGAATACTGAAGCTTTTTAGTAAGTCTTGAAGTCTGGAGAGTGTAAATCCTCTGACTTGGTTCTTGAATATTGTGTTGGCCATTCTGGACCTTTTGCTTTTCCATGTAGACTTTCAAATCAGTTTGCCTGTGTCCACCGTGCCAGGATTTTGGCTGGGATTGCACTTAATCTAAAGATCAAGTTGGGAAGAATTGGCATCTTAGCATTATTGAGTATTCCTATCTATAAACATGGAACATCTCTCCATTTTTTCAGATCTTTGATTTTTTGATTAGCATTTTTTAGCTTTTTCCTTATATAGACCTTATATGAGATCCTGTTTTGTTAGATTTATACCAAAGTGTTTAATTTCTTGGTGTTAATGTAAATGGCATTTTAATTTCAAATTCCAATTGTTCATTGCTGGTGTATGGGAAAGCAATTGACTTGTATATTAACCTTATATTCTTCAGCCTTGCTGTTAGTTGTTAGTTGCAGGAATCTTTTCCTTGATTCCTAGGGGTTTTCAACATACACAATCATATCATCTGCAAACAAGTTTTATTTGTTCCTTTTCAGTCTGCATACTTTTCATTCTGTTTGCTTATTGCACTAGCTAGGACTTCCCAGTATAATGTTGAATTGGGGTGGTGAGAGGAGACATCCTTGTCTTATTCCCAATATTAGGGGAAAGCATCCTTTTTCACCAACAAGAAAGACATTTCTCAACAGTAAGTGAGATGTTCACTGTAGGTTTTTTTTTGTTGTTGATACTCTTATCAGGTTGAGGGAGTTTCCCTCTCTTCCGAGTTTGCTCAGAGTTTTTGTGAATGGATGTTGGATTTTTGTCATATGCTTTTTCTGCATTCATTGATAGGATCACATGATCTTTCTTTAGCCTACTGATGTGGTAGATTTTATAAACCGACTTTTGAATGTCAAACCAGCCTTGTATATATGGAAAAATCTCACTTGGTCATGGTGTAGAATTTTTTTAATACATTGTTGAATTTGATTCGTATTTTGTCAAGGATTGTTGCATCAATGTTAATGAGAGGTTGGTCTGTAATTTTCCTTTCTAGTATTATCTTTGTCTAGTTCTGTTACAAAGGCCTCACAGAATGAGCTAGGAATTGTTTACTGTCTCTGCTTTCTAAAGAGATTATAGAGAATTGGTATCATATCATCAGATACCTGGTAGAACTCTACATGGGAAAGTTATTAATGATTGATTCAATTTCTTTAATAGATATGGGCCTATTCAGTTTATCTGTTTCTTCCCGTGAGTTTTGATAGGTTGTATTATTCAAGGAATTTGCCCATTTCATTTAACTTACCAGATTTGTGGAGACAGAACTGCTCATAACACTTATTATTCTTTTAATGCCCATGGGATCAGAAGTCATGGCCCCTCTTTGATTTGTGGTAGTATTTTTTGGTGTCTTTTATTGGCTAGCCTGGCCCTAAGTTTATCAGTTTTATTTATTAAAGAACTAGATTTTGATTTTGTTGATTTTTCTGCATTACCATGTTTTCAGTTTCATTGATTTCTGATCTAATTTTTTTTTTCTGTTTGCTTTAGATTTATATTGCTCTTCTGTCTCAGTTTTCCTAGATTATTGGTTTTTAGTCTTCTTTTATATGCATTAAGTGTTATAAATTTCCCTCTTGCACGGTTTCTGCTGCATTCCAAAAATTTTGATAAACTATTTTTATTTTCATTTAGTTTGAAACAAAAACAATTTGAGGCTTCTTTGACCCATGTTATATTTAGAAGTGTTTTTAAATTTCTAAGTATTTTGTGGGTTTGCAACTATCTGTAAATATTTGATATGTGTTATTGATTTTTAGTTTTATATTCTTTTACATTTGTTATGTTTTTATTGCCCAGAATGTGGTCTGTTTTGGTGAACGTTTATGTGAGCTTGAGAGGAATGTGTATTTTGTTTGTTGTTGGATGAAGTAGCCTGTAGATGCCAGTTAGCTCCTGTTAATTGATGGTGCTGTTTAATTCAATTATGTCTTTACCGATTTTCTGCCTTCTGGATCTGTCAATTCCTGATTGAGGGTTGTTTAAGTCTTTAACTACGATAGTGGATTTGACTGGTCCTCCTTACATTTCTTTCAGTTTTTGCCTCATATTTTGATGCTCTATTGCTAGGCACATACATATTAAGAATGGTTATATCTTCTTGGAGTATTGGCCCCTTTATCATGATGAAATGCCCTTTCTTTATCGTTGATAATTTTCCTTCTTCTGAGATCTGCTTTAAAATTAATGCAGCTATTCCAACTGTTTTGATTAGTGTTAGCATAGTATATCTGTCCCTATCCTTTTACTTTTAACCTCTATGTGTTTTTATATTTAAAGTGAGTTTCTTGTAGACAACATATAGTGTACAGTTGGGTCTTGTTTTTTTAAATCCACTTTGAAAGTCTCTGTCTTAATTGGTATATTTAAGCTGTCACATTTAAAATGATTATTGATTTAGTTGGATTAATTATCTGGTCTAGGTTCGCAGCTTTTCCGTTCATTGCTCTTGTTCTTTTTAAAAAACTTTATTTTGCCTTCCACTCTTTTTCTGCCTTCTCTATTACTAATTGAACATTTTAAATAATTCCATTTTCTGTCTGCTCTTAGCATATCAATTATACTTAAAAAATTTTTGTTTTAGTTATTGCCCTAGAGTTGGCAGTGTACATTTACGACTAATCCACCTTCAGTTAACATTAAAACTGTTTTATGGGCAGTGCTGGTACCTTATAACATAGTATTCCCAATTATTTTTCCCATTTCTTATAAAATGCTGTTTTTTATTTTGCCTTTCCATAAACTATAATTATTCAATATATTGTTGCTGTCATTATATTGAACAAACATGTTAGATCAGTTAGGATTTTTTAAAATAAATGTTTTGTTTTTATCTTTTATTCTTTAATGCTTTCCTTTCTTTGTGTAGATTTGTAACCTATATTATCCTTCTTTCGGAAGAACTTTTAACATTTTTTTCAAGACAAGTCTAGTAGTGACAAATTATTTTTATCTGAGAAAGTCTTTTTTCTGTTATAATTTTTAAGAATTTTTCTGCATGCAGAATTGTAGGTTGATAGTTTTTTCTTTCAGCACTAAATATTTCACTTCAATCTCTTGCTTTCATGGTTTCTGAAGAAATGTCTGATGTAATTCTTATCCTTGTTCCTCAATAGGTAAGGTTTCTCTTAACTACCATCTGTGTCTTAAGTATTTTTTCATTGTCTTTGATTTTCTGCAGATTGAATATGACATGCCTAAGTGTAGATTTTTGGTATTTATCTTACTTCATGTTCTCCAAACTTTCTGCATCTGTGATTTGGTGTCTGTCATAAATGTTGGAAAATTTTCAGCCATTATTTCTTCGATTACGATTTTAATGATTTTTCAGCTTTACGATGGTGCAAAAGCAATATGCATTCAGTAGAAACAATACTTCTCTTGCTATGCTGGGCAGCAGCAAGCCTCAGCTTCCAGTCCGCTTGCCTTTTTGACTGACAGAATTTTCACTCAGGATGGACTTATTGGGACTTAAGTGGAGGAGCATCTGTATTCTGTTTCCTTCTCTCTTTTCTGTATTGGATTCCTATTATGCATACATTTTACCTTTTAAAATTGTCCTACAGTCTTAGGATATTTTATTCCTTTTTTTTTTCTTTGCTTTTCAGTTTTGGAAGTTTTTATTGACATATCTTTGAGCTCACTGATTCTTAGGCCATGTGCAGATGATCTGGTAACATGCATTCTTTTTTCTGTTGCTGTGTTTTTTATTTCTAGCATTTCCTTTTGATCCTCAGAATTTTCATCTCTCTGCTTATATTACCCATCCGTTCTTAACGTGTTGTCTACTTTTTCCACTAGAGCCCTTAGCATGTTAGTAAGTTATTTGCAATTGTTGGCCTTATAATTGCAAAATATCTGCCATATCTGAATCTGATTCTGACACTTGCTTTGGATCCTCAGACTTTTATTTTTCCTAACCTTTTAGCATGTCTAATGGTGTTTTTTGTTTGTTCGTTTGTTTGTTTTTGAGGCAGGGTCTCACTGTTATCCAGGCTGGAGTGCAGTGGTGCAGTCTCAGCTAACTGCAACCTCCACTTCCCGGTCTCAAGTGATTCTCCAGCCTCAACCTCCTAAGGAGCTGGGACTGCAGGCGCAAGCCACCAACACCTGGCTAATTTTTGTATTTTTGTAGAGACGGGTTTTTGCCATGTTCTGCAGATTGGGTTCGAACTCCTGAGATCAAGGCGGTCTGCTCACCTTAGCCTGCCAAAATGCTGGGATTACAGGTGTGAGCCACTGAGCCTGGCTATGTTTTGTTTTTTTTGTTGAAAGCTAAATATGATGTATTGGGTAAAAGGAACTAAGATCAGTAGGCCTTGAGTATGAAGTTTCATGTTGATCTGGCTAGGGGTCAATCTGTGTTTATTTGCTGTTGATGTCAGAGGCTAAAATTTCCTATAGTGTCCTTGATTTTATCTACTCTGTGGTATTTGGGTTTCCCTACAGACTCCCTTTTATTTTTACTTTTTGAGAGACAGGGTCTTGCTGTTACCCAGGCTGCAGTGCAGTGGCACAGTCATGGCTTACTGCAGCCTTCAACTCCTGGGCTCAACTGATCCTCCTGCCTCAGGCTCTTGAGAAGATGGGCCTACAGGCAGGCGCCTCCATGCTTGGCTAATTTATCTTTTTATTTTTATAGAGGTGTGGTCTCACTGTGTTGCCAGGCTGGTCTTGAATTCTGGGCTCAAGTGATCCTCCTGCCTTGGTCTCCCAAAGTGCTATGATTACAGGCATGAGACCCCTTTTTAAATAGAGCCTGAGCCTTACCATTCTTTCAGTTGTGATTTCCTATTTTACAGGAGATCTGTTGATTGTAGTAAGATATGTGTTGTGGGGCGGGGAGAGTAGCCTGTAGTCCTGTGATTAGGCCTCAGGTTTTTTGTGGGACAGTGCCCCTGGGCTTTCACCTTCACAAATGCTTCTCACCTTTTTAACCCACTGTAGGTGAAACAAGAAAGCTAGAGAAAGAACCCTAGTTGGATATTTTCCCTACCCACTTGGTCAGGCTTTGATATACCTGTTGTTGGTTAGCCTCTGGTAAAATAATTTTCCTTAAGGTCAGTCCTTTGTTAAGGACAACAGAATGTTCTGGGAATATTTGAATATGGTTACTTTTTCCTGTTTTTCTTTCTCCTTCCAGAAGCACAAGGATTTTTTTTCTCTTTTCTTTAACCTGATGGGGCTTTTGGAATTAAAAATCATGGAAGTAGCTGGGCACGGTGGCTCATGTCTGTAATCCCAGCACTTTGGGAGGCCTAGGCAGGTGGATCACTTGACGTCAGGGATTCGAGACCAGCCTAGCCAACATGGTGAAACCTCATATCTACTAAAAAAATACAAAAATCAGCTGGGCGTTATGGCGGGTGCTATTAATACTCAGGAGGCCGAGGCAGGAGAATTGCTTGAATCTGGAAAGCGGAGGTTACAGTAAGCTGAGATCGCGCCACTGTACTCCAGCCTGGGTGACAAGAGCGAAACTCCATCTCAAACAAACAAACAAAAAATCATGCAAGTGTGGGGAGCCCCTTAAGGCTGGTTTGCTAGGAGTTTCCATCTGTCAAACTAGTCCATATTTAGATTCTCTTAATTGATCTGTTATCCTTTAAGTTTTTCTTCCAGTTGTTGGCTTCCGCAATAGTTGCTGCTTCTGGTAAGCTGTGATTTTCTGTATTTGCTTCTTTTTTTTTTTTTTTTTTTTTTTGAGACGGAGTCTCGCTCTGTCGCCCAGGCTAGAGTGCAGTGGCCAGATCTCAGCTCACTGCAAGCTCCGCCTCCCGGGTTCACGCCATTCTCCTGCCTCAGCCTCCCGAGTAGCTGGGACCACAGGCGCCGCCACCTCGCCCGGCTAATTTTTTGTGTTTTTAGTAGAGACGGGGTTTCGCCGTGTTAGCCAGGATGGTCTCGATCTCCTGACCTTGTGATCCGCCCGTCTCGGCCTCCCAATGCTTGTTTCTTTAGTTTTGGAGGAGGCAGCAGATTGTCCTGTGATCTCAGTTCTCTGATGGATCTAAGAGAAGCTATTGATTCCAGTTCAGGTTGTTTTTTTTTTTTTTTGTTTTTGTTTTCTATTTTGTCGATAGGAGTGACAACTTCACTAGTTGAACTTGAAACTGGAAGTAGTATGAATTTTTCAATGTCTGAATTTGCCTTCAATTTAGTTTGAGTCCCACCACTTAAAAGTATGTTTTTCTATGAGTTTTCTAAACCATTATAGTTATTTAAATAATACAATTCATTTAATCTCTATTGAGGATCTACTAAGTTTCATGCATCTTTTATAATATATAGTATTTCATGCACTGGAAGTATTAAGATGCTTCTATCCCCATACTTCTTTTTTCAAAGGCTTTTTCTCATTGTTCTCTAGAGGATGGGTCTATCTCTTGTATTTTGTTAAAGATTTGTTGCTTTTGGTATTTTCTCTTTCCTTCTATTAGCAAATTTTTTTCTCTACTAGCTCATTTTCATGAGTGTCTGTGCTTTCATACATCATCTTAAGAAAAGGAAACCATCTTGAGCTTTTCCACACCCCCTAACTTCTGCAATCTCTGTTCACTTTCATTATCAAGAGTTGTCTACTTATATTGTTATAATTTCTCAAATTTAATTTACTTTTCAATCTGTTCCATTCTGGCTGTTGCTTCTGATACCACTGTGAATACTCTGTCATCAAGGTCGTCCCTGTTGCAAAATCCTTTTCTGTGTGCTACATACTCTTACCTCCCCACCCCAGGTTCTGGCAGCCACAGATCTTACTATCTCTAGTTTTGCCTTTCCTGGAATGTCATAGTGTTGGAGTCATGCAGTGTGTAGCCTTTTCAGACTGGCTTTCACTTAGCAATATGAAAGTTTTTTTCTTGTCTTTTTGTGACTTGGGAGCTCATTTCTTATTATTGTATATACCTACCACAGTTTATCCATCACCTAATGAAGGACAGCTTGGTTGCTTGCTGTTTTTGGCAGTTCTGAATAAAGCTGCTGCAGACATTCTGTGCAGGTTTTTATGTGGACTTGTTTTCAACTCATTTGGGAAAATACCTATGTGTGCAATTGCTGAGTCATGTAGTAAGCCTATGCTTAGCTCTGTAAGAGATTGCAAACTGTCTCAACGCGACTGTACTGTTTTTGCGTTTCCACCAGCAATGAATGTGAATTCGTTTGTTCCACATTCTTAGCAGCATTTGGTATTGTCAGTGATTGTAGCCTGTCTAATAAGGGTGTTGTACTATCCGTTGTTTTAATTAGCATTTCTCTAGGGATATAGGGTGTTGAGTTCCACTTCATTTTTTTTTTTTTCTTCCTCTCTATTATCTTTGGTGATATGTCTGCTCACATTTTTTGCCCTTTTTTAAGATTTGGTTTTTTTATTGTGTGTTAAGAGTTCTTGGTATATTTTACATACTGGTTCTTTATCAGATAATGTGTTTGACAAATATTTTCTCCTAGTCTGTGGCTTGTCTTTTCATTTTTTTTAACAGTATTTTACAGAGAAGAAAAATTTTCAATCTTAATGAAGTCTGCCTTATCAGTGTTTATATTTTGGTGCTGTGTTTACAAATTTATTGCCAAACAAGATTTTCTTCCACATTATGTACAAGTTTTACAGTTTTGAATTGTACGTATAGGCCTGTGATACATTTTGAGTTAACTTTTGTGAAAGATATAAGGTCAGTGTTGGATAGATTCTTTTTCCTTTTGCATATGGATGTCCAGCACCATTTATTGAGAAGACTCTTCCTTCTCCACTGAATTGTCTTTGCACTTTTGCCAAAGATCAGATTTACCTCTTAAATCTTTGTCAAACCTGTCCACTTCTCACCATCTCCATTTTCAATCTCCTCAAGCCACCATCCTCTCTTGCCTAATTATTGCAATAGTCCTTACTGGTCTTGTTTTATCTCTTGATCTCTGTTTTATTCACAGAATATGATTTGTGATTTTTAAGGCATAAATAAAATGCCTTTTCTGTTTAATATCTAATTGCTTTCCTTTATGCAAACAACAACATCCAAATTCTTTATCATGGCCTGTGAGACCCTAAATGATCAGGCCCTACCTTTTCCTCCAACTTTACCCTCATTCTTGCTCTCCAGCCACCTTTGGCTCATTTAGTCTCTGGATGTGTTACTTTCTCCTACCTTAGGGGATTCCTAATGACTGGAATGCCCCTTTTAAGTCTCAGCTTAAATGTTTCCTCTTCAGGGATGCCTTCTCTAGTCATTATATCTAAACATTTAGTTCTATTCCTTGACTTTTACTCTCTAACATTACATCGATTCTTTCTTACTATTTTGCGGAATTTAAAAGCATATATTGTTGGTCTATTTATTATCTGACTTCCTGAGACCAGAGATTATGGCTGTCTTGTTTGCTGTTGTTTTTTAGCAGCTGCTACACAGTAGGCACCCAACAAATATTTTAATGAAGAAGACATAGGCAGCCTTTGAGATGCCCAAATTTAGTGAGGAAGACCCATATGTAAGAAGGTAAATTATAGTGCCATTTTAGTGCTGTTAGAAAGTTGTAGTTTTGGAAAACAAGTCATGAAAGGTAAAGAAAAATCTTTTGGATTCTTCCTCAAGTGTGTGAACTTTATAGCTGTCAGTTTATGAAGTCTTATTGCCTAGGTTTCTTAGCTAAAAGTAAGTTTGTATTTTTTATTATTTGATAATGTGGGGTTAGTGTTCTAGAAGTCCCAGTCTTAGGTTCTCAATTGTCCTAAGAAACCATCAATCTGTATTGACAATATGAGTGCTCTAGGGGCAGTCTTAAGCCCAATAAGAGGTCTTTTAGCACACTAAGCTTTTGCTCCTAGGGTCAGTGTTTGGATTTGAATATCCAGCACTGCCCCTCACCTTGGGCAAGTCATTTAAACTGCATGTCTCAATTTCCTCATCTGCAAAGGGGGTGATAAACATACCTCCTGGGGTGGTTTTGAGGAATAAATTGGCTAATATATGTAAAGCATTTATTATGTGCCAGACACTGCAATAGATGTGAAAGTAGTCTCTGTTACTGCATAAAGGGTTTCTCGTTTAGCCAAAATTTTATTACATTCTAGTACACTTACATTGAGTAATATACAGCTTTTTCAATGGATACTTCATTTCAACTTTACAGAGAAATTAGAAACCATCAGATGGGATATCCGTCATTCTGCTACCAAACATAAATCTGACATGTTCAACACCCATTCTTTCAGCTTCAGCTATGCTCTATATCTCATCGCCTTTGCTATCTGAGATCTTACGATTTTTTAAAAATTACTTCTCATATTTAACTTTTTCCTTTCAACTAGGTCATTCTCCTATGCATAGAAGCATGTTAAAGTTTCTCTAAAACTTTCATTGATTTATATCTAGCTACTTCCCCACCCTTCCTCTGTGTACCCAAACTTAAAAACTATAATCTCTCCGTTCCTCCCCTACTCAATCAGCCCACTTGAATCTTGCTTCCACCTCTGATAACCTCACTGAAATAATACTATTGAGGTTATTAGTAGCTTGATCACTAAATCGAGTGGCCAGTTTGTATCTAGTCATATGTGTACCCTCAGCAGCATTTGAAACAATAGACTACATTCTCTTTTCACACTTCAGATGCTATCAATCTTTAGTTCTCTGATTTCCTTCTGTCTTTTTGGCCAGTTATTAGTCTGATTCACAGACTCATTCTCACTCTACTTGGACTTTATATATGGGAGTTTCTTAGGCATAGTCCTTGGTTATCGTGTATCAATTCTCTGGGCATTTCTACCAGTACCACAGATTGAATACCTTCACACAGATGATTCGCGTTTATAACACTGATCAACTTCATAGATCTACCTATTTGACATCTCTTTTTTGGTGTCCCAGGAGCTCTTCAAGTATGCTTTATGAATTTATGATCTTCACCTTCAAATCTGGGTTTCTTTTGGGATTCCTTATTTTAGTGACTGTCACCCGCATGTGGTGTTATGTATGCTGGAAACCTGGGTGTCATATTTCAATATATCTGTAGTCCTTACACCGTAATCTATCATCTAGTCCTGTTGATTTTTTTTTACGGGGTTGGGGGCTGAAATAGCTCAGCTGTGTATCCTGTTGTCATTACCTTGTCTCAATCCATGATTTCCTAACTTGGACACAAGAGTTCTCCTTGTATATACCCCTGTGCTAATCAAATTCATTCTCCACAGTTTGACTGAAGTGATGTTAGTCCTTTAATTAAAACATAATATTGGCTTCCTATTAATTTTGGGATTCATGGGTAGGGTAGAGACAAAAATTATCCCTGTAATTTGTGAAAACCTGAGAGTCGCCATTTACCTTGCCAGTCTCACCTTTGACCACTTTTTGGCTGTTTCTCTTGTCCATTTACTTACTTCAGGGATGTCTCCTGTGATGCTCTTGAATAGGTGAGGTCATTTTGTTTGCTGTCATTGTGCCATGTATACTACATTTCGTATACTCCTGGTTTTACATTTTTGCGTGCCATTTCTCCCTCTAGCTAAAATCCTGTGAGAGACCAGGATCCTGTTTACTTTTGCTTACCATTTGCCATTGCTTATTAGCAGAGCTAATTGGCTTATACCACTTCATTCATTGAATTTTAAGATGTCACCCTTATTTTTCATTTACTATGAAAAAAAGGGAAGGAAAGTAATCAGTGAAAGAAGAAACCTACTGTGAGAGATGTAAAACATATTGCTTTGAATCAGTGAAAGATAAGATCACAATGATACTGTTGAAATAATTTTCTGTAAAGGCTTAACTAACTTGAACTATAACATCCTCTCCCAGCCCCTTGCTTTTCTGTAATGGTAAAGTAAATGCTATTGAAGAAAAAAAATTTAGACTGATTCTAGATTCTGACACCTTAAGAAAATAATTGGCAGTTAATAATTCCACTATTTCAGGCCGGGTGCAGTGGCTCACACCTGTAATCCCAGCACTTTAGAAGACCGAGACAGGCGGATCACGAGATCAGGAGATCGAGACCATCCTGGCTAACATGGTGAAACCCATCTCTACTAAAAAAATACACACACAAAAAATTAGCTGGGTGTGGTGGTGGGTGCCTGTAGTCCCAGCTACTCGGGAGGCTGAGCCAGGAGAATGGTGTGAACCTGGAAGGCGGAGCTTGCAATGAGCGGTGATCCCGCCACTGCATTCCAGCCTGGGCGACAGCAAGACTCCATCTCAAAAAAAAAAAAAAAAAAAAAAATCCACTATTTCAGACCTTTCAAAACTGAAAAATTGCATGTGTTTCTAACATTGAAAGTAAAGTTTCAAGATAGTTTTAATTAATTTGGATATGAGCATAGAAGGTTTGACTACTTTCAGAACTCTCAGATGATTTTGACTTCTGATCATCTCTGGGAAGGGATATTTAGTGATAGCCTGAATTTTAAAAACCTCAACTTGAACACTGGGAGACCATCTGACTAAGGGATGGACTAAGTAAGTGTACCAGTGTCAGTTTAGCTATTAAATACAATCAAAGCACAAAGTCTTTCCTTTTAAGATAAAAAACCAGTAATTTGGATAATATTTTCATTCCGCATCAAGGAGACTGTTTTTCACACCTGTGTTGGAAGTTACTGGCTTAGAGTATGGTTTAACATTTTTTTCTCTCATAGGCCTTTAAAATTAAAACAATATGCATGTTAATTAAAATAAATTCCAGCCTTAATAGGGTTTTCCACCACCTTAATTTCCACATTTTTTTTCATTTCCAACATCTTTGAACTTTTTCTGAATAAAATAATTGTACAATCTTAGATAAATATTAAAGCAAAATTCGATGAAAGTAATACTACATTCATGATACTTTGCAAGCTAGGTACTATAATTATAACTGAATAAAATAAACTGTTTTTAATTTTTCCTTTTTTTGAGGGATGACACAATTTGCCTAATTAGAAATACCTTTTGTGAATGTCGTTTGTTTACTTTGCGGCATCGCACTTCTGAGATTTTTAACTTCTTTTTTCATCAAAATTATTTTGAGCGTGCTGACATATCTGAGATTTAATTCCTAGACATTTAAAGAAAATAAGGGGCTAGGGGCAGTGGCTCACTCCTGTAATCCCAACACTTTGGGAGGCTGACGCTGGAGGATCACTTGAGTCCAGGAGTTTGAGACCAGCCTGAACAACATAGAGACCTGTCTCTACAAAAAATAAAAAGTTAGCTGGGCGTGGCGGTGCATGCCTATAGCCCCAGCTACTCTGGAGGCTAAGGTGGGAGGGTCACTTGAGCCTGGGAGGTCCATGTCTGTAGTGAGCTGTGATCCTGCCAGTGCACTCAGCCTGGGCTTAGTGAGACCCTGCTTTATTTTTATTTATTTATTTATTTTTAAATATTAAGCTGGAAAATACTTAAACTTTTTTTTGTTTTGTTTTAATTTTTTTAATAGAAACAGGGTTTCACCATGTTGTCCAGCCTGGTCTCGAACTCATGACCTCAAGTGGTCCACCCACCTCAGTCTCCCAAAGTGCTGGGATTATAGGCACAAGCCACCGCACCCGGCCTGGAAAATACTTCAAAATGCTCAGGTTTTGATTGATCAATGGATAGTAATCCTGCACATTTTCAGTTTGAAAATTTAACAATTACATTCTGTTGTTATTGATACGTCTTGCCAATTGTAGGGGATAATTTCTTGTGGGAAATTTTCTAATTTATGCTTACAGTTTATTTTTTCTAATCTTTACCCAACTTTTGTGAGGAGGGAGTACATTTGTGTGTGTGTGTGTGTATTTTGTTTTTATGGTAACGATGGTTATCATTGCTCTCTGTTGTTTTAGAAGTAATGGTCATACATAAGAGCAAATTGTGTACAAAAATAAATATTAGTTTGTGAAATAGGTTGTAGTATCGGATGAATAGAGAGGTTTGAGAAATAGGACCGTTTCAGTTATTTCCTTTAAAATGCATATACACATACAATCTAGATCAAATTTTTATATATAAGTATACATGTGTATACACACAAACATACACATGTATATATCTCTGTGTAAACCTTTCATTGATCTCAGACCAGAAGGGGAACATGATGGATCAGGCAGCTGTAATTCCAGGTTGCTTTTTTAGAATTGTTGCCATGGTGCAGAGCTGAGATCAGCAGGTGGCAGGAAGAAGACGGGGTGACTAACTGGGCAGGACTTAGAAAGAGACTGCTATCCCTTTCTTCCTCCATCTTACAGGTAATTGATCTGCTTTTGCTGAAATGTTTTCTGCTTTGATAAGCTTCTGTTGTTAGTAGTGTTGCTGTTTCCAGAAATAGGAGGAGAAATGAAGGGAATTATAGAGGGAAAATTTAACTTTTAAAAATCCTGCCTTTGAGGGAAGAAAACTGTGCCTCAGCCTCATCTGCTTAATGGATTTTTGATGGAGTGCTTTAAAAAACGTGTCTTTATACATTTTGCTAATTTTAACAAAGGTAAATCAAGTGGGTATTCACTTGTAATATTAGTTTGCCCCCCCCCCCCCATAAAAGGGATATTTCTTTACTGGTATAATGCAGTCACTGGTGTGCTTTGAAAATAGCCTGGGTGTCTTTGATGTGTTGGGGTGTCCTGGGTTTCTTTTCTGTCTGATGGCTACCATCAGACTAGTGGCTAGTTTCCATAAGCCTTTATACTAAGGTCCCCTATGAGAGCCTGATTTAAGTCTTCAGGAACTTTTATTTATTAAGAGATTTGAAAAAGACTATTAAGAGAATTTGTTTTTTAAAAGCAGGGTCATCAGAATTAGCGGGAGGTCACCTGTGGTAGAGGGGAGCTGGTAAGGGGAGGTGCTTTTTCACCATTCAGCATCAATTTCTAGTGCCCCCAGAGTCTCAAGTAAACTAATGATGTTCAACAAGAGAACTTTTTTTTTTTTAGTAGCATAGATGCTAACGTTCTGCAGATCAAGTAATGTATTATTTCAGGGCTATTGCATACTGCTAATAGCTAAAACACTTGAAACCACTTTTTGCAAATTGGATATGTTTTTATTAAAATCAACCCCACTTTCTGTTTCAGCTGTTCATTTCAAAAAGTATTAGAAAACAAGAAAAGTTTACCTACTCTTGAAAATAGTATACTAGAAGTATGGATTTTGTTCATATTAATATCCTTATTTCTCCCTCTGCGAAGTTTTACTGCTTATTTGAAATGAGGTGATTTTTCTTTTGAAAAATTTTAGTAGGTTTAAAATGGCACATATTGCAAAGTTTTGCTCTTACCTGTTTTAAATTCACCAAAATACTTCTCACCTTCCTAGCCCTAGGCAACCACTGTTACGTTTTTTATATGTTCTTTCAGATATATACATATTCATGCAATTAAGAATTTTTTCACTTAGGCTGGGTGTGGTAGCTCACACCTGGAATCCCAGCACTTTGGGAGGCCAAGGCAGGTGGATCACTTGAGGCGAGGAGTTCGAGGCCAGCTTGGCCAACATGGTGAAACCCCGTCTCTATTAAAAATACAAAAATTAGCCGAGTGTGGTGGCACATGTCCAGCTACTCGGGAGTCTGAGGCAGGAGAATCACTGGAACCCGGGAGGTGGAGGCTGCAGAGAGCCAAGATTGCACCACTGCATTCCAGCCTGGGTGAAAGAAAGAACTCTATCTCCAAAAAAAAAAAAAAAAAAATTTTTTTTCACTTAAATTTTCACTTAAAAATTTACACAAAATCTTGTACACTATACATACTGTTCTGCTCTTTGCTTTTTTTTCACTTAATATTTCTTGGCTATCTTTCCATAGAGTAAATAGATGACTACTTTATTATTATTTTTTTAAAAGAATAGTTGTAGAGGATTGTATCTCATGGATGTATCACATTTTACTTTACCAGTCTCTAATCAATGCTTATTTTAGGTAGTTTATTATCTTTTGCTACTAAATATAATACTGTAGTGAGTAACCTTGTACAGGTGTCATTCCTGTCTATCTGCATGTATATGTTCATAAGTTAAATTCCCAGAAGAAGAATTGCTGGGACAAAGGGTATGATTTTATAATTTTGATGACTGTTGTCAAATTGCCCTCTGTAGGATTTGTACCAGATTACCTTCCTACTAGCAATGGACGAGAATGCCTCTTTTCCTGCTGCCTTGTCTTTAGAGTAGGCTATTAAATGTCTGGAGTTTTGCTTATCTATTAGGTGAATACTGTATCTCATAGTAATTTTAATTTGCATGTTTTTAATGAATGAACTTCTTTTTTTTTTTTTTTTTTTCTTTGAGACAGGATCTTGTTCTGTTACCCAGGTTGGAGTGCAGTGGTGTGATCTCAGTTCACTGCAACCTCTGCCTCCTGGGTTCAAGCGATTCTCCTGCCTCAGCCTCCTGAGTAGTTGGAATTACAGGTGCATACCACCATGTCCAGCTAATTTTTGTATTTTTTGTAGAGGCGGGGTTTCGCCATGTTGGCCAGGCTGGTCTTGAACTCCTGACCTCAAGTGATCTGCCCCCTTTGGCCTCCGAAAGTGTTGGGATTACAGGTGTGAGTCACGGTGCCTGGCCTAAACCTCTTTTTATAAATATTTGTGTTTCCGAGGTGGCGGCGCCTGTAGTCCCAGCTACTCGGGAGGCTGAGGCAGGAGAATGGCAAGAACCCGGGAGGCGGAGCTTGCAGTGAGCTGAGATCCGGCCACTGCACTCCAGCCTGGGTGGCAGAGCGAGACTCCGTCTCAAAAAAAAAAAAAAAAAAAAAAATTTGTGTTTCCATGTACTGCCAATGTGTATCATCGTGTGTGTGTGTGTGTATGTGTGTGTTTTGGATTAGCCCTTTGTCAGTGATATGAGTAGTAAATGTTTTTCTCAGTTTGACATTTATCTTTTGATTTTGTTCATGGTGGATTTTTTTTTTTTTTTTTTTTTTGCGGTGTCGGGCATGCATAGGTTTTTTTTTTTAATGTAGTCAAATTCATCAAAGTTTCCTTTTATGACTAGAATTTTGAGTAGGGAAGATCTTGTTTACTTCAATGCAATAAAGGAATTATTTTACATTTACTTTATTGATTTTTTTTCCTACATAAATCTTCAACTCCTTTGAAATTGATTTTGATGCACTGAGTGGATTCAATTGTATTTTTGTTGCAGATGGCTTCTAGTTTTTCTAATAACACTTAATGAATAATTTATATTTTCTTTAGATCTTCTGATCATATTCAGAATGAGTTTTAATTGGAATGTCCTTCAAATTTGCATATAAGGGTGATAAAATAAATGAGTAATAGAAAAGGTAACATTTTCTATTCTCAGTTTCCTTGTTGAGTTGCCAAAACTTTAGTTGTCTACACCTGCAAGTTGAAAGGAACTTTTCGCAACTTTTCTACTACATTGTTAGAGTTTGGTGTGGGTTATCCTCAAGGTTTATCTATCAAAACTGTTTTTAATTGGTGTCTGAGGTTATTTGTGCTTACTGAAGTAACTTGTCATCTGAATTCTCTTTTCCCAAAGGCCTTAATTAGCCGAGAACACAGTTAAAAGAAGGTAGGAGAGAGAAGGTTCTCTGCTGTGGTTCAGCCTTGCCCTGGTTGATACTTCCCATGGTGACTGTAGTTGGATATGTCTCCTGTTATAAGAGTTTCCAGTGGTTTACACAAACTCTGAATCTGAATGAAAAAACATAGCCAGAATTTATAAGTGGATCTCTGCCCTAGTCAATTCACTTTATTTCTGGAGTGTTTTCTATTGCTCAATATTTCACTCTATTTTGTTAGGCCATTTTCTTCCCAATCTAGTTATCTCCACATTTTCAAGTATGAAGACCTATTTCTGTTATCAAAAAAAGTCACAGGTTGTGTGTTTTGTGTATTGTGACTTTTGAAAATACGTGACAAAAACCTATCGTTTCTAGCAGTGAGATTTAAATTGGTGTAGTATTGATCACCAAAAACGTGTGTATGTTTGGAAAAGTGTGTTCATGTTTGAGATATAAAGCATGAGGCAATTATTAGTCACATGTTAGATTCTAAGTAAGTGATTTTAATCAACTCCTAGATGCAGTAAAGCAAAGTGGTCTCAGAGACAATCCCTTCTGTCATGCAGAAGCTGACTTAATAGGATAAAGACAACCATCACAAGGACATTTTTAAGTGTTAGGGGTAGTAGAGGAGTACTATGTGATCAATCACATAGGAGTACTATGTGATCAACCTGGCCTGGAGAGTGGGCAAGACCTGCCTGAGGAGGCGACATTTAAGCTGATTTCTGAAGAGAATTGGTGAAAGTTCGGACTGGAGGTTGAGAAAGTCAACTAGGCAGCCACTTCAGGATTTAGGAAGGGGCTAACCTGATCCTGAATTAGGACACAGGCTTTAGAGATGAGAATGAAGAGGCCAGGCGCGGTGGCTCACACCTGTAATCCAGCACTTTGGGAGGCCGAGGCGGGCGGATCACGAGGTCAGGAGATCGAGACCATCCTGGCTAACACAGTGAAACCCTGTCTCTACTAAAAAAATACAAAAAACATTAGCCGGGCGTGGTGACGGGTGCCTGTAGTCCCAGCTACTCGGGAGGCTGAGGCAGGAGAATGGCGTGAACCTGGGAGGCAGAGCTTGCAGTGAGCCAAGATCACGCCACTGCACTCCAGCCTGGGCGACAGAGCGAGACTCCGTCTCAAAAAAAAAAAAAAAAAAAAAAAAAAATTAGCTGGTGTGGTGCTGCACGTTGGTAGTCCCAGCTACTTGGGAGGCTGAGGCAAGAGAATCGCTTGAACCTGGGAGGCAGAGGTAAAATAAAAGAGATTGCTTTTACTAAGGAATTCCGAAGACTTGTTAATTTATGGATGTAGGTGTAGAGAAAGGGATAAATTAAAGGTAATCTGATTTTCTAGATGGGAAGTGGTTATGTTTCACAGTAATAGGGAATATAGGAGAAACAGGTTTACAGAAGTAACAGTAAGTTTAAGGTATGTTGAGTTTGAAATAAGTATCCAGGTAGAGATGGCCATGGGCATTTCAAATATGAGTTTGAAGATTGGGATACCATTCTAAAATGAAGATGTTGATGGTGGGAGCTGTCATGTTAAGTGATAATTAAAGCTGTAAGAATAGATGCGATTGCCCTGGAAATGTGTGTAGAATGAGAAGAGCAGAAGGTTGAAGGTACTTTTGGGAGCATGGGCATTTAAGGGGGATGGAAGATCCTAATTCTGCCCTTTGCTTGGGTAGTTCCAGTTTATCTAAATTGCTCTCCAGCCTCTTCACCTAACCAAATATGATCAGGCCCTCCTTCAGTGTCTTGAGTTAACACTTCGTGAATCCATTTCTACTACTTTCTCTAAAGATTTTTTTAAAATGCATTAATTGGTGGCAGCATTTTAAAAAAATCATAAATACTACTTCAGAGATTCACAGGTTTTTTGACTTGGTTGTCTGATTCCTGATTGTTTAACAACAAAAAGAAGGGGTGTGTGTGTGTGTAGATTTCTTTTTATTCAGAAAGCTGACATTTAGGTGGATAGGTGTTTTCAGATTGTCATATTGAACAATTACTACTATATGTCAATTAGTTACATGCTAGATGTTAGCAATAAATAAAACTTAGCTCCTGATCTGAGAGTACCAACAACTTAATTGGAATGATAGACAGCTGGGTGGATGTTTTATGCATTCATAGCTTGCTTTTCCCACATATAAGTTAGAATTATTGTTAAATTAACCTTCTTCCTTTCCCACTATTACTGTGACATGAGCTCAGCTATAGAAAAGCAGAATTACAGGCAAAGGTTTTTGTTTATGTTGTTTGAAAATGTTGTTTTTTGTTTTGTTTTGTTTTTTCGAAACAGATTCTTGCTTTGTTGCCCAGTCTGAAGTGCAGTAGTGCAATCATGGCTCACTGCAGCTGCAACCTCCCAGGCTCAACTGATCCTCCAGCCTCTCAGCCTCCTGAGTAGCTGGGATTATAGGTGCTCACCACCATGCCCAGCGAATATTTTGTATTTTTTTGTAGAGATGGGGTTTTGCCATGTTGCCCAGGCTGGTCTCCAACTCCTGGGCTCAAGCCATCCTCCCACCTCTGCCTCCCAAAGTGCTGGGACTACAGGTGTGCACCACCAACCCAGGAGGCGGAGGTTGCGGTGAACCAAGATCGGCCTGAAAATGTTTGAAATTCTACTTGGTATTTACAGTTTTGCATAACTTTTTCACAAATTCTTCAGAAACATTTTCATTTGCCTATAACAACATATGGCTGGGCTGGACACAGTGGCCCGTGCCTGTAATTCCAGCACTTGGGAGGCCAAGGTGAGCGGATCACGTGAGGTCAGGAGTTTGAGACCAGCCTGGCCAACATGGGGAAACCCTGTCTGTACCAAAAAAAAAAAAAAAATACAAGAGTTAGCTGGGTGTGGTGGTGCGTTCCTGTAGTCCCAGCTACTTGGGAGGCTGAGGCAGGAGAATCCCTTGAACCTGGGAGATGGAGGTTGTAGTGAGCCGAAATCATGTCACTTCACTTCAGCCTGGGCAACAGAGAGACCCTGTCTCAAAACAAAACAAAACATATGGCTGTTCCAGAGCTTTATTCTTATTGCTTGATGTTCATTTCATTTTCTAAGATATTTATAAATAGTGCTATGATGAACATTCATATTTGTGCATTAATCTTTTTAGACACTTAGGGTTATTTCGTTAGAGTTAATTCACAGAAGTGAAATTGTAGGGCCAAAGAGTATAAACTTTTTTTTTTTTTTTTTTTTTGAGACGGAGTTTCGCTCTTGTTGCTCAGGCTGGAGTGCAATGGTGTGATCTCGGCTCATTGCAACCCCCGCCTCCCGGGTTCAAGTGATTCTCCTGCCTCAGCCTCCTGAGTAGCTGGGATTACAGACACGTGCCACCACACCTGGCTAATTTTTTTTTTTTTTTTTTTTTAGCAGACAGAGTTTCTCCGTGTTGGTCAGGCTGGTCTCGAACTCCCGACCTCAGGTGATCCGCCTGCCTCAGCCTCCCAAAGTGCTGGGATTACAGATGTGAGCCACTGTGCCCAGCCGAGTGTAAACATTTTTAAGGCTCCTAATATATGCTGGCAAGTTCCTTTTCCAAAGGAACTTGTCTATAGCTCCACTAACAACGTACATGAGAACTCATTTTCCTTGCCCAGGTAATTTTTTTAACCTTTTTTTTTTTTTTTTTTTTTTGCTTATTTTCTAGTTTGACAGGTAAAAATAATATCTTGTTTTAATAATGTGAGTTTATTAGTGAAGCTAAACATGTTAAAAATATATTTCTTTCAACTGTCTTTTTTCTTTTAGTGAGCAATTACATATTCTTACTGTATCTTTAATGATTTAATAGATTTAGAAGGTATCTTTCTTAGCTTTTACGGTTTTTCATGGTGAAAAATTATCTTACAATTTTTCTTGTCTTACAGATGTGTTGAAATTTTCCTATTCCTTGAAAAAAATCCGGGTAAAATACGCATAACATAAAATTCACCATCTTAACCATTTTTAAGTGTATAAAACCATTTATACACTTCTTTTTTTAATTTTAATTTTTTATTTTTTTTGAGATGGAGTCTCGCTCTGTCGCCCAGGCTGGAGTACAGTGGCGCGATGTTGGCTCACTGCAACGTCCACCTCCTGGGTTCAAGTGATTCTCCTGCTTCAGCCTCCCGAGTAGCTGGGACTACAGGCACCTGCCACCACGCCTGGCTCATTTTTTGTATTTTTAGTAGAGACGGGGTTTCACCATGTTGGCCAGGCTGGTCTCAAACTCCTGACATCAAGTGATCTGTCCGCCTTGGCCTCTCAGAGTGCTAGGATTACAGGTGCGAGACACCAGACCCTGCCTTACACATTTCTTAAGTTTACAGTTCGCTGGCATTAAGTATATTCACATTGTTGTACAACCATCACCACCGTCCTACCTTCTTCATCATTTGATTACTCCTCCAGCATAATAATCTTGGCTTCAGAATTCACTGGTATTGCCTGTAGTATTGTTAGTGTTAGTGCACCGTTTTTGGGGGGTACTGTTTTGTTTCTAATAATTTTATTGGGCCATCTGAGTGTGGAAGCACACTGGGTAAAGCTGAGATTTTCACTTTATATTGGGTCTTGGGTTGTTTGATAATAATTTAGAGTTCTTCATTCAATGAGTATGGCTTATTAGCATTAATTATAATTTTCCCTAAAGTTGTTATTTTTTCCTGTCAAGATTGTTGCTTATTTGCCACTTCATGCTTATCACATGGGGCCTCATGTGCTTTTTACATAGTTTGTTGTTTTTGCTTGGACATTTCCCTCCTCAGTTCTTACCGATGAGCTTGGGCCTGTGTCTGACTGTGTGTATTGGCTGAGGACGCAGGAGTTACAAAGGCTCTGTCTGCTGTGGGAAGGAGCCTTGATTTGCTCGAGGAACAGCAGGGAGGCTTGGGTGGCCGGAGCATGGGGAGCAAGGGGACAGTGGTGTGAGATGAAGCTGCAGAGGTAAGCGGGGCCAGATGCTGTAGGGCCCTGTAAGAGTTAGATTCCTATTGTGCTGTGAATAGAGCTCTATTGAAAGATTTTTAACTGGAACTGGGTGGCGGTAAACATAGTCTCATGTGCCTTTAAAAAAATCATCCTGGCTGTTGGATGGAGAAACGGATTATAGAGGAATAAGAGTGGAAGCTGGGAGGTGTGTTGGGACATGATTTATGTTATCCAGGTGGCAGTGTTAAACTGATTCGTTTCCTTTTAAAAAAAAAAACAAAATTCATATTGTGACCATCTGCAGCACAACTGAAGATAACTGGCCAAGTTTACTCCATGGACAAGTTAAGCTTATAGAATGTATAAACATTGGAACCATGGGTTCATTAGTATCATACTTTAACCAAGCTAACCAACCCCTGGCTAAATATAGTTTCTATGTATGTGAATCTCAAACATTTACTCTCAACTGTCTTTGAACATCCCTGTGAAGTTAACTGACCTTTAATTATAAATGATTGAATTCAGAAGATACTAATATTGCTATTTTACATATGAAGAGTAGGAATTCTGGTCATTTATAGTACTGAAATAAAAAGCAAAACACTTGTCAGTTTCTCCTAGCTGCAAGCACCATTTTATCAACAACATGCTTTAAGTTTAATTCCCTCCAAATCTATTATAACTTCAGTGTATAGATGAGACTTGAGAGTTCTGGGATATATTATTCTTAGGACACCAGTTAAATTATTCCCACACATAACTGCTGTGCCAAGTTAGAATTTGTATAATTCCTCTAGGAAGCTGCCTGTGATTTCCCAGGGCTCAGGAAGGGTCCCTCTGTGTGGTGTCGTAGTGCCTTATATCTTCCCCTATGGTAGGCATTTATCATGCTGAATTATATGGCACTCTGAGGACAGAGCCAAAGATTCGGGAGAATGAATGCGAACATGGGGAGTTGGGGAAGCCAAACTGAAGGGACTTGAGGCAAAAGTGAAAATTATTTGAAGTCTTGTGAATCTTCTACTTAATGCGATTTTGTTTTCATATGAAATACTTTACCTAATGAATAAAATTGACATTACAGCAAGCTGTAAATTTTGTTTATATTGCAGCTTCATCTATTTTCAGTATCTTCTTCAGTCTGAGGGGTTTCAGTTCTATAGTATTTTGTGTACTTTAAATCTGTCTCCTGTGTTAGCTATAGGGGGCTAGCATCAATACATGCTAGTCTTTGCACATTAAAAAAAAAAAGTAAGATATATGCTTTGCAAAACTTTGAAAACATTTCAGCTTCCTTAGTCCTTCAGTATAATGTATTACTCTGATGCTTTCTTAGACCTCCCTAAGCTTGGCCTTTTGCTCCTTTTTGAGCCTTCCTCATTTTGACCCTTGCGCTACTGTAGCATTATTCTTACCTCTGCTGCTTTTATCTCCTTACTTGGCTGTTAACCCTTCCTCCCATGAGGTACCTCTAAGTATAAAAAGTTATCTCCTTAGTTCTGTTCCTTTCTGTCTACTTACTCCTGAAGCATTTGCTGTAGTTCTTAAAATCTAAACTCTGCAATTGACTCCAAATCTTTTATCTTCAACCTGGGCCTCTTTCCCATTGCCCTGTCCTGAGATAGCTGCCTCATATTTATATGCGCTCCCTCTCCTCAGCTTGTAGCTTCTATTGATGATTGTTCCAATATTCCAGTACTCCAGGCTAAAAGCCTAGAACCTTTGACTCCCATTTTCTCATGCCTCTGACATGCTTGTTCCTGAGTCCCCAGATACGCAGCAGGCACTGTGTACACATTCTTCCTGTTGTGAAATCTCAGATTCTGTAGTGTCTTGCCCTTTTGTTCTTCTCCTCTCTATCCCCCTTATCACCACCATAGTCCAGGCTGTATGACTTCTTTAAATGATCTATGGAGACATCTTACTGGTCACCCAGTGTCCGAGCCCACTTCCGTCCTTTCCATACTCTCTCAATACCCAGCTCAGAAATCTTTAGTGGTAGAATACTTTTCCGGTTCCCTTCTAGCTGTCTTCTTACATACTTTTTATTTTTTTTCCCATCCCCCTTTTTTTTTTTTGAGGCGGAGTCTCGCTCTGTCGCCCAGGCTGGAGTGCAGTGGCGCGATCTCGGCTCACTGCAAGCTCCGCCTCCCGGGTTCCCGCCATTCTCCTGCCTCAGCCTCCCGAGTAGCTGGGACTACAGGCGCCGCCACCACGCCCGGCTAATTTTTTTTGTATTTTTAGTGGAGACGGGGTTTCATTGTGTTAGCCAGGATGGTCTCGATCTCCTGACCTCGTGATCCGCCCATCTCGGCCTCCCAAAGTGCTGGGATTACAGGCTTGAGCCACCGCGCCCGGCTCCCATCCACTTTTTAAGTTCTGGGATACATGTGCAGGATGTGTAGTTTTGTTACATACGTAGACGTGTGCCATGGTGATTTGCTGCACAGATCAACCCTAGGTATTAAGCCCAGCATCCATTAGCTATTCTTGCTGATGCTCTCCCTCCCCACCCCCGCAACAGGTCCCAGTGTGTGTTATAACCCCTGAAGTGTTCGTATGACGTCATTGTTCAACTCCCACTTGTAAGCGAGAACATGTGGCATTTGGTTTCCTGTTCCTGTGTGTGTTTGCTGAGGATAATGGCTTCTGGCTCTATCCATGACCCTGCAAAGGTAGACTGCTTTTACACAGCATCTTGCTTTTTCTTATGCATCTCCCTTTCCCAGAATTCCTACTCAACTGTTCCCCTGAAACTCACCTACCCTTCTGGGACCATATTTAAATTTCTGCTTGATGGAATGTAATCTAATTTTGGAAACTCCATAATTTTTTTTTTTTTTGTAGTTTTAAGAAACTGCCATCGTTATTATTTCATTATACCTTCATCAGTGCTTGAGAGTCAGCAGGGCAGAGTGGTTAGAAGCATGGACTCTGGAGCCACACTGCCTGCATTCACATCCCAGTTCACCTCTTATTACTCCCCACCTTGCTCTGGTTACTTAACCTCTCTGAGTCTCATTTTCCTACCTATTTCACAGGGCTGTTAGGAGGAATAAAATGAGTTAATGTATGTTTAAAATACTGAAAACACTGCCCACTACTGGAGAGATTTCTGCTGTTATCATTACATGTTAAAAAAGATTTCTTCTGTTCCATAAGCCCCTTTAGGGTAAGAAATGTCTTATTCTTCTTTGGATGCCCTCACAGAATCTAGCATGGTGCCTTATACATAGTAAGCATTCAGTAAGTAAGTACTTAATGAAATGTAAATTTATTGAAAAGTCTAGTAGTTCAATAACAATGATTTTTGGTGTTGATCCTAAAGTAAAACCACAGAGTTTTTCTGGGATAATTTAATAGCAGAATATGTTGTTTCCTTGTTTAATTGCACGATTTGGATTTTTAAAAACTAAATAGTTTAAATATATTTATTTATTTATTTTATTTTTTGAGACAGGGTCTCATTCTGCCCCAGGCTGGAGTGCAGTGGTGCAATCTTGGCTTACTGCAGCCTCAACCTCCAGGGATCAAGCAATCCTCCCACCTCAGCCTCCCAAGTAGCTGGGATCATAGGCACGCACCACCACGCCTGGCTAATTTTTTGTGTTTTTGTGGAGACAGGGTCTTGCCGTATTGCTCAGGCCGGTCTCAAGCTCCTGAGCTCAAATGATCTGCCTGCCTCAGCCTCCTGAGGTTACAGGCAGGAGCTGCTGTACCCACCCTTATTTTAAATTTTTTTTGGAGATGAGGTCTTGTTTTGTTGCTCAGGCTCACTCAAGCTCCTGGCTTGAAGTGATCATCCTGCCTTGGCCTCCCAAAGTTCTGGGATTGCAGGCATGAGCCACTGTGCTTGACCCAAAAATATATATTTTGACCAAATCATACAAGGATGATGAAATGGCAAACCTGTGAGTACTAAAATACGAGACACAGGCTTTGGCATTAAAGGAAAGGAAAAGAACACTACGATTCACATTGGGCAAAAATTTGCCTGCAATGGAGATAACCTTCTAAATGAAAGCATCCCGGAGTAGAAAGATCCCAGAGTCGATCCAGTCATGATGTTTAATTTTCTTTCAAGAACACTAGTTTTAAGCACGATTCTGGGATTTTAGCTTATGTATGCATTTTGCCTTTAAGATATATTTAATAGAGCTTCTTAGTACCTCTTAGAATTAAGAGATGTCCAGGATTAAAATTTGCTGTTGCTCTTGATATGTTGAACTTTAATGCATTGTAGATTGTGGTAATCCGATGTTTCAACTTTTAAGTATTTGACATTGTTTGGGGTGTTGGTTTTATGATTTTAAAGAAATGAAAAACATTATCATTGGGGCAGACATTTCATTCAAATTACTTCTGTCAATTTGCTTGAAACTTTTTTTTTTTTTTTTTTTGAGACAATCTCCCTCTGTCACCCAGGCTGGAGTGCAGTGGTACAATCACTGCTCACTGCAACCTCCACCTCCCAGGCTCAGGTGATCCTCCCACTGAGCCTCTCAAGTAGCTGGGAACACAGCTGAGAGCCACTATGTCCACCTAATTTTTATATTTTTTGTAGAGACAGGGTTTCATCATGTTTCTCAGGCTGTTCTTGAACTGTGATTCTCTTTCCTTGGCCTCTCAGAGTGCTGGGATTACAGGCATGGGCCCACCCAGTGACTTTTAAGAGAGTCACTTGAGACTTTTAAGAGAGACTTAAGAATGCTCTAAAACTAGACTACAGGTGAAATGTAGAGTGATATTTGGTTTCCAGGGGTGGGGGAAAAAGGAAGAAATATTTATTAAATACAGGCTTACTTCTTCTGGCTTCAGGGGGGTAAAAATTGAATTTTCACCAGTAAGCCAAAATCTAACTAAATACCCTAAGATATAATCATTTGATAATGTCAAATAAAGTAGTTTTTTTTTTTTCATCTGTAGATTTCACAGGGGCTTTGATGGGTCTGACAAAGAACCACTTGCAATGTTTTGGGGTTTCTGTTATGACAATTAACACATAGCTCAAATTCCCATTAAGTAATCATGACTTAAAATAGAGTCCAGCTATATAATCTTGCATATTTCAGAGTTAAGAATGTAATTTTTATCTTTTAATGTTAATATTCTCTAAGGTTTATTTACTGTATTCTTATTTTGTTATGAGTTTATTTCAAATATTTTTTAATATTAAAGTATTTTAAGTATTTCTAGTTGCAATAAAAATATAGATATATTCAAGAAGTTATAAAATTAGGTTTTGTAATTGATCGGTATTCAAGTAAAAGGAGGAAAGCTATCAAGTAGTCATGATGAAATATTCATCAAATGTAAAATGACCTACTCATCAACTTGCCAGGTCTAACCTGTTTCTGTTTCATTTGTCTTTACAACCTTTTAAGAAGTTTATTTTGTAAACTTCTGTTTTCTCTGCTTTAGAGTTGGAAATAGTATAGAGTATAGAAAGACTTTTATTTTCTAGATTATATCTTTTCCCCCCAGCCCCAACCCAAATTGAAGAAAACTATTGGGACAACTGGATGATTTAGAAATCTATTAGCAATGGCAACAATATGAAAATTTGAAGGTATTTATGTATGGCATCCTGTAGTTTGGGTGGAAATCATTTTTTTTTCCTTTCACTTCTGCCATGTCAACTTTAGTCTCAATGTGTAGATTCCAAAATAGTATCCCAACAGATTTCTGGAGACTTTCATCTTTAACTATGTTGTCTCTCTCTTCTCTTTTTTTTTTTCTGTGTACTTTAGGATATCTGTGTGGGAACATAAGAAACTATCGGAAGGAACTAGGAAGTAAAATTGCTAAAATAGCAACCTTCATATTAGTATTATGATAACTTGAAAATTATTGGTGATATGTTTGTTATGGAAACCTTGTTAGTATTTTTATCTTTCAGAATGTTTAATATGCACATATTAGCATGTCTCTAACAACTGATGACTATAGTTTGGCTCGAGAGGCTTATATCATGTAAGCTAGTCACACCTATTTGAATTCACTTTTCTTAGTTTCTTGATTTCTTCTGGCTATTATTAGTTGGCAACAATCAAACAAATTTTGAATACCTTTTGTGAGTCTCGCACTGTGGAAATACAGGGGAAGTTTATTGTGGTTCTTACTTTAAATAGTTTGCAGTTTTATTGTGTATACAAATGTATGCATGTGAAATATACAGATTTTAAAAGAGCAGATCATTAAAGATTAGGTCATAAGGTGTAGTCTGTACATGGAAGAAGAGCTAAGTTGACTCAGAATAACATGGTTAGATTTTGAAGCTAGCCTGGATTTGAGTCTTTGATCCACCACTGACTAGCTATGTAAACTTAGTCAAGCAACTCAGCCTCTGCCACAGTTTCCTCATCTGTCAACAGTTTTCTCATCTGTCAAATGGTTATGATAATATAACCTACCTACTGTATAGTTGTGACTTGTGGCCTTCCTTTACTGGTATTTCCTGAGAAAATTAAGCCCTAATGAACTAAGCATTTGTTGTATGAATGAATACAACAGATTTTGTGGTTCTGGAATAGCATTGGTCATCAACCATCCTTGGGAGATTTGACAAAACAGGCACTCAGATCATTTTCTGTGTGCGGTGGTTCCAATGAAGGAATCTTAGTTAAGGATTAAATGAGTTAACATATAATAAATAACAGAAAACGAGGCCTGGAAGTGTTAAAACTAGTATTGTTGGACTCCAAAAAATGAAGACAGTTTAATTAATCAGAGGTGAGCGTTTTCAGGCTGAGAGAAATCAAGGGTTATGTGAAAATGTTTTTCATCTTAAGCAAATATCCAATTACTTTGTGTCTCTGGGACCAAATGGGACTGGGAAAATCAACAACATACTCACCAATCAGAAAAGCATCCAACATTTGGAAGGAGGCTCACACATAGAAAAAAGATTCTTAATAAGCATATTATCTGTATCAGAATCATCAAAATTTGCAAATATATTGAAACGATAGGAGAGAGAGAGAGTACACGTAAGAGTAAGCCATAAAAACTTCTAATAAGAAAGAGATGGCAAATGGAAATTAACCATATAGGATAAGCTGTGTAAACTGATACACCTTTTGTTGCTATGTATAAAGACAAATTATTTCACTTGGTCTTCAGTGCCATATGAGTACAATTTTAGGTAGGTTAAGTGTGAAGAACTGGCTGTTAAGTATAAAGATCGTTTGGTGACTTTGGAAAAGAG
The DNA here is from genome assembly GCF_043159975.1 of Macaca nemestrina. Lineage (NCBI taxonomy): Eukaryota > Metazoa > Chordata > Mammalia > Primates > Cercopithecidae > Macaca > Macaca nemestrina. Next base: position 82,378,070 of record NC_092140.1, read on the forward strand.
CCATTTTAATGGACAATCAGCCCACAGCACATGTGTTAGCACTCATGTTTTCTCTCTCTGACATACATACATTAGTTTCAATAAGATATTAGTAAATTTATGAGGCTTTGATACAGGTAATATGCTTCTTAAGAAGTTTAGTTTTTCATGTGTTTATTACAGTGGACTCTTAGCTCATTATCCTACTTTTAGGGTTCCTCTTCCTGGCAGTTTGTTCTGCATGTCACTGCTGTGATCATTTTCTTTCATCGGTTCCACTTGATTCCCACTAATATGTTACCCCCTCCACCCAGCCTAGCCTCTGGGACCAAGTGTGCCCTTAGGAAGGATTTAGAGTTCCATTTCAAAGCCAGGGGATTCAGCAGTAAGGGTAGTTGTTGCTAGTTCGATGCTTTATTCAGTATTTATAATTGGTATGCTACCTTATTCCAGCGATTGGTTCCCCACCTTGCACTCTCAATTCAGGTACCTGGGCTACTTACATTTCTCTTTGAAGAGTCCTTGGTTTGATAACCCTAAGCCTTTGGAGAGGGGTCTCTCTGATGTGTGACATTTGCAATTTCCTATCATTGGGATATCTGTTAATGCCTGCTGAACTTCCCTCAAACCAACCACTTGCCTAATTATTAACTATTGCCTGTCAGGGTTTTATCTGTTTTCTATTGTACCTTCTAAATTGTCCCTCACTGCTTGCTGTTGGTTTACCACCTCGCAGTTTCTAGTCCCAAATCATTATTCTTTTCGGTCCGTGGCAGGAACCTCTGGTACTACCTGGAAAATGACAACAGCAGAGAATGTAGTGTTCTTTATAAAACTTCTCTGGCACATGAAGGAGCCAGCAGAATCAGTGCCATTAAATATACCAGTTGGACCACGCATGGTGGCTCATGCCTGTAATCCCAGCACTTTGGGAGGCTGAGACAGGAGGATTGCTGGAGGCCAGGATTTGAAACTAGCCTGGGCAATACAGTGAGATGCTCCTCTTAACAAAAAATAAAAAAATTAGCCAGGCATGGTGGCGTGCATCTGTAGTCCCAGCTACTCAGGAGATTGAGGTAGGAGGATTGCTTGAGCCCAGGAATTTGAGGCTGCAGTGAGCTATGATTGCACCGCTGCACTCCAGCCTGGGTGGCAGAGCGAGATCCTGTCTCTAATCAAAAATGAAGCATGTCCATAGAAAGAAACTGAAAAATGTTAGATGAAGGCCTTTCTTTTGGTCGAGATTATAATTTAGAAATTTTAAGATGGGGTGTGGTGAGGAAAGTGAGGGAGCTTAACTGATTGGTTCTATCATCTCTGAAATGTAGGCAGAGACATTATTGAGAGTGAGATAAATTGTGATGGCTCAAAGAGAATGAAAAAGCCCTATAATGGTTTATATGGGGGAACGGATACATAGTCAACTAAGAATGAACACAAGGATTGTTGAACAGCTGTGAAATAATTTTATGTCTGGCTTCTGTAACATTTGGAGGCCTAGAAACAGACTGGCTAATAATTAGCCAAGTGTGTATATGAGATTTTATTAAAGGATTTCTTCCAGAAGGGATTAAAGGCAGTTTACAAAAATATATCCAGCATGACAAAATTAAATATATATAATGGCAAAGGAGAAAAAAGTTTAATAAGATGGAGTTCAGAATGAGGATAATAACCAGATTGCATGTGAGGAAGTTTAGAAATGGGCCATAAATTAGCCATGAGCTTTTTTCTTTCTCTTTTTCTTTTTTGAGATGGACTTTCACTCTTGTCACCCAGGCTGGAGTGCAGTGGGCGCCATCTCAGCTCACTGAAACCTCCACTCCCGGGTTCAAGTGATTCTCCTGCCTCAGCCTCCCCAGTAGCTGGGATTACAGGCACGTGCCACCATGCCTGGCTAATTTTTGTATTTTTAGTAGAGACAGGGTTTCACCATGTTGGCCAGGCTGGTCTCAAACTCCTGACTTCAAGTGACCTGCCTGCCTAGGTCTCCCAAAGTGCTGTGATTACACATGTGAGCCACTGTACCCAGCTAGCTGTGAGCTTTTTAGTAGTCAATTGCAAAGATGGAAATAATAATCAAGTGATCCCAAGCCTGTAAGATATAAAACAAATTAATTACTTAGGCAAAGCACAAGAATTGCTGGCATTGAGAAAATGTTTGCCTGAGGTCTTTTCTGGGAATTTATCAAATATTAACTTGGGGGAAATGCTTTGGGTCCAGCAGAAATAGCCCTAGGAAGAATCAGCCTTGATGATAAGAAAGTTTATAGTTGTGCTTCATTTTTTCCAGGGTTTGAAATCTATAGATGTTGTAAAGTAGGCAGAATTAGATTGGATTCGAACAACTAGAGTAAAACTGACATCATTAACAAAGCACTTAACTGTAATGTGTCACACAAATGTAATTTTATAGGAAATATTTATATATTTTAGACATTTAAAAATACTAATTTATCTCTAGTCATCAAGGAAATCCTGAGAGATATTCTGGCTTTTCTTGGACTCACCTGGGTACATTCAGATTGTCAAAACATTCTCAGATATCAAGTGTGTCAGCACAAACAAAAGGAAAGAGTAGAGAATACTTTCTTTGAAAAATATTCTGAAAGAATCTAGTTTCCAGCATATTATCTAATGCCAACCAAATGATTTGGCAAGCCTGAGAACTTGGCAGTATGCCTTAGGGTATTGGTAGATAGTGGTACAGGAGTGAGTATAACTATGTCAAACTATAAGACTGAAATTGAATTGTATTTCCAGTGAGGGAGAGAACAGTTAGTTAAATTTTTGTATTTAGGATTTTTTTTTAATTTCAAAACTTACCTTGACTGCAGTCTTATTTAATGAAACTTTGCGTTTTTGTTTTTGTTTTTGTTTTTTTTTTACATTTCCTTAGATTGATTTAGACTAGTTTTCAGTTTTTTAATAAGAAGGATTAGAAAGTATTCTTTCATGTTTTAAATGTGTTAATCATGTCAAAAACTCTTGTTTTGATTAGTTTGAGGATGGAGTACTAAACAGAAACATTACACAATCAAGTTACTAATTATTCTCAGATACTGGCTAGCCATGAAGGGTGAGGGCAACGGTGAATGGGGAATGACAAATAGTGATCCTGACTACTAAGGATCAAGTAGTGAAGGATGAGCGGATCCCTGAATTATTTTATGCTTGACTGAATGACTGAATGGTTGGACATTTGCTGAACTAGGTTCTTGAGATAGAAGTATATGATAAAGTCATGGCCCCTGCTCTGAGAGTCTACTGGGGGATTATCTAGTTTATTAGAAAATAAGCCAGTTATACTACAGTGTGGCATAACTATATACCAACCATTATCCAAGCATGGTATAAATGGTTGGTATGCTGTGGAATGGTTGGTATGCTGTGAAAATAGAGAATTGGAAACTGAATGAGACGTTTAGTTGAATTTTTAGGGAAGTTGCTCACTTGGGAAAGAGTATCCCAGGCAGAAGTAGAGAACTTAATCAAACAGCATGGTTTTTGGTTTTTTGGTTTTGGTTTTGTTTGTTTTTGAGACAGAATCTCACTTTGTTGCCCAGGCTGAAGGGCAGTGGCACCATCACAGCTCATTGTAGCCTCAACCTCCCAGTCCTCAGGTGATCTTCCCACCTCAGCCTCCAGAGTAGCTGAGACCACAGGTGCACGCCACCTTGCCCAGCTAATTTTGTATTTTTTTTTGTAGAGACTTTTTTTGGGGGGGGGGGGGGCGGGGGTTTGTCATGTTGCCCAGGCTGAGCATAGATCTTGGAAGTGGGAAGACTACATCTTCTGTATAGTAGAGGAAAGGGAGGAGTGACAGGAAGTGAGCCCAGAGGGAGAGGAAGGGGCTAGAATAGGAATGGCCTTTTGTGCTAGGATAAGGAGCTTCATATTATCCTGAAAGCTATCAGGGAACAAGGAAAGATTTTGAGTAGGAAACCTGTAGATTAGATTTGCATTTTTAGAAAGGTGAATCTGGCAGCAACTTCAGAAGGGATTAAATATGGGAACAGTGCTGTTGACAACTAGACAATCTATGAAACTGTTGTAATTAGTGGATGAGAAGTGATAGTTCTGAATGAAGGGCAGGGACAGTTGCAAAGGAAAAAGGGGGAGAATCACCTTTTAAAGTGGAAGTAGAATCTGTCTTAGCTCAGTGACAGGTGGGATATAAGTGATGATGGAAAAAAGAAATTGAAGATAATTTGTGGCTTTCTGATTAAGGCCACAGGTGTTTTGTTGTTGTTGTTCTTGTTTCCTTTTTAAATTGAGGTGACATTTAATTTATAAACAACATAAGATTAGTCATTTAAACTATATAATTCAGTAGTATTTGGTGCATTCACAGTGTTGTATAACTGTCACCTTTATCAAGTCTCAAAACATTTTCATCACCCCAAAAGAAAGTGGCAATTCCCAGTTCACTCCTGCCCCCAGCCCTTGGCACCCACCAATATGCTTTCTATTTCTATGAATTAACCTATTCTGAATATTTCTTTTTTTTTTTTCTTTTTTTTTTGAGACGGAGTCTTGCTCTGTCGCCCAGGCTGGAGTTCAGTGGTGCGATCTCGGCTCACTGCAAGCTCCACCTCCCGGGTTCACGCCATTCTCCCGCCTCAGCCTCCGGGTAGCTGGGACTACAGGCGCCCACCACCGCGCCCGGCTAGTTTTTTGTATTTTTAGTAGAGACGGGGTTTCACCATGTTAGCCAGGATGGTCTCGATCTCCTGACCTCGTGATCCACCCGCCTCGGCCTCCCAAAGTGGTGGGATTACAGGCTTGAGCCACCACGCCCGGCCCTGAATATTTCATATGAATGACATCATATACTATGTGACCTTGTATCTGGCCTCTTTCACTTAGCACGATTTTGAGGGTCATCCATACTATAATATGAATCAGTAATTTCTTTATATGGCTGAATAATATTTCATGTATGTATTTACCACGTTTTGTTTGTTTATGTGCTGATGGACATTTGGGGTGTTTTCACCTTTTGGCTATTGTGAAAGCTCCTGTGAACATTATAATGGGTAGCATCTGACTACCCATTTTCAAATATTTTGATACTATCTAAGAGTGGAAGAGTGACTTATAATTCCTTGTTTAATTTTTTGAGAAACTACTAAACTGTTTTGCACAGCGGCTATACCACTTTACACTCCCACCATTGTATGAGGGGTCCAGTTTCTTCTCATCCTCAGCAACACTTGTTATTTTCCATATTTTTCATTGTAGCTATCCTAGTGGGTGTGAAGTGGTATCTTGTGGCTTTGTTTTTTGAGACAGAGTCTCACTTTGTTGTCCACGCTGGAGCACAGTGGTAGCCTCAAACTCCTGGGCTCAAGCAATCCCCCTACCTCTGCCTCCTGAATAACTGAGACTGCAGGTGTATACCACTACGCCCCACTAATTATTTTATTATTATTATTATTACTATTTTTTTTTGAGACAGAGTCTCGCTCTTGTTGCCCAGGCAGGAATGCAATGGCGGCGTGATCTTGGCTCACTGCAACCTGCACCTCTTGGGTTCCAGTGATTCTCCTGTCTCAGCCTCCCAAGTAGCTGGGACTACAGGCACTTGCCACCATGCCTGGCTAATTTTTTTGTATTTTTAGTAGAGACGGGGTTTTGCAGTGTTGGCCAGGCTGTCTCGAACTCCTGCCCTCAGGTGATCCACCCGCCTTGGCCTCCCAAAGTGCTGGGATTACAGGCATGAGCCACCACGCCCGGCCACCCCACTAATTTAAAAAAAAAAATTTTGTAGAGACAGGGTCTCTCTATGTTGCCCAGGCTAGTCTCAAACTCCTGCCTAAGCAGTAGCCTCCCAAAGTGCTGGGATTATGGGCATGAGCCACTACACTGGCCTCTTGTGGCTTTGATTTCCATTTCCCTAATGTCTAGTGATGAGCATCTTTCATGTGCTTGTCAGCCGTTTGTATATCTTCTTAATTCCACTCCCAGGTGTATACCCAAAAGGTCTTTTCAAATTCTTTGCACATTTTTTAATTGAGTTGCATTTTTGTTGAGTTGTAAGAGTCCTTTATGTATTCTAGATACAAGTCCCTTATAACATACAATTCACAAATATTTTCTCCCACCATGCCTGACCATGCCTGACCATGCTTGGCTAATTTTTAAATTGTTTGTAGAGATGATGTTGTGCTGTGTTGCACAGACTGGTCTTGAACTCCTGGACGTAAGCAATCTTCCCTCCTCATCCTCCCAAAGTGCTGGGATTACAGGCCTGAGCCACTGCACCCGGCCAACTTTCTTAAACTATTTTTGTAAAGACTGTACCTTGGTCATGTATGATGTCTGAAGTGTCTGTTCCATTAGCTTTGTGGTTAGCAATTGTTTTGACAGATGGCCTTGAATACCTGGAGCCTCACCACCCACCTCACCACCACTTCCAAAATAAAAATAAATAAACAACACAATGGATTCTTCTAATCTTTGCTGATTGGCTCTGCACTGGGGTACTTTTTCAAAGCTTAGACAGGCTATTTACAGTCCTCTCATAGCCTGCTTAAACTGAGCCGAAAGATCAGCAAGATGTGAAAGTTTAGGGTCTTCTCAGGTCTTTTCTGAATATGCATCCTACCACGGGCATGCATGTGGCTTTCGAAATTCCCCAGTGACACATGGCAGCTTTTCAATGCACTAAATCTCCAAAGAATCTTTCTTCCCAGGCTGCAGCGTATCTTTTGTGTGCCTTAATAGTAATCTTTTGCTTCGGGTGACAGTGGGTTGTTCATTTGCTTTTCAGTGTTTTCAAAGAATGCCCTCTATATAGCCACTTTTCTGCCTTGAGAGAGTCTTAAGTTAGGTGAAAGAAAGGCAAGTGTCTTTTGTCAGGCCTGAAGGTTGTTCCCAGATAGGTCAAAACAGACAAACACAGTTCTTTGAAAATAAGATCTGCTGTGCCTTCTGCAGAACTGGAGTCCCACACTGGAAATGTGGGCTGCCATGGTCAAGATGGCCACTAAATCAGGGAGGGCACTGGGGCAAGGGCAAGTAAAAATGTCACCAAGATTTCATGTTTCCTCTTTTCTTGAGTCAGTATTCACTTAGTTGCTGTAAACCTTTGACTGTTTTCCAGCGTTCAAATGAAGTTGATTCTGATAGTTTCTTCTCATTTTTTTGTTTGTGTGTTTTTCTGGAGGAAAGAGCCGTTGGTACTCTGCTGTCTTTGCTGACATCACTCCCATGGGTGATTGTTTTGAAGAATAAATTTGATAGAAGAGTTTCTGAGTCAGAGAGAGAAGTAGATGCCAAGAGTTACAAGGGAGGTATATCTCTTGAGCAGTTTTCAAGGGAAATATTAGAATTCATATTTATGTGTTTTAAGAAGTTTTTTTTTGTTATTTGTTATAGGATTCGTGTAAAAATAATATATAACTTTTAAAGTAAATTATCAGGAAAAAAAAACCCTATGAATCTAATACCAAACTTAAAGCTAACACATCATAGTAACTTTGAAACGATATTGTATTCCTCCCAGCCCCATCCTCCACTATTCCTCCAGAGATAAGTACTAGAGTGATTTTTTTGGGGGGGGTGAGGGAGCTTATGTTTCTGTGTTTTAAAACAAAGCAGACTCCAAGGCAGCTTACCTAGATATGTACATATCCCTAGACAATGTGTTGCTTAGTTTTGTTTTATGCTTTATATGGAATCCTGTACAGTCTTGTCTGTTTTACATTTTTCACTCAGTATTGATCTAAGAGTATCCATGTTGTGTATAGCTGTACAGATGGTCTCTGACTTACCATGGTTCAACTCAAGATTTTCCAACTTTACAATGGTGCAAAAGCAATACACATTCAGTAAAAACCGTACAGCCATTCTGTTCTTTCACTTTGAGTATTCAGTAAATTACATGAGATATTCAACACTTTGTTATAAAATAGTTTTTGTGTTAGATGATTTTGCCCAACTGTAGGCTAATGTAAATGTTCTGAGCACATTTAAGGTAGGCTAGGCTAAGCTATGGTGTTCAGTAAGCTAGGTAATTAAATATATTTTAGACTGACAGTATTTTTCAACATATGATGGGTTTATAAGAACGTAACCCCATTGTAGTTAGGAGCATCTATGTTGTTCATTTCATGAATGAATGAAACTTAGACATGAATGTACCACAATTTATCTGTTCTCTACTTGATGGGCATTTAGGGTTGTTTCCAGTTTTTATGTTTTGTGAAGATGAACAATGATAGTATGAACATTTTTATGTGTGTGCTTCAGAAGATAGGTATAGTGCTTCCACTGAAATGAAATGATTGCATCATGGAAGACATACATGTTCAGCTTTACAAGATGATATCACATGGTTTTCTACAATGATTGTTCCGCTTTGCTTTCCTACCAGCAACACATAAAAAACCCCACTGATTGTTGTTTTTCCAACATTTGGTATTGTCGGGCTGCTTCAATTTTGCTGATATAATGCTTGTAAATATTAGTTCATTGTGGTTTTGATTTCAAGCTAAGCATGTTATATCTGTGTTTAACCGTTCATATTTCCTTTTCTGTAAAATTCATTTTCTCAATATTCTATTGGATTTTTTTGGATTGTACTTATTTATGGAAGCTCTTTATGTATTCTGGATACTAATTTTTTGGCTACATATATTGTCGATATTATTGCCTCATTTGTGGTATGCCTTTTCACATTCTTTATGATGTCCTTTGTTGGTTTTGTTTTTTTGAGACAGAGTCTTGCTCTGTCGCCCAGGCTGGAGTGCAGTGGCACCATCTCGGCTCACTGCAACCTCCGCCTCCTGGGTTCAAATGATTCTTCCTGCCTCAGCCTCCCAAGTGGCTGGAACCACAGGCATGTGCCATCAGGCCTGGCTAATTGTGATGTCCTTTGAACAGAAGTTCTTAACTTTAAGGTAGTCAAATTTATGAATATATTCTTTTTTTTTTTTTTTTTTTTTTTAATGAGACAGAGTTTTACTCTTGTTGCCCAGGCTGGAGTGCAATGGTGTGATCTTGGTTCAAGTGATTCTCCACCTCCCAGGTTCAAGTGATTCTCCACCTCCCAGGTTCAAGTGATTCTCCTGCCTCAGCCTCCTGAGTAGCTGGGATTACAGGCATGCACCACCATACCTGGCTAATTTTGTATTTTTAGTAGAGACAGGGTTTCTCCATGTTGGTCAGGCTGGTCTCAAACTCCCGACCTCATGGTCCACCCACCTCAGCCTCCCAAAGTGCCAGGATTACAGGCGTGAGCCACTGTGCCCAGCCTATGAGTATATTCTTTATAGTTAGCGATTCTTAGGTTTAAGAATCTTTTATTACCTCAGTGTCATCTTTTATTACCTCAGTGTCATCAAGAGAGTTTCCTATAATTTCTTCTAAAATATTGATTTTTTTGTTGAACATTTATATCTTTAATTATCCAGAATTTTAAAAATTGAAGTATAGCATACAGAAAGGAAAATGTACAAATCATATCACTTGATGAATTATTACAAAGTAATGGGTATGGAACCTCCATCCACATGGAAAAAAAAAAAAAAAAACAACTTAGCAGTCTCTCAAACCACCTGCTAAGTACTATTCTTCTCCCTAGTGATACCTCCTCTACAGACCTCTAACACTATCAGTTAGTTTTGGCCATTTTGAAATTTATATAAATGAAATTATATACTGTATATTGCTTTGTTTCTTATCTTCCTTGCTCAATACTATGTGAGATTCATGTTGAGCTTAATAGAAGTTTGTTCATTTTCATAGATATATACTATTTGTTTGTACAAGTATGCCATATTTTTCTCTATTCTGTTGATAGATATTTGGGTTGTTTCCAGTTGGGGGCTAGTATGAGTAGTGCAGCTATCACCACTCTTACATGTCTTTTGGTATGCATGTTGCATCTCTATTGGGAATATTTGTAGAAGCGGAACTGCTGATAGGTTTGTGTATGTTCGTCTTGAGTAGACACTGCCACATTTCCAAAGTGGTTGTACCTGTTTTCACTCCTACTAGCTGTGTATGTGAATGTTCCAGCTGTTCCACATTCCATCCATCTCTTAGGTTTAACCCACTTGTCAGTCTTTTCCAATTTTGGCCATCTTAGTGGTGTGTAGTGGTACCTTATTGTGGTTTTAAATTGCATTTCCCTTATTGCTATTGAGATGAGCATAGATTGATCAATAGGCAGACAGGCTATTGATCAATGTATTATTTTATAAAATGCCTGTTAAAATCTCTGGCCTATTTTTCTTTTTTATTTTATTTATGTAATTTATTTTTATTTAAAAAAAAATTTTATAGAGATGAAGTCTTGCTATGTTGCCCAGGCTGGTCTGGAATTCCTGGCCTGCAACAATCCTCCCACCTTGGCATCCCAAAGTGCTGGAATTATAGGCATGAGCCAGTGTACTCAGCCTTGCCTATTTTTCTAGTGGTTTATTTGTCTTTTTTTATTATTGATTTTAAGACTTGTTTTAATATTTATAAAATGAGCTCTTTGATGTTTAACAAAATCTCTTCTCCCCGTGTGAATTAAATTTTCTCTTATTGATGTCTTTTAATAATCATAAATTCCTAATTTTGATGTAGTTTACTTTGTTCAGCTTTTCCTTTATGGTTAATGTTTTTGTATCCTGTTTAAAAAATCTTTGCCTATTCCCAAAGTATTCTACTACTTATCTTATAGAAACAGTTTTACCTTTCACAGTTAGAGCTATAATTCTTCTGATTTTTTTTTTTTTCATGAAATGAGGTAAGGCTCAAAAGTAATTTTTTCCCCATGTGGATACGTAATTGACTCAGCACCAATATTTGAAAAGACTTTCTTTTTTTGCAGTGCTGCTTTTGTCATAAATCCATATATTTAGGGTTAATTTCATTTCTGCATTCTGTTCTTTTAATGGAATATTGCTTTGCTGACAAGTTTTGGTATCTGGGAAGGTTTCTTCACTTTCTTCTTTAAGATGCTATTGTGGGGTCTTCCATATAAATTTTATGGTTCCTCATAAAACCATTTTGGGATTTTGGTGACTACCGTTGGATTTAAGAATACTGCTGAATCTACAGATGAATTTGGAGATTTTCGATATTGAATTTCTGTGTTTATTTCAGTCTCTTTAATATAGCTCAATAAAATTCTATGTATCCTTTGTTAAGTTCTAGGTGTTTTATGTTTTTGTTTCTTTTGTAAATGGTATCTTTTTGAAAATTACATTTTCTAAGTGTTGATATATGCAGAATTCAATTAGTCATTTTGCTAAACCTTCTTATTGATTCTAACAGATTCTTTATATATTGTTTTTCTGTGTAGATAACCATAGCATCTGAGAATAATGACAGCTTTGTTTCTTCTTTTCCAATATTAGTTCTTTCTCTTCTTTTTTCTTGTTTTACTGAACTGATTAGGATAGAACTATCCAATGGAAATATAATGTTAGCCTTATGTATAATTTAAAAATGGCTAGTGGTCACAGTAAAAAAAAAAAAAAGGGGGTGAAGTTAGTTTTAATAATTTGCTTTATTTTATTTAACTCAACATTGTCATTTCAGTAGGTAATCAAAATTAATGAGATATTTTACTTTTGGGGGGGGTACTAAATCTTAAAAAGCTGGTGTGTATTTTGCACTTACAGCACATCTCAGTTTTTTACTAGCTGTATTTCCAGGGCTCAGAGCTATGTGTGTATGGCTAGTCGCTATTGTATTAGACAATGCAGGACTTCAGTTTCCAGTAGAGTGCTGATACTGCACATACTTGTTACTCATTTTGAAACAAATACTTCTGACATTTGACCATTAAAAAGGATGTGTTCTGTAGATTTTAGTAGATATCTTTTATGTTATTAAAGAAGTTTCTTTTTTTTTCTTTCGAGACAGAGTCTTGATCTGTTGCCCAGGCTGGAGTGCAGTGGCGTGATCTCAACTCACTGCAACCTCCATCTCCCAGGCTCAAGCAACTCTCAAGCCTCCCAAATAACTGGGATTACAGGCGCGCACCACTACGCCCAGCTAACTTTTGTATTTTTAGTAGAGAGGGGGTTTTGCCCTGTTGGCCAGGCTGGTCTCGAACTCCTGGCCTGAAGTGATCCGCCTGCCTTGGCTTCCCAGAGTGCTGGGATTACAAGTGTGAGCTACCACGCCTGGCCAAGAAGTGTTTTTATATGTTTAGTGTACTATGTTTTCTTCTTAACAAGAAATTTATTTATCAATTTTTTTAGCCTCTTGAAGTGATCGTTCTTGATTTTCTAATGGTAAGCTACTCTTGGATTGCTGGGATAAAGTCAACTTGGTCCTGATATCTCTTTATTCACTATTAGATTTGTTTCAATTTTGTTTTTAAGAATTTTTGCATTGTTCATAGAAGAAATGACTGGTACTTTCTTTTTCTTTTTTCTTTTTTCTTTCTTTTTTTTGAGACGGAGTCTTGCTCTGTTGCCCAGGCTGGAGTGCAATGGCATGATTTCGGCTCACTGCATCCTCCGCCTCCCAGGTTCAAGTGATTCTCCTGCCTCAGCCTCCTGAGTAGCTGGAATTACAGGCATGCATCACCATGCCCGGCTAATTTTTGTATTTTTAGTAGAGATGGGATTTTGCCGTGTTGGACAGGCTGGTCTTGAACTCCTGACCTCCGGTGTTCCACCTGCCTCGGCCTCCCAAAGTGCCAGGATTACAGGTGTGAGCCACTGCACCTGGCCAGTAATTTCTTTTTTTAACTAAGCTTTTCTGATTTTGGTTTAAAGGTTTTACTAGCCTCTTAAAATAAGCTGGTGAGTAAATAATTTTATATATATGTAAAATCTCTAGAAAAGTTTTTATACAAGAGTTTCATATTCTGTTACTTGGCAGTTTGGTAGATGGTAGAAACTTTGCATTTAAAACCTTACAGGTATTTTTTTTTTATGTATTTCCTAAGTTTATAATACTCTACCTTATTGTAAGCATTTACAATAATGTAAGCATTTAAGCTATACAATTCCTTCTGACTACATTCATAGCATATTTTAGAAATCTGCATTTCTTTTTCATTCTAAGTGTCTTAAATTTCTATTAAGATTTATTTTTTGATCCACATATTTAAAGTGCTTTGAAATTATCCAGTGTAGGTGCTTTTATGCTTTGTCATTTTGTTAGTGAATTACACATTAATTAACTGCATAGTGTTCGGCAAACATAGTTGTATGAACTGATTCTTTTAAATGTATTTGGTCTTGCTGTATGGTTTAGCACATGAATAGTTTATATAGATCGTCCATGTATGCTTATAATTCTTTAATTCTGAGGCTGAGGATTCTCTGTGTGTCCATTCAGTCAAGCTTTTAAATTGCTTTAATTAGATCTTTAGTATCTTAACTGATTTTGTCTGCTAGACCTAACAATAATACAGAGATTATTTGATACTTAGAGTTCTATCAAATTTTGCTTTGTCTATTTATATGTATTCAGTGCATACAAGTTTAGAATTCTTATATCTTCTTGGTGCATTGAAGCTGTTATGTCATGATTCTCTTTAACCCTAATGATGCATTTTGCTTAGATTTATTTTGTCTTACATAACAAGGTTATTACATCTTTCTTTGGTTAATGTTGCCAATGGTATCTTTTTTTCTACTTCCACTTTCCATTGTTTAGCATTTGCATGCCCTTATATTTTAGTGTGTTTCTTGTAAATATCATATAGTGGATTTTTTTTTGTGGGGGTGACATTTAAAATATTCGGTGAGTCTTGTCTGTTTATATTTATTTTGATTATGGATCTGAATTTCTTTATTCTATCCCTGTGCTTCCTGTTTGTCCTGCTTTTTCTATGCTTTGCCCTCCATTCTTGCCTTATTTTTTTAGATTAAGATTTTTGTTTTGGTTTATTTACATTTTCTTTTTCATCTTTTCTGGTTGGGGAGCTATGTATTTTATTAATGTTCCCTTAGTTTATACTTTTGTCTAATCCATCTAACAAAATCTAAAATTAATCCAGATCTTAAAACCTATCCCCCTTGAAAAAACACAGAAGCCTTACAGCAGTTTAACACTAATTACCCTAACCTTACCCACTACCTACAATTTATATGATATTCTTATCCATAATTTTAACTTTTTAAAAAATAATTCTACAAATTTGACATTATTTTATATAGTTAATGTTTGTTTAGATCGGCCCTTGCATTTACCAGTTTCTTTGCATACTATTCTTTCTTGTAACTCAGACCTTTCTAATGGAGTATTTTTCTTCTTCCTAAAGAATATTTTTTTGGGAGTTCCTTTAGTGAATGTCAAATGGTGGTAAACTTTTATGTTTATCTGAAAAATGCCTTTATTTTATTCTAGTTCTAGAAATATCTGGGTACCCATTTCCAGGTTATTCTAGTCATCGGTTCTCTCTGAACTAGTAGGACATTTTTGAAATGTCTTTCTAATGAGAAAGGTAATCTAGAGGTCTAATATTTGTTATGTATGGGATTAATTTAAAAATCTTACTGAAAACGCTTTTAATAACCTTGTACAAAGTTTGTGTTACACTGAAAGAACTGCTATACATTTAAAGACTGAAATATGACTAAAAACTTTCCATACACACATGATGATTGCTTTTAGGTTTGTAGCTGGAGTCACTATTTATAGGGCCTATTGTTTGTGGCTTTGAGTTTCATTTACTTATACTAAGCACTCATTTTTCAGAAAACTTGTGTTTTGTTAGTTCTTGGTGATGGAGGGCAGCGTGCATTCTGTTCTTTAAAACTCTTTTCTGTGCCGGGCGCGGTGGCTCACGCCTGTAATCCCAGCACTTTGGGAGGCCGAGGCGGGCGGATCACAAGGTCAGGAGATCGAGACCACGGTGAAACCCCGTCTCTACTAAAAATACAAAAAATTAGCCGGGCGCGGTTGTGGGCGCCTGTAGTCCCAGCTACTCGGGAGGCTGAGGCAGGAGAATGGCGTGAACCCGGAAGGCGGAGCTTGCAGTGAGCCGAGATCGCGCCACTGCACTCCAGCCTGGGCTGGGCCACAGAGCGAGACTCCGTCTCAAAAAAAAAAAAAAAAAAAAAAAAAACTCTTTTCTAACTATTGTCTTGATTGGAGTCAGCTTAAGTGGATATGTACTATTATTGCTGCCTGCCCCTTATTGCTTCTATAATATGGTAAAAGAAAGAGGATGGACTCCAGTACTCATTGACTCTTTATGTGTCACTCATCTTACATACTGTACATATCTATTTTTTTTTTTTTTTTTAGTTCTCACTACATATAATCCCACCTTACTTTCATTTTGTAAATGAGGAAATTGAGTTTGAAAGTTAAGTGACCTCCTGAGTTATACAAGTGTACAAGTGTTGGGACTAGGAGTCAAAACACAGATGCTCATGTATTTTCTACAATTCCAGTGTTATGAGTTAAAATATTTTCTGGTAATCAGTCCTTTATATGCAGCCCAGTAGGCAGATGGGATACTCACCTGTGTGACTTGAGGTTCGATGTGGGAAACAGCCTGTCAACTAATGATACTGCTGTACTATTATTCTGTGGTGCTGCATATGTACTATTATTCTGTGGTGTGGCCTATAATTAGATTTACTTCTAGGGTTTGAGTTGGGCCATAAATTGTTAAATATGTTTATCATGAATATTAGTTGTACCTTTAATAATTTCCATCATTTCCTGCCTTCTCCAACCATATCTCCCATTCTAGTCTAACATGATAATAATACACAGCTATGCATTTTTCCTCTTCCAGACTAAGTAAAGTAACGTGTATTTATGTGCTCACATTCAGAGACATTATTTACCTCTGAATTGGGAAGCACTATTATTTATAAAGTATATAGGATGGGCTAGTATGGGAAGGGAGGAAGGACTGTGTTCCCTTGCTTGTCAACAAGAAATTAGTATATTCTTCATAGCCTTAAAGGGTTTTACAGTAAGAAATGGAAATCTTGTTACTGTAGAGACTAGAGATTTTCGAGGGTTTTTTTTTTTTTAGCATTCCCATAGTTGAACTGTAGATATAATTTCAAACTCTTAGGCTACTCAAACCTCAAAACATTCAGATACTTTTTGTTTTGAGGGTTTTTAAAAAACTTGTTCCTACTCTTCTCAATTTCAAACTTTGTGATAGTATGTATGTCTGTTTTATTTGTTAGCAAATTTTGTAGCTTTTTATTCTGTTTAATGCTTTTAAAAAGGGCCAAGATTCGTGTATACCTGTGTGTTCAGCTTAAGAAAAATTAGGTTATAAATGAAATTATATGGAATATTATATGAATAAAATTGTACTTAAGAGCCCTGGTTGCATTCGTAAAAATATCCTAGAAGGATAAATGGACCATTTTTTAATAAAAAGGATACGTTGTGTTAGCGCCATCTACTGTTAGGTCAGAATAATTACTTCCTGGTGTACATTTGGATTTTTTCCAGTGGCATATTCCAAGTCTGGCATCTTTCTGCAGGTCCTTTAACTTAGTTGACCAGTCTGTAGAATGTGGGCGTTTCGGGTTATTCAAATAATATCCTGTCTATGTTCAGGGTCGGCCAATTTTTGTAGATGTTGTTTCATAATTAATTTTTTCTTTGAGACGAAGTCTCGCTCTGTTGCCCAGGCTGGAGTGCAGTGGCGCGATCTCAGCTCACTGCAAGCTCCGCCTCCCGGGTTCACGTCATTCTCCTGCCTCAACCTGTAGCTGGGGCTACAGGAGCCTGCCACCACGCCCGGATAATTTTTTTTTTCTTTTTTTTCTTTTTTTTCTTTTGGTATATTTAGTAGAGACGGGGTTTCACCGTGTTAGCCAGGATGGTCTCTATCTCCTGACCTCATGATCCACCCGCCTCGGCCTCCCAACCTGCTTGAGCCACCACGCCCGGCCCATAATTATTGTTAAAGTAGCAACGGCAAATTTCCTACAATTTTCTTGATAGTTCATGATTTTAAAATAAAGCTAGCTGATTGTGCTAGCTTTTTACAAAGCATCCTTGTTTTAAAATTTGCTAATTGATAATTGTTATAAAGACTGAGAGATTAAAGTTGAACATCGAATTGGTAGCTGAAAGACTGTCTAGAGAAAGCTATATCTCAGTATGTTGCTTGTTAATTCATTGAATGTCTAACTCTGTATCGTACACTATTGAGTGTATTGGTAATTTAGGGGAAAACCTATATCTAAATAATAGATATAGGTTTTTTCTTTTTTCTTTTTTTAATTTCTTAATGGAAATAATATTACAAAAATAGTTTTATATAATGTACTGATTAGGAATATAAGCTTTACAGTTAGACTCTCTTGAGTTTAAATACTGGCTTTAGCACTTGTTGCATTTGTGATCTTGGGATACTTGTGAAGTATAACTGTTATCTTTCTAAGGCGCTTGGAGTAACATCTGGCATGTTAGTAAGCACTCAATGAATGTTAGTTGCTATCATTAATATTTCAATCATTGTTTACATATCCAAAGTGAACATAATGTTTCAGTAACTATATTTTTAACTTAGTGACTAATAACTTCTTTGGTAATGAAACCTATAATATTTGACATAAAATATGTAGCTTAAGAATATAAACGTTCAAAATGTTTACTGTTTGTTTCTGCATATCATTTAGAGTAAAGGGTAGTATGGTAGAGCAGAAACAACAAAGTTGCGTCTTCAGTCTCAGCTCTGTCAGTTTCTAGCAGTGTAACTTGAGGTTAATTATTTAACCTCCCTACTGGGTTTTTTGTTGTTGTTTTGTTTTGAGGTGGAGTCTCACTCTGTTGCCCAGGCTGGAGTGCAGTGGCGTGATCTTGGCTCACTGCAGCCCCTGCCTCCCAGGTTCAAGCGATCCTCCGGCCTCAGCCTTCTGAGGAACTGGGATTACAGGCGTGTGCCACCATGCCTGGCTAATTTTTTTTTGTATTTTTAGTAGAGATGGGGTTTTGCCATGTTGGTCAGACTGGTCTCGAACTCCTGGCCTCAGGTGATCCACTTGCCTCAACCTCCCGAAGTGTCTGGATTTATAGGCGTGAGCCACTACGCCTGGCTAACCTCTCTAAAGCTCAGCTCTTTGCCTGAAAATGAGTTGTTTTGAGGGTTAAATTATATGATGTATGTATAAAGTCATTCTTGGCACTTAGTAGAGTAACAGCATAAATGTTAATTATTTCATAACATACTGCAAATTTACTAACATGCACGTGTTTCTATAATTTTGCTTTCTATTACTTATACTAAAAGTAAAAGATATTAGGCACCCTTTACATTTGAAGGGCTGATGGAGTTTGAGAAGGAACAAAGGAATTGTGACGTCTTAAGAAGTATAATTGAAGATGGAATATAAACTTGAAGGTTCTTTTTTTGACTGGGAATAATGGTTCAGTCAGTAATATTTGTATGTGATTGCTCAGTATACAGAATTTTTTTTTAATTCAAAGGAGGAATGCTTTCTACACTGGACCCAATTCCACATCCCCCGCCGACTTTGTTATTGCTATAATTTTTTCGGTAGTGTGGCCTACTGCACATTCTAGGAGGACATAAAGAGGATGAAATCTACTTGTGGATTATTAGAAATATTTGTTGATTTCATGTTATCTACCAGCATCATGGACCACAGCTGTAGATCTATCCAGCCTTCAGGGTGGGTGGAGTTAGGTGGGCTGTGTTGGTAAATGATCAGCACCAAGTACTGTTCCTGAGCATCGTCGATGCTTATAAATATTTGAATGAACAAATGAAAGTGTCTGCATCATGGTTATTATACTCACTGAGGCTAGTGTTCTCATCACACACTAATTTAAATTTCTGTGTCAACTGGTAAATAGCTCATTCCTTCCTGAGTTCTCTGGGACTTTGCTTCATCAGGATATATCATCTCTTGTTTAACGTTTTCCACTTTATTGACAACCTAAGTGAACCAGAACCACCCACCCCTCGCCAGTTACCTGTCTTCCTCATTACGCATTCATCTACACTGCTGTGGCGTGGCTGTTCCTTTTTCCTTACCACCTCCCACACCAAGCTTTTTCTGCAGATGTCACCAATGACTTCCTAACTGCAAAGGTTCAAGTCCCGAGGAGCCCATTTCCATCCTGCTTGTCTCATTTGATCTCTCTGTATCTTTGACATTGCTGCCTGTTACTTCCTGAAGTGCTCCTCTGTTGGCTCCATTGCACCAGTCTCCTGGTTCTCCTTCTATTGCTTGGCCTTCTCCTTTTCAGTCTCATTTACTGTTTGTTTGGATTCTCTCCCCCACTCTCTTAAACATTGATGTTTCCCTAGGTTCTGTTGCTTGGCCTTCCTACTTTTTACCGTAGGTTTTCTTTGTACTCCAGCGACCCTACCCTTATCCTGATAATTGGGTGCCTCCACTTGAGATTTATCTGTGGAACCCAATTCAGCCACTGATAACACAAGGGGAAAAGGTTGTAGGCGGCAGCCCCCCATAATCTCTAACACCTGTTACGCATGAAAGCTTCACTGAGTAAGCATACAATCTATGTAAAACAAACAACCAAAAAACAAACATTTATGTAAAAGGAGTGTGGTTAGTATGGAAACTTGGCCTCAAGAAGTGTCTTCTAACCCCTGTCCCTGGACTCCTTTGTAGAAATTCTGGAGCTGCCCGGAGTGTCTTCAATTTCCCTGCACACATCTCTACTTGGATGTCTCCTCCAAACAGCCTCTTATTTATTCTTGCTTTCATATAATCCACCCCTCCTGTATTCTCTCACAGTTACTAGTACCAACATGTACTCTACCTTAAGCCCAAACCCTGCATCATCCTAAATTCTACTTTATTCTCAACAGCTGGTCCTGGGACGGCTGCTGCCTTAATCGCTCATCTGTGAGAGAGTTTCCTATATTATAATTATTTGATTCATGTCTATTTCTTTCATTAGAATCTTTATGTCCCAGGCACCTACAATTTTTTTTTTTTGAGACGGAGTCTCGCTCTGTCGCCCAAACTGGAGTGCAGTGGCCGGATCTCAGCTCACTGCAAGCTCCGCCTTTTGGGTTCACGCCATTCTCCTGCCTCAGCCTCCCGAGTAGCTGGGACTACAGGCGCCCGCCACCTCGCCCGGCTAGTTTTTTGTATTTTTTAGTAGAGACGGGGTTTCACCGTGTTAGCCAGGATGGTCTTGATCTCCTGACCTTGTGATCCGCCCGTCTCGGCCTCCCAAAGTGCTGGGACTACAGCCTTGAGCCACCGTGCCCGGCCGCACCTACAATTTTTATAGTGTTGTGTTCAACTAATATTTTATATGTAAAAATGAATTTATTAGCAATCAGTAATTACCAAGGAATTAATAGCGTTACCCTGTTGTTTTAAAAAATTGCCCAAACCATAAAACAATTGATTTTCCAATCTTAATTTGTTAATGTTAATGAATGTTAAATTAATGCTGTATTAAAAGGAAATACTTTTACGATCTTTGTCTTTTACGGTTGTTCAATGTAAAGGAAATTTTTTTTTAGGTACTGTTGATACATTTTGGAACTTGTACACATCTTATATATTCAGTTTTAAAAAAGATCCAAACTTCTTATCAGTCTTGTTATGAACCCTATTTTTCAAATTTAATGTTTCTCAGTATTTATTTATTGAATGCTCTCAAATGGTGGCTTAATAGTTTCATGTTTGTTAAATACAGAGCTGTGTCTTCCATTTGCTATTTTTGAAAGAAAATTTTCACTTTATACAGCAGTCCTTGATATGGCCAGCCTAGAATCATAGACTTTTTCCATTTTAGTCCTAAATAAATAAGAGGATGGCGTGCTGTAGATTGTGAATAGTAACAACCTATTTACCTGATTTTTCATTGGTTTGAGTATTTGATACAGAGAAATTGAAGCTTAAACTTTTATCTAATCTTGTTTTAACCTTCTGAGAAGACTGTGTGTCCTTAATGACTCAGATTTAGCATATGACTGATGAGTTGTCTCAGTTGGTGGCCAGTACTTATTTTTTGTCTTATTAGGTTGAAAGCTATCTCTTCTTAAGAATGCTGGTGTATGTGGCTGGTAACAGCTTGCCATTTTTGTTTAGTCACTTTTACTTTCCTGAAATCCAGGAAGCCAGATAATTAAGTTTTAAGGATTATATGATATACAAGTCAATAATTTTCTAACATGATCTTAAAAGCAGAGTATATTGCTTTGGTACAGTAGCTTTATGAGATCTTTTTGAACTGTTTAGAGCAGGGGTGTCCAATCTTTTGGTTTCTCTGGGTCACACTGGAAGAAGAATTGTCTTGGGCCACACATAAAATACACTAACACTAATGATGACTGGTGAGCTCTAAATAAATAAATAAATAAATAATCACAGAAAAATCTCATAGTGTTTTAAGAAAGTTCGCGAATTTGCGTTGGGCCACATTCAAAGCTGTCCTGGGCCATGCCTGTGGGTTGGGCAAGCTTGGTGTAGAAGTTGGTTTTGATTCTTCGAGTTTCTAGCCTGTGTACTAAAGGTTAGGGTTGCTGAATCTAGGTACACAGATGCATTTCCCATTCATAGCCTAGTTCTGGTGTTTTTTAGAATCAGTCACTCTTGTGTAGTTTATTTCATTGGATCTGCGCATAGAGCTATCTAGGACCAAGTAAGAGGGCTTAATATTTTTTCACTCAGTAATATTCAGAGACCCATAATCTTTGATGATGGAGGATAGAGAACGTGACAGTACCTGTGTGTTTGTTTATATACAGACATAGCAAAAATTCATTAATCTTGTTTCTTTTGGTTCACTGCCAGAAATCCCTACCTGGTGCTGTTTATAAAGACAATTAGTGTCCATGTGTGCATACTGGGCTCTCTTGATGGGTGGAGTCCATAGTGGGAAAACCAGATACCGTGGTAGAGTGTGGGAAACTAATTGTGAGTTTTCCATAAATAGTTTGATGTTGGCTTATGTTTTGGAATGTGGTGTAAATTTACTATCATTGGCTCATTTTAATTATGTAAAGAATTGTTATACATGAAAAATGTGAAAAAATTCAAATACCCCGTTATTTTACCTTCCCCCGCCCCAAATTTTGAGCTTCTTATTTATTTTATTCTTTGTAGAAACAATAAAGCATATACACTCTGGCATCAGACTCCCAGGTTCCAAGCCTGACAAAAAATTAACTTATGCCTACGAACTTGGGCGTGTTATTTAGTCTTTCCGTGTCTCAGTTTTTCTGCCTATAAAATGGTAAAACAGAGTTAGAGTTATGAGGATTACATGAGGTAATATACATATAAAGTACTTAAGTACTTAGTGTGTGGAGTTCACACACTAATTATCAATTACTAATTGGTAATATTATTCTACATGCATTATTTTTCTGTATAAAACATACAGAAATGTAAGTAAATTTTAAATGTGAGTAAATTTTAGTATTTCTTGTAACTTAAGGCTTGCAGAATTTTCTGGCATCTCTAAGAGAATGTTGTGATTTAACTGTTTAAGTAATTTGAAAATAGTTCTGGTTTTAAATTTTCTCCTAGTTTTCCCAAGGAATCTGTAGAAATTATTTTACTTTATTATTATTATTATACTTATTATTTTACTATTTACTTTTTATATAAGGAATTTACTTTAAAATAGTGTTAATATTTCTGTATTCTTCATGGTCTCTTCTTTTGTCTCCTAAGGAGTAATATTTAAATCTATTAGCAGACCAGGCGTGGTGGCTCACGCCTGTAATCACAGCATTTTGGGGGGCCGAGGTGGGCGGATCACTAGGTCAGGAGTTTGAGACCAGCCTGGCCAACAAGGCAAAACCCCGTCTCTACTAAAAATACAAAAGTTAGCCAGGCGTGGTGGCATGTGCCTGTGAGCCCAGCTACTCAGGAGGCTGAGCCAGGAGAATCACTTGAGCCCAGGAGGCGGAAGTTGCAGTGAGCTGAGATCACACCACTGCACTCCAGCCTGGGCAACAAAGCAAGACTCCATCGCAAAAAAAAAAAAAAAAAAAAAAAAAAAATCTATGAGCACATTTGATAGGGAAACCTCATATGATCTAAGGGTTCATGCAAGGCTCACTTCGGGAAGGAACTTCCTAAGATCCAAAGAGTGATCAGAGTTATTAACTAGAAAAGGTGTGACATGGAAGGACATGCCTTTCATGCAGAATTAGACCTTTAAGTGCGCAGAGATGGAAGGTGCCATTATTATATATAAATAATATCCATTGTTTCAGGAAGAATAATGGATTCTTATTTTTGTAGTGATTGTATTTTATTGTTAAATATATTCCATCTGCAGCAATCTTTAAATTTTTAAAATCAATCAGTGACTAGGAGAGTCTGATATAGTCTTAGTAAAATCTTTGTGTTTAAGAAAATATAGGCCGGGTTGGCCAGGCGCGGTGGCTCACGCCTGTAATCCCAGCACTTTGGGAGGCCAAGGCAGGTGGATCACTTGAGGCCAGGAGTTGGAGACCAGCCTGGCCAACATGGTGAAACCCTGTCTCTACTAAAAATACAAAAATTAGCCAGCTACTTGGCAGGCTGAGGCACGAGAATCACTTGAACCTGGGAGGTGGAGATTGCAGTTAGCTAAGATCGTGCCACTGTACTCCAGCCTGGGCAACAGAGCAAAACTCTGCTCAAATTAAAAAAAAAAAAAAAAAAAATGTACAAGCCAGGCGTGGCAACTCGTGCCTATAATCCCAGCACTTTGGGAGGCTGAAGCAGGAAGATTGCTTGAGACCAGGAGTTTTGAGACCAGCCTGGGCAGCATATCAAGACCCCCATCTCTACAAAAAATAAAAAAATTGGTGGCATACACCAGTAGTCCTAGCTACTTGGACTGCTGAGGCAGGAGGATCATATGAGCCCTGGAGGTTGAGGCTGCAGTGAGCCATGATCATGCCGCTGTACTGCAGCCTGAGTGACAGAGCAAGACCCTGTCTCTAAAAGAAAAAGAAAATATAAAAAGAAATTTGATTTTTAATGTAGATTGTAATTACTAACTATAGAAAACAGCCATCATAAAATTTCCCTTTGACTCATAATTGACTATGATTTTTAAATTAGAGGTTGACTTCAAGCATAAGATTTATTTTTCATAATTCAAGGGTCAGATCGTGCAGTTTATGAATACTCTTGATGACTTTCTTTTTATAAAATAGAGCATATCATCCCTGTTTTTGTATATTGATACTTTTTATTAGATGATAATCAACAAAAAGAAAAAAAATCACTTAATTATTTATTCTGTTTATTTCAAGTTACAAATAATTTATATAATTGTTGACTGATACAGTACTAATGATTCTGTTTTGTAATAAACATAACGTATTTTTTATATTTAAATTCCTGGATACAGCACAAGTTTCCCTACAGTTTGTATATAGCGTATATAACTATTAAAGTAGAAAGTTAGATAGACTGGGAGTAATACTTAATTTATGTATTATATCAATAATCACATCTCAGCTAATACTTGAAAACTCTATATCCCTTAAGATGTCAACAGTTTTTATTAGAATATGAGTTTTTATTAATTATAATCCATGTAGCCCCCACCTAATGTGGGATACCAGTGCCTCTTCCAAATAGTTTTTGGAGTCCCCAGAGTATATCATATGGGTTCATGCAGATGTCTGGGTGTCAACCACATGGCATTAATTTTAATTTTTTTCTTCTGGCCATGTGCTAACAGCACACATGTCATGTTCACTGGAGACTGCCACTTTTGTTGGGCTTTGTTGCTGATCTTTCCTTAGAGGGACTGTCTGAGCTGGATCACTTAGTGCTTTTTAGGACTTTTTGGTGGCGCTGTCTAGTCTGGGAGTTTTATTTGAGGAAATATTTTTCACTATTATATTGATTTAATTTTATATGATGGCAATATAGGACTATTCAGATTTTATGTCTCTTTGTTTCAGTAAGTTATATTTTTTCTATTTAACCATTTAATCTATATCTCTTAAATTATGGTTATATATATTTTTTTCAATCTTGATATTGCTTATTTCTTCGTTCTCTTTTTTCTTGATTAAATTATACTGGAGGCTTGCCAGTTTATGATCTTTTTCATACAGCCAAGTTTTGGCTTTGTTGATCTTCTAATATATGCTTGTTTTCTATTTCAATGGTTTTTGCTGTTGTCTTTATCGCCTTTCTTGAACTTTTTTTTTTTTGCTTTTATTTTGTTTGTTTCACCTCCCCCCCCTGACTAGCCCACCCTACCAGTTTCCTTGAAATCCTTATCCCAATAATCTTTAGCCTTTATTCTAATGTTCAAGACTATACATTTCCTGTAAGTGCAACTTTAGATGCATCCTACAGTTTTGATATATACTACATTTGTCATTGTTCATTTCATTCTTATAATTAAAAAGAAAACTACTTTTGTGATGTTGCACCCTTTGGATTATCTTTTTCTATTACAAAATTTCTTTTAATTTTCTAAAGTTTAGTTTTTAAAAAAGATCCAACTTGTATATTTTCTTACTAATTATACACATTTTCCATCTCATGATTTATACCATTCTGCTTTTATTTAATTCCTTTCACTTGGTTTTTTTGGTTGAATTTATCATTCTCTTGTCTACCTTCTGGAACAACGTTGCAGACTGTTTAAATAATAGAAAAACAAATAAAGAATTGTAGATTTCTTTTTGTTTCCCGCCCCTTCCCCACGTCTGCTCCAATAAGATAGTATATTTCTAGGGCTAGAGTAAAATATCTAAGATATAAATTGCAGGAAATACGATGAGACCTTATTGTACTGGGAATGAAAAAGTTGTCAGACATCTCATTTCTACATTTCTGAGACTTCCTGATACCTGCTTGCCTGGGTTTTGGTTTGCTTGTCTGGTTAGTTTTTCTTCCCTTTCCTCTCCCTCCCTCCTTTCACTCTCCTCCTGTCCTCCTTCCCCTACCTCCCTTTCTTCATCTCTCCCTCCTTCCTCCTTCTTCCCTCTATTCCTATTTTTATCCCTTCCTTCATCCTTTCCTTTCCTCCTCTCCTTCCTTCCATTCTTGCGTCCTTATTGTTTTTTCACCCCGACATAAGTGTTTCAAAAGTTGGGAAAACCCTTACTAGATCTTCCTGATTTTGGGATCAAGACAAAATGATCTGTAGAGGTCATATGTCATTTACTTGTCGCACTCTAAGAAAACCTAAAGAAAATCACCCATGCCTTTTAAAATGCTGAAAACATAACAAATCACTATATTCATAGTATTTTTGTTCTCTTTGAAGTGATGAGTTATCATAAATAAATTGGACACTGCCCCTTTAAGTAGAAACTGCCTCAGGGGACCGATGGAACTTTGGGGCTACTTCCTGAAGCACTTGTTGGTCCACCAGGAGTGTCAGTTGGGCCTGGGTGAGAAGAGAGGCCCAAGAAAGCCACCATTGTCTGTAGCATGAAGCTTTTCCTATAGTCTAGTGATAATCCTGCTGTGAGTACTTCACTGTCATTCAAATAATTGTGGAAGGAATTGTCTCTCAGTTGTCCTAAGTCCTGCCTAGTACCTTGGAAGGCAGTTGGTTTCTCAATACCCATTTTGGATGGTGAAATTAGGTTCAGTTCTGCCATTTTAGTTTTTTGCTTTGTTTTTCCTAGCTAGAAAAATTTTAAAGCTATTTTAAAAACCCCTTGGAGGATTATTTGGAGATCATGATAGAAATTTTTTCCTTTACTGGTTAACTGAGATGAATTATATAGTCCTTTTTTAGCTTAAGATCTTTAAACATTTAGTTGCATAACAGCTTTTCAATTTGTTCGATTCCTCAGTTGAAGCCATTACGCATTGACTTAAAATTGTAAAAGACTGAGTATTATACTGAGCCTTTCTATCAGAAAACATTAGTTTAGTTAGTCTATAATTAAAGATGATGTTAGCTGTACTTTAGTTTGTCTTAGGAATAGAGGTCCTTAAATTATATGTAAACCATCAGTTGCATGGTTCTTTTGAAATGTGGATTTTTCTGAATGCTTAATAAAGCTGACCTGACTCTAGCTTAATGATTTAAAAATATATACATCTATGCTAAATATATACACATAGACATACATACATATGCACTGCTTCTACTGTTTCTGTAACTTAAACTGATTTGCATGCTGACAAAATTACTCATCCAGTTGTACAGTTTTATTTTTATTTTTTATTTTTAGAGTCAGAGGTATTGCCCTGTCACCCAGGCTGGGAGTGCAGTGGCATGATCTTGGCTCACTGCACCCTCGACCTCCTGGACTCAAGCAGTCCTCTTGCCTCAGCCTTCCAAGTAGTTGGAACTACAGGTGTGTGCCACCATGCCCGGCTAATTTTTGTATTTTTTGTAGAGATGGGTTTTCACCATGTTGCTCAGGCTGGTCTCAAACTCCTGACCTCAAGTGATCCACCTGACTTGGCCTCCCAGCATGCTGGGATTACAGGCGTGAGCCATTGTGCATGGCCTCCAGTTGTATAGTTTTAAATGAATGTAAAATACTTGAATGATTGGCAAATTTAATATTATTTAATAAATTTAATATTTTAAATAAATCTAAAAATGCATTAATTAGTTTGAATAAAAGATATACATTGGGTCTGAAATTCCAATTGAGAAATTTTATACTTAAATAAAAATTCTTGAATCTTAAAGGAGAAATAAGGCTGGGCATGGTGGCTCACACCTGTAATTCCAGCACTTTGGGAGGCCTAGGCAGGAGGATCACTTGAGGTTAGGAGTTCAAGACCCACCTGGGCAACATGGCGAAAACCTGTCTCTATGAAAAATATGAAAATTAGCTGTGTGTGGTGGTGTGCACCTGTAGTCCCAGCTACTTGGGAGGCTGAAGTGGGAGGATCAGTTGAGCCTAGGAGGTCGAGCCTGCGGTGAGCTGATATCAAGCCACTGCCCTTCAACCTGGGTGACAAAGTGAGACACTGTCTCCAAAAAAAAAAAAGAGAGAAATAAGCTTTTTACCTAAATTAACCCTTGCATATGATGGCAAAATTTTCTAATTCTTTTATCACTAAAAGTTTATCACTAAACTAATTAGTCCATTATTTAAAAATTCAAATTTCTTTTTGATTTATGGGTTTCTGAAGTATTTGTAAACTTTCTAGTAAAATAATCATGAAATTTTAGAGCAAGAAAGGAACTAAAAATAGCATTTGATTACTAATAGTCAAATGATGTTTGTTTTTATAACCATATAGATGTAAATGGAAAGATTGTTTTTTTAAAAGAACATTGAAATAACTTAGATTTTAGTTGTTGATCTTAACAGACAACCGGGAGTTAAGAGTAATTTTTGGCTGGTCTGAAGGGAGTGAGTTATCTCAACTGATTGTTCACAGTCAGTTACAGATTAAACTCCTTGTTTTACTCTTTCCCACTTCTCACTACTGCACTTGACTAGTCTTAAAAAAAATAAAAATAAAAATAATTTTTAGAACTGACTGTGATGATTTAAAAAAAAAAAGACTTTTTTTTTTTTTTTTTTTTTTGAGACAGGGTCTCGCTCTGTTGCCCAGGCTGGAGTGCGGTGGCATGATCTCAGCTCACTGCAACCTCCACCTCCTAGGCTCAGGTGATCCTCCCACCTTAAAGATTTAATTAGAAATTTATTTAATGAAAACTTTGGAAGATACGAGAAATTAAAAGAGAAATGCCTAATAAATCTGTGTACCAAAGGCACTGGATGAAGGATAAAGAAATTATATATCAGATGCATGTGATTGTAATATATATAGATATAGTTTTATATCTGTGTATATTTAAAACATATAGTATATAATGTATATATGGACATGTATATATGTAAATGTGTGTGCTTTTAACTAAAATTATACTTTAGTGAATATTTTAAATCTGATAGCATACCCCTACCTGAGAGACACTTTTCTAGAGGAAATTATATCTAATTGCAGGGACATTTAAGAAGAAACCTAAGAAAAGCCATTTATTTTATTAAGAAAGCCGAAAGGGAGAATGGAGTAACTTTAGAAGGGACTGTGATAGAGCTTTCACATATGATGCTTAATTAAAACAATGAAATTTAAAGCAAATCAACTTGCAAATCTTGTTTCTTGAATTTTATTTTTTAATTTCTTGTTTTAAACCACATTCTGAAAGCATCTTGAATTTTCTTTAATCTTACATTTTTCTGAGTTTACTTAAGGATTTATAGATAATACTGATATCCTTGTATCTCCTGTAGCCATTTAGTGGATTATTTGGACATTCTAACTTATGGACAGGAAAGATAAAAGATTATTAAAAAATTATTTGCATAATCATTATCCCTGATAAACCTTTTTGTTTTATACTTTTTTCTGTTAATGCCAATCCTGAGTCTTTGTAGCAAGACTTACGCTATAAAAATAAATACTTAGCAAAGTTGTTGATACGGTTTGACCGTGTCACCACCCAGATCTCATCTTGAATTCCCACTTGTTGTGAGAGGGACCTGGTGGGAGGTAATTGAATCATGGGGGCAGGTCTTTCCCCTGCTGTTCTCATGATAGTGAATAAGTCTCATGAGATCTAATGGTTTTAAAAAGAGGAATTCCCCTGCACAAGCTCTCTCTCTTTGCCTGCTGCCATCTATGTAAGACGTGACTTGCTCTTCCTTGACTTTTGTCATAATTGGGCTTCCCCGGCCATGTGGAACTGTGAGTCCAAGTAAACCTCTTTTTCAAATGGCCCAATCTCAGATCTTTATCTGCAGCATGAAAATGGACTAAAGCAATTATACAATTATATGTGGAACTTATTTCGAGAACAGTTTGAGGGATAGAAGGTATGTTCAAAAATAAACACCTGAAAACAAAAAAAATTGCCTTTCTTCAAGATTAGGTCGTGGCTCACTGCAGCTTTGACCTCCCAGGCTCAGGCAAAGGCAGTCCTCCCATCTCAACCTCCAGGGTAGCTGGATCTACAGGCACATGCCACCACAACTGAATAACTGTTTGTAGAGCTGGGTTTCACCATGTTGTCCAGGGTGGTCTCAAATTCTTAGACTCAAGTGATCCGCCCACCTCAGCCTCCCGAAGTACTGGGGTTACAGTCGAGGACTGTGCTTTTTCATGTTTCTGTTCTAAGGACCTGGTACACATATATGTGTGCTGTGTGAATGAGTGGGTGAGAGGGGAGACAGAAATCAGATATGTCAGTGGTTATGAGTGTCTGAAGAGTCGATACCAGTGTGCAAGGTAAAACATGCTGGCTTATGTGAAAAAAGAGAAGGAACAATTCTCAAGTTGTGAGATAAAAGAGATGACCAGTACTTGTTAAATAGAAGAATTAATTCAAAGGATGCTGTGTAACAGAAAAATGCCACAGTTTCTCTTTGCATTTGTGGCCCTTCTTTATTCCGGGGGTTACATTCTAAGACTCCCCGTGGATGCCTGAAACTGAGGATAGGATCAAAACCAATATTCACTATGTTATTTCCCTATACATACATACCTGTGGTAAAGCCTAATTTATAAATTAGGCACAGTAAGAGATTAACAACAACAGTAATAAAATAGAACAATTATAACAATATGCCAGCATTACTACTCTTGCACTTTGGGCTATGAAGTAAGATAAGGGTTACTTGAACCCTCCAACCACTTTGACATGCTGACAGTGGATCTGATAACTGAGACAGTTACTGGGTGACGAATGGGCAAGTAGTGTATACAATGTGGATCTGCTGGACAAAGGGAGGATTTCAGCACGTAATTTAACATTTATGACTTATTTCTGGAATTTTCCACTTAATATTTTTGGAGTATGGGTAACTGAAATCATGGAAAATGAAACCACAGATAAGGGAGGACTCCTGTAATTGGTAGTTTATATTTTCACAGGATAAGCTTTCAATATTTTATTTGTCAAAGGAGACTTAGTCATCACTTAACAGTTTTCTAAAAGTAATTATTGTGGATGATGCTGTGAAACTGCCAGTGGTTCTGTATTTTAATTCACTATTTTAGAACTATTCTCTTATATGTCAATATGATGTTAAGAAACTTAAGTCTATTTAGGTTCATTGAAGAGTCTGAACAATCTAAAAATTGTATGTTTAGTAAAGATACAGAAATTTACCATATTTGATCTCTACTTATAGTTAAAAATTGATCGAGCAATGCTATCTAGTAAAAGTTGTGCAGTTCTATTTATTTAACATTCTGGCTATTTAACTATCAGAAAGGAAAGTGTGATGGTAAGAGTTTATCAAGAGACATCCAAGTGCCACCCAATTGCATTTCCACATCTTACGCTGGAAGAGAGAATTTAGTTTTGATCTGAGAAATAATTTCATTTCAAACAAATTTCAGTGCATTTTAGCTAATGTCAGCATGAATATTTAATATTTTAAAATAACTTTGTTATCTTGATTAATATTTTTTCAAATGAGCACATTTTTTTTAAAATTAGAAAATTTATTGTCAAGTGTGAAGTACTTTTGAATAGGTACCACAAGGTGGCAGGATTGTATTTTGTAGATTCCTTTTGCTTTGATAAACCCTTGGTTATCTAAAATCTAATTTTCCAGGTGGTTAGCTATTACGCATTTTATATGCCAGAACTTTTAAATTTTAACTTTTTTGACAGAAAACTATATTTCTCACTTTCCTGATTTCTTAAGCAGTAGAATATAACAACTGTTGTCAGTGAGCCATTTGAATGTGTTATTGGATGTGATTAAGATGGAGTGGTCAGTAACAGTAGTGTGGAGGGAATAAGGACTGGTCCCAGCAGAGACTCTGGACCTTGACTCTTAAAAGCTGGGTCTGATGTCAACTTGCTTTTTGCTTTATCTACATTTTTTTCCTGTTGGAGGTGAAGTGAATCATGTCAAGTGCCAGGCTCTGGTGTGGTACAACATGGCTACTTTCTGTAAAATTCAATAGCAAATGAAGGCAGACACTGCCTTCTCCCAGCAGCTTTTGTGACACAGGGTATTTGGGGAAGGAAAATAAACTATGAGGCCTTAAAATTTCTTCTTCAAACACCAGTATGGTAAAGGTAGCACCAGACCATGAGGAATGAGTTCTGTAGTTATGGGGAATATTAAAAACAAATCTAACTGCTCATGGAGCAATTTTAAAGACTCTTTCCTATAAAAAATTTTAGACTCTGAGTTGTGCATCATTTGTATGAATGAGATAATATTAATTATAAAGGATGTGGCCAGACACGAATCTGTTTTCCTTTCGAATCCAATTACCTGCTCTGGTAATTGGAGAGCTGTTTCAAGGCAGTTTGTGGGTTTATTGGTGAACAAGCAGTGGGTAAAATCTTCATCCTTTGGACTTCTTGGTTTGCTCATTTGTGGATACTGCTTTTTCCAGAACCTTTCTTTCCCTTTCCACAGGCTTCCAGGTCTGGAGTTGTTCTGCGAATCTGTTATAAAAGATTGGACTATGGTGAAGTTTTCTTTCGCATTTGTTCCCTTCATTAATTATTTGCATATTTTTCTAATGTTTTAAAAGAAGAATCAGTTTAACCTCACATAAGCACAAGAAAGCAACAGTTGAGCCTTATGTTAAGGGGAGAGGAGAGGGCATGGTTTCCAGCAGCAGTCCTTTCTCTGGCTCACTAAAATGTTTATCTACCTGTCTGCCACTTTCTTACTCATATGGATTTTGCATGATGGCTACATAAATCATCAAATTACAGAGGGTTTTTTTCCCCCTCATCTTACATTCAGTCCTCAGGCGGTAATGGAGAACTTTTATAAGAGCTCCAGAGAAGCCACAGGAAATAACTGATAAATTAGTGCCACCTGAAATGGATATTAGGGCATGGTCATTTGACTCTTCTCAGTTCTGCTTGGTAGTAGAACTTTTTTTTTTTTTTAACTTCATAGTAGACGAGTAAGTGGAACTTCCATGACTTAAATATATAGATAAATTTCACTAGCTTGTACTTCTAGGATTGGATACATTTTCCTCTTGGCATGGTACTATGTGTTTTCAAGTAAAAATAATACGATTCAAGACTGACAAACCGGCTCAGTGAATTATATAAGATTCGTGCTTTAAAACACAGTCTAAACCCTCCCTGTTGCTTTGGGGCAGAGTTTTTGTGTAATTGGACATCTAAAACTAACTCTGAACCTCAAGATTACCAGAAAGATCAGATGCAAGAGCTTAATTTGTGTTAAGAACATCCTCCTACATATTCTGCCAAAAGTTTAAGAGCTATTAGTAAAAGCAGCTCGTTTGAAGTAGTATGAGATTTGAACATTTTTAACTCCAAGATAGCTAGAATTTTATTAAACCGGATTTAAAGAATTAGCCCACAATTTAAATACTTTCTCATTTTAAATGTAGCTTGAGATATATTTGTTTTTCGGAAGGAATTTTGGATTAAAAATGCATTGTATTTGAATTTAGAAAAGGGAAGCCAGAGATGGGTAGGCGGTGGGTAGCTATAGATCTTGAATGCCCAGCTTATAAAGATTGGGGGCTTATCCTGTAGGTACCCTGTAGTCATTAACAGACTTGTAATTGCATGGGTGACAGGCAGGAAATGTTTTAAGAGAATTAGCCTGAAAGCACGGGGTGGATTTGCTTGGATCTGGCTGGAGAGAGATTGGAGTCAGATTGACCAGTTGAGATGATATGGCAATCAATAATCTGAAAGATGTATGATATAAATCTAAATTCGTGTGATGTCGGTAGGAATACAGAAAATTTAAAAGCCTTTAAGATATTATTAGGGCAGAATTGATAAAACATGGCAACTTGCTAAGTGAGGTTAAGAAAAAACTATGTTATATAAAATTTCTATTTTTGTTAGAAACAGCAAACTTAGACATAAGCCCATCTTCTACAGGAAAACTGTTTCTATGCATTTAGCATATTGTAAATTCTTCATAATAAAGGTAATAATACTTCTTGATATAAAGACCAATAATGGGAAATACTATTGATTTTGTGTCTGATTTCAAAGAGTGAAATGGCTAAAGCGACTTGAAAGCTCCCATAGTGTAGTGGTTCCCAAATACTGGATAAATACCAGCTGCCTCAAAAAATTACTTGGTTTGTTGCGGGTGGAAGGTATCTTAAATAATGCAGAATGTCATGGTTAGGAGCACAGACTGTTTTGAAACCTGGATCTGTCTACCATGGGCAAGCTATTTCTCTGCATCCCAGGTGACTGTTAGGGTTGTTAGAGGAACTAAATAAGATGATACATACAAAGTGCTTAGAAAATTGCCTGGCATATTGTAAATGCTGAATAAATGGTAGCAGCTTTAAAAAAAAATTCAATAGTTTTATGGGTACAAGTGGTTTTTGGTTACATAGATGAATCGTACAGTGGTGAAGTCTGGGCTTTTAGTGTACCCATCACCCGAATAGTGTACATTGTACCCAATAGGTGATTTTCTATCCCTCATCCCCTTTCTACCCACCCTGCTTCTGAGTCTCCAGTGTCCCTTATACAGCTCTGTATGCCTCTGCATACCCATGGCTTAGCTCGTGTTTATAGGTGAGAACATTTGGTATTGGTTTTCCATTCCTGAGTTGAGTTTGCTTTGAATGATGGCCTCCAGTTCTGTCCAAGTTGCTGCAAAAGACATTATTTTGTTCTTATATGGGTGTTGTTTTTATTCCATGGTGTGTGCGTGTGTGTGTGTGTGTGTATGTATGTAGGTTGATCCCATATCTTTGCAATTATGAATTATGCTGTGATAACATATGAGTGCTAGTGTCTTTTTTATATAATGACTCTTTTCCTTTTGGTAAATACCCAGTAGTGGGATTTCTCTGAGAAATCTCCATACTGTTTTCTACAGAGGTTGTACCAATTTCCCACCAACAGTTCCCTTTTCACTGTATCTGCACCAGCGTCCATTGTTTTTTGACTTTAAACAATGACCATTCTGCCTGGGGTAAGGTGGTATCTCATTGTGGTTTTGATTTGCATTTCCCTGATGATTAGTGATGTTGAGCATTTTTTCATATGTTTCTTGGCCATTTGTATATCATCTTTTGAGAAATATCTATTCATATCCTTTGTCCACTTTTTAATGGAGTTATTTGTTTGTTTGTTTGTTTCTTGCTGATTTGTTTGAGTTCCTTGTAGATTATGGAGGTTAGTCCTCTGTCAGGTGTATAGTTTGCAAATATTTTCTCCCATTCTGTAGGTTGTCTGTTAACTCTGTTATTTCTTGTGCAGAAGTTTTAGTTTAATTAAGTCCCATTTATTTATTTTTGTTTTTGTTACACTTGCTTTTGGGATCTTAGTAATAAATTATTTGCTAAGGCCAGTGTCCAGAAAGTGTGTCCTGGATTTTCTTCTAGAATATTTATGATTTCAGGTCAGAGATCCATGTCCTTAATCTATCTCATGTTAATTTTTATATATGGTGAGAAGGAGGGATTCAGTTTCATTCTTCATAGCAGCTATTGTTTTTGTTTGTTTGTTTGTTTGTTTTGAGAAGGAGTCTCACTCTGTTGCCCAGGCGGGAGTAGAGTGGCATGATCTTAGCTGACTGCAACCTCTGCCTCCCGTGTTCAAGCAATTCTCCTGCCTCAGTCTCCCGAGTAGCTGGGACTACAGGCATGCACCACCACGCCCAGCTAATTTTTGTATTTTTAGTAGAGATGGGGTTTCGCCTTGTTGGCCAGGCTGGTCTCAAACTCCTGACCTCAAGTGGTCTGCCCACCTCAGCCTCCCAAAGTGCTGGGATTACAGGCATGAGCCACCATGCCCAGCCATAGCAGTTATTGTTGCTAATTTATTATTTTATATCTCTGGAGATTCGAATTCATAAGGTTTGACATTGGGCTCAGGAATCTGTATGTTTTTTTCTTTTTTCTTTTCTTTTTTTTTTTTTTTTTTTTTTTTTTTGAGACACGGTCTTATTCTGTCACCCAGGCTGGAGTGCAGTGGTATGATCTCAACTCATTGCAGCCTTGACCTTCTGGGCTCAGGTGATCCTTCTACCTCAGCCTCCCAAGTAGCTGGGGCTACAGGTGTGCGTCACCAAACCAGGCTAATTTTTTTGTATTTTTAGTAGAAACAGGGTTTTACTGTGTTCTCCAGGCTGGTCTTGAACTCCTGAGCTCAAGTGATTTGCCTGTCACGGCCTCCCAGAGTGCTGGGATTACAGGCATGAGCCACTGTGCCTGGCCAAGGAATCTGTATTTTTAAAATATTCCCTCTTGTGATTCTGATTACCAAGTTTGAAAACTTCTGTTGCCACCCACTTATCTACCTCCATGTAATAGGACTGTATTTAAACCACTTTATACATTTTTATCTTTTATTTTGACATTCCAAAGATGGCCATGTTTTAAAATGGTACATGCTATTATTTGAATGTGCTAAGTCGCACTGAATAGCTTACCCAAATCCCTCTGGTACCAGTTCTAAGCTTCTACCCTCTCCCCACACCCCTTCCCTAGCTTCTTGAGGATCGTAAATCCTAGCCCTTGGGTGCCAGCCCTATGTGCTGCCTTCTTGAGAAGCCTAGATGAGTGCTCCTGGGGGCTTGGCCCTCACACTGCAGCTATGTTCATTTCCAGCCCTCCTTGTGTCCTAGGAATATCCTTGTAAATTTTGTTGGTAAAAATGAACATACAGTCTTATTTACTAATTAAAAATTGCAAAGTTTTTTGCTTTTGTTTTTTTTCTTGAGACAGAGTTTCACACTTGTTGCCCAGGCTGGAGTGCAATGGCGCAATCTGGGCTCACTGCAACCTCCGCCTCCTGGGTTCAAGCGATTCTCCTGCTTCAGCCTCCTGAGTAGCTGGGGTTACAGGTGCCCACCAGCACGCCTGGCTAATTTTTGTCATTTTAGTAGAAACAGGGTTTCGCCATGTTGGCCAGGCTGGTCTCGAACTCTTGACTTCAGGTGATCCACCCACATCGGCCTCCTAAAGTGCTAGGATTACAGGCATGAGCCACTGTGCCTGGCCCAAATTGCAAACTTTTTAATACATAATTAGTATCAGTCATGGGCTTTGTTGTTGTTAAGAAAATTTCTTCCTAAGAGCTATTCTTCAATGCTCTGATTGCTGCCAGTGCCCTCTCTGGTCTAGTGGTTTGTAGCCCTGGCTTCACATTGACATCACCTAGGGGAACTGACTCACACAAGATGAGTGCAGTCTGAATCTCTGAGGTATGAGCCTGAACATCTGTATTTTTTTAAAAGCTTCCTACATTGATTCTGAAGTTCATCCAAGGTTGAGAACCACTGAATTAGTCTCACCATTGTCATGCACCTCTCCCCCCATAGCATCCTATTAGAAGAAGGAATGCTTCAGCCATACGACGTGAATATGGCTTTCTTAGCCTGGCAAAGTCTTTGGGGGTAAAGACAAAGTTTAAGCCTGCATTTTTTTCCCTGGGAGACTCTCCTTGTATTCCTCTCTCTGTGCTTTAAACCTTCACACATGCTATTTCCATATTAGGTCAAGGTCCTGTGTTATATATCGTCCTAGTACTGTGAAAGTTTCCTTCAGACATTTCTTCTATGCCACGACATATATGTTCCTAAATACCTGGTTCTGCAGCATTATGTGCTAAAAATAAGACAGCTTATGGAGAAAACAAGGTGGGGGCCAACTACTCACAACTTGTGCAACATTGTAACCAGAGCAGTGAGAAAACAAAAAGTTGGTACCAGTTTAGTAAAACAGCAAGCTCTAATGGTAGGTATTAAAAATACACAAAGAAGAAGAGTGAAATGCTAGCAACATTTTTAATTAGAGCAGAGGTGGCAGGTGCTGATATAACACAGAAGGAAGTGGAGCTCCAAACCAGGGGGGCTGCAGTAAGGCTGGGTGCAAGAGGCAGGGTAACCTGGCATAAGCTGAAAGCAGCACAAAACTGGTAGGGGCTCCTGGTAGAAGTGCTTGCTTTTAGGTCTTGTTAAATACAAATGAAAAGATTCTTCCTGCTGCTATACAGCAGAGCTGAGAGCTCTTTCCATTCTTGATAAAGGCTGTAATTCTCTGGCTGTACTGAGTGCTCTTGTGAAGGAAGAAACTCTGTGAACCAATACGACTTTTATGTTGTGCTAACATCATTTTCCCATTTACTAATCGCTTAATTGATTTGCCTTGTAGAAGGAATTAATTTGCCTTCCAGAAACATAGGGGGGAAAAAAGACTCATCATTATATCACTATCTGTAAGCCTAGATAAATTTGATTAAAGTCTCCTATAAACTCCATAAGGTCAGTGATGGTGACTGTTCTGACTTGTCATCCTCACAGGCATTTGTTCAATGAGTGAATGACTTAGGTAAAGCTTCTACAAAGAAAATGGTGGGAGTAATATGAACATTACATACGGAACAATGAAAGTGACATAACCTTAAAGAAAGTTTAAGAAGTAGAAGAAATTACTCCCAGTCCTCTTCTATTACAGTCACACTGAAATACTATTATTATTTTTACATGTCCTTTTATTAGGTCTCTATTGCTACATTACAAGTTACCCTAAAATTCAGTGGCTTAAAACAATGAGGATCATCTTAGTTTCTGAGGGCTAGGAATTTGGAAGTGTTTAGCTAGGTGGTTCTGGCTCAGGGTCTCTTATGAGGTTACAGTCAAGCTGTCAGCTAGGGCTTCCATCATCCCAAGACTTGACACTGGGGCCAGAAGATCCATCCTAAGAGAGCTCACTCATATGGCTGGCAAGCTGATGCTGGCTGTTGGCAGGAAGCACCTCAATTCTTAGCACTGTGAAACTCTCCATAGGCCTGCATGAGGGTTTCATGCTTGAATATGAAAATGTAAGCTAGGTACATACATGTAAGATAACTCAACAACAGTTACAGTAAACAGTATGGGAAATGACTAATTCTTCTCTTATGATTTAATCTATTCTGGCATTCTTTGACAGTTGCCATGATTGGATTATAGGTAAGGATTCTGTAAAACCTTTTCTTCTTTATTATATCTTAAGAGCAAATGGCTATTAATTTGCAAATATAATTTTTTTCATGAAATCCTTTAATCAAATGCCACACATTTAAGGAGTTAGCTATTTGTTTAAAACGGCCATTTGAAAGAACTATTCTCTTTGTGCTAACCTCCTAATGAAATTCAGCAGTGAATCTGATTTTATTTGCATTGACCCACCTCTGAGTTTAAGTGTTTTGTGTTTAACATATGGGCTGTTTAGCCACCTTAACTTCTAATTCAAAGTCAACCTGTAACTAAACTGCAGTTTAGCCATTTAGTCTATAATTCTGGATAGACTAAAGAGTAATATAGATATGTGAGAAGCTTGTGGATTTGTCAAATAAGTTGAATTTGATGTATGAATGTTAGTTAGGTCATTACCACACTTAAAAGAAATTTCCATGGACTGTTTGCTGAAAATTCATAATTTTAGAAAATACGATGTGGCTTTTAAATCTATTTATTACTTTTTTTCTCTATGCTTATACAGAGTGGTGACGTCTGTTTTTGTTACTTTGTCAAGTAAAACTGATCCCTCTGATCAAACACATGAGAAACTCATAGGCAATATTTTCTTGTATGATCAGCTTTGGTTTTTATTTTAGAACTAGGATTAGTAGGGGAAAGAAAGAAAATATTAAGTGATCTCTTTCACTGATGACTGGCAGGATTTAAACTGTTTAAGTTCCTCAAACTCTTTGTAAGTGCAGTATGCATCTAAAATCTTTATAATTTATAGTTTGCAATTATATATTAGCTTGTAACTGTTTACTTTTCACAAATAAGTAAACAGTTTTTAAAAATTCCCAAACACGTTAATCATCCTAATGGATCTGAGACATACCATGCTTGATTCTTTCTGTTCCTTATTCTCTTGTACTCTAGTTTTATGACTTATTTTGTGTTCTCTTGAGGGTCTTTCTGAATTTTTTATATTCTCTTATTGATTTGGAAATAGAGCCTATATCAAGTACTTAAAGCACC
This sequence comes from Macaca nemestrina, assembly GCF_043159975.1. Taxonomy (NCBI): domain Eukaryota; kingdom Metazoa; phylum Chordata; class Mammalia; order Primates; family Cercopithecidae; genus Macaca; species Macaca nemestrina. The sequence continues at coordinate 82,417,839 of NC_092140.1, forward strand.
CAGACAAATACTGTAAGTAGAGGAACCTCTAATATCTTGTACCTCATAATACGGACTTTTAAATTCTATTTACATGTCTTGATATTGTGTAAGATTTGTTTTTATTTAGATTTTTGTGCTGTAATTGTACACATTGCCATTTGTAGGCTTGTAACTGATTTACTGGAGTAGTGATCCATAGTAGTGTGGGCAAGAATATATAGCTTGAATATTTGCTATAATAAAATGATCACAGAGTAGGACTCAGAGGCTTATTAGAAATGTGTCATTACTTATTTCTTTTGTTGAACAAGTCTGCTTTCTTTTTCCATAAAATAGATTAAATGAGGCCATTGTGATGTAGTTTATAGACCCATATTTTCTATGGCCCAGCACCTTTCTGAAAATGTTTGTAAAATAGATGTTTGATGTTATGTAACTTGAACAAAACAAGGTGCTTAGTTAAATGATAGTAATTTTTCTTGTTACTCTGCTGAAATAACATTCATATCTATTTGTGGGGGTAATCGCAGAGTCACCAGTCTGAATTATTCTTATTGTATAATGGTTTCTGTATAATACATAATCCTATTTGTTATTGTAATAGACTCATTTGAAATGATGATTACATTTTGATTACCTGGCTTCTTTTAAAATCATTTATTTCCCCTCTCCCTCCAGCAGAAACCCTTTAACAGAATTTATTCCTGGTCTCTGCTTTTGCCTTCCTTCTGTTCATACTTCATATTATATCTTCATGCTATATATTTAGGAATTGCCTTCCTAAAATACAGAGCTGGTCAGGCTACTCCCCTGCAGTAAACACGCCACTGGCTGCTCGCGTTTCCTAGAGGCAGGGTTGATATTTCGCTGGTTTGCACTAGTTAGTTACTGGTCATTTACAACCGGTATCTGTTCTGATTGGCTGGGGCTCATGAGCTGTGGGGTGAATTTCGGATTCCTTAGCAGTGTTTTCAGTGTTTGCGGGGGGATTAGAAGATCTCTGAATGAATATTTATCTGCCTTAATTTCCCACCATTCTGTAATTATTTCAGAGGACCCTACTGTTTGGGCACCTTCCATAATGATGCTTTCACTTTCTGCCTCTGTTTTGGACATTTTCTGCTTTTTCCTTAATATGGTCATTCTCTGCTCTAATTAATGATTTTAAGATTATTCTTGAAGATTTAATTCAGGAGAAAATTCCTTGGTGAAACCTTTACTGACTCCTTACCACCTAGTACTTTACCCGGTTCCCTTCTCTTATGCCTTCCTGGTACCTGCCATACCTAAGATATCACACTTATTACTTTGCCCTCTAATTATTGCTTATAAATCTACCAGTCCTTCTGGACTGTGGGCCAATCACAATGCTTACCACAGCTAGGCACTAAATAAATATTTAAGTGTATGGGAAGAAGGTAGATTTTTGAGTCAGAAAAACCTGAGTTCATATTCTAGGTCAGCTATTATACTTACTAGCAGTATGAGAGTGAACAAATTAATTTTGCATAGTCTCAGTTAGCTACTAATTTGTATATGCAATGATAATAGACGTGAATTGAATATTAAGCTAAATAATGTGTACCATGCTTATATTACCTAGGATTTAGCTGTTCAATAAACATTCCACTCTCCTAGTTAAATTTGCTTTAAAATTATTGTTTTGCCTTTCCTTTTCTCTTTGAACTTTAATTTATAACAAGAAAGCTGTTTTTATCTGAAAACATCTCTGTTCTACTGGTCTGTGATAAAACTAGATGATAAATTATATCATTCCTACTGCTAAGAAAAACCATTGTTTACACATTTCTACTAGCATTTTTTGGTTTGAAAGCTTTTTAGAAGGAGGGCTGCTTCACTCTTCAAAAGAAGCCCAGTAACTAGTATAATGCCAGGCACAAGATGTTTGTGAATTAAGTGTTTGTGGAAAGGAGCTGTGGTGGGAAAGAAAGATTATCTCCCTTTCCTTGTTCTGGGGAGAAGGTCATTTGATTTCCTGCTGGACCAACAAATATGCCAAAATCCAGGGAAGAGAAGACTAGAAGCGGTCGGGGCCTCCCTCCATAGCTTTTCCTAGAGGACAGTCTAAGAGGGCAGAGATGGCCTCTATGAAAGGGGCTGCGAGGACTCTAACACAGTTTAGGACATCAAATAAATGGGTGAAGAAGTAAGAGCTGGTTCTCTTTCAAGACATAAAGTAAAAATATTAGGAATCACCCTCTGAACTCATTCATCATGTCATAGGGATTAAGGCAAAATTTGAGTTGCCCTTTTACCAAAAACAATGAAGTCACTTACACATTGCTTCTCCAGATAATTATTCTGTGTCAGGGAAAAGGGCATCAAGTTGTATAAAGGTGGTTTTCATATTGGAAAAAAAATTCTTTCGGAAGTAATCTATAATAATACTTTTTATATTAGGCCATTCTCAAGCAACTTTCTATTTTAAGGAGTAATTTGAGAAATGTGAGGATCTCTTTTGATTAACCCCAATTATGGCTAAAACCAAGTAGTTCAGAACACAAGGTCTTCATCTTAATTGGTCACCTTAATTACTGTGGAAAGTGCCAGGTTCTTTTCTTGTGTTATCTCTTTTAAATGTCATAACAGTATTACTGTCACGGGATCCTTGGTGTCGCTTTTCCAGCCAGAAACCTCTGTGGCTGATGGTGCCTTTGCTGGTGTTTTGCTCAGGCCCTCTGGGCAAATTCTGCCCACTTGGCCTGGCTGGCTGCTCTCCGCTTGTGCTACCATCCTGGATCCCATGCCTGCCAGGGGTCAGTGGCCAGGGGTGTGTGAAACGAACGTGGGGTCTCACCACTGCGCACAGCCAGGTATGCTGGCTGCAGTGGGATAGGCAGCTCTAGGCGCCGGCTCTGTGCAAGGCTGCGGCTGGACCAGGCATACTGTAAGTGGCTTCCACTGTGGGCACTGGGGAATGCAGTGGTGCCTGGAAGCTTGCAGATGCCAGGAACCGCAGAGCCCCTAAGAGGGTGTCACAGCCCTGGGTTGGGCACTCCCTAGTTCTGGACTCCTTGAAGGGCTGCAGCTCTTCTCTCTTTCTCGTCACCTGCAACGTGGCAAGCCCTGTTTCTGTTACAACTCTTTCAGTCCCACCACTCGGCAGGTCCTGGGTTCTTGTCTCGTGTCCAGGAAGAATGAGGTACATGGACAACTGGAGGGTAAGCAAGGCACAGAGGAGCTTCATTGAGTGACAGAACAGCTCTCAGGAGACCCAAAGTGGTTGGCTCCTTTCCACAGGCAGGTCGTCCTGGCAAGTATCCAGCTCTCAGTGGAGAGGAGACCCATAGTGGGCAGCTCCTTTCCATAGGCAGGTCATTCCCCACAAGTCGAGCAGACCCTAAGTGGGTAGCTCCTTCCTGCGGCTGGTAGTCCCTACATCTGTGCAAGTCTGGCTGAGTCCGGGGGTGTTTTATGGCCTTAAAAGGGAGGAAGTATGCGCTGATTGGTCCATGGATGACCATGAGTGGGCCTGGAAAAAGCACCGTAAGTTCTCCTGTCCCACGGACTCCACCCAGAACTGGTAGCCCAGCCCCCAGGCTTTAGGCCATCCACTGCTTGAAGGTGGGGTTTCACCGGGGATCCTCCCCATTGCCTCCAAGAACCTGTCTGCCTCCCGCCATCAACATGCCATTCACAGTGCCCAGGCTGTTTGTACTGGGGGGTGCCTGCAGGCTTGCATGGAGCTGCCCTCAGCCCCACCCTGGCCTCCTTCCTGCACTTGTCGTTGCCCAAAGTCCAGAGGGTCCGAGGCAGAGTAGGGGTGGCTGGCATGTCAGCTGCTGCCCCGAGCGCATGCACACACCTGGCCGGACAGCGCCCAGGCTTGGCCATAACTTTCCTGCAAAATCAGAGCGGGCACTGGGAGTGGGGAGAGAGCAGGAGCAGGCCCTCCCAAGCCTGTGGGGGAAGTGGGGCTTCCTGGGCCCCTGAGAGCACACAGATGCCCAGGTCCGGAGGTGCGGCTGGGCGGCTGCTGCTGTGCCTGAGAGTGCAGGCTTCTGCCCTGCCAACTTGGTAAGGGGCGGGGCTCCCGCCAGTTCCTGGCCCTTGCTGGCTGTCTGGAGCCTGCATTGCCCGCCGTGCCTCCCCAACTGCAGCCAGCGTCTTTGCAGTGGCACCTCTAGATGGGCTGCTGTTACCATCATTATGAAATATGTATTATTCACTTCCATTTTACTATGAAGAAGTGATTTTTGGAAGTTTGAATTAGGATCTAACTCCAGTGCTCAAAATCTGACTCTTTAAAAAGCTGCACTAAAATCAGTACTGATGAAGATGTTTTATAGTTGCATTTATGGACTGAAATGGCTAAAACAACATCATAGATGCTTTCAAAGGTTGTTTGGAAACGATACTTTAGTTGGAATTAAAAAGGAAAGGGATCATACTATTAAGAGAACATTAAGAATTTTTGCTGATAGAATCACAGTAATAAATTAGGAGGATGAGATTTGATAGAATATAGTGACTGGAAAGGCTTCAAAGACTTCATCGATCTGTTTCGAGAGTGAAAGTAGATCCTAGAACTTGTTCTACTTTTATATGAGCAGACTTTGAAGTCCTTGGAAACTTAGTTTTCTAATTCTGTCCAAGAATATGAAACAGTGTCAGTTGACAGATCTGATGTATATGTAATAGATAACTATTTCATCAGAATTGAAAGTTTGATCCAATATATAGCCACCTTCTTCAATTAGCTTCTGTATCATTGCTGGAAATTATTTTTGCAGTTTTCTTAGCTGAGCTCTCTGCTTCACCCTACAACTGAAGGCTTTGGAAATGTTAGAGATTTTTGAAGCTACTAAGCCAGCTACTACTGGCACAAAAGGAGCAAATTCTGCAGGATTTAGCTATTTCCTTTTTATATAAATAGTACTTTCTCTCTTTTTTTTTTTTTTTTTTTGCTATTTGCTTTTCAGTACATATATTCAACAAGCTTTCTTTTTCTTCTGTTTCTTTAGGGGTTGCTCTTTTTGACTTTGTAGCACTTAAAATTGCTTTAGCAATAAGCGTTTCTTTTATTTCCATGCATTGTTTGGGAAGGCCTACAACATGAATTTTATTTCTGTTGCTTGGGAGATACCACATGTTCTCATCACGTATTCTCTCATTTCTTTCAAAATGCCTTGTTTTTGGCTTCTCCTCAATATTTAAAAGCTTTTGTTTTGTGCATGCTGCTTGTGTTTGAACCAGTGTGATTAGACATATTTGAGATGTTGAATGAGTGTTTTTATATAGAAAAGTTATCCTTTGCAAAAGAATAGCAAAACATGATTTTGCAGAATAACAAACGTGCTGAACTGAGGTAGCTGTTACATGTTTGAGATATGTGCTGTTTGTGTTTTGCTACGTGCAGTTTTGGTTCAGCTGGGTGCAGTTTCCTGCGTTTACCTGATGTTTCTCACAAACAAAATCACACAGAAGAAAATGTGAAATGTGCATTATGCTCTAATTGTTCTCTAACATATAAATTGTGTTGGAACAAATTGGTGTGTTCCAAACAAGTTTTATAACAGAACAGATTGTACTTGATAGGCTCTGTTAATTTTAAAAAGCTTGATCTGTAGTTCTAGGAAGTTTTCTTGAATTATTTTATGACACTTTTCTCCTGTTCATATTGTTACATTTCTGAAACTTATTTCGTTAAGGTGTTAGCCCTTCTAAATATTAATAGCTATTATTTATTTTCTTTCCGTATTAACCTTTTTTGGGTATTTTGTTCTAGTTCCCGAGATAGTTCTTCAACTTTACTTACTATTCTAGCATATTTTCACTTATGCTCTTATACCAATTTTTCAGTTTCCAAGAGCTCTTTCTGGTATTCTGAATGTTGTCCTCCTCTTATTTTATCCATGTAATCCTTTAGGATTTTACAAGTTTCCTCAATTCCCTACACTGTCTCTGTTTCCTCCAGGTTCCTTTTGACTGAATATTGGCTATACTAGAGAATTGTTAGACATTGCTCATTCAGTTGAGTAAGACCGGGTCTGTTTTATGCAGAATCTTATGTTGTCTGCACCTTGCACTTTTTGAGTATTGAGTTCTTCACTGCATATCAATGGTCTCTGGACTTTTTTTACGGCTTGCTCACGTTTCAACTTGATGAATTGCCATCTTTTTTCCAGCTTTGAGAAACTATTGAAATTGACCTCTCTTATATTTACTGTATCCTTATGTGTTTAAAACTGGGTTCTCATCTCTTTAGTGGTGTGTAGGTGGAAATACAGATAAATGAGTGTGTTCAGTCCACCATATTTAGTCAGAAGTAGCTTTAAACGGCTCTGTAGTAAATTCCCCATGAGATTAATTCTCATGGCTTCTTGAAACTATCCAAAGCAAGACTCAGCAAAGAGCTATCATTGCATATCCAGTGCTTAAATTTTGTAGGCAGATGATTCTACAGGAGGACCTGACTTATTTGTACTTCCAGACAGGAAAAGTTTTTACTGGAAGGTGAAAAGCATCCCAAAATAATCCTTGAAGAAACTAGTTGAGAATATAAAGTGGCATGTAATACCTATTGGTATGAAGTGCAGAACAGTGTTTCTTGAATGCGCTGTGTACCATAATGATGGTCTCAGTAAGCATGCTGCTTTAAAGAAAAGAGGAGTCTTTCAGAAAACCAAGAGAGCGAAAGTGAGAGAGATCTTGGATCACGTATTGGTTACTGCGCGGTCCTATGATGCATCATGCTGTCCTGACTTCGTTGGGACTCTAGAATACAGCATTTCCCCTTGCTGTTCTCCCTGCTGGAAGAGTTCTTCCATGACTAATCCCATCATCTCTTTCAGGTCTTTACTCAAAACTCACTTTCTCAGGGAGCCCTTCCTTGAAGGCTAGCTAAAACTTCATCCTCTCTGATCTTTTATATCCCTGCTTCTGTTCTTTAATTTGTCTCCTAGGTACTTGTCCTTATCTCACGTACTATATATGTACTTATTTGTCTTGTTTACCTTTTCAACCCCATTTGAATGTGAGTTTCAGGAAGACAGAGACTTTCGTCCGTTCTGTTCATACCGAATCCCGTGCCTAGAACAGTGCCTGACACAAAATGGGTGCTCAATATATATTTGTTGAATTTTCATCATTCAAAAAAAAACTATTTCCAGTTATAACCAGTCTTTCAAGGGACTGAGGATTACTAAAACATGACAGCATCTGTTAGGATAAGAGTGCAGAAATATTTTTTGCTTTTCATAGTGGTGATGAGTATGACCTTATCAAGTCACGTAACTCCTTTGTGCCTTGGTTTCTTCCTCTATATAAATGGGAATAATAATGATACATAGATGGGGTGGTTATTGAAAGGATTAAATGAGCTAATATACATAATGTGTAGGGTAGGGACTGACAAGTAATAAGTCTAATCAAGTATTTTCTGTTATTACAATAATTGTTGGATACTTTGTGCATGGGACACATTGGTAGATAAAATGGAAAAACAAAACTTCTGCCTTTGTCTAGTATGTTTTAGTGGAGGAAGGAAGCCAGTAAACATAGTAACTAAACATAGTAACATAGTAAATATACTAAGTAAATGGGAATGATTTCAGGCTGGAGAAGAATTGCTCCTGGTGTGGGAGTAGAGGATGAGGAGGAGCATAAGGGTTTCAATGGTGTTGATAACTTAGTTTGGGGGGGGGTTGTGGGTGTTTGTTCTACCATTATGCTTCCTAACTTACATATATGTTGTTATATATGTTTAATTTAAATACTGCATTAAAAAATGCTTTCTGTTCCAAGCATACTTCAGTGTTAAAACAGGTTAATCTCTCATTTAATTTAGTTATCCTGATTAGGTAAGAAGCTTGGTTTTAAAGAAAATCTCTTCATATAACGTAACTGGTCTTCCCCTGCTGTCCCCCTCCCCCAGTCTAATTTATTAAAGACAAAGTTTTTTTATAATTAACTCTGTTTTTACTCTCAATATGTATTTGAGGTATTCAGTTTTATGTGTTTGTGCAGAATTACCCTAACTTGGGTTAAGTAATAGGTGATGGAACTTATGCTTTGTCACCAACATCATTTTAATGGCCTTTGCAAAACATCTTGTTTTATTCAAAATAATGCAGCTGAATTTTTAAATATATGTAGTATTTAATTTGGGTAATGGAACAAAGGAATTCATTCCCTCTACACCAGACTAAATTAATAATTTATGTTTTAACTTTACCTTCAAACCAATGCAAAATCATTAAGTAAAAGTGAAGCGTCTTCAATTAAGAGCATTTCTTATTAGAAACACATGTGTAATGTTCTGATCAATCTGTATATTTTAGATATAAATTGTCTGAAGGTGTCTAGCCATGATGACTAGAAGTAACATTTACTATTTTAAGGACAGGTGTCAGTTTTTTATGAAATTAATTGAACTGCTTATTTCTGGGGGGTCTAGAAATAGCCCACTTTTTGGTTCTGCTAGATTACTGAGTCATGCCCTGTACCAAAGCCAACTGACTTGAGTTTGGATCTTGGCTCTGCCATTTATTAAACATATGTCTCCTTAGGTAAGTTGTCTGACCACTCTCAGATTTCTTTATTTATGTTAATGAAAATAACTTTATTGCATCAAGTAATAAATACATACAAAGATATAAACAGTTATTTTCTTCCAGTTTTGATCAACATAAAGTATGCTTCGCTGAAATCTACTGGTAGTCTTAGTTCGAACATTTTGGGTGTTCCGTGTTAGGTTTGGTACGTTGCTCTGCTGTGTTTATAACTTGTGCATTTTTAAAATTGACTTCAGTGCACTAATAGTCATGCATATGTTTATGCAAAAAATAAGTTATATTAAGCAGAAACGAGGACTGGCTACTAAGTGCGCTGTCAGTATTCATTAAAATCCTTATAGTTGTATTAGCTTAACAGAGAACAGTTTGGGTCACAGAAACATATTCAAAAGAGAAGGTTAAAGGGAAACACTGGTATCTTGGAGGCAAACTACAGTTTGCTAAGATAACTTTACATGCACCTTTTAAATCAAGGCTTAAAAAAATAACCTGGATAGTTCCTAACTACTGAAAATGTAAATTCTAATTAACTGCAAAATCTTTTTTCAATCTGTGAGACTGTAGTTCAGAGCCTGGTGAAATGTGAGAGGAAGAACCAACCTGTTAGCATTTTGAAACCAAGAGTTTCATCAGAACAGGGGAGGTGAACCATGACTTCTCATCTTGTAAAAAGATGGAAAACCTTTAAAGCCAAAAGCAGCAAAGATATAGCACTCTGTTCAGTTTCAGCCAAGCACTTATTAACTTCCTAGAGTGAATAATGCCTCGATTTAGTCTCTTTATTCTGTTCTTACTCCACGTAGGCAGGTTTGATGTCTTCCCAACTCTTCAGTGGGGCTCCTGGCTGATCCCAGCTCCCTGGGTGTAGCCTGCGGATGGTGGCCCATAGTCACTCAGCAGCTGGCAGTACTGTGGGGGCATCGCCAGGCTGTCAGAAGGCAAGCAGATGCTCCTAGAGTGCAGTCAAGTTGCTTTGTAAGACATACTTACCCCTCCCTATGAGTAGCCCAGCCAGGCCATGAGGACAGTGGTGGCATGGGGCCCTGTGAGGTGCAGAGGCCCAGGCTCCCTGTGCTCGGGCTCTGGGGGCACAGTGTGCCCTCACCCCGGTGCCCACTGTAGCGTGTCACCCACACATTAGGCAGGGGGGTGGGCACAGAGGAGGCCATCAACTTCAAACCGACTTTTTGACTTTAAAATGAAGAAAAGAATGGTACCTACTGCCTCAGAGTAGTAAAGATTAACTGGGGTATGAGTGTGCAACAGTTTCCTTTTTCAAGTAGTTCCCACCAACTCTGCCCCTCCTTTCTGCTGTACATTGGGGTTGCCTTACAACATCTCACTTTAGTTCCATGACTTGTTAGTTACTTCTGGTTACTTAACCTCATTTGGGTACTTCAGACTTAGTTATGTTATTTGATAGCTTTATATCTTGTTTTGTTCAAAGTTCTCCTCTTCTGTCAGGTCAGACTAAGCTTGTGTCTCCAGCAGTTTGGAATCGACATGAGAGGACCTGGACTGTTTCCATCTATGTCTGTCCCCTGTCCGCTTTCCTGACTGAACAAGTCCCCGATGTGGGGCCGGGAGTGCAAAAGTGGGAAAGCACGGAGGTGTCCTTGCCAGGCAGCCTTTGGTGAGCTTGCAGTCCTCTCCTCGGTCAGCCATGGCGGATGTCATATTTGTGATCAGTGGGATAGATATGGGCACGCAGTGGCCCCAACAGGCCTCACAGGTAAGGGGCTGTGCCCCCTGTAGCTCACTGGGGTCTCCTCAGCCCCTTCCACGATATGGCCTCATGTCACAGTTGACCCTCAGCTGGTGGCTTCATGTCGCATTCTTCTGGATCCCCTCCAGAGCCATTTGCTTAAAGTCTCAATTCATTGGTGAGAAATATGCATGTCATGGTTTGTTTTTCTTTCTCCTAATAACTGCTATTAATTGTGCTCAGTTGAATCGCCCTTTCACTCTGGTAGCAGGCTTCCTTACTAGCATGTCAACCCATTTCTATCACTTTCCAGCTAATTTTGGTCATTTAAACAGTTACTTACCATTTTTTAAACACTCAGTTCTTTGCATTTTGAAATTTGACACTCATGTCAGAATCAAAGCTCTCTTCTCTGCCCACTCTTTCCCTGAAAAGGAGAAAAAGAACCCAGCCTGCTACTGGCACCCTGGAGTGGAGGCTGTTTTTGGCTCTCACATGCATCCCTCGTCTTGGCAGTAGCAGTGCACTCGCATGGAGGTGGGAAGGAAGAACCGAGGGCAGAGTCTCTGTGTCGACTGTGGCAGTGTCCCGCTTCTGTCACGGTTGCAGCTGCCGTCTGTCTCCCTCTGTCTAACGGACTGTCCGTTGGCTCATTCTGTGAGGCTGCCATCCCACATGGGGTTTCTCGAAGGACACATTTGCTGGCTCCGTAGGGTACCTGGCATTGGAGAGCTGACCTGATGTCTTCATTTCCCCGCTCCCTCCACGGTTAAATCACTTTCATTGTCTTGGTCTCCTCGTTAGGTAGAGGCTACTCTCCCATTCGAGGTTCTCGCAGATGCCTCAAGCCTGGCCGCCTCCTGTAGTGTCCACTAGACCCGCGGAAAACTCAGGTGTCTTTGCCATGCCAAATGGCTGCTCCAATGTGTGCGACCGCCCAGCTCTTCCATTTCTTTCCTATATGGATTTCTGAGGTTATCTCATCCACTCCCAAGGAGACTTCCTGCTACCTAACAACTTTTCTTATGCCAGTATTTTCTTATGCTCGACCCCTCCTGAGTTCCAAAACCATATTTCCCACTGCCTAGTAAGTCCTATCAGTGTTATACCCCAGCACCGGTTTACTCCCCTTAGCCTACAGCGTTATTCTGGCTAATGGCATCACCTTCCACCTGTTCACATAATCCAGAAACCTGTGAGTCATCCTGCCTCCCTTACCTCACGCCAGCCAGTTCTGTCAGTTCTATGTCCCAATGTCTTTGAATCCATCCCACTTTTCTCTCTGTCTCCCCTTTGCTCCTTGGTTTTGGCCCTCATTATTTCCTTCCTTTTACCCCCAGTTCCATCTCTTGTAGTCTTGTACATTGTGGTCAGAGTGACCTTGCCAAAACACAAATCCCGTTGCATCATTTGCCTGCTTTAAACCCTATTGTGTGAACCTTCATTGCCCTCAAACTAAAGTCCAGTCTCCCATCACATGGCCTGTGAGGCCCCAGCCTGTCTTGACCTTTTTTCCTTTTACTGCCTTTCTCTTCATCTCCCACTGCTAAACCCCAACCTCCTATTCCCTAGCCACACTCAACTACTGCGAGGTGTCCAAACTCAGCTTGCTGCTTCATGACCCTGGCTTTTGCCTGGCCCTTCTTTTTTCATGGAGTGTTCTCATTCTCTTCGTACCTTGTAGTCTAACTGGACAACTCCTATTTGTTTTTCAACACCCAGAGGGTAAGTCTTCTGCTCTCAGAAGCACTCCCAGGCTGCTTTCTGCTAACCATCATTTTTTATATACACTCACATTATACGAAATATCGTATGTCTTTCTCCCCTTGTTCCCTGCAACTGCCCCCAAGTCACTAAAAGCAAGGATTGTGTCTTACTCATCTTGATAACTGTGGTGCCAAGCCTGAAGTTCCTGGCCTTTCATGGGTGCTCATTGTTAAATAAATGCGGGTAAATCAATAAAGAAATGGCTGAAGAGCTAATGTATAGAAAGTTTTTAAATTCTAGTTTATATCTTTCCGGCTAAGATGTATTATGTTGACCATTTCTTTGACAGTAGTTGGCAGCAGGTTTAAATGCTAAAAAGTGACCCTCATTCTCATTGTAAATTTTTATTTCCCACTTCATTGGCCCCACTCAACACTTGATTATTTTCATCATATTGTCTTCTTACCCTTGTTTAATCGTGGATGAAGGAGAATGTGGCAATGTCCGAATCACACTCAGATGATATGGAAGGAGATCCAAGGTGATGACCACCTAGAGTAAAAATCCTTGGGGTATATTGGGACACCACAGAAGTTCTCAGTGATGTGCTGCTAAAGCCATGTCTCCTATTCCCGGCCACGAGCCTGGGGGACACAGCCTGCCTGCCTTCTTTACAAGTGAGCTTCATTTTCTTTGATCCACTTGGACTTCCTCTAACTCGTCGTCTCACAGCTCTTGAGGGCTTTGCAAGGAACTGCCAGGATTAATGAAAGCACAATTTGAAAATCATCTTTATGCACATTCACTAAATAATGTGTCTGTCAGCAGGTGTGGCTCTGTGCCTGTGGTGAGCCCCCTTCTCTGCCGGGACCTTATCCCAGTGCCTGGAGAGCACCTTCTCAAACTGTAGACCTCACTGGCACTGGGACTGATCTGAGTGCCCCTGCCAGCCTGCCCACCCTCAGAAAGGAAGCTGTGGAGGGGTAGGTCTCACCAAGAGCTCACCATCTCCACTCTAGACTAGGCCCAGAGACCCTGCAGCCAGGCTGCCTGACTCATAAGCAGCGTGGGACTCTGGCTTTGGTTTCCACACAGCCTCCCAGCTTGTTTCTTCATCTGTAAAATGGGTGTTTTTCGATGACTACTGTGGCTCTGTTGAGATCAGCAGAAGGGCGTTTCCCTTTATGATCCCTTTGCTCTTCCAGCTCTAATGTCTTATGCGCGTGCGCACACACACACAGATCTCGAATTTCTGGTGTACACTTCTAGGGCACACTAATATCGAATCAGCATTTGGTTCTATGCTCCATCCAACAGTTGATTAGGTAAACCCTGGACAAAGCACAATAATGCCTTTGGGCCTCCACTTCTAAACCTACAGAATAAGGAAATTAAATGATCTCCAAGGTCCATTTTGCTTTAAAATTCTGAATAGATCAGAGGGTTAAAGAAACCCTCAGACCCCATTTATGTCACAGAGCTGCTGCCCATGGAGGCCATAATACAGAAATGTGTCCCTTGATCGAAGCAGTCAGTGGTATTTATTATACACACACTGTGTCCCCAGCACAGAGAGTCAACTTTGCCAATGTGTTAATGCTTACCTAGGCCTGTACTACATTAGACATTCTGGAGCTGGGTAATATCCTTAAATTTATCTTTACCTTTGTAAATACAACTGTGTAATTGAGCTTCATCTGATTGTTTTAGGGTCACCAAGAGACTGCCTCTAATGGCCCTAAGTGGCTCTGTATGCATAGAAAAGTGGTTAGTCGGTTAGTCTAGTTCCTACCAGCTCCTTTAGGACTGCTTATCGTCGTTGTTTTCTTCTGGAATTTAACAGGAAAATTAGCTTAAAGTAACTAGTTATTTTTAAAAAGCGCTCAAAGCATCTATTTTTCATAGCTGTGCAAAAGTAAAAGAGAAATAATATTCATTTTTCACTTCATGCAAGAACCTCACTTGCATGAGGTTCTCGAAATAGAAAATCATAATCAGGACAACTTTTCACTTCTTCAGATGTTTTATATAGAATATCATTTGGCTTCTAAATCTGTGATTCCTTTTTTGTCTGTGGCTCCAGATTTTCATAATCTACCACTATTAAGCAGAAGTGGTAATTTATGAAGAAATTTGGGTTTGAAATGCTTATTATTTTCATGAAGATAAAAAGTAAAATAAGAATGTTAACCATTTGAGTCCTGTTGCTGAAGGGCATTGAGGGGAGTTGAGACCCATTTCTCTCCCATTGCAGTAGTTCCTCTTAAAGTCTCCCTTACCATCTTAAAAAAACAAAACAAAAAAGCATTGGGTCTTCTTAGCATTATAGATATTCTTTTGGAACTAGTAGTTATGTTAAATAAGGTGAAGACAGCGATGGGAAAACTAAAAATCATGTCTAGAATTGTAACAATTTAAAAGTAATTATAAATGTTTAGAGAGAGAAAAATACAGGAAAAAAATGTATTTACAGAGGGTAAATACATGTGCTATATGTAGATATATATAAATAAAAGATTATATTTAAATCTGTTAGCATTTTGTTAGGACTTTTAAAATTCTCACACTTAAAGCAAGTATTTAATTTTTACACATCTTTTAACGCTAATATGGGATTTAGGAATGATTAATCACCAACAAACTCAACAGGTCTAAGAACAAAGCAAAATTATAGTTAAAAAATTCAAGCCTAGTAATGCATTTTATATAATGATAGAACAATTAGTTATAAAATAGGCATTTTTAGGTCTCTTCGATGACTATATTTAAGTCCTTGTATTATATTTTTCAAAATAGCTTTTGTTCCCTTTTTTTTTCTTTTAGTTTAAAATGTTTTAAATCAAAATACTACATGTAGGCTGGGCATGATGGCTCACGCCTATAATCTCAACACTGGAAGGCCAAGGTGGGAGGACTGCCTGAGCCCAGGAGTTCGAGATCAGCCTGGGCAACATAGCGAGACACTGTCTCTATTTAAAAAAAAAAAAAAAAAAGAAAGGATAGGTATCTAAAGCAGCCAAATTCATAGAAATAGAAATTAGAGTGGCAGTTACCAGGGGCAGGGGAAGGGGGAAATGGGAAGTTATTCAATGGATAGTTTCAGATCTGCAGATGAAAAAGTTCTGAAGATCTATTTCACAATAGTAACAATATGCTTAACACTACTGAGCTATACATTTTAAAATGGTTAATGTGATAAATTTTGTTATGTGTTTTTTACTACAATAAAAAATGATACATGAAAATATAAAGATTAGATAGAATTTTAAAAATTATCAGTTTCTTCTTCTTTTTTTTTTCATCCCAGTCTGCTACTTAGGGGCAGTCATCTTTTCATTTTTTAAGATGTAAATTACATATAGTAAAGTTTCCCTTTTTAGTATACAGCAATAGTGTTGTTTGTTTTGATTCAGGGCATACACGCACAGGTTTGTAATATGGGTATGTTACGTGATGCTGAGTTTTGAGGTTCTAATAATCCCGTTACCCAAGTGGTGAACATGGTACCTGATAGGTAGCCTTTCAGCCCTGGCTCCCCTCCCTCCCCACTTCTTGAGTCTCCAGTGTTTACTGTTCCCATCTTTGAGTTCTACATGTTTGGAAAAACAGTGGGCATATCACCACTACAATTTAGATATGAGACAGTTCCATCACCCACAACAATCCCCCTCCCCTACCCCAAGTTTCTGGGAAATTCTGATCTGGTTTTTGTCTCTATAGTTTTACCTTCTCCAGAATGTCTCATAAATGGAATCATATGATTTGCAATCTTTGAATGCGGTTTCTTTCTCTTACCATACTATATTTGAGATTCATTCAGGTTGTTATGTGTATCAGTAGTTTGTTTCTTTGTATTGCTGAGTATTATTCCATTGTCTAGATGTACTATAGTTTGTTATCCATTCTCCAGTTGAGTGACATTTGGTTTGTTTCTAGTTTGGGATGATTAAAAATAAAGTCACTCTAAGCATTCATGTCCAAATTTTTGTGGTAACATGTTTTCATTTCTCTTGGATAAATAACTTGCATTGTGATTACTGGTTTTTATGGAAACTCTGTGTCTAACTTTATAAATAAGTGTAAAACTCTTCTGCAAAGTGGTTGTACCATTTTGCATTCCCATCATCAATATATGTGTTCCAATTTTTCTGCCTTCTTTTCAGCATTTTGTATTTTCAGGTTTAAAATTTTAAACTATATTTTAGCTATTCTGATAGGTGTGTAGTGGCATATCATGGTTTTAATTTGCATTTCTCTAACAATTAATGGTGTTCAGCATTTTTTCCAGGTACTTATTTACCATCCATGTATCTTTGGTAAAGTGACTGTTCATGTCTTTTGCCCTTTTCTTTTATTGGGTTGTTTGCTTTCTTGCTATTGAGTTTTGAGTTCTTTATATATTCTGGATATAAGTCCTTTATCAGATATGTGACTTGCAGTATTTAATTCTGGTCTATAGTTTGTTTTTTCATTCTTGTAACATGATCTTTCAAAAAACAAGTTTTCATTATGGTAAAAGTACATTTTATCCATTTTTTTTCTTCCATGGATTGTGCTTTTGGTGTCTTACCTAAGAAATCTTTACTGGTTCAGGTTCAAAAGATTTCTCTTATGTTTTCTTATAGAAGTTTTATAGGTTGGGATTTTACAGTTAGGTCTATGATCCATTTTAAGTTAATATTTCATATGGTGTAAAGAATGGATCAGTTGTATTTGTTTTTTGCAGTTGTTCCAGTACCATTTGCTGAAGATTTTTCTGAATTGCTTTACATATTTGTGGAAAATCGATTTGCTGCATATGTGTGTGTGTGTGTGTGTGTGTGTGTGTGTGTGTGTGTGTGTATCTTTGACTAATCTGTTTTGTTCCGTTACTCTATGTCCTTTTACTAGCACCACACTATGGTGATGCAAGTAGCTTTACAGAAAATCTTGAGATCTGGTAATGGGAGTTCTTCAGCTTTGTTCTTTTTCAAAAATTGTTTCAATTATTCTAGTTTCTTAGCTTTTATACATAAATTTTAGAATCACTTTGTCATTTTCAATAAAATGTCTTAAAATTTTGATAGGGATTATACTGAATCTATACGGTAGCTGGGAAGTGTGGAATTGATAGCTTAATGATATTATCTTCTAATCCACAGATGGAGTATCTTGTCATTTGCCAGGTGCTCTTTGATTTCTTTCAGCAATGTTTTATAGTTTTCAGCATAGAGCTCTTCTACATATTTTCTTAGATTTATACCTATTTCATGTATTTTTGTTTTAAAATTTCACTTTGTGTTCATTGCTGGTATATAGAAATATATTTGATATTTGTACATTGAAATTCTAGCTCATGACCTCGAGAAACTTGTATCTTGTTAGTTCTAATAATTTATTTGCAGATTTTTGGGGGAGTGTCCACATAGATAGTCATGTTATCTGTGAATAGGTTTTTTTTTTTTTTTCTTTCTAGTCTGGATGACTTTTATTCTTTTTCTTGCCTTATTGCCTGGCTGTTATCTTCAGTATGATGTTGAATAGGAATGCTGAGAGTAGACTCTTGCCTTGTTTCTAGCCTTAGGGGGAAACCATTCATTCTTTTACTGTTACATATGATGTCTGCTGAATGTTTTTTGTAGATGCCCCTTATCAGGTTGAGGAAGTTTCCTTCAATTCCTATTTTGCTTAAAGTTTTTCTCTTTTCCTTTTTAAAAAATCATGAATGGATGGTGATTTTGTCAAATGCTTTTTTTTTTTTTTTGCATATAATGAGATTATATTTTTTCTTTTTAGTCTGTTGATAGGGTGAATTACATGATTTTTGAATGTTTACTTTGCATTCCCAGGATAAATGCCATTTGTTAATAATATATTACTCTTTTTATATATAGTTGGATTTGATTTGCTAAAATTTTGTTAAGAACTTTTGCATCTATGTTTATTAGAGCTATTAGTCTGTAGTTTTTCTTTTTTATAATGTCTTTATCTGGCTTTAGTGTTAAGGGAGTGCTGGCCTCATAGAATGAGTTGTAAAGTGGTTTTTAAAAATTTTCTCTCTTTAGTCTTGTGGAAGAGTTTGTATAGAATTGGTGTTATTTCTTTCTTTAAATATTTAGTGGAATTTACCAGTGAAACCATTTGAGCTTGAGGTTCTCTTTATAGAGAGTTTAAACTATAAATTCAATTTTGTAAATACATACGGGACTATTCAAGTTACCTTTTTCTTCTCATGTGAGTTTTGGTAGTTTGTGTCTTTATAAGAATTTGTCCATTTTTGTTTAAATTGTTAAATTTATTGAAATAAATTTTGATATGCCTTGTTTTTATTTTCATTCAGTGCAAAATATTTCCTAATTTTCCTTTTGATTGCTTATTTGACACATGGGTTACTTAGATGTGTGTATTTTTTCCCCAAGTATTTGGAAATTTTTCAGATAATCTCATGTTATTGATTTCTAATTTAATTATATTGTAGTCAGAGAACATAATGATAAAATCGACCTTTTATCATTATGTAATGACCTTTATTCTTTATAATATTCTTTGCACTGCAGTCTACTTCGAATAATATAGCCACCTCAGCTTTCTTTTATTGTTAACATGGCATATCTTCTTCCATATTCTTATTGTACCTATTTGTGTTTTTATATTTAAAGTATATTTCTTATAGGCAGCATATAGTTGTGTCTTGGTTTTTCATGCAAACTGGCAATATCTGCCTTTTAATTGAGGTGCTTAATTGAGACCATTTATATTTAATGTGATTATTGTTTTCTTTTCTTTTTCTTCTTTTTTTTTTTTTTTGAGACAAAGTCTTGCTCTGTTCGCCAGGCTGCAGTGCAGTAGTGCAATCTCAACTCACTGCAACCTCTGCCTCCCGGGTTCAAGCAATTCTCCTGCCTCAGCCCTCCCAAGTAGCTGGGATTACAGGCATGCACCACCAGGCACGGCTAATTTTTGTATTTTTAGTAGAGATGGGTTTTTACCATGTTGGCCAGGCTGGTCTTGAACTTAAGTGACCCACCCACCTGGGCTTCCCAAAGTGCTGAGATTACAGGTGTGAGCTACCACGCCCAGCCTAATGTGATTATTGATACAGTTGGTTTAAATCTGCTATCTTGGTATTCATTTTTTATTCTATTATTTATTCCCCTTTTCCTCTTATTCTGCTTTCTTTTAGATTATACATTTTTTATGATTCCATTTTATCCTCTTGTGTTAGCTTGTTAGATTTACAGTTTATAGCATACATCTTTAACTTATCATAATGTACTCAGCAGTATACTTCCCTTCCCCCTTCTTAGCCCTTGTTCTATCTTTGTCATACATTTACATCTACATATTGTAGTATACTCCCATACATTGTTATTTTTGGCTTTAAACAGTCAATGATTATTATAGACAGAGCCTCAGTATGTTGCCCAGGATGGCCTCAAACTCCTAGCTAGGCTCAAGTGGTTCTCCCACCTCAGCCTCTTGAGAAGCTGGGACTACAGGTATGTGGCACTACACCTGGCAACAGTCGGTTATCTTAGATGTAAATAGTAAGGGGGAGAAGTTTTTGTATTTAACCATTAGTTATCATTTCTGGTGCTCTTCATTCTCTTGCATAGATCTAGTTTTTTCATCTGGTATCATTTTCCTTCTGTCTGAAGGAGTTACAGTGATGAATCCTTCCAGCTTTGTGTGTCTGAAAAGTCTTAATTTCACCTTAAATTTCTGAAAGATGTTTTCACTGGGCATAGAATTACAGATTGACAGGGTTTTGTTTTGTTTTTTTTCTTTCAGTTAAAGATGTTGCTGCACTGTCTTCTGTCTAGCATTGTTTCCAACCAGAAGTCAGCTATCATTCTTATCTTTGTTGCTCTGTACATAACCTAGTTTTTTTCCTCTGGCTGCTTCTGAGATTTTATCACTGATAGTAAGCAATCTGATTATGATACACCTTGTAGACTTGTTCACAGTTCTCATTTGGGGTTTAGCTTCTTGGATCTGTAGGTTATTGTTTTAATAAAATGTGAGGAAAATTACCATTATTTCTTAAAATGTTTTCTCTCCTTTTTTTTTTTTTTTTTTTTTTAGGGACTTCGCTACAGATATATTTGGTTGCTTGAAACTGTCCCACAGCTTATTGACACTTTGTTCTTTTTTTGATTTGTTTTTCTTTTGTTTATTTGTTTGTTTTTTGAGTCTCGCTCTGTGGCCCAGGCTGGAGTGCAGTGGTACAATCTCAGCTCACTCCAACCTCCGCCTCCTGGGTTCAAGCAATTCTCCAGCCTCAGCCTCCCGAGTAGCTGGGATTACAGGTGCGTGCCACCACACCTGACTATTTTATATTTTTAGTAGAGACGGGGTTTCGCCATATTGGCCAGGCTTGTCTCGAACTCCTGACCTAAAGAGATCCACCTGCCTTGGCCTCCCAAAGTGCTGGGATTACAGTCGTGAGCCACCACACCTGGCCGATTTGTTCTTTTGATTCAATATTTCTTCTGTGTTCTATTTTGGATTGCTCATATATCACTAATACTACTTCTGCCCTATCGAATCTACTGTTAATCTCATCTAGTGTATTTTTCTTCTCAAATATTGTATTTTTCACCTTGATAATTTAATTTAGGTTTTCTAACATTTCTCACACCTGTCCTTAATATGCTAATGTTTTCATCTACTTTCTTGAACATATGAAATATAGTTATAACTGTTTTTAATGTTCCTGTCTATAAATCATCTTTGTCATATCTGGGTCATTTTGATTAATTTTTCTCCTCATGAGTCATATTTCCCTGCTTGTTTATATGCCTGGTACTTTTTATTGGATGCCAGACATTGTGAATTATTGGATGCTAGAGACTTTATTAAATATTCTTGAGCTTTGTTTTGAGAGAAAATTAAGTTACTTGGAAACAGTTTGACCTTTCAGGGCTTCCTTTTAAACTGCTTTATGTAGGACCAAAACACCCTTCAGTCTAGGACTCATTTTTCCCTTAAATGAGTCCTAGACTGAAGGGAATTAGAATTCTTCTAAGCATTCAGAAGGAGACTTAGGCAGTATCCTTCTGAATATCTGATGTCCCTGTTTACAGAGTTTTTTCATTTAGGCTGGTGGGTGGTAATACCAACTGTGCCTACCCTATGTGATTTCTGAAAATTGTTCTGCCTGCTGCTTTTTGGTGGTTCTCTCCCAAGCCTCTGGTAGTTTCCTACATGCAGGTGTGGTAAGGACTCTGCTGAAGCCTGGAAGCAGGAAAAGTGCCGATCTCTATAAACCTTTTAAAGAGTGTGTGTGTGTGTGTGTGTGTGTGTGTGTGTTTTAATCAAAATACATGTACATACCCAAAGAGCAAATAGAATGAATAGGAAAAAAAATAGCAGTTCCCTTTTTTCACTCATCTAGTCGGTGCCTTAGACACAGCCACTTTTAAATTTTAGTTGTTTTTTCTCGTCTTTACCTCCACATTTCTATGTAATATATTTATACTTACACTATTTCTTGGTTTTTCCATTTTAGATTTTAGGTAATCAAGTTGTAGTAGAATAGGATTTAGCACTTCTAAACCATTCCTGCCATGCAATTTTTCTTCCTGTTACCTCCTCAATAAAGTTAACTTTTTAAAGGTAAATCCATAAAAAAATGAAAAAATAATATGGGTCATGTAGATTTTATTTATGAGTATTCCATGTTTTCTTCCTTGCTCTGTTTTCAAACTGCTTTGAGCTTATCTAATTGTTCCATTAGATCTGTCATATACCTATCAGTAGCTCCCCTGTGCCCTGCAAATGCTTAGATGTGTTAGATAATCTGTGTGTTCATTAGCACGGAAGCTCTCCCTCCTGGAGTTCTCCATCTTCCCTTACCATTGCAGACCAGGTACAGACCAGCTGCAGCCTGGGCTTGTCCAGCAGCAGTCCCCCTGAGATCTCCCTGGACTTCAGCCTGATGATTCCCTTCCTTTCCTCCAGTATCTGAGTTCCTGGTTCCTATTTCCCATGCCTGCCTTTTTTCTTGATTTGCTCCTCCATTTTGGTGTCTGCAGTATCTAAAAATGTTTTAATTCTACCTTTACCCTCAAATGATGATTTGGCCAAATAAAGAATTCTGGATAAAAAACTCTTTACTCTCAGAATTTTAAAGACATTTCCTTCATCTTTTTCTGGCTGCCAGCAAAGTGGTTCTGTTGCTAGTCCCTGTGTTTGTAACTTGTTTCTTCCATTTGGAAGCTTTTAGGATTTTCTCTGTCTGCCTAGTGATTAAGGTTTCAGGGTGGTGTGCTTCAGTGGAGGGCTTTTTCATTTCTTGTGGTGGGCATTTGGTCATCTCATTTAACTGGAGACTTGTGTCCTTCAGTTCTGGAACAATTCTTAAATTATTTGATAATTCTCTTCCATCTGTTCTCTCTCTAAAATAGAAATGCATTCTATTTTGATGTTGGACCTCCTAGATTTATCCCTTAAGTTTCTCTTCCGATTCTTTGTTTGTTTTTGAGACAGAGCCTTGCCCTGTTGCTCAGGCTGGAGTGCAATGATGCAATCTCAGCTCACTGCAACCTCTGCCTCCCGGGTTCAAGCAATTCTTCATCAGCCTCTCCCCAGTAACTGGGATTATAGACATGTGCCACCACGTCAGCTTATTTATTTATTTATTTATTTATTTATTTATTTATTTATTTATTTTAAAGTATAGACAGGGGTTTACCATGTTGGCAAGGCTGGTCTTGAACTCCTGACCTCAAGTGATCTGCCCACCTCACCCTCTCAAAGTGCTGGGATTACAGGCATGAGCCACTGCGCTCGCCTGTTCTTTTTGGAAGCTTTTTCCAACCAGCCTTTCTGTGGAGATAAGGAAATGTAAAATGTGGTTGAATTTAACAGCCATTTCTTTGGCATTTCTTCTTGTTTTGACAGTGGGTGGGACCCGACACTAAAACATTATTTGTTGTTTATCTACCATTCACATTTAACTGATAGTCCTGTAGTTTCATTTGTTAAACCTGGTAAGTATATTCCCACGCCTAGTGAGAGTAAACTAGAAAAAGGGAGGTGACGTGGGAGTCCTTAGACAGGAGTGATTTGGTCAGGTACAGGGTAATGTGCCTTTGCTTCTTTCCTGGCAGTTGTTTTAGATTTGCAAGGAGTTTGGACAGGGGGAGAAAGAGGTTACTCTACTTGAGTGCTGAATCTCTGACTGTACCTGTGTTGGCCAAGTCAGATCAAGTTTGGAAGAAAAGCACTTGTTATAGGAACCAGAAACACTCAGGCCCGTTCCTCTTTTCCTATCCTGTCATGCTTGCTACCAATATGCAGTGGCGGTTGAATTGGAGTCTATGTAAAAAGGCTCTTAGGCAGACAACAACAGAAAATACCTCAATCTCATTAGTTGTCCAGGCTGTTTAATGTGTATGAGTTCCCACTGGGGTGGTACCTCCTGATCTTTGCTCAGTCCTGAAATGGACTTATATGGTCCATGACTTTAAGGATCTCTCCTGGAAGCCTTGTAGTGTTTTTCTCTGCCCTGTCAGCAAGTCTTAGCTCTGACGAGGCACCAGACATATGGATCGTTTGTCTTGCAATTAGAAGAGCCTTTGAACGTAATTCTAGCCATTTGTGCCACAGACATTTCTGATCCCAGGGTTTTCCCTCCATGTAGCTTTCCATTTCCTTTGCCTTCTTTTTCAAATTATCTTTTCAGTTTTCATACAAAAGTCTAGTTTTAAAGGAATCTAGCATATTTATGTGAAATATATGAAAAGATTAGATTGCTAATCATTTTATTAGTTGCAAATCCTTTGGCTCAACAAATTCTCCAGAAGTGTGCACACACACATACATGTTCAAGGATGTATGTAGAAGGATGTTTCTTGCAATTTTATTTAAAATATCCAAGTAGTAACAATAACTGTAATGTACTTCAATAGGGAAATGGGTTAGACTATGGTTGCTTCTCTTGCTTGATACAATGGATGATCAGTTAAAATGATTGAAATAAAAACAGCTTTCTGTTTATGTTGAAGAACAGCATGAATAAATTCAGTTAATTTAGTAATTTTTTAATACTCAAGCGGGAATTTAAAAATTTTTTATATGACCTTAGAGTTTTGTTTTTTAAAGCTCTTTTTATAGCTTAAATGATGCTTTAATACCGTTTTTTCGTGAAGTTGGCATTCAGTTAAAATATGTACATGGAATTTAGCATACAAATAGTTTTAGGTATAGCTTTAACTTTCAAAATATAGAAACTATGATGCAGTAAATAATATTCTGGTTAGCATTCATAGACTTAGGGGCCACATGCCTGCTTCCCAAATAATTATGATTTCCAAGCTTATACTTAGTCTCTTTTTATTGGAAATGGATATCTTTTTAAAAAAAAATAAGCATCATATGAGTTAATATGTTTAATTTTTATAAATTATAAATATGCTAACAATTACTGTTATTTAAAAGCCAAACCTTAAAATTTGGAGAATATGAACCTTTCAGTAAAAAGGGAATCTCACGCTTTATAGTTAGTCCCACTTTGGTTTTTAACCCAAAAGAGAATTGTGGTCTTCATCATCTACTGCGCTCACCAGATCTGGTCTGGTTCCTAATTACTTTGGACAGTTTCTGAAAACCAAATCCACCTACCCACACTATCAGCATTGAGTTAAAAATTGTCTAAATGGCTCTGATGGCAATTTTAGGAAGGGATGCTGCTTGAGGAAAGATGCTTATTTGGGAGAGAAGACTGTGTGTGTTTGTGCATGTGCGTGTATTACATATATATGTTCTACGGTCAGATTTTATGTTGGAATTACTTGTGATGAGACAATTTTATCTACAGATTAGAGGTCTCCCCAAGTACTTTGTAGATTTTTTGGATTTTATATTATCATGCCATTAGAGGGCAGTATTGTAGAGGTTAAGTTTTCTTTCTCGCATGTATTGACTTGCAAACTGTTTATGTTATAATCAAGTAAACTTCAGGGCTTAGATTTCTAGTATATTAAGTTGTAGCCTTAATTGATGCATCCCTGAAAGTATTTTAAATTAATATAGGAAATTTTGAAAGGGTTAAGCTATTTTATTCCCACATCTCTTGATTTTGGTTTGGAGAAGAGATTTGGTCAGTGTGGCCAAGAGGATGAAACAGAGGTGAGCCTACAGCATCTATTGGCTGCTTAACTATTTTTAACCACGATTATATCCTCCTTTTTCTGGTTCTGGACACGCAAATGGGCAAAGAGACTAACTTCAAGGATTTGTGTGCTTTGAATACATACTTGACCATATTTCAATCCCTCTGATGTAAGAAGGCGCACAGGATTGAGGGACTGAGTCTTAGAGGAATTGTTACTCAGCTTCCAAAAACGTGCCTTAGGGACTTACTAAAAATAGATCTATGTGGAATTCAACCTGTGGATTGACTTTTCTAGGTCTAAATAGAAGAAGGCATATTTAATTACTGGGGAGAAGGTGCTAATAGGGAGATATGATTTTAAGGTTTGTGGCTCTGGGGGCTTTTTGGGAAGATCCTGGATTTTATCTGGAGTCTTTCCCTCATGCCTAGCAAAGAATATATAATGTTTTTTGTTTTGTTTCCATAAAACAAAAGGTAGTATCTCTCAAAGAGTAAATGTGATTTTTTTTCCCTCTAAAATTAAAAAAATAGTATGATCGCAGGATGATTATCCTTAAAAATAAAACCGTCTATAAAATCCTCCCAGTACCGCTGCCGGTAAGAACTAGATAATTGAAATCAAGACACTCGAGCTCTTGCAAGTCTTACAGTGGTGGGACTGGGCATGCCCAGTAGCTCAGACGGTTCTGGTTGCAAATAGGAAGCTTTCGCCGTTCAGCAGCCGCGGGACACAGCTCCGGGGTCGGGGTCTGACTCCCTTAAACGTAAGCACGTGCGGGGGCCCCTATAGTATTTTTCAGGGACCCTTCACATTTTCTGCCGAAGCAGTGGCCCAGTGTTCTGAGGCCGCCCTGGAAACCTCTGGGCCCAGCACCCCACTCCCTCTGAGCACGGCCCTCGCCAGGCCAGCCCACCCCACGAGCGGGATCCGGAGAATGGGGGCGGAGGTGGGGGTGGGGGGAGGCGGGGAAGCAGAGAAGCGGGAGGACCAGGAAGGGAGAAGGGGAAGGGAGAAGGGGGCGGTCCCAGTGGCGTGCCGGCCAATCGGCGCAGCTCTTTCCTGCATATATTTTGCACTAAGACCGGGAGTCCTGGTCTAGAGCTGAGTGGAGCCCGGCTGCGGATCTGGGAAGCGGCTCTGCACGGCACTGGGATCTGCATATTCCTGGGATCACGAAGCCCCAGAAGCTGGGTTTCTTTAAATTAGGGCTGCCGTTTTCTGTTTCTCCCTGGGCTGCGGAAAGCCAGAAGATTTTTATCTAGCTTATACAAGGCTGCTGGTGTTCCCTCTTTTTTTCCACGAGGGTGTTTTTGGCTGCAATTGCATGAAATCCCAATGGTGTAGACCAGTGGCGATGGATCTAGGAGTTTACCAACTGAGACATTTTTCAATTTCTTTCTTGTCATCCTTGCTGGGGACTGAAAACGCTTCTGTGAGACTTGATAATAGGTAAATGTCGGCTAGGATAGTTTCTTTAAATTTATTCGTGGGATACTTACAATAATACAGGTGAAAGATAGCCAGGAGAATTCCTTTGTCCATTGCTGAGAGATTATGGTGACATGGATGTTGCTTTTCGATATGTTTAGAATAACCTTATTTTTTCAAATCTGGCCAGAGAACAGGCTTTCCCCACATTATGTAATTTAGTCCTTTGTGGCTTACTAAAATAGGGAGATGCCTGGATATTCGTTAGTAAGAAAGGGGCTGGCATTTCCTGGAGGGTGATACATTACATAGTGTTAAAGAATATTCAAAATATGATGCTAGCAATATCACAAAATTGCAAGATCCTTTTTATCTTGGACGCTTAAGATACCATTTATCGATGACCTTTTTCCCTCCTCTTTTTCAGCTCCTCTGGTGCAAGTGTGGTAGCTATTGACAACAAAATCGAGCAAGCTATGGTATGTACTGATGAAAAATCATTTATAGTAAATGTGGGCACAGCACAAAAATAAGATGTTTCGTGGAACCAGGGCATCCCTAAGTTCAGATGATGTCGATTGCTCTTGATGCGCGTAGAAATGCCGGCGCTGTCTCCATTCGGCCAGCGTGGAGCCACCTAACACGGCAGCCGTGGAGGGAGAAAGGGGCCCTGCGGGTAGTAAATAGTCTCCTTCCCGGGACTGGTTTCACACAAGGGGATTTTCTCACGGTGACCCTTTTTGCTGGGGATTTATTAGGGAAGCAAGCGCTGGCCCAGTGTCTCCTTCGGCTGGTCGTGAGCACATCTTTAGCGATGTGGCTTTACTAGGAATCCTAACATTTTACTAGGGAGCCGGGAGGTGGGGAGGGCCCCAGAAGTCGGGATCCTGGGTAAGGGCCTTCTAGACGGTGCACAAACGGGTCCCCGGTGGCGCGGGCTCCTGCACAATGAAGAAGAATCGGAGAAAAGTTTTGTTTTCTTAGCCTGCGCCTGGATTTCTCCTATTTTTTATTTCCGCCTTGGCCGTTCTTTGTTATTGGAGCAGCGCCTGTGGCTCTTCTCACGGGATTCTCTGCCCACTGTTGCTAGGCAAACTCTGAACCTTTAATTCGGAGCTATAAATAACTCGGGCTCCCATTGGCTGCGACGTCTACCCAGGTTTCTGTGATGTCAGCTTAATCACGAAAAGCGGGGGGGGGTGGGGGGGGTGGGGGGGTGGGGGGGGGTGGGGGGGTGGGGGGGGGGCGGGGTGGAGGGAAGAAAATGCGGCAACATGTTCGGTAGGAACTGGCTGCAGCCGGTGCTGAAGGAGGCGGCTCCGGGCGAGCGTGGGGCGGGGCCTGGGGGCGGGGACGCGGTGGGCGCGCCGTGGCCTGAACATCCCCGCTGCTGGTCTCAGTCGGGGACCCAGTGCCCGGCTCTGGCCCAGTCTCAGATAGGAAGCCGGACTTGGGCGTTTCTGGCCAATGTCTGTAGAGAAGCACAGACTTTTACAAAGCTTGATCATTTATACGTTAAACTCAAGTATTGTACAGTCATGGCTGTATTCAGATTCCCCAAGTGTCATTGAACGAACTTTAAAGGCGGAATATGTAAATAGCGAGAGCCATATAAAATAATGTCTTAGAAACTCAGAGTCCAGAAAATAGCAAATAGTGAGTTAAACCTTTTCTCTCTTCTTTGCAGGATCTAGTGAAAAGCCATTTGATGTATGCGGTCAGAGAAGAAGTGGAGGTCCTCAAAGAGCAAATCAAAGAACTAATAGAGAAAAATTCCCAGCTGGAGCAGGAGAACAATCTGCTGAAGACACTGGCCAGTCCTGAGCAGCTTGCCCAGTTTCAGGCACAGCTGCAGACTGGCTCCCCACCTGCCACCACCCAGCCACAGGGCACCACACAGCCCCCCGCCCAGCCAGCATCGCAGGGCTCAGGACCAACCGCATAGCTGCCTATGCCCCCGCAGAACTGGCTGCTGCGTGTGAACTGAACAGACGGAGAAGATGTGCTAGGGAGAATCTGCCTCCACAGTCACCCATTTCATTGCTCACTGCGAAAGAGACGTGAGACTGACATATGCCATTCTCTTTTCCAGTATTAAACACTCATATGCTTATGGCTTGGAGAAATTTCTTAGTTGGGTGAATTAAAGGTTAATCCGAGAATTAGCATGGATGTACTGGGACCTCATGCAGCTTGGCAGATATCTGAGAAATGGTTTAATTCATGCTCAGGAGCTGTGTGCCTTTCCATCCCTTCCGGCTCCCTACCCCTCACGTCCAAGGGTTCTCTCTCCTGCTTGCGCTTAGTGTCCTACATGGGGTTGTGAAGCGATGGAGCTCCTCACTGGACTCGCCTCTCTCCTCCCCCCAGGAGGAGCTTAAAAGGAGGGTAAAAAGACTAAAGTGAGGGGGAGCAGAGTTCACTGTACAGATTTGACGACTGTCACCAAAATCCATAAAAAACAATAGTACTGTGCCTCTTCTCAAACAGTGGATGACACAAAACTATGAGAGTGACAAAATGGTGACAGGTAGCTGGGACCTAGGCTATCTTACCATGAAGGTTGTTTTGCTTATTGTATATTTGTGTATGTAGTGTAACTATTTTGTACAATAGAGGACTGTAACTACTACTTAGGTTGTACAGATTGAAATTTAGATGTTCCATTGGCCGTCTGAGGAGGTGTGGACTTTTATATATCGATCTACATAAAAACTGCTACATGACAAAAACCACACCTAAAGAAATTTGAAGAATTTGGCACAGTTACTCACTTTGTGTAATCTGAAATCTAGCTGCTGAATACCCTGAAGTAAATCCCTGTTCACTGAAGTCTTTCAGTTGAGCTGGTTGAATACTTTGAAAAATGCTCAATTCTAGCTAATGAAATGGATTTCCCAGTAGGGGTTTCTGCATATCACCTGTATAGTAGTTATATGCATATGTTTCTGTGCATGTTCTCTACACAGTTGTAAGGTGTCACTGTATTTAACTGTTGCACTTGTCAACTTTCAATAAAGCATATAAAATGTTGATAAACAAGTGTTTTCATCTGACCCTGTTAATATAATGGCAGTCATTTCCACAACTGTTTCCAGGTAAAGTTTAACAATTTGACTAGTAAAATCCTGAAGGGGAGTAGAATGGTTGGAAAAGTCGGGGCATGATTTGACTACATCAAGTAAAAGGAAATTGACACTGCATTGTTCAGCTGGTAAGGGAAGAGACAGTGGAGGAGTCCAGCTCAATTCTAATTACTGTGTGACTTGGACAAGTTGCTTCACTCCTGGACGGATGTAGGGGTTTGAAAGAGACAATCTCTTACATTCCCCTTTGGCTTTAAAATTCTAGGAGTCCATGAAAATCTTAATCTTCCACTTTTTGTTGAACTGACAGAGGAAGAAGGAGCCTTATTTGTATAATTGCAATAAGCAGATCTAGGATCAAAAGACTGAAATTGGAGAAGCTGATTTCCACTTTAAGAACCCTGTCACCCTGGGTTGGGATGTTTCTCCTAGTGTAGGATGAGTTTCTAGCTCCTGGGATGATAATTGGTTTTGTGTAAGCAAAAGATGATTTGGGGTAGGACCGCATGAGTAAGGATGTCCTTGCAGTTGATTCCGCATGACTATAAAATAGACCACAATTAAAACCACAAAGGAATCCTGAAGCAGATTGGCACCTGAGGAGTGAGCCTGAGGGATCCTCCTCTGCAGTAGGAGTAATGTGAGCGAGCAAGTGAATGGGTGGGTTTACCAGCTCTGCAATCTATCAACCTGGGACCTCTGCAGTGGCCCCTGCCCAGTGGGAAGTGTGCCAATCCCAAGCTCTAAGGCTTGTCTAAGTCCTTGCAGGACAAGGACAACTTTCTGAATCCTTCATTTCTCTAATCTAGAGCTGGTGGGAGATTGAGAAGTGAATAGGACATCCGAGCTCCCTGAAAAGAATTGTTCGATAATGTGCATGCATTATAAAGTGGTGACACGGGCCTCCTATTGAAATGATGGATGGCTCACTGCCATAGGCTGATAGCAGTTGTCATAAAGATATTTTGGGGGAATTTGAAGAGGACTTGAAAAAAAATCTTTGTCGTATTGGCTTGTTGGTTATATAACTTCAACTTTAATAAAGGAATACTTATGTAGTAATTACATTTCCTTGAAAAAGAAAACCATAGTGAATAGAAATCCCTAGCCATTTCATTTTTTATGTTTTTAATGAAGATCCTTAAAATACCATAGGTGGTAATCGTGGCAAATTTGAAAAATCTCATGTCAGTGTATTATTAAGATGGTGGAGAACTTTTTCCTCCATTATTTAATGGAACTTTGGGTCTTTTTATTAAGAATGTGAGACTCATGAAATTTTGGTAGCTGAATGTTGTTTGTGAAATATGAATTATTAAAAGATGTCTTTCCATACATGTTCCTCATTTTAGTAATTACTAAACGTACTTGAAGTTATTGACTTATTTCTGTATTTAAGGTATTTAAGGTAATTTAAAAAGGCATTTTGCTACTTGCTTGTAGACCTGAGTATGGGTCTTACTGGCCTGTGGGTTATTATAGAACTGATTATGTTGCACTTACGTTCTGTGGAGAAGGAAAGATTTTTAAGGGGAATGGCGTGCTGTAGCAGCACTGAGCGTTCATGACATCAGTTGCAGCAGGAGAAACCCCCGTTCAGTGAAGGAGAAATAGAAGGAATTTTACATGGATTTTAATGAACGTCTACTTTCTGTTTCAAATGAACAGTGTTCATATTTCAGTAATTGTGTGCATTTTTTGCATACTTTAAAAGAGAAAATTTATTTTTCATCATGGGATAAATATGCAATGCCAGAACAGCTTTAAATTTATGCAAGAAATCTATAAAAGTTAATTATAACTAAAATTAGGAATGAAAATTAATCTATATAGACACTACTCTGCTCTTGCTTTGTGTGAAATAAGTAGTTGAAACTACCAGGGCCTGACGACTGCTTTTAGATGTCAACCTCAAATCCATTCAGGCAGCAATTGTGGCATTACGATTAGAAACGGAGGCAGAGAAAATCAAGTTTCCTCTCCCTCTTAGTTAAAATTGCCTGAAAGTGGAGATCTGTGCCCACCGATAGAACTTGGAAGCAGACAGTGCAATAGGTTCCTGCACTGGTGTGTGGGAGGACCCTGAGCTGAGAGGCAGGCTTCTGGCTGCCAGGCCTGGCCCTGCAGTCATCAGCTATTTGACCTTTGGACCAGGAACGGAATCCTTCAGACCTGAGTTCTCGTCTGTGAAATAAGGATTGGATCAGGTCACGAAGATCATGTCTAGCCACAGATGCTGCAGTCCTCTGCATTTGATAATGACTTTATTTTATTATTCTAACTTTTGGTGGGAGGGGGTGTGTGTGTATGTGTGTGTGTGTGTGTGCGCGCACACTGTTTTTGTTTGTTCGTTTAACTTAATGACTAAAATTAATTTGGTTTTCTTCCTAGCTCCTCTGCTGGTTACTAGCTAAGTGACCTCAGGCAAGTTCCTCGTTCTCTGTTTCCTCATGCTTACGGTGGGGACATGCTGTCTCCATAGGGGTTTGTGAGGCTCATGCTGGGAAGCTGTCAGCACAGAGACGGGTTCAGAGTGAGGTGGGTTCAAGGAATGTTAACCATTACTATTATTTCTGAGTCATTCATCTGCTTGTTTATGTTTGTTTATGTATTTAATTTTGTATTTTTCATAGGGATAAAGGTGTGGCAGCTTTATTTTCTAATAGCTTTTGATTTAGTATTTGGTAATAGTAGTGACTGTTTAAACTTTACTGTGAAAACACATGGGAATAATATCCTTTAGAATACAGATAGAAACACACCATTTTTTTCTGTATCAAAGAAATAATAGCAAAAGGCTGCCATTTCATTTCTGTGAATCAGAGAAGGGATTCGTTGGGAATTGTCCACGTTTCAGTGTCCAATATTTTCAATATTACAAAAATAATATTGGTGGAAGTAAATGATTACAGGTGGAGTAGATAGATCTTAAATTATTAATTTCATTACAGAAAAAGGTTTTATGTAAACCAGTGCTATGGAATACCAGACAGGCCTGAAGTCGCTAGGCTTGGGGATCAGGTTCTGGCAACAGCTACTTGGAAGGTTCAGTAGCCGTTTAAAAATGTGCAGTATTACAAGAGAGGTCTGTGCTTTAGACCAGGTGTTCAGGACCCCAGTGTCTGTGGGATATGGTGGAGAAGCTTCTTGAGTGAGTGAGGTAAGCAGTAGGACGTGGTAGTGACTGTGGCATTTGGGGAGTGTGCTCAGCTAACAGGGACAGTGCTATGTAGCTCCATCCAGTTGCCATATGGAAATTCAAGCACTGTGTTGCTCGATCTTCCAATTTCTTCCAAGTTCTGTAAATCCAGGGTTCTGTCTGGAAATGCCTGACTTTTGGACACTGCACAGACCAAATAAGAGAGCACACCTATTAAGCTGGTGTGGCCCACAGGCCGCATGTGTCCCCCCCCGCCTTCTGTCTTCTGACCATCTCAAGAACTAGAATCTGCCCTAAATGGCAGCTCACCCTTCAGCTCAATAAATCAGGAACATGTCTTCTTTTTGATGAGAGAAAGGGGGCACAGGCTATTTGTGCGACTATGGTGCACAGTAAACTGGTACTTTGTGTTGAAAACCATGTGTTAACTTACTCAGAGAACACGCACTGAGTACCTGCCTCAAGCCAGAGATAGTACAGTGAACGAGCCACAGTCCCTGTCCCCAAGGACAGCTCACAGAAGCTGCCTTTAAGATAAATGAGGTAGTTTGTTTTCTGGCAAAATTTGCCTTATGCAATATAAAATCTAAATTATTCATTTGTTGTTCCTTCTCCGATGAACCCTTTGGCAGAAATATTTCTGGGAATTCTTCTAGGAACTCTTGTTAAATGAAGTGTTTTTTCAATGTGGTATATCCCCTACCACTACATTTTATAGCTGATTCACTTAGGAACAAAGACCATGTTTATCACCAAGGTTGGTGCATATCACTTGGTGATGTGTACCACCAAGGTTATATAACACATGACCCAAATTTCCAGGGACAACATATATTTCAGTTAAAATAATCTGCCCTATTGTCTCATAAGTACATCCAATTCATGCCATGATAAGTGCTTTGTCGTCACTGTAGACTCAGAGACCAAGAAAACAGAAGACTTAGCGTCTCTACTTAAAGAATGAGGATGCAATGGAGACTTGTAGGCTGACGAACTGTACTGGTTTTCCCAGGACTGAGCGTGTTCTGGTTAGTGGGACTTTCAGTGCCAAGTCTATGAAAGTCCCAGGCAAACAACAACAAACAAACTGGTTGCCTGAGATTCCATTTTCTCTTCCACCTGGGCACATGCCTGAATTACATCCCCACCCCCTTGGAGTTTGGAGTGACCATGGGATTCGGGTTTAGTCAATGGATGAGTGATGATGAGGTGACTGAAGCCTCCCAGACTTGGCCCATGAGAAAACCGTTCTGAGTGATCTGCCAGGCTCTTACCCCTTCCACTGATGGGATGGAGAAGACCCAGCAACCTTGGGAGTGACAGAGCCCTTGTCAGATGGATCCCTGAATGACCGAAGTATAGTGCCCTGCCCCAGGAACTAGGCAGCATAGTTGGATGAGCAAGAGTGTTGCCGCCGTTAGGCATTTTAAAATTTGCTTCAGTGGCTAACCTTTGCTAATATGGTTATCAGTACCTGAAGTGGAGTGATGTTGTCAAAAAACATTAAATATGGGGCATTGACTATGGTTGGCTGGTGGATGGCAATGAAACTACTGGAGGATAGAGAGATCAAGACCCGTATTGTGAAGTGACAAAATGTTTTCTAACTGTGGCCGGCAATAACTTGGGAGGCTGGCCATGTGCCTGGTGAGCATGTAGCTGGTACTAGAATGTTAGGACCTGTCACTCTTCACGGTGTTAACCCTCGTATGCTTTTCAAGGAAAAGGTGAGCTCACAAAATAGTTTGTAAGTGCAAAGGAAGGGGAAAAAGAAATGCAGAAATTTGGGGCTATTCGATACTGGAAAAGCCTATTGTTTCTACACCCCAAGGAGCTGCAAATCAGTAGGGCCCATTAAGCCTTTTCATTTAAGGTGCTTTATCCCTTCAGCAAAGGTTAGACAAAGAGTATTAATTCCCCACATATGCCTTTTGTTTCAGATGACTTCTGCATGGTCACTGTCCAGTGGATAGAGGTAGGGGAGCAGAAGTACAGGCAGGTGCAGAAAAATATTTTAGGTCTTGCTACTGATACATTAAAATGACTGGAAACAGAGAAGGGAGAAGCCTACTAAGTTTTTGAGGAACATTTGCTACCAAGTGAAACACAAGCCAACCCAGACTTAATAACAGCAAGAAAACTTTGTTGAAACTTTCAAACAACCCTCAGGCCTCCCCCACACTGGCTGTCTAGCTCCCAGGAAGAGCATTCTGTCCAATGTCCATTTCATACATGGCCCTGGGGGATACTGGACAGG
The DNA here is from genome assembly GCF_043159975.1 of Macaca nemestrina. NCBI lineage: Eukaryota > Metazoa > Chordata > Mammalia > Primates > Cercopithecidae > Macaca > Macaca nemestrina. The sequence continues at coordinate 82,452,801 of NC_092140.1, forward strand.
AAAAGCCTCCCAGAGGTAAGAGGCCTACAGTTTTAGAGAACAATGGACCAAGGGTTTCTTCCCAGAGAGTAGAATCAGGGTCTAATCGGAGAGCTTCCCGAATTGCCAGAGGAAAGGCATCCTCTCAATGCCCGCCCAGCAGGATTTCCCAATAGCTGAGGACTGGAGCCTACTGTGTGTTTCCTATGCTTCCAATGGGAGGTTTATTGCAATTATTATGCTGCACTCCACCATTGTGCATTGTCAGTGGAGGGGAAGACAATTTGTCTTAGGTTACAGATCACCAGACCTTAAGGAGCCACATTCAGACCTGTGCCTCATCTAGAGATCTTGGAGTTTTGAGCTGGATATAGTAGCTCAATGGGACTTTGGGTTATTGCCCCTGGAGAGGGTGAGTGTGTTCTGTGAGGGCAGGAAGATGAAACATACATTAGAATCTATTGGCAAAGACTGGTAGGTGTTTTCCAAAAAGCCTCCTGTCTTCCTGGTTACACAGACCACATTTCCCAGGTTCTCTTGCAGCTAGGTGAACCCATGTGATTAAGTTCTAGTAAAATAAATGTGGGCATAAATGTCATTTTATCATTTCCAGGCCTGATTCATAAAAACTTCCCATGGGCAATCCTCCATGCTCTTTCCCCTTCAGCCAACTGATTGGAGACAACTACAACCACTTTGAAAACCACGTGTTGGCAGATGGCAGAGCCTCATCAGCCTGGGCCCCTGAGTGACTGAGTGAACCAGAGTTTTTGGCCATGCCCTCAACCTGGAACTGCTCAAGACTGTTATAAGAAAGAAAGGAACAAATTCCTATTGTGTTTTAGACATAATTTTTGAGTTTACTACCTTCATTGGTATACATACGTGCATAAAACCTGAAACAATATTACAAAGAAATACAACTGCCGATTAACATAATGCAAGTTGAGCATGTCAGAGCCAAGGGGCAGTAAATAGATGAGTAGAATATATGTCAAAAAGGCAAGTGTTGAGGCTGACTTTGAAGGCGTTGTAAAATAACACATGGGAAGAATAATTTTTGGCATAATTATAAAAAGCAATTACCTTCCCATGTGGTAGGAATATAAGAGCTTAGAAACATTCTTCAATGCAGTGAGCATTGGCCTGCTGAACCTGTAATTTGTAACTCACTTTGAGAAACACCACTGGCAAGGAGTCAGCTGAGATTGGAGGTCACAATCTGGGGTCTCAGACCACATAAGGCCCACTAACCAGAGCTGCTGCTCAGACATGATTTTAATGCAGTGTTTTAAAAAACAATGTGAATTAGTGATACCTCTTCTGAAACTGGGATGTTGTTCCCAGTTCTAGCAGCTTTGAGTCTATATTCCTGTGTAAGAGTCATCAGCTGTGCTGAGTCACAGAAGCTGCTCACTTTAGAATCGGCTTGGTCTTCCAGCTGCCGTGGCCCCACCACACCTATGGTGGCCCCATGCTGTCAGTGGCTGACATGCCCCACTCATCTGGCTACATACCTGGCTCAGGTAGGCATTTGAGGTTGTGTTTCAAAGCCAGACTACAATATCTGGTTTTAAAAATGTTGTAGCTTAAATCGTTTTAATCCCACTCTTAAAATTCAAATGATTTCTTAAAGAAGACAACTAGATCTTGTTCTAGTATCTGTTGGATTTTATTTTGCTTCATAGACGCAAGCAGTTGGAAATGAGCAGTTCTGCATTATCCTTCCTAGATGCATGAAGACCTGTGATCCCCTTCTGGAGAAAGGAAAATGGAATCCATTTGCTACCATCACATGTTATCGAGGATTTACTATGTGTTACGAACTTTGAAGACAGTGTCTCATTTATTCTTCACACCAGCCCTGTGAAGAAGATATTATTAACCCATACTACAGAAAAGAGAATAAGTAACTTGCCAAGTCAAGTTGAAAGAGCTGATAAGTATGATGCAAACCAGGTTTGCCCAACATCAAGGTCCATGCTCTTAGCACTGTTTTAGCTGCTTCCCAAAGACAGGCAGCTCCTTTCTGACATGTGGAGCCTGTCTGGCATCTGTGGCTTCCCCAGAGCTAGCATTCAGCCCATCCCCTTAGTGTGTGCCCCAAAGAGGGATGTGAATCCCATCTCCCTCAGAAAACAGCAACAGACTGGATCCTGCCAAATCCTTCCAGTCTATCAAGTTGCTTGGCCAGTGGGATCCGATGGAATTCTGTGTCTTTCCAGAGACTACAAAGGGCAGAGTAGGTACAGATGGAGTCAGAAGTCTCCAGGGGAATACACACACAAAGGCAAATCGTGCTGACAACACTCGCCCTGCCCAGCACAGCTGCAGACAGATCCACAGCATAGATAAGACAACTACGTTTCCCACGCTGATATCACGGCCACTTGACCCAGAAAAACCAGTGCTGGAGGACTAAATGTTTCTATAGACAATGCTACTATTTATTCCTCCATAAAACCCTCCATAGTTATGAAGCACCCACAATGTGCCAAGCTTAGGTAGTCCCCTAGGTGCTGTGGGGACAAAATGAAAACACTTTTCTTCTGCTTTTGAGATACCTCAGTCTAGAGGCCAAGAAAGATATATTAAGAATTATTATAAGACCACATGACACTCCCTCAATATCATTATACATTGAAGCGTCCTGGGAACAAAGAGCGGGAAGATTTAATTGTCTGGGAAGTGGGTAACTGAGAGAAGAAAAGACACAGCTTCAGAGAGGAAGTTTTGGTCTCATTACTAACTTGTTTTGGGAAGAGTATTATAATACCATCTGCTGTTGGCTGCCCAGCGTGAATTCTCCTTCCTTCCTTTGGGAAACCCCTTGTGGCTACAGAAATGGCCCTGACTGGCATGTGTCACTCACCTGGTCACAGCCCTGTCAGAGTGAACCGGTCCGGTCAGAGTGAACTTTACGTGTGTTATTCCGAATCTTGTCCCAGGCTCTTGTCCCAGTTTCTCTCTCTGTCTCTCTCTGTTTCTCGGGATCGACAATTTGAAAATCAAACACTTGAAAGTGTCAAGCATGGTGTCTCATGCCTGTAATTGCAGTACTTTGGGAGGCTGAGGCAGCAGACAATTTGAGCCCAGGAGATAGAGACCAGCCTGGGCAACATGATGAAACACCATCTCTACAAAAAAATACAAAAACGAGCTGAGTGTGTTGGCACATGCCTGTAGTCCAGCTACTTGGGAGGCTGAGGCAGGAGAATCACGAGCCCAAGAGGTTGAGGCTGCAGTGAGCTGTCATCATGCCACTACACTCCAGCCTGGGTGACAGAGTGAGACCCCATCAGAAAGAAAAAGGAAGGAAGGAAGGAAGGAAGGGAGGGAAGGAGGAAGGAAGGGAGGGAGGGAGAAGGAAGGAAGGAAGGGAGGGAGAAGGAAGGAAGGAAGGGAGGGAAGGAGGGAGGGAGAAGGAAGAAAGGGAGGGAGGGAGGGAGAACGAAGGAAGGAAGGGAGGGAAAGAGGAAGGAAGGGAGGGAGGGAGAAGGAAGGAAGGGAGGGAAGGAGGAAGGAAGGGAGGGAGGGAGAAGGAAGGAAAGAAGGGAGGGAGGGAGGGAGAAGGAAGGAAGGGGGGGAGAAGGAAGGGAGGGAGGGAGGGAGAAGGAAAGAAAGAAGGGAGGGAGGGAGGGAGAAGGAAGGAAGGAACAGATGCAATTGTGAGCAGAAAGCTTGAGGACCCTGCAGGAGCCATTATATGATCCAGAAGACAGAGGCAGCTGAAGGAAAGCTAGGCTGAGCTATGGGTCTACAGGCACACTGCTATTTTCTCTGAACTGGTTTAAGTTAGGTTTGTTGTGGCTTGCAAACTAGAGGATCCCTAATGAATACAGGTCCTTTCTCTGTTTACTTGTCAACAAATTGGGATTCCGTTTATTTTTTACACAGAAATAATTATGGTTGCATGCTTTGGATTTTAGAAGGAATAATTACTGTTGCATACTCCTTTGAATTCCCATAGTTTTACAGAAATCATACGTATAATTATCCAGTTATGAGATGGAGAAAGAACTAGAACTGCCCTCCAGAGTGTCCGGTTGAATTCATTATCATTCCTCTGATACCACAGATGAGGGACGCGTTCTCTGACATGTTTACCTGGTCCTCATGGTTGAGACCATTCTGTGAATGACTGACAGGAATCTACATGGAGGTAGTGGTCAGCTCTATCAGGGGAAATCTAGAAGGATCCCTGAGCAAGTGATAATTAAGCGGCTCCTTCTACGATAAAATGCAGACCGCCAACAGGAAGAGGAGAGGAGTGTCGGAGACATCTATCTCCTTGTGAACATGCAGAAAGGAGTAGAAAATGCAGCTGGTTTCCTGTGGTTGGGGCCCATAGGCTGGAAAGAGAGGGCCAGCGAGGTAGGAGCGGGGAGAGGGAGGGCTCAGGGCTGGCCGGCCCTGCAACCATGCTACCAGGTTGTAGGGGGACCACAGCAGACTCTGTTTCAGGAAGGATGAAGAGGATGAGACGGTCTGCAGAGCAATCTGCCGTTGAGCTATTGAAATAGAACAGAGGCCAGCTAACCGAGGGCTTGAATCCAGCGGTGGGGTAAGGGCGAGGGCAAGGAAGGGGTGAACCAGAGACTCACTAGGACAGAGAGGCTTGTCAGGGTGGGGCCGGGGAGGAGCGTGGGGCCCTTCTCTGGCTTCTGGCTCAGGTAATTGGGTGGGTGATAGTACCACTGCCAGGACAGGAAGATAAAGGAGCAATAAGTCTGACTTATGTAGAGTGAGGCGCCTGTAAGATACGTAAGTGGAGACATCTCCTAAGGCTCCTGGGCTGGGGGAGAGATCTGGGTTAGGTCGGCAGAGGCTCTGACACTGACCAACATCCCTTCTGTGTCTTTCTCTTCGTCCAGAGCACAGTTACACTACAGTCTCCAGCCTCCCTGGCAGCTCTGCACAGCCACATCTGCCCACGGGATGTGAGCAGAACAGATCTGCGCTGCTTGCAGGCGTGGCCCTGGGGAAACTTCCCACATACTCTCTGCATCCACCAGCTGCCTGGGAGCACTTGGAGGATGTGGGGGAGGACAGTGCCATAGGACTGAAGGAGCCGGCTCTCTTAGTGACTCTGGAGGGGGCCACCTCCTCCCCTTACTCCCTCCAACTCATAATGAACACCGAAGTGAGTGAAAAACAAAGTTGAAATGTGCTGAGCCACAGAAACTCAGGGCTGGTGACCGCGGTCCACCGGCCTGGACTGACCCAGCTACAGAGGGTGACGGAGAGCGGTTTCCACACAAGGGGTGGTGGAGCTGCTCAGGACAAGTGTAGCCCAGGAGCAGAGGGCCCAGGATGGAAGCCCAGGCAGGGCTCGCTGAAGGCTGAGCCAACAGAAGAGACTGGGAAGACTAGCCAGAGGCGAGGGAGGAGGGCCCTGAAAGCCTGGGAGGTCCAGGAGGAAGAGGAGGTGCACGTCATCACATGCTGGAGAGACGCCAGGCAGACTCGAAACAGGAAAGTGTCCGTGCAGGTCAGTGAGTAGCAGGTTGTGAGGAGCTTCCATGGGCTGGAGCAGAACCTAGTTTTAGAGGCCTGAGCAATGGGTAGGAGGTGAGGGGGAGTCAGTGGAAATCGGCATTTGAAGGAACTCAGCTACGAGACAAAGAAATTGAGAAACAACTAGATGGAGGATCAAGGAGAAACATAGGAAGATAGGAGACATTGACACAAGCCTATCAATCACAGAGCTAAAGGCTGACCGTCCCCGAGGAGGCAAGAGGAAATTGGAGTCACACACAGGAGGAGAATCACGGTCTTCTCAGAGAAAGGGCAAGAGAACGAAGGTCGGTGAAAAGATAAGTCAGTCTGCAGGTGTTGGGAAACTTAACATCCCTCCTCCCAACCAAATTTGTCCTCTGTGAACAGGGAAGTGGGGATCTGCCCAGAAAGTTCAGATGGCAAGGACTGCAAGGGAGTTTGAGAAAAGCAATCAAGCTAGAATCACACCCAAGATTTGAGGAAAGCCGTGTTGAAGTCAAAGAATCTTCATTCCAACAGGAAATTCAGACCTTGAAGAATCCTCACAGTCTCTACAGCAGCCTTTGCCCCCAGATAAGGTAACCTGGAGACCAGGGTCTAGGGCTGGCAGTCTAGGCTGTGCAGAAGGCAGGATGGACTTGGATGAGATGAGAGATCACGGAGTTGCTGATCGAGGTAGTTTGCAGAGAGAGAATGGGGGCCTGAACTCCAGCCATGGTCTAAGGGCAGGCAGGGGTGGAACTTAAAAACATGAAAGCTGTTAGTAAGACTAAGTGGCCAGCTAGATGTGAGGGTTAGGACCTTGGTCTTGGGTGGGTACCTGCGACAGAAAGTGTGGCCTTGGGAGACTCTTCCATCCCAGCAGATGCTGACACCCACACCATTACACAACAAAATCACATTCCATAGGAGCAAAAGAGCAGTCTCTAAACCGCCTCTAGTTCTACCCACTCTCTTCTGTTACAGGGACACTGAACCCCAGGGACATAAAGTCACTTATCCATACCACAGAGTTAATGACCAAGCCAGCATTGGAACCACAAGTGATTGTAGGAGAAAGAGAAAAGAGTCCATGAGAGGGGGAAGAAGAGAGGAGGGGCATTCATCCATTCATTCCTCCACTTCTTCATTCAGCAAGTAAGGACAGCCTTTTAGCCACTGGGGCCCCAAACGTGAATATAAATATGACCTGGCATCTGCCTTGAAGGAACTTCTAGCCAGGGAGGGGACGTCACGTGTGCAGCACACAGTGTGGGATGTGAAGGAGGAAATGGTCACTTCTGCCTGAGCTGCTGGAAGATGAGTACCAGGAAAAGCTTCCAGAAAGAAGCCACTTGGGCCAGGCGCCATGGCTCACGCCTGTAATCCCAGCACTTTGGGAGGCCGAGGTGGGTGGATCACTTGAGGTCAGCAGTTTGAGACAAGCCTGGCAAACATGGTGAAACCCCATCTCTACTAAAACTATAAAAATTAACCGAGTGTGGTGGTGCATGCCTACAGTCCCAGCCACTAGGGAGGCTGAGGTGGGAGGATCGCTTGAACCTGGGAGACGGAGGTTGCTGTGAGCTGAGATGGTGCCACTGCACTCCAGCCTGGGCGACAAAGTGAGACCCTGTCTCAAAAACAAAAACAAGCCACCTGAACTGAGTGTGGAAAGATGCAGGTGACTCAGTGGAAGAGGCCATCTCAGCAGAGAGAGTGGGGATGCCGGGCCTGGCGGGTGGGCGAGGGGGATTGTGTCTGAGCAGTTTGAGAAGGAAAGTGGCCCTCCATTAAGCAGGTGAGCAGATGAATGCTTCTTGGACGCCATGTTTGGATTGGGTGGGGAATGTAGGAGACAACTCTCAGAGAGCTCCGGGTGTAGCAGGTGGCATGGTTTTGTCCCTGGTGGACCTGGCAGATGCCCATCGGCCAGTGGAGAGGGGAGTGAGCTACCCAAGTCACTCAGCCTAGAAGTGGGGGAGGCAGAGTTTGGAACAGACCTACTGGGCTTCAGGACTAGGGCGGCCCACGCCACCACACAACAGCACTGAGGGCTCTGGATCCGAGACAAGTCAGGCTCATAAATAACGCAAATGAGAAGCGACAGCGCTAACATCTAGGAGGGAGCGTGCTGAGGGAGGAACGATTCACTCCAGCTGGCAAGGGGCATCCTAGGTGGGGTCTTGAGGGCCGCGGGGGCCTTTGACAGACAGAGAGGATTGGGAGTCACAGAGTGGCAAGAGCTCTCTACTGGGGACACTATTAATTATTCTGATGGAATTTCTTCCTTAGGGAGGGAGCGTCCATGGGTTTCAAAGCAATGAGCAGCCAAAATCTACATTTCCTTGAGCTGTGGCTCCGCTGGTGGGCCCAGCCCTCATTCTCTAACCTGCCAGAGTCAGTGATTCAGAAGGGCATGTGGGTATTGTTTTTCCTCTTTGTTTGGCACTTAAAATTTTTTTTTTCCGAGGCAGAGTCTCACCCAGTCGCCCAGGCTGGAGTGCAGTGGTGCGATCTTGGCTCACTGCAACCTTGACCTTCTGGGCTCAATCAGTGCTGAGTAGCTGGGCATACAGGCATGCACCACCAAGTCTGGCTAATTTTTTGATTTATTTTTTATTTTTTATTTTTGTAGAGACAGGGATCTCTCCATGTTGCCCAGGCTGGTCCCGAACTCCTGAGCTCAAGCGATACTCCTGCTTAAGTGTTGAAATTATAGACATGAGCCACTTTGCCCAGCCCTAGCACTTTGTTGACGCTAAATAAGTGTCTGTTGAATGAATGAATGAATGAATGAATGAATGGAAAAGGGATATGCAAAAATATCTCTATCCTTCCACTATTAGGGAAATCTTTTGTAACTTTGAGATTATAAAACAGAAGATTTGGTTTACCTACAGGGCCCAACATTTAGCTTCTTTCTCTGAGGTTCTTAATTTTTTTGTGTGTCACAAACCCCTTTGGTGTCTGGTAAAACCTATAGAACCCCTTAGAATGAAGTTTTAAATGTTAAAAGATGAATGTATGGGATCACAAAGAAAACATTTCTATTGAAATACAGTTATCTGAATATTTTAAGAAATGCATAGATATACTTGTTCATTAACACATTAAATAACAAGATCTGTCAGGTCTCATTAATTACTGTAATTTCAAAGCCATGATGAGCTTAATGACATTTAAAAATCTCTGCAACAACTGTAATAGATCTAAAAATATCTATGATTTTCTTCTGTTGACAAAGTCACAAAACTGCTAACACTAGTATGGCCTGTTGCCTGCTCCATTTATCATCTAAGTGACAACTAAAGATTAGTGCAACAAAGATGCCTTTTTTTTTCCCCATCCAAATTTATGAAGCCGCTGAATTCCATCCCTGGTTATGAACTTCCTCAGCACCCTTACCTGCTATTCTTGCAAAGGCCGTGGTCGCTGAGGAAGAGGCGTACCTGAGACCAGGTCCTCCTGAGCCTGTGAGTGAAACCACTGCGGGAAGGTCAGGTGGGGAAACCCAGTTACTGGAGTTGAGAATAATTTTGATTCTTTGGTTGCAGAAGGAAATGGTAGAGACAAGTCATTTGCTTTGCCTAAGACCGTGCAGGATTTGTCTCCAGAAAAAAATGACTGGGCTCAGAAGCTCTAATGGGTTGAATAGGCTCCTGGCTTGGTGGCTTTTATCAGGCCTCAACTCTGGATTTTCTCCTTTCTCCTCGGCAGACAAGAGCTCAGTGAAACCCTGGGATAAACACCTTAGCTGTCAGTTGAAGCATTTTGTTTGTTTGCCTATTTGTCTTCTGGGCTGTGTATCAAATTAGAGATGAGGAGAAAAGACCAATAAAACCTCGAGTTGATTGAGAGTGTGTGGAAACACACAGGACTTCCGCATTTGGCTTCACATTTCTTCACGGCGGTTTGGCAACGTATACCCCAAACCTTAAATCTGTGCATACACTTCGGTCTAGTAATCCGGCTGCTACAATGTTTTCTTAAGAAAATAATTATTTTTCATAAAGATATGTCTACAAAATTTTTATTGGTATTTTAAACAATAATAAAAAAATAGAATATTAAAACACAAACAATCCAAGCAAAAGAAGAAAAAAAGAAGAAACCATTTGCAACATATTACAAAAAGTGCAAAACCAAATGCTGCCAAGATTCAAAAGAGTATTACAGTACAACAGCAATTTGGAAAGCTAAAACAAATATACATCAAAAATGCTAGAAGCACTTACACGAAATGTTAACAGTGGTCATCTTTGCCTGGTGGGACTCCTGATGAGTATTATTTCCTCCATGTGCTCTTCTAGGTTTTCTAAAGTTCTTGCAGTGCGCATGTGTTATGTAGCTCAGCTAAATGTGTTTATTTTTGAGAATATGAATGCTAAGTTCGTGTCTGAAAGAAGGACCAGTGCATTTGCTCCAAAAAATCATTTCTTCACAAAATTAGAGCTCAATTCAAATCTATCATCTGTCTCCTAACAGTGTGAATTCAATAAGACAACCTGGTTTTGGCGGGGGGTGGTGGGGTTGTTTGTTTTTGAGACAGACTCTCCCTCTGTCACCCGGGCTGGAGTGCAGTGGCAGGATCCTTGATCCTCAATGAGATAACTTGGAAAGGTCTGGATGGGAGTTGACCTGGTGGCTCCCGTCTTGAGGCTCCTTCTGCCACTAAATAAGGGCAGCAAGATGTGAAGCAGGTCCTGCCCAGCTCTCCCATTTACTGTTGTTATAAGCAAGCAAGGCTTCTGGGCTGCCATCTGCACTGTGACATGGACATGAGAGTGGTGAGTGTCTCCTGGGGCTTAAGGACTACTGGGCTCATTGGACCCCTCCACACTCCAGAGCTCTCACTTCCTCCTTCTCACCTGGAGGAGGCAGGCATGGCAGCAGGAGGACCCAGGTGACTCCGGCAGGGAACACAGGCTCATCTCGCTAAACCTATAGCCTTCTGGAATTCGCTAACTTTACATGTTTGAAATTCCTGATGCTCTGCTTCGGCCTTACAAACCTTTCCTTTCAGAGGCTGATCACATCTCAGTTGTAAATAATATTTAGGGTACCTTTGTGCCTTCACTATACAAATCTCCAGCTGTCGTTTTCATCAGACAGAGCAAATCATTTGTGGCTCCCTCCAGGACCACTGGGCCCCTCTCTGCTCCACCATCAACAGGCAGATTCCAACCATTCTTCCCAGTGTGGCCGAGGGAGGCCCTTCAGGTGAGGATGAAGGAGGGACTGATCCTGGGCTCCGCGGAGGCCCCGCTCGGGTGATGCTGGAGGCAGAAGGGAGCTGGGTTTTGATGAGGGAGGAGTTGGTCAGGAGTGGTTGTCACAGGCGCAGCAACGAGTAGCCCACGCAGGGCAGGCGGAGAGCCCTGCAGAAATGAGCTGGCCCGATTGTGTGCGGTGCTGATCGGTAGGGTTTTACGCCTGTGCTAGTCAGGGTTCTCCAGAGAAACAGAACCAATGGGATACATATACATACACATACACATACACATACACATACACATACACATACACATACACATACACATACACATACACATACATAAGAGGGGAAAATAAGAGGGGATATATTACAGGAGTGTGGCTTATGTGATTATAGAGGCTGAGAAATCCCACGATCTGCTGTCTGCAAGCTGGAGGACCCCAGAAGCTGGTGGTGTAATTCAGCACGAGTCTGAAGGCTTGAAAACCCGGCGCTCTGACATCCAAAGTCAGGAGAAGATGGATACATCAGCTCAAGCAGAGAGAGCGAACTCTTCCTTCCTCTGTCTTGGTTCTACTCCGGCCCTCAGTGGACTGGGTGAGGCCCACTGACACTGGGGAGGGCCACGTGCTTTACTCAGCTCACCAATTCAAATGCTGATCATTTCCAGAAACCCTCACAGACCCTCCGGAAATCATGCTTTACCATCCATCTGGACATCCCTTAGCCCAGTCAAGTTGACCCGTCAAATTAAGGATCACAACGCCTCTCATTCTTTCCTTCACTCCACCCATGCATCTGTATGTGATGAGATCTCTGTGAAACTACTCTGTATACTGTATAGCTCTAGATACCATAACATAGTTCCCACTGCCTGGGAGCAGAGAAAGGCAAGTAAACAATGATCATCTAGAGAAAGTCCTGGGTGAGTGTGAGTTTAAGGGGCAGCCTGCTGGAGCTAAAGAGGAAGTGACTAGCTCTGCTGGAGATGAGGGGAGGGAGGGAATACCAAGGGGAAGGAAGGAAGAGAGGTGTAAAAGCAGAGCCACGTGAATCGGGACAGCCTGTCAGGGAACTGGGTCTTGCAGCCAAAGCCGAGGCTGCTCACCATAGAAGAGGCTGGCAACATGGCAGGCGGCAGGCTCCGGGGCCACCAAGAGAGCTGAGGCAGGCAGGCGAGCCTGCGCCCAGACTCCCCTTTAGGAATCCCATGTTGATGTTCATGAGGCAGTGTGGGTTAGAGGCCAGAGCCTGGGCAGGGGCCACAGCTGATACTGCAGCACAGAGGCCACTTGGACAGCTGTAGCCATGTGCACTGGCAGGAGGGAGCGGGTCTGAGAAATATTTAGGAATGAAAGGGTGGATGGAATATGATGGGTTGGGAAAGGAAGGGAGAGCCAAAAACGACTGGTACTGTGTGGGCAACCTGCGTGTTCCGGGTCACGAAGCTGAGTTCAGTTTTGAGGTGGTTATGGGACAGCCCTGTGGGGAAACCAGCAGTTGGTCGTTGGGATTTAGAGCTGGAGATAGGGAGGAGCCTGGGCTGCTGCTGAGCTTCACGGATAACACTGTCCTGGGGAAGGGGTCCTGCCGCATCCCAGTGCACTGCCTATAACTCTGGGCAGTTCCTTTCCTCTCTCTGTGCCCTGGCTTCCTCCTCTGCAGTGTGGAATGCATTAGGTTGGTGAGGATTGAATGAGCCATGCTCAGTGCGTGTTAGCTATTGTTAGGACCGTTTGGGACTCTACAGGTTGTAAGTGGTGGCTGAAACCTTAGGTGGATGCGACAGCCCAGGAAGAGAATTGTGAGCGAGCGGGGAGAGGCCCCAGGACAGCGATGAGCCTCGGCGGGGAAGAAAGTTTTCTCACTCTGATTTTGAGTGTGATGCAGAGGGGCTGTGTTTTAAAATCTCTTTAAAATAAATTCTCACCAGACCTATAGCTAAGCATATAAAAAACTGAGTTTTACAAGCAATCTGAATTAAACATTTACTCATGATGTTTCTGAATGAATAAAGCGATACAGTAAACACTGTTCAGGACACTTGGAAGCACCTGGGGACCCTGCTGAGACCACGCCTCGCTGGTAAGGAGCTGCGTGACACTGGGGAGTCACTGTGCGCTCTGAGCCTGAGTGTATTCACTGTAAAATGAGTCGGTTGGATTAGAATCATTGCTTGGGTTCCTTTCAGCTCTGCGTCTAGCTTTTTTTTTCTTCTTCTTCGAGATGGAGTCCTGCTCTGTTGCCCAGGCTGGAATGCAATGGCACGGTCTCGGCTCACTGCAACCTCCACCTACCAGACTCAAGCGATTCTCTTGTCTCAGCCTCCAGAGTAGCTGGGATTACAGATGCCTGCCACCATGCCGGCCTAATTTTTGTATTTTTTAGTAGAGACAGGGTATCACTATGTTGGCCAGGCTGGTCTCAAACTCCTGACCTCAGGCGATCAGCCTGCCTCGGCTTCCCAAAGTGCTGGGATTACAGGCGTGAGCCACCGCTCCTGGCAGGATCTAGCTTTAAGGGCAACCAAATGTGAACCTGGTTTTAGTTACCCGATATACTTGGAAGTTAAATGCCAGGTCTTCTTTAAAAGCATGGATATAGAGGGCAGGCGGGAGGGGACAGTGGAGTGGGCGGCGCTCAAGTCTAGGAGTCTAGGGCAACACTGACTCTGACCCTGGCTGGTTCCCAGTGTTACCAGAAGGGAGGGTCGGTGGGTCGCTCGGTCGGCAGCCCAACCTGGGACCCGGCGTGAGGGCCCCTGTGCTGGAGGCACGCACACTCCCATGACCACTGCAAACACAGTCGCTACCCTTGTGTTTCCAGTCAGTTGAGGAAGCGAGATAGTGAACAAGTCCCAGAAATGAATGAAAAAATTCTAAGGCCATAGGCGAGTCACTGAATTTCTCTGGGCTTCAGTTTCCTTCCGTGTAAGATGGGATATAAATGTTTAATTCAAGGGCTATTATGAGAGTAAATGTGCTAATATAGTTTATTTATTAGTATTTGACGGGACTTGTGGAGATACATTCAGTACCAGGAGAGTTAATAAATGAGGACAGAGTGGTCAGTTATCAGAAGATGAAGGCAGGGTGAATGCATCTTCAAACTGCACAATGATGGCCCCCAAGAGTTGCAGCAGTGGGCTGCAAATTCGGCTGCTGTTTCCAAGCTATGAAGGAAAGAAGGAAAGATGATCAGGCTGATGCTATCGCTTCTGGCTTAGAGTGTTTCAACGGCTTCCTGTGGCTCTTAGATAAAATCCCAGCCCCTTATTCTGTCTCACACACTCCTCTCCTGTTGCCAGTTCTTCGGTTCCACAGCATGGAGAAACCAAATTTCTCCATTTCTGGGGCCAGCTGTGTGCGTGCTGTCTCATTCTTCATTCCCAGCTCTGCTCACCAACCCTTTCCTCTGTGACTCTTCTCCGCCCTGGGTCAGTCGCCGGCTCCACTCCGGAGGCTTCCTCGTGTGCTCCCCTTGCCTGCCTGTAAATGTGGGCCTGTCTTCTCTATAGTCACCACTCTGTCCCTCTCAGGGTGCTTGACACAGAGTAGGCGTTTGGGAAATGTCGGTAGAATGAGTGGATCTGCTGAAAGTACACAGTTTTCCCCATCCTGAGATCTGCATGTCAGGATCCCCCCGGATCTTCAGAAAGACGGAGCCACGTGACGTGGTGGACACACCGCCTGGCGCAGGGCCTGTCTGCTCGGATTGCAAAAATGGTGATCTAAGAGGAACGAAGGAGGCTGGTGGAGAAACAATTTGAGATGATGAGCCCTGAAGTGGAAGTTTACTGAAAGCAGGGAGGGAAAGGAGAAGGGGGAAACAGTGAGTTTTAAGATAGTTTACACAAAACGTGCAAAGGGCGTATTAGGAAGCCTGCTGTCTATGACCACTGCCTGTAAGGTACATCCGTAAAAGTTAATGAGGTTTTTGGAAGTAAACAAAAGGTCAGCCCAAGCAAAGAGAAAGCTGAGGACAGTACAAACCCGTAGAGTGAGGGGACACGTTTTAAGACAAAGATCACAAAGGTGAAGGGCCAGTGACTAGTCATGAATTATCCACAGTGTAGACAGATAACAGGAAATCAGAAGTTCACATGGTAAAAACTTTTCAGACATGTTGAGCTGGGAAAATGGTATATATGGTAAACCTCAAGGTAAAATATCGCCAGAGCCTTGAAAAGTCATAGCAACCACTCCACACAGCATTTCACAACTAGACAGTGCTCCAAAGATCTTCGTCTCCTCTCTCTCTCTCTCTCTCTCTCTCTCTCTCTCTCTGTCTCTCTCTCTCACTGTTACTCTGCCACATTGGAGAGAGCTGCTTCAAGACAGTAGAGCATGTCCTTTTCAGGCATCTTCTATAGGAATGATTCCAGAATTTTCACACCATACTCACTTGCTGAATTAAATTGGATTCAAAGGATTGGAGATGTGTAGTTTTCACATGTAGGGAAGACATGCTATTTAATGATACAGGTCATGATTTCAGGTAGTTTAAAAAGAATTATTGGCCAGGCGTAGTGGCTCACACCTGTAATCCCAGCACTTTGGGAGGCTGAGGAGGGTGGGTCACTTGAGGCCAGGAGTTTGAGACCAGCCTGGCCAACATGGTGAAGCCCTGTCTCTACTAAAAATACAAAAATTAGCTGGGCATGGTGGTGCTTGCCTGTAATCCCAGCTACTCTGAAGGTGGAGGCAGGAGAATTGCTTGAACCCTGGAGGCAGAGGTTGCAGTGATCCGTGATCATGCCACTACACTCCAGCCTGGGCAACAGAGTGAGACTCCGTCTCCAAACAAACAAACAAACAAACAAAACAAAAAATTACCCACTCACACAAAAATTACCACTTGTAAAAATGTTTTTTTGCCAATTAAAAAATGATCCAGAGCCTACGTGAAAAAAAAAAACCTTAGGACTTCAAGACAATACTGTTTTCCATGTGAGCCATCACAGTGAGATGACTTCGAGGAAGATCCTCAGGCCCCATGGACTACGTTCATAAAAGTGTGTGATGGTGACTTCCTCCACTGGAGTATTGTTCTGTTGTGGGCCGTGTCTTCTATAGGACATGGATAAACTCAGAATGCTTTCAGGGAAGGCGATCAGGAAGGAGAAGACCCTCAAAGTTATGAGATGTGGGAAAAAACGGAAGCAAGATTCCATTCATGCCACCATCCACCTTCCCACCCAAACCAGAACCTTGCTACTAATTGTAGACTCTTGTACTTTACTCAGTTCCTCCGGGATCCAGGCACCACTCTCCATTCCCCAGTGTTCTCAGCTGAGTTCTGGTGCCTGCTGTGTCTCCCGCAGCTTCCTCTGGGCTGGCTCACCTCCACCCATCTTCCATACAGCTCTCAGAGGGAGCTTTCTAAGGTGCACCTCTGTGTGTGTCCCCTCTGTTAAAATCCTTAATAAATACTCATGCATTCCCCATCTGATCCAAGCCTTTCATGATCTGACCCACACTTACTGTGACAGCCTCCTCCTAGGTCCCCAGTCACAGGCACCTTGGGTTCTGGTCAGGTCATATGCCCAGCAGGTTCCTCACCAGGCTAAGTGCCTTCTCCTTTCCCTGCTTCTGCACCTGCAGGGCGTGCTAGGACAGAAATTCAGCTTCAAGACTGCAAGGAGAGAAACTCACATTCAAAAAGAGAAACGATCAACAAGCATACAGTAGTATACGCCCAATAGAAGGTAACCCTCAGTGAAAAACGTGGCCCAGTAAAATTTCTGTCCCAATGCAATTTTTCCTAAGTTGAATATGTATGCTTACTGGGATAGGGAGGAGACGGCAGAACAGTTCTAACTGTACAGCCCCTCAGTCTCCTGAATTCAGAGGCAAGAGACAGTTTTTGTCACTAGTGGAAGATCCCCAGGGAAGACTCTGAGAACCTGTGGCCAGGGAATAGGCGCATACTCTGATTTGCTACCCTGTACCAGAGACGGTCCGCACTGTTCTGAGATCCTACTAGGACCACGTGGAGGGAGGGAAGCAGGGAAGGCGGCTCTTCAAACGAAAGGATGCTTGGAGACAGAACACTGGACTTCTTTCTTGCAAGCCTTCCCTAACCTCCCCTGGCCTTCCCCAGAAGTCAAGCGCTTCCTCCTGGGTGCTTCTGGAAGTTCTCATTAATACCTCTCTTCCAGGATGAGTTACGGCACCACTGTGGTTTTTCTGATGATGTGCCTTCTCATCCATCCAATACAAGTTCTCAGTAGGCAGCGATTTCGTCTGTCTGCCCTCCATATCCACCCTCTACCCTCTACCCGCTGCTCTCCCATGTGGATGGCAGCCTGGGGTCCTGTGCCCTCTGGCTTCTGGGGGCATTTGGCCAATGCGGCTCATCATCAGTGGGAGATGAGAGCTGCTCTCCGTCTCTCTGGCAGCTTCCCTACAGGGTTCCTGTGAGCTGGTGGCCTCCTGACTAAAGGCGACAGCCTCTCTCTCAGGAAGTCCCCCCGACGTAGCTTCAGGTTCTGGAAGCAGCTCCCTTCCCTCAGCCCTGCCCGCCTTGTTCTGCTGTTCATGGCCCTGAAAGTCTGCACTATCTCTTTAGGGTTCCCTATACTCTGCCCACACTGAATAAATAGCTCCTTTATTAAACTCTCCTCCGACGACCCAATCGGGGTGTGCCCTCCACCGCCCTGGGTCCTGCCTGGACTATGACACACAGTGTCCTGTTCATCTTCATTGCCCCAGGATCCAGCTCTGTGCCTTCCACACCACAGGCACTGAATAAGCTCATGGATTATGGAATGATTAAACATAGGAGAGTATTGAGACCTCTATAGAAAATGGATCAGAGGAGTAGCCTTCAACATTTTTTTGACCAGGTCTTATAGTAAGAAACATTTCATAATGCAACGCAGTAAACACATCACAATTATATATAACTGAACAAGAAATTTCATGAAGCAATGCTTACCTTTGTATGTGCAATGCTCTGTGATCTTTTCTATTTCATTCTGCTCTGTTTTAATTTTCAAATGAAATTCTCATTATGGTCCACTGCATTGACTTCATGGCCCGCGAAACGATAGCAACCCACAGGTTAGGAAGCATGAGACTACTGATGTTTAGCTTTCCCTCTGGGTTGGAGAATCTGTGATTCCTGAAGTAGAATTCGAAGGCGCAATGAATGAGGATGCAGTCATGTCGCAGTGACGATGCATTTAGTGAGAGTTAACTTTACTGCCTTGAAAAAGCAAAGGAGGCCAGGCAAGGGGGATCATGCCTGTAGAGTCAGCACTTTGAGAGGCCAAGGTGGGTGGATCACCTGAGGTCAGGAGTTCAAGACCAGCCTGGCCAACATGGCAAAACCCCATCATTGCCAAAAATACAAAAAATTAGCCAAGTGTGGTGGCACGCACCTGTAGTCCCAGCTATTCAGGAGGCTGAGGCAGGAAAATCACTTGAACTTGGGAGGCAGAGGTTGCAGTGAACCAAAATTGTGCCACTGCACTCCAGACTGGGCAACAGAGTAAGACTCCATTAAAAAAAAAAAAAAGGCAAAGGAACTCACCATTCTATCTTCAGTTTTTCATAGAACTCTTACTCAAAGTTGACTTTGTTTTAGGTAAACCTAATTTGGGAGTGGGGAGGTGGGGAGGTTGGAGTTCTTTTATTTTAGATAGGATCTCACTTTGTCACCCAGGCTAGAGTGCAGTGGTAAGATCTCAGCTCACCACAACCTCCACCTCCCAGGTTCAAACGATTCTCCTGCCTCAGTCTCCCTAGTAGCTGGGATTACATGTCTGCCACCATGCCCGGCTAATTTTTGCATTTTTAGTAAAGACCGAGTTTCACCACGTTGACCAGGCTGGTCTCGAACTCCTGGTCTCAAGTAATCCATGTGCCTCGACTTCCCAAAGTGCTGGGATTACAGGCATGAGCCACCACACCTGGCCCTGGAGTTCGTAATGCATGCCGATGTCCATGAGCAATTTTAAGCATCAGGTTCATAAGCATTAGTGTCTAGGAACCACAGGCCCTGAGAGCCAGACATGCCCGTGAGGGTTCAGGGTGAGCCTGAAGTGGAGGCTAATCAGGTGAGCTTGCCTCAGGCTTCTGGAGCGTTTCCCTGTGTCCTTGCTGGCACCAGCAGCTTCTCTTTAGCAAACACATTTCTTAGTGTCCTAGTTATGGGCAGGGCTAGACCGAATGCACAGCACAGGCCTGTCTACATCGCCAGGGCTCTGCAATCCACTTGCAGCTGGATGTTGTCTCAGTGCTTCAAACTCAGTCGAAGTCTGTGATCTTGCCCACCTCAAAAATCGTATGATTCTATTTTAAAAACTGAGTTACATATGTTCTCTAAAATGGAATCTCCCCTCTTAATTCACTCCCTGTCATTCTCCTGGTATCTAAACCGTAAGGCCAAGTTAAAAGGGTAGAAGATGATCATAGATATTATGTAGCTGTGATTCTGAGTCAAATTCCCAAACCCTGTCATCACCTCCCTGCAAGGTTCTTGAGAGAGAAAAATGCAAAAAAGGTAAGCCTCAGTAGGTGGACTTGTGGCCAGGTGGGGGCATTGGGCTCAAATTTCGAAGGGGAGCCCTGGCAAGCTGGACAGACACCCCCATTTCCTTGTTTCCTCATCATCCTTCAAATTCATACGAGCACCTACAATCTTTCAAGCATGGGGAGAGAACAGTGAACAAAACAGAGCCCCTGTCCTCCTGAAGCTTATATTCTAGTTGAGGAAACAGAAAAGAAATAAATAGAGATACATATACCAGCATAGAAGATGGTGGTTAGTGCTGTGCAGAAATCTGCTATGGTACGTGGTGGGCAGAATGTGCGTGTGTGTGTGTGTGCACATGCACGTATGTGCTTTATTATAGTTAGTGGTGTCAGTGAGGGCTTTTTGAGGAGTGACATTTGAAGAAAGAGCTGAGTGAATTTGAGTCATGGAAATACTGAGGGGAAAAGCATCAGGTGAAAGGAAGAGCATGGGCAAAGGCCCTTTGGCCTCATGCTGGGGGGTGAAGGCAGGCCTCGGGCCTTATCATAGTGGTCTGGGCAGCGTCCTTTGTGCTTCTCCCCCTCAACCCATGCCAAACCCTGGCCACTTTGGACACATACTCAACAATTTTTAAAATTATTATTTTTAATTGTGGTGAAATACGCATCAATTTAACATCTTAGTCATGTGTAAGTGTACAATTTGGCGGCATTAAATATATTTATTATTGTGCAACCACCATCATCACCCATTTCCAGAATGTTCTTATAATCCCAAACCGGAACTCTGTACCCATGAAACAGCAGCTCCCCATTCCTTCCTCCCCTGAGCAGCTGGCAGCCACTGTTTCCTTTCTGTCTCTGTCAATGGGACTGCTCCGGGTACCTCACACAGGTGGAATCACATAGTGTCTGTCTTTTTGTGAGTGGCTTATTTCGTTTAAGCGTAATGTTCTCCAGGTTCATCCATGTGGGGCATGTGTCAGAATGTCCTTCCTTTTCAATGATGAATAGTGGTCCATGGTGTGGATGGGCCTCGTTTGGTTTACCCATTCATTCTCTACGGTCAGTGGACACCCGGGTTGCTTCTGCCCCTTGGCTAGAGTGGATAATGCCGCTGTGAACATGGCTGTACAAGAATCTCTCCAAGTCCCTCTTTCAGTTCTTTTGGGGACATTCCTAGAAGTAGACAGTTTTAGCTCCCTTTTCCTTGAGCTGATCCACTGTGCTTTGCACGCTGCCCCTTGTTAGTTATGTCACTGTTAGGGGGACCGTGTTGATCGGGTCACCTGTTTCCCTCCTCTCGACTGTAAGTTCCTGGGGAACAGGGAGTGGTGCTTGACACTGCACCCCCGATGCCACGGATAGCGCACAGTCTGTGTCACAGTAGGATTTATTCAGTGAGCATGTCTGGAAAGGGTTGCCCCAGGAGGAGGGTGAAGGCTGGGCTGCGCAGAGCCTGCCCCTCCTTTGTGTTTTTACATTGGGCTTCTCTGATTTTGTTGGAAAGGAGACTCTGTCCCTAAAATAAAAATGGGGATAATCCATTTTCCTGTGAGAGAAATGAAAGATTTAGTCTCTTCCATGGAGATTAAATGTCCTGCCCGCTGTCCAGGTGCAGTGAGGGGCGTGGCCGGGACCAGAATCCCTGCTTCCCTGTTCTCTAGTCAGTGCTGCTGCTGGAAAAGAGTCTTTTTTTGTTTTCCCTCTCACCTCTGGCTGCCTCTCCCTCCCCTCAAAGGTCAGAGCAGTGCCAAGGACAGAAGAGAGAGTAGACCCAGCCTAGGCCCTGCTAGGCCGGGCAGCCTGGCAGGTAGAGTCGGCGGGGGTAGAGCTTGCTTTGCTGTTCACAATCTTCAACCAAGTTCAGGGAGGTCTGAGTACTGAGGCCTTCAGAGCAGCTGCAGCCCCAGGTAGCTCAGGAGAACTGCCAAGCCCAGGAGTGCAAAGGCTGGTGTTCTTCAGGCTCTGAGGCTGTCCCTCCTGGTGGAGGTGAACTGCTTCTTACTGGTGTGGACAAGACTGTGGGTATGTGTGTGAGTGTGAATGTGAGTGTGTGGAGGTGATACAGAGAGGCCTAAAGGGTGTGTGTGTGTGTCAGGGGGAGGGGTGGGTGTGTGTATGAGAGAGGCAGAGGCAGCAGGAGAGAAAGAGAGTGCAATGCAGAGAAGCAGGCAGAACCTTCCTCATAGAGTTTTGGGGGTGACATGATCTGAAAAGCACTTGGAACAGTACCTTGCTCACAGCAATGGCTGTGTTGATGGTTCTTATTGTTATAGAGGCACAGACACAAAGAAAGGCAGAGAGGGAGAGGGGAGAGTGAGGAAGGGAGGTGGGAGGCTGCAGGAGGGAGGAAGAACTACATTCTGGAAACCTCAGAGATTTAACAAACGGGTGGAATCTGGGAAGAGCTCCCCTGCCTGCTTGTTCTCTTATAAAGCTGATTATGCTTACCTTCCTCCCCCATGGTATTTTAAACTTAAATAACACAGCCTCCATTGTGTAAAGCAAAATAATTTTCTGGATTCCCTGCTGTACCTCAGTGCACCATGCTTAGGGAATCTGCCCGGCAACGCGACGGACTGTGGGAGTCTGCCGCGGAGGCTGCGTCCCCTGCTTGCTGGTTAGGGTGCTCCTATGCCCAGCCTTCCAGGCCTGGCCTCCCCCAGCCCCCCAGCCAGCCCCCAGCACAAATCATTCGGGCTTTATCTTATCTTTAGCAGGAACACTGCTTCCCATATGTGGAGGATTAATGGTAAATCTTACCGCCTGGACAGAGATGGGTCCTGGGTGACTCCAGGCCCTAAGAACCTTTCCCCAGTGTGGACTAGTGGGGAGCTCCAGCACCCACCTGAGAGTTGAAGGAGACCCCCTCCCTGCTTTGTGATGGCTCCAAAGAAACAAGATGTGTGCCCCGCCTTCACCCCACATTGTCTACTTTGATTTACAGCACAGACATCACAGGGGGACCTTTTTGGTTAACATTTACAGAAGTGCTTTCTGTCTGGTTTCTAGATGGAGACTGACAGGAGCCTGGCTGGGGAGCCCTCTGGCAGGGCTGGCGGCTGGGCTGGCAGGATCTGGCGCTCCCCGTCCCCAGAACCGACTTTGTCCCTCGCAGCCATGGTGGCTGCACTAACCACACTCTTCCTCCACCTTTGCACTAAGAAAAGCAAATAAGCAGACCAAGAACTGTTTGCATTTGCCCCAGATGCTCCCTGGCTGCGGGAAGAAGTCAGTAGGGAGCGTGCAGGGAGAGGGGAAAGGAGGCCGGTTCTGCAGGGAGGGCACGCTGGCTGCCTACTCCTGGGGAGGGACAGAGGAAAGGCTCGTCCAGCACAGCACAGGCCTGCGGAGGGACCCTGTGGGCGCAGTGCATGGAGACTGAAGAGGTGATGGTGCTAGATACCCCTACCCCTGGCATATTCTGCATTTCAAAACAGAGAATAAGTAGTCGTGTTAGCTATAAAGTGGCAGGAGCTGTTCCTTAGCAAGAGACAGAGACAGAGAGGAACAGACACACAGAGAGACAGAGATGGAGGCAGAAAAATACACAGAGAAATGGAGAGACAGAGAGAGAGACGTACAGATAGACAAAGGCGTAAAGAGGCCCCCCCCCCCGCCCCCCCGCACCCTAGGGATATGTTGTCAAGGGTGGCTTTTTTGTTATGAAGATTTGCAGCCTATTTTGCACGGCTGGCCGGCCTTGGCCTCCCGCCGCCATCATTGCTGCCCCAGGGAAGGCTGCTCGCTGGCTTCCTCCCACCCCCTTGCCACTGGCAGCAAAACCATGCTGGGTTATGACATCAGCGACTTTTCCCCTTCTCAGCCCCGGGGTAGATGGGCCAGGTTGGAAAGCAGCAGGAACCTTTTCCAACACTAACAAACCATGAGCTCAGGCAGCAAGCCCTGGTATTAGAAAACGGGGGAGACTCTTAGGGGTTTCACTCAGCCTCAAAGGGATCCACGTCTTTCCAAGAGCCAAGTCCCGGTCCCTTTTCAGGGCAGCCGGCCAAGCTGGGAGATTGGGAGCTGGAAAGATGTCCCCTGAAATACAGGTTTGGTGACTCTGACCGTGAATGGCCCCGATTCACAGGGGAGGGTTGCTGTTCCTTTGCCATCCTTAGCCTATTTGCAGCACTTGCTGAAAAATAGACAGAAACACCCAGACAGGAGCTTGGGCCGTATATGCAGGGGACAAATGAAATGTTTTCCTACTGTGTAAAAAGTCCAGGTGTTCCCATATGTAGAGCTTGGAACAATGTCATCAGCTCCTCTTCATTTTTTTTCCAAATAACCTCCTTTAAGAGACAGCAAACACCAGTGCTGCGGAGGTATGTCTAATTGCAGATACTTTTTGTTCATCAACACACAACATTGTTGTGTGTTCCAGGAGCCACCAACTTCCTCAGGAGGAAAATTCAATTGTGCTCTAAGCGGCAGCGTGAAGGGACCTCGCCAAGCAGGCAGGGTGCTGCGGGTCGACAAGGTGCCGCTGTGCCCCTGAAGCCTTAGGAGCCTCAGCCTAGGAGCTCAGGAAAGGGTGAGGCTCCTGCCCATCTGGCTTTCTGCCTTACTGAGCTCCAAAGACAGGCTCCTTCCACGTCACGGGCAGCCCTTATCCTGCGTGTGCGTCTC
The DNA here is from genome assembly GCF_043159975.1 of Macaca nemestrina. Lineage (NCBI taxonomy): Eukaryota > Metazoa > Chordata > Mammalia > Primates > Cercopithecidae > Macaca > Macaca nemestrina. The sequence continues at coordinate 82,476,594 of NC_092140.1, forward strand.
GCTCCCTGACAATCCTATTTGTGCCTTGTCAGCAGAAATGTACCTTTTTTCTTCTCTCATCTGTCCCTGACACCCCCAGCTTATCTAGCCTGAAGACAGGCTATCAAAATGGTAATAGCCAGATGGAAAAAAGGAAAAATAAGTCCTTTCCCACAAGGAAGCAATACAGATTTTGGGACTGAAGAAATTTCTACTATTCTCCCAACATCATTCCCTCCGCCCTGGGTATACTTCTGAGAGGGTCGGAGGTGTCACCTGCCAGACCCTGGGACTGGCTGAGGCAAAACACACCTGCAGATTTCTTGTGAATGAAAAAGTGAATCACTAAAAGGAGGAGCTGTCATCCCCGGGCATTTCTCTGTGCACAGGCGACCTAGTGTTGGGATGGCAGCAGAACGTGGACAACTGAGCCAACACACGGAGGGAAGCCCTCACCAGCCTGCATTCGACTTGTATGAGAGAAAAGTGAACGTTTCTTTTTTTTTTTTTTTGAGACCGAGTCTCGCTCTGTCGCCCAGGCTGGAGTGCAGTGGCTGGATCTCAGCTCACTGCAAGCTCCGCCTCCCGGGTTCACACCATTCTCCTGCCTCAGCCTCCCGAGTAGCTGGGACTACAGGCGCCCGCCACCTCGCCCGGCTAATTTTTTTTGTATTTTTTTTTTAGTAGAGATGGGGTTTCACGGTGTTAGCCAGGATGGTCTCGATCTCCTGACCTCGTGATCCGCCCGTCTCGGCCTCCCAAAGTGCTGGGATTACAGGCGTGAGCCACCGTGCCCGGCCAGAAGTGAACGTTTATGTGCAAAACCACTGAGCTTTTGGTGTTGTTCCTGCAGCACAGGGCATTCCATCCTGCCTAATACTGAAACGAGTACTGCTAGGCTTGATCTATAAAGAGGAGAACATAAAAGGCCTGCATATTCTCTGTCAGGTCCTGCAAATGCAGTGCTCTTTTCTTGGCCTTGCTCTGACCAGGCTGTTTAAAATCTGTCACCCTGCCAGTCACCATTGTATTACCTTGCTTTATTTTTGTTCACAGTATTTACTGATAATTTATGTACTTATTATGTTTCCCTGACTGGAATGTAAGTTCCATGAAGGCCAGGACTTGTGCCGTAAAACAGGGCCTGGCACAGAGTAGGCACTTAATGTATATTTTTGAAAGTGAATTGTGGGCTTAAAATTCTGAAAATAGTTAAGCACGGATTTTTCAAACAAGTTAATAAAGGTGAAGGCCTTCCTTGCCTTTATTAAATGCTTAAAATGGATCAGTGGCCGGGTAGAGATGGAAGGAGTCACACACAGAGTCTACCTTCAAGGGGTTTCAATCAAACTGGGAGACAAATATAGAAACATGAAACAAGCAGAGAGCAGATCTCTAGATACATAAGAGTTAATTAAGAACTAAGGGTGTAGTGAAATTTGTGAGGGAGGAAGGGGAAGAGGACTGTCCAGAGGTATGGCTCACCACCAAAAACTCTCTGGGGCAGACAGGTTTGGCACCAGACTGACAGCAGGGTTCTCCAATTTGAGCTTGCAGAAGAATCACCTGGAAGGCTTCTAAAACCCACACTATTGGCCCCACCCCCAGAGTTTCTGATTCACTAGATCTGGATTATACCTGGGGATTTTTAAAAATTTATTTTTAATTTTTTAATTTTTTATTTTTATTTTTTTAGACAGAGTCTTGCTCTGTTACCCAGGCTGGAGTGTAGTGGCACTACCATAGCTCACTGCAACCTCAAACTCCCCGGTTTAAGCGATCCTCCCACTTCAGCCTCCCCAGTAGCTGGGATTTCAGGCATGTGCCACCAAGCCCAGCTAATTTTTTTGTTTGTTTTTTTTTTGAGATGGATTTTCACTCTTGTTGCCCAGGCTGGGGTGCAATGGTACAATCTCAGCTCACTGCAACCTCTGCCTCCTGGGTTCAAGTGATTCTCCAGCCTTGCCTCCTGAGTAGCTAGGATTATGGCATGTGCCACCACGCCCAGCTAATTTTGTATTTTTATTAGAGATGGGGTCTCACCACGTTGGCCAGGCTGGTCTCGCACTCCTGACCTCAGGTGATCCACCCACCTCAGCCTTCTAAAGTACTGGGATTACAGGTGCCCACAGCTGTGCCCAGCTTAATTTTTGTATTTTTAGTAGAGATAGTGTTTCTCCACATTGGCCAGGCTAGTCTTGAACTCCTGACCTCAGGCGATCCACCTGCCTCGGCCTCCCCAAGTGCTGGGATTACAGGCCTGAGCCACCACACCTGGCCTCACCTGTATTTTAAATCGAGTTTTACTGGGTAACAGCCATGCTCATTCATTTACATATTGTCAATGGCTGCTTTCAAGCTACAACAGCAGAACTGAACAGTCTCGAGACCATATGGCCTGCAAAGCCCAAAATATTTACTGGCCCTTTACAGATAAAGTTTGCTGACCCCTGGAGAGAAAGTCATGGCCCATGGCTGGCAGATGGAAGCCTCAGGACCTGAAGATTTCTCAAAGAAAGGGACCTGCTGCTAAGAGCGATTAATATATGTTCACAGCTTGCAGCTGAAGCCTGATGATGGCTGTAGGATAAAGGATATCACCCAGATGACATTTTGCCTCCAAAGCTCTGGGGAACAATTGTGGAAGAACTGCAGGGATATTCTGTTAGAACGTTCTTGTGTCTGGATAGGATGAGAACTGTCTTATAACAAAGTGCAGCCCCCACGTCTGAGGGCATGTTTCTTGTGTTTAGGCACTTCCGAAGCAGGGAGCACGTTCAAGGGGCACTGGTCTTCCCAGAAACAGTGTTTGACCTGTGATGATGTCCCGGGGGCAGGGGACCTAGAAAAAGACCTTAGCCTTCCCATAAGGCACGATTCTTCTCCTCTAGAGAGCCTCAAAAGTCAAGTCAAGTAGTAAGCACCCTGTGCTCCAGTCTGGGGCCACAGATACACACAAGAACTGGAGCAAAACCAAACAAAGGGTATCATCACCACTGAGCCCCCAGGAACCCCCAGATGCTTCTGAACATCAAAGGAGAAAGACGCTCTCAGAGATCAGGTTGAACGCCGCGGGTTAGGTGTGTGACATTGTCTCTGGGTCCCTGCTTTGGTTTAATTAAACTAAGTCTGGTGGTGAATTGGTTCCCAAATGTTCATTGGTGGATGGGCGGCATCAGAATTGTCTACATCTTTTAAAAAACACGTAAAACTTCTGCATGTCTTCCTGTGAGAGTTTGATTTTCAGCAGCCTTGGGGTGGATTCCTACTTTTAAGAACTCCCCACGCCCGTCCTAAGTGATTGTGACTCCCGGTAAGTGAATGCTGACAAATTGAACCTGCCAGCATGGACATTTATTTATGAAATAAATGAACATTAATTTCATACTCTTTCTATGGATTCAAGGTGGTGCTGGATCCACAGGCTCACCTGGCCCCCCAGCTTTCCCTGCAGAATCTGCCATTGTGCCTTAAATCCCGCAAGAAGTCGCTTATCCTGTGCCGCTGGAGCTCTTGATTGGCTGTGACTGAGATGGGACTTTAAGTTCTCACCAGGATAAAAAGTGGGGTTCCGACTTTACTGCCTTCTGAACCCTGCTGATCTGTCCTCAGCCAAGGGCTTGATTTTCTTCTGAAGAGCAGTGTTTTTTCAACTGTGGTTGAAATCTGTTCATGGGTTCTAAAATCAATTGTTGAGGATGCAACCATTTAAACATTAAATAGACTAGAAATTTTTAATTTTTAATTCAAAAAATAGACTAGAAAAAAATCAGAATGCATCACGTATGGTAGGGATAAGTGGAATTCTTTCTGTAAAACTTGTTTTGGAGGGTACGTTATGCATTGGGCTGCTGTGTATTTCTTACTATGTTTCACAGGGAAACTGCTGTCCTCTGCAGTACAATATAAATCAACAATGGCCCTAACTTCCTTAAGACAGCTCTCATTTCTGCTTGCAGAGGACAGATGGAAAAAGTCACCAGGGAGGGTAGACTGCCATATACAAGTACTTCAGGGAGGCTACCTGGAAACTAACAGAAAACCAATTTGTGGATGATTGCAGAGCCTGGGGAGAGAAATCAATCTTGGACAGTCTTATGGATGGCAGCCAACAGCCCACCACGCTCAGCCCATTGCACCTGTCACCTGGGGATAAGCAGGGTCTATCTGGAACGGACTCTGGCCAGGATTCGGTTTCCCTTTCCCTGAAATGGGGATAATCACCCTCTTGACTATTGCTGTTATGGGAAAGGCCAAATTAGGAGAAAAAATTCTGTCCAATAAAGGATGAACCACAAAGCTCAGGTCAGTAATGGCCTCTATTGGTGGTTTGGGAGGTGTGCTTTTATGGGCATTAAGGGAGAAAGAGAAAGTCTGCACTCAAATCAAGTCTAGGCAATGTGGGAGTTGGAAAGAGACACGTGGGAGCACAGACCCAGTCACCTGAAGGCAAGGAGCCTTTCTTTTTCCTCCTCTTGGCAGGCAGTGTGGGCTCCTGGGCCCCAAGCAGGATCCCTTAGGGCTGATCTCTTACCACACACTGGTCTGACTCGGTGACCTAGAAGAGGATAGTCGGAGCCAACAGGATGAGGGGACAAGTTTGGAGGGCATCTATTGTGTGCCACCCTTGAGTGGCTGGAAATGTCTTCTGCCACTTTGTGAGGGGCTGGGGGCTGGGGAATGGGAGTGGCAAGGGAACACGGGGTGGTAGACTGTTCTCAGGGCTGCTGATTTTGGAGCAGTCTGACTACTCTCTTCTTAGTGGGAAAGAAAGAAGGAAGAAGGGTGAAGGGATGCTTTTGGAGGGGAGCTCAAAGGGTGGGATAAAAGCAAGCCTTCAAGAACATCACTAAAGGGTCTGAAGTGAAAGACCCCAATTAACAAAAAGCCCCCTAATTCAAACAGTGCCACTAACACCAAAACCTGTAAAGTGGTCTAGAGAGATGCTGGTCATGTCTGTCACTTTCCTTTTTAAAGCTCTCATGAAGTTAATGAATGAAAAAAATTGCTAATGCAAAGATGGAAATTAATAAAAACAAAAGCATGCTTCATATTGCAGGGTGACCACCTCTAATCCTACCAGTTATCCTGTGGCTGTCCCTGTAACTTCCTTTGGCAACACCATGCTTTGAGAAGCTGCGGGGGAGGCTGGCCAGGGAGAGGGCCTCACCCACCTATTCTGCCAGCTGATCCCCCAGAGGGCTGCAAGGCTCCTGATTTACCCAGAGCTCTGGAGTGGCTGAGGCTGGGCCCTGGGGTTGGATGGTTCTCACCAAGAGGCCTGGGACGTCTGCTCTGTGCTAAGCTCCGAGGCCGACTACAGAGGAGATAAAGACTAATTGGACCTTCGCATACATTGCACATGCCTTTTCTGAACTGAAAAAGAGAAGAACAAACAAGACAAGACAAAAATATTGGGAAAAAAAAAAAAGAAGAATCAAATGTGTAGAAAATGCAAGGTCATTAGAACTGCCCAGGGCTTCATTCAGGCAAAGATCTTGAGGGTCTGGCCAGGGACCTGCTGAGTAAATCTAGCTCTGGTTCCCCTCCCACAGATTCCCTGCCCCTCCTCCAACTGCATAACCAAGTCTCTTCACCTCCCAACCTTCCTTGAGCTATTCTGCTATTTCCTTCACTTTCATTTTCTCACTATAACCCACACATGGTATAAGGTTGAACGAAGGCATTTATTTGTAAAACCAATTCTCAATGGGGGAGAGATTGTATCCATAGAAAGTAAACCAGTGATCCTTCAGAGGGCCACATGCACGCATTAGTGAAACCAAGGGAAAAGCCAAAAAGACAGCACTGCTGCGGACGACCCGCGTGGCTACTAATCCTGCCAACAGAAAAGCAAAATGTCCTTTCCGCTTGAGAACACGGATGCACCAAGATGTCCTGTGAGAAGGCAATTTGGTCTGACATCCACGATGAAGTGATCAGGGAACAAGTGGGGGAGCGATTTTTTCTATTCCGTGTGGCCTGTTGCTTCCCGCAGAAACTGGCTGACCGCTTCCGTGGTCCTCCCCTCTCCAGTGGGAGGGAGGTGGTGTCAAATCCCTGGCCTTCTCACATGCCCATCCTTATGCTCTGAATGATCTGAAAGATAGCTGAAAGAGGAAAACACAACAGCTCAGACACCAGACTGCACACAGCTGGAAACCCAGCCCACAGTGAGCCGGGCTTCTGCAGACCCCCGGGCCCTGACGTGTTAGTTCACAGCTGATTAGATATTTCCTAACAAGGAGTTAAGTTAACAAGAGGTCAGTGAACTTCTTTAAAAAGGCAGCCTCGCTCAGTCGGCTGATGGATGCCTCAGGGATTTATAGATAACTCCTGCTAATTCCACCAGCAGTTAAGGCCAGAAATCCCTCAGGCATTGAGAGGAGATTTGGCCCCCTTCCCCAGCAAAGTTCTGGGGCTGCCTGGGAGAGGGATATGGGCTTTCGTGCAGAAACTGCACTCATTAAACAGGTCAGTGAGTCTGCCTTTTCAAAATGGCTGTGACCTGTAAAACAATCAGCCCTGTGCTGGGAAGGCAGACCAGGTGCTCTGAGCAGCCCACGGGCCGGCCTCGGGCTGCCCAGAACCCTCCATGCGTGCGTATCTTCCGGCTACAGGGAACTCTCTGGAAGGCAGCTGTCTCTCATGGAGAGCTGCACTGATTTATTCAGGGCTCAATCTTTAATAACTGGGGTTGTCAAGGGGCTGGGTAGCCTGTAAGCCCACAGAGAACTCCTGGGACCCCTGCCCATGTGGATGAGAGCTGGTTACATAGCTTCGGCCTGCTTCCAGCTACTGGGTTTCAAATGTGTCCCAGGAGAGGAAGATCCCAACTTCTTTTTCACATCTTCCTCAGTGAGCAACCTTGGTCAGTGCTGACAAAGATGATGGTAATGATAAGAGTAACTACCATGGTTTTCATCATGGTGACACTGAACATTCATGGAAAGTTGGCAAAACAAAAAATTGAATTTTTTTTTTTTTTAAGGAGGGTGGGTATTATCGCATCTAACCATGTGTAAAAACAGAATAAACACTGAGCTCTCAGGGGTCTTACCCCTTCTCGCCTTCATAAAGTCATCCTGGAATACATCCAGGATCCACGGTAAAACAGAGTTATCCAGAACCCTAGGAAACAAGTCATTCAACGTTTCATCATCTGGCGTCAGTGAGCACATTCTATGTATCAGACACCACACTTCGAGGATACAAAGAGAAACAATGCACGGAACCTTGGGGGAATTGTTCTTGGACAGCTGGGTTTTAAGGGTAGACAAACACGAATGCATTTTTTGGCTTTTTTCCCCTAAAACCACTGCACCCATCATCACTACCTTTCTGAATTATAGATACCAACATATTTCAATGCCAACTTTCCATGAATGTTCAGTGTCACCATGATGAAAACCAGTAACTGATGAGATGTGCTGTGATCTGGCTACAGAGGAGGCAGCGTTTGATCTGACACTGAAATGCTTCTGGTCAGCTGCACTTCTGGGCTCTCATTTCTGCTTCTGATCATTTTTTGGGTCTCTTTCTTCTCATCTCTGGTATTACTATACCCATCTGCAGTGGGCCCTCTACTATTATTTTGTTGCTATAGACTAAGCTGAAAACAGAAACTGTTAGAATTATGAGTCAAATCAGAGTAAATCAGCTCCATGTGAGTGTCAGGGATTCATCTGTAGATATGGTGAAGGTGTTGTTGGTTCAACAACTTGTGATATTTAATTCTGGATGTGCTCAGATGTTTTCTTAGCTCTAAGTTTGGGTTCTTGGGCAGGTCTTAACAGGGGCAGTTGGTAGATAGAAGAGAAAGTACCCTATAACAATTTATAAGCTTGCAGAAATATGTGATGTTCCTTTCCTCCCCACCAAGGCTCACAAGGAATAAAAATTAAATAAACATTCTGTATTGTGGCTCAATGGGAATGCCAGGAGGCAGCTGTATATTCAACATTAGAAAAAAAAATTACATCTACCATGCCTCAGACTTTGTTCTTGTGATCAGGGAACTATTGCTAATCCTGACCAACAAGTTGACTTTAGAGCAGAAAGTTAGGATCCGATGGAATTGGGTTGAATATCAGCTCTTTGCTGAAAAGCTGTGTGACTGGACAAATAATTAACCTCTTTGAGGCTGCTTCCTGTTCTGTAAAATGAGGATCATGGCCCCTGCAGGGCTGTCATAGGGATTAAACCACATGACGTATTGGAAGGGTCCTCACACATGGAGGACTCAGTGCCTGGTAGCTACTGCTATCATCACTGTTACCATGACTTCAACAACTGCTGCTTCTCCATGTCCCACATGCAGGCCAGCGCTTAGCACTATCTGCCACCCTACAAAGCTGTGAACTTTGGGAAATTACTACACAGTTCTGAGCCTGCTTTCTCTACCTGTAAAACTGTGGATAATAAGTACCTCAAAGGATGGCAAGGAATAAATAGGATGATGTAAGTAGATGCTCAAAAATATTACTTCTTACTTACTCTTGCCCTTAGACAAAAAATTATCAGCAGGATGTAAGTCAACAAACAGGAAACCATCGGTGTCTCAGTCCATATAGCCCCCATATTAAGTTAATTCATAACTTCAAAAGTTCTGGGTAATAATAAGAAACCGTGCAATTCTTGTTTAAGGAACTGTTACAAATCTCTCTAAAGAATCTAAGACAGGGCAGGTGCGGTGGCTCATGCCTGTAATCCCAGCACTTTGGGAGGCCAAGGTGGGCAGATCACGAGGTCAAGAGATGGAGACCATCCTGGCCAACACGGTGAAACCCCGTCTCTACTAAAAGTACAAAATTAGCTGGGTGTGGTGGTGCCAGCTACGTGGGAGGCAGGAGAATCGCTTGAACCCGGGAGGTGGAGGTTGCAGTGAGCCGAGATTGCGCCATTGCACTCCAGCCTGGGCGACAGAGCATGACTATCTCAAAAAAATAAAATAAAATAAAAATAAAAAAATAATAAAAAATCTAAGATAAAGTTTGTATGTCTCAGAACAGCGATACTGATGTTAAAATAACTTATCTAGTTCTTTGAGTTTGCTTTAAAAACTGAGGATCATTCCTGATCATAATTGAATCCATGAATTAACGTGTAAGAGTCCAGCGATCCTTAACATGTTCACAGATGAACCTTCTTGGAGACACTACTTTGAATAAAGTCTATTTTTTAAGTTCACCATTTACCTCCACAAGATAACAGTTGTGTTTATTTCTTTTTCAGTTGTATCATGGTCTTTAAGAAAACTTACACATCTTATACTAATTATATTAACTGTAATCCTGTGTACCTGCCAATACTGACCTGCAGAGTAACCTCCGCCTTCCAAATGCTGACTTTCTGAGGCGGCAAATGGGAAGGGAGCCAGCAGTGAGTTCAAAAGAGGGAAAGGAAGCGGGGAGTCTAGACCCTGACAAGTTAATAACTTAACAGTGGGTGAACAAAGCTGAGAAAACAGCAGAGCAGGCTGCAGGAGAGGAACTGTGGGCAGGCGAGACAGCGGGGAGGAGAGATGCCAAGAAAGGGAGGGACAGCAGGCATTCCAGGGCAGGCGATCAGGGCGTGGGCAGGTCCCAGAGGTTCAGAAAAGTCCAGGCGAGAGCAGGAGCTACGAGACCCACGAAGCCTCTGCATCCTCCTACCTGTGTCAAGGATCCTGGCCCTTGGTAACCTTAGATGATCCCATTTCTCGTTTTTCAACCTCCCCCTTTCAACGAAGACTTTAGGCTTTAACATGCTAGGAGCACTCCCACTGCAAAATCAAACACACCAAAGCTATATGCCTGACTCCACATCCCTACCCACAGGGCCCTCTCTTCCTCTTCACAACCATTTCTAAAGAGCTGTCTATGCTCACTTTCTGCACTCTCTTACCTGCTATTCTCGTGTCAATCCACCTCATTTTAGCTTCTGCTCTCTTCCCTCCATTGAACATCTTTTGCTAAAGTCACAAATGACTTTTGGGTCGCTTAGTGTAACAGGCGTTCTTCCACCTTCTCTTGTCTTACCCTCTACTCACCCCTGCTGGGCACTTCCTGTTGGAAACTCTCTTCCCTCGGCCTCTGTGAAACCATGGTCTTCTAGGTTCTAGTTTTCCTCCTTCTCTTGGCTCTTTCCTCTAAGCTTATTTTAGAGGAAACAATCCACTTGACCATTAAACATGGGCGCTGACATTCTGCAATGAACGTTACTAGCTTTCTTCTCATTACATTCTTCCTCCTTAGGCGATGCCTCCCAGCCCACAGTTTGAATTGCCACCTAGCTGTTGATGATGCACAAATGTGTATCTCCAGCCCTAACTTCTCTGAGCTCCAGCACACCTTCCACTATCTACTTGATATTTGCACCTGGGTGGCTCAGAGGTACCTCAGACTCAACAGGACCTTGTCATGATCTCTTCCCACTGCTAAAACTGGCATCATTATCTTCCATCTTGCATGTAGACTCAAAACACCACAGTCCTTCCTGACACCTCCAATTGATAACCAAGACCTGTGGATTTTACCTGGGAATCTTGTGATTATGCACCCTTCTTTCCATTCCTCAGAAGCCACCCTAGTTCCAAGTTACCATCATTCTCCCCAAGACCCCAGTGAGGCCCTCCCAGTGCTCGACTCTTGTTCTTCTTCCATCCTTTCTCCATACTGTAGCTAGAATTATCCTTTCAATAAAAGCAAATAATATATTGTCACTCCCGTGTTTACTGCACATCAAAAGCTTCCCGTTGCCCAGTCCCTGATGAGGCCTCCATGACCTGCACATCCTGGCCCCTGTCCAGACCTGTCAGACTCACCTTGTATCACTCTTCTCCTTGCTTGGGGCACTCCCTCATGTTTTCAAAAGCTCCCTGTTCTCACCACAGGGCTTTTTTTTTTTTTTTTTTGGAGATGGAGTCTTGCTCTGTCACCAGCCTAGAGTGCAGTAGCACGATCTCGGCTCACTGCAACTTCTGCCTTCCGGGTTCAAGCGATTCTCCAGCCTCAGCCTCCTGAGTAGCTGGGACTACAGGCACGCACCAGCACACCCAGCTAATTTTTTTGTATTTTCAGTAGAGACAGGGTTTCACTGTGTTGGCCAGGATGGTGTTGATCTCTTGATCTCGTGATCCATCTGCCTCGGCCTCCCAAAGTGCTGGGATTACAGGCGTGAGACCACAGGGCTTTTACACATGCCATTCTTTCTGTCTGAAATACTTCTACCCTACCCTATTCCCTACTTTCCTTCATCAACCAAAAGTTAATGTCTTCAGAGAAGCCTTCTTTGATCACCTGGAGCAGAGGTTCTCAGACTTGAGCACACATCACAGTCTCTCGGGGACAGGTTAAAACGCAAATGCTGGATACCTTCTCCCCAAGCCCTGGAGTTAAGGGACTGAGAATCTGTGTTTCTAACAAGTTCACAGCGGACGTTGAGATGCCGGTCCAGGGACCACACTTTGAGAACCACTTACCTGAGAGTACACAGGTCCTTTGCATTATATGATTTCATAGCCCCATGTGCCTCTTCTTTACATAGTTTCATGGCTGAAATTGTACAGTTTCATGGCTGAATTGAAAGTGTTTTGGTGTGATTACTTGATTAACTCATCTTTCTTTGCCATTAGACTACAAGCTCCAGGATAACAGGGACAAGGGATGGCACAAAGTAGGTCCTCTGTAAATATTATTGAATTACTGAAAAGTGAATGATTGCAAAAAGCACAGAGGAAAATATATTTTAAAAACCTCAAATGACTACTCTGCAAACCCAAAGAGTCAGCATCAAATGGCTGCCTTTAGATCCAAATGTCTCTAAAGCTCAGTCTTCGAAGGGGAAGTATAAGACCATAAACCCCTAAAGGCCTGAGAATGGGCCATCCCAACCCACTCTCACCCTGGGGACTGACCCTCCCCAGCTAAGAGGGAGTGCCAGAAGGACACAGGGATGACATAACAAGTGGGTCCCATAGGTAAATGTCAGAAAGCTGGAACCCTGCCAGATAACAGGAGGCTTCCTAAAGCCACTTTTATTGACAATAAATTGATGATAAAGGAGATCAAGGGAGTTGCTGAGAAGAGAGATTAAGAGAGGCCGGAAGAAGAATATCCTTTAGGAGAAGAAGACAATGTAGAAATCATACCGTTTTGCTTATTTTTCATTTAAGAAAATGAAAATGATGAAAGAGCTGGTAGAAAGCAAAGTATGGGTTCTCTAAGAAACAAGCTGAAATGTTAGGAGACAAGACATTGCAAAGTGGATCACTAAGTTCTCTAAAATAATCAGCACAAAGAAAGTCAAAAGCAAGATGCCATTTTCTGGTGGCTTCTCTAGAGATGGAGAAGAGGGAAAAAAGAGAGATGCCAGAGACAGGCGAGGGCAACAAGATGCTGTTAAAACCCAAATGTTATTAGCAAAGAATGTAAAGCTTTCTATCCTCATTAAAATAGCAGAAAGAGCTTCTGAGAGAGAGCCTCTACACCAGCCCAAATGCCCCCAGGGCACAAAGGAGGCCGCAGGTCACCTTAAGGGAGCCGATGGCTGATGAGATGTCTTCTCCAGGCTGTGCCTCTCAGATCCCGAGGATGAACTCCAGAGCAGATGAATGGCCTCAGTCTTTCGTCCAGGGCCGGCCCGTTCCTTAAACATCCCACTTGCCGGTCCTGGGTGGGGGTGACTCCCTCTGGATGTTACAGTTTTGAGAAAGTTCTGGCAGTCTCCAGGAAAGGCCAATTTATGTGGTTGACCTGCAAATATGGCGAATTCAAGTCTGTCCTGAAGCAAGTGTCCGGGGGGTGAGTGGGGACACCGGTGGCCCAACCAAGAGGTAGCCTGTGGCTGGGTCAGGTCTTTCTCCATCTGGGAGCAAGAACCAGGATGGCTGCACATCAGGAACCTCTGGAAAACACACTTTTTCTGGCAGGAAAAATAGGGGATGTTTTAGCAGGAGCTTTTTTCAATACACAGTCATATGCTAAAGGCCTAAATTGGTGGAAAACTTTTGCTTCATAGAACTTTCAGGGAAACCGTAAGAGAGAGGGAATGCAGGGTAATGGAAAACAGATGGGTTTTAGAGTCTGAAAGAACTAGATTTGGGGACTAGCTCTCTCACTTTTTAGCTATGGGACATTGGCCAATTTCTTCTATGAGCCGCAGTTTCGTGATCTGGAAAAATGAGTGTAATGGCATCTTTGCAGGGACTGTGTGACCAGAGGAGAAGATGTATGTGTAGGGCCTGGCATTACAAGAAGTCAGTCCTCAATAAATGGTAGCCAAAACAGTTGTACAAACAGATCTTGCTCACCCTCATGGGCTAGTTTATAAATAACTCTTTCTAGACTTAGAGAAGTTCTAGCTATCCCTGCAGAGGTGACACCACTGACTCTCTGGTTTACAAACCCTATCCTTTACCTATCCAGGGGGGCCGCTGGTCTTGGCTCATGGAGGTTCCTCAATATCTCAGTGCTATGTTCACCCACTACAAATTTTCTCACCATCAACAAGCAAAGCTATCAAAATAGGCAAAATTTTATTTCTTCCCTCTTAAGCATTCAGAGCTTTGGTGAGGACCTTCCCAGGGAGATGGAGAGGTGGGAAGGCAGTGTGAGCCAGACCATAAACATAATTACAAGAACAGCAAACACTTACAAAGCCAACACTCTCACTCTACTAAACATTCCACATGCATTGCCTCAGTTAATCCTCAGGATTAATAGTCCTGAGGGTCCCAGGAGTTAGGAACCAGTACCATTCTCTTTTAAGAAGAGAAGAACTGAGGCTTAGATTCGGTGTAAGTATCTTAGACAAGGCTACATAGCTAGTAGGTGGTTTCAAATCCACAAAGTCTGGCCCTGAAGCTGTAGCTCTTAGCAACCATGTTAACTTCCCCGCTATGGCATGTGCACATGCTAAGGTGCTGGTTTTCACCCAGTACACCACAAAATACAGACCTTCCTCAAATTTTGTGTCCCCAAAAGATTTCAGAGAGCAGCTAACAGTTCACAGAGAAATGTTTCTTAGTTGTTGCAAAAGGCTCCATTCTGGCTCCTCAACCTTTGGGCTCAAAGACAGTTTGCCACAAAACTGGTGGCCACACAGGGAGTGGGAAGAGAGAGCACTGAAAAGAATGTCTCTGGCCTCTCATATGTCCCTGGCATGTTTGTGACTTGTACTTTTCTTCTTCCACACCATCCTTAACAGAACAGCCAGTCCTGGGGAAAGTTCGGGTGTGGTCCTTCCAGAAATGGAGAGGCCTCCAGCACATTCACACAGGGAGAGACCTGGACCATCCAAAACACAAGGATGGGAGAACGGGAGGATTCAGGCCCTGCCAAGGACATCTCAGAGAATCACTTCTTCACATCTGTTCTGAAAAGGCTGTCCTGAAAAAGGACCTGTCTGTGACATGCTCTCTCTCCCCTCCCCTGCCACGCAGCAGGCAGAGGCCCTGGAGAATACAGGGGGAAAGTGCCGCCTGTTAACTGACAGATGAAAGGAATGTCCCTGCCCAGAAACGGCAGAGCGACTCCCAACGGATGGTGCCTGATAAACCTCGCAGGCTCTTTGTTGAAAGGCATTAACTGCAATAACAGAGGCCAGCCCTGGAGCCAGGCACAATTTCCTATTTGATGGGCAAAGAGAGTCCAGATGTGTGCTCCCTTCTGGGGATGAGAAAGTCATAATATCCAGCAACATAGGGAGGTATACTATACACACACACACACACATGCAAGCATGCATATGCATGCATATACATATGAACACATTCATGAACACACTAACACAAACACATTCACAAATACACACACGGAAACAAACACACACAAAAAACCCACATATACAAACACACACACAAATGCAAACAGAAACATACACAGGCTTCACTTCAACCAGAACAGCTGCTCTTTCATTTATTTCTCTCTGAGATTTGAACAAAGTTCTGCAGCTTAAAAAAAAAAAAAAAGACCAAAAACCACTAGTCTAGATTTTTTTTTAAAACACATTTTTTTTCCTGCTTATAAACGTAATATATGCTGACTGACAAATTTGGAAACTATAGGAAACAGTGAAGAAAATAACAGTCACTAGTTAATCCTGTTACCCCAGAGGCTTCCCTTTGATGGGAAATAAACATTTGTCAGTTTCAAGAATAGCCAGCCTTTAGTCACCATTAAAATTCTCATAATCTCTAATTAGGAAATGAATATCAGGGTTGGCCAGAGAAAGAGAAATAAAATTGAAATTAGGAATACATGAGGAAGAAACAGTCTGAGGGAGGGAACTGGGGCATGGTTGGTATTTAAGAGTTTCTCTCTGAGAGTCAAAGGATGATGGGAATTAGATGGTGACTCCATTGATGCTGCCTGAAACTATCACTGAGGCATCAGGACAGAGAGAAATACAACCGCATTGCAAAGAGTGCCATCTCAGATTACTGCATCCTGTCAACGTAGGGTATCACACCCAAGAATTCAGAAAGGGTAAATGATACTGTAAGACCACAAGAAACATGTATAGGCTGACTCTAAATAAAATTATCCAAACAGGTAGCATATTAAGGAAAAGACCTCATTTCACCAAGTCCAGGAGGCATTCTGGTCAAAGAGGAAAGTTGGAAATGTCGAAGACAGTTATCTTGTGAATACTGTGGCAATAACCTTATAAAAAATTTAGGCTAAGGATAGCAAAGATGAGAATGTGGCGCTGTCAGCCATACCGTGTTCAAGACAGACATTACCAATTAACTGCAGCCCACTTTCCCACTAAGCATTGGTACAGCCTGAGAGTCCTCAGTAAGGCTCATGCAAGAGCTGGGGACAAAAGGGAAAGTAAACACCCAGAGGAGAGGGCTCTGAGCACAAACAGCAGTGACTAGGTCCATGAATGGGCTGGGGAAGCGTGTCAAGTCTGCAAGTGCCTTGAGAAGATAGCAGTTGACCTATCTGTGTGACAGTATCTTTGTGGGGAACAGTCTCAGACAGACGTTCCAGCTAATGCTTGCCTCTGAGTCTTGAGATAAAAGCAAGCATTCTTCAGAAGCTCTCAAACAGCTCTGCAAAGAGGCAGGTTTCAAAACCCGGGACTGGCAGAGCCAGGATGAGCTGCTTACCTGGAAACCAGCCCCACTGCCTGCAGAAATGGAAGATAATACTTTTAGTAAAGGGGGAGAGAAAAAAAGCACAAAGTCTCTTATGAGGGCACTGAAATCCCTTGGCCTTTGATGTTGATCCGGGTCCTAGCAGATCAAGTGGAGACAAATCCAGCCAGTTAAACAGGCTCAAGCAAAACAAAATCCCAGGCTAAGGTTTGACAAGAAGTTTATGGCCTGTTTGGGTTAATAATCTCAGCAGACTCATAACAGGTATTGATTAAGAAATAGGTTTTTGATTTCTTACATAATCTATATATTAATAAAACTGTCTGGGTGTGGTGGCTCACAACTGTAATCCCAGCACTTTGGGAGGCCGAGGAGGGTGGATCACTTGAGGCCAGGAGTTTGAGACCAGCCTCAACAACAGGGTGAAACCCCGTCTCTACTAAAAACACAAAAATTAGCTGGGCATGGTGGCGCATGCCTGTAATCCCAGCTACTTGGGAGACTGAGGCAGGAGAATCACTTGAACCCAGGAGGCAGAGGTTGCATTGAGCTAAGATGGTGCCAATGCACTCCACCTGGGCAACAGTGAGACTCTGTCTCAAAAAAGAAAAAAAAAACTGGTTATCAAATTAAACAAAATGAAACGAGATATAGCCCTGAGATGTTCTAATTGGATAATACCATGTCTCAGAAGAATATACTATTCCCAAAGCTTTTGTATCTCATAAAGATAACTTTTACAGCAAAAGAGTGGTGGATTGGGGTTGCTTTAAGGAAATGAAACTCACGTTTTTTTTTTCCTGATATTCAAGTTAAAGGACAAACTGCTTTTCATTGATTGTGATCTGCATGTTGGTGTCCCTTCTCCCTCTGTGGGGAAGACTTGACGCTTTATCATGTGGGAAAACAGTCTCATGCACCCAAAGTGTTATCACTCACATTGCTTCCACTCATCTGTGGGGTGAAGAGGCAGGGCCCATGGCTTGCTGAGAGACTGAGACCCATGTGAGAGGTCGAGTCTGCAACTGAATGTACAGCCTGGAAGGATGACAGGTGTGTGCAAGTTGAAGCACCCCACAGCACAACCAATAGTCACGTGGTACCACTGTTTCCCATGAGGGCTACAGGGACAGAGGTGGTGGTGACTGTAGCTGCAGGCTTTGAGCTTGCTATGGGCCTGCACTTAGATCCCCAGAGCCACTCAACGCCAGGACACCTTGGGAGGGCTGCTCATTATCCCCATTTTCTTGATAAGGGAATCAATACCAAGAGTAAACACCTTGTCCAAGGTCATTCAGCTGACAAAAGTGAATCTAGGCTCGGAGCTGACATCTGGCAGATCCTGAAACTATCCTCCCTTCAGAGGCCTCCTATTCTATGAGTGCCAACTGGTCAGTTTTCAAAGCAGTCCCTTGCCTAAGAGAACTTTTGCAATCATGGAAAGTAGAAATTTGCTTATTCTGAAGAGGGTGTATTTAGATAACCTCCCCAAACTCCCTCTCACCAGGGCAATGTATTAGAGGTTGCCACCAAGTGCCTAAGACAGAACAGGGCTGGGCTGCGCTCGGATCTGGGTGGGGGCGTGGGGCAGCCCCGGGAGGTCTGTTGCTCCCATCTGGCTTTGCAATGAGGGGTGGCATTCCCTGAGTGTGTGTTTATGCCAGGGGTCTCTGGGTGCCTGGACTGCGTCCCCTCACTACTCTCCCAGTCCTCGTTCCTTCCTTTTCATTATCTTGCTCTTACTAGGATGGCAGGCATGAAAAGCACATGCAGAGGAGGAGGAAGCCACAGGAGAGAAGCTGAGAAACAGGAGGCAAGTGATTGCAGTGACCCCCGACTCTCTATAAGAAAGGGGTCCTGTAGACTTTTTACAGGCTTGTTAAGCTGTTTTTCCACATAAAACGTAGAAAGGCTGACCAATAAGTGAGCACATACTTAAATGCCAGCTTCTTACCAGTCCTAACTCTTTCCCAGAAGACAGCCAGAAAAACAGATAAAATGTGCATTCGTTACTGTCTGCCTGACCTGAATATTTATTTACCCTAGGTACACTGGCACTATTTCTAAAAAGAGCACTTCGCCCAACCAATCATCAATGAGAAAAGTGGGTTAATAGAGTAAGGTAATGAAAGCAAGTGAGACTTTCAAGAGACTCACATCAATGATCAACGCCTTTATTAATACTAGAAGATTTTGCCTTTTTCCTTAGCATCTGCATAAAAACACACAAAATAAGAGTAACCAACCACATGAACTCAAAGAAAGGCCATATGACCTCCAAGGTCCCACTGGAACTTGGTGAAATGGAACTTGAGCCTGGCATAGGGGTGTATCTTGTTCAAAGGAGAGCTAATAGAAAGGAATAGGAAAAGGGCCTATCTGTCTGCAAAGATGTGGAGATCCTACAAGACACTCCAGTGCATTTGGCCTGACTGTTGCAGGCCAGGGCAGGTGTGCGGGTGCAGGTGTGCATACTGCAAACAGCTAGGCAGACGTGAGATGTAGGGAATTTTCCTATTTCAGATTACAAAGCTGGAACAGAGGTGAGACAGACCACTGATGAGGGCTTCAACTATCCTAGCACCTACCAGAAAGCTCATTACCTAAAACAAAGCAGCTGACAAATGGGCTAGACTTGAGGACCATACATTCTTTTAAATGTAGAGAAAAGATGGGTAGGCACTTACGGCCTGTGACCCTAAAACGGGAGAAACTCAAGAGGGAATAGTCGGCTCTGCAAGATGAAATGAATCGTGACTAATCCCCGAGAAGTGGCAACAGGGACAGATCTAAAGGAGCTATTGTGTTTCTCATGACATTTTCTGTTTAGAAAAGGACGTGTACAAAGATAGAAGGAAGGGCACGGTACCAAGGACAAGCTGAGAAGAGTGACACATTTCTGTGAGAACTGTGCCCGACTTGAGCTGAGGCTTACAAAAAAATTGCTAAAGTTGGCAAGAAAAAAAAAAACGGTGGTGGTAATTATTTTTAGTTATGATTAAAAAAGGCATGAGGCCCATTGCTTAGGGATCATGATAGCATGTTAACAGAAGACAGAGAAAGTAAGATGGCTCAAGTCTCGTTTCATGTCTAACCTCTCCATAAAAGCAAAATGGCTTTATAACCAGAAAGCTTTAAATCAGCATCATTGAAAGAGCCCTGGGCGGCTGGGCGCAGTGGTTCACGCCTGTAATCCTAGCACTCTGGGAGGCCTAGGCGGGCGGATCATGAGCTCAAGAGATCAAGACCATCCTGGCCAACATGGTGAAACCCCGTCCCTACTGAAAAAAAAAAAAAAAAATTAGCTGGGCATGGTGGCGGGCGCCTGTAGTTCCAGCTACTCAGGAGGCTGAGGCAGGAGAATCGCTTGAACCTGGGAGGTGGAGGTGGCAGTGGGCCAATATTGCGCCACTGCACTCCAGCCTGGTGAGAGCGAGACTCTGTCTCAAAAAAACAAACAAAACAAAACAAAACAAAAAGAGCCCTAGGCACTAAGGGCAGGGGCTGTGGTATGGCAATAAGAGTGGGTCCTCTCGGGCTCTTTCATCCAAATCTCCAGGCCCTGCAGGCTCACATCCCATGGCCCTGCACAAACCTCCAGAGAGGCAGAGCTAACATACTTAATCCCTGGGAAACCGCTGGAGACCAGGAGAGTTCCAAAAGATGCTTGTTAGCAAATGTCCCAATTTACCCAAGAGGGAAAGATACAGGTCCTCCTGTATGGGCTGGTAAGCCAGGCAAAAGTTTAGGCCATATAATAGTTTTTTAAGCCCTTCAAAAAGGAAGAGATGGGTTTTGAGAGTTGGCATGGGTTTGAGAGGAATAAGCCAGGCCAGTGACTTGACTGGCTTTCTCGCTTATAGGCTGCCTAAGGGGGCAGACTGGAGAAGGCTACAGTGTATCTTGAAGCCGATATACATCTTTATCTACTTAGACCCTTGACAACACAGGTGGCATGGTCACCGGGCTCAGGGATGCCTGAGAGTAGGCTTCGGCCATTCTGAGCACCTTATAGTCTTGAGCCCAGCACATTCTCTGAAGCCACCATGCCACCGCCACATAGTGTTCCCATGCAGAGTCACCTTCCTCACACCCTTTGGCTGGCTGTCTGTTCTTCAAGACTCCGCTCAAACAGCACCTCCCCTTGGAGACTTTCTCTTCTGCTGAGTACGATTTAGAAGTTCCTTATCCACGCTGGCCAAGCACCCTGTAAACTCGGCTGTCACTATCGCAGTGTGCTTTCCCTGGGCTGCAACTGACAGTTTCCTTATCTGCCTCTCCCAATGCCTGCAAGCACCCAAACGGGATTGTATTTCCAAAGCCCAGCACGGTGCCGGGCACAGAGGGGGACCCTCAAGACATGATGATTGCTTGCATGAGTTTTGCTTAGAGGCTCAAAGTCAACCTGAAAGCGGTTATCTCTAATTGTGTTCTGTGTGTTTCTCCAAGTCTAGACTTTTATCAGTGACTTGGAAGAATAATATACTTTCAGAGACCATAATGTTGGGAGAAAAGGGTAAGTAGATGAGAGGCTCAAAGTTCAAGGTCTGATAATCTACAGACTGGTCATACAGCCTGAAAACATAGCTAACTTTTTTGTACAGGTTTATTATCTTGATTTTCCTGTGGTATGATAAAGGCATAGCTTTGTTTTTATTTTGTTCTTAGTTGAATACCAGAGACAGATCATCTGAGGCAATGCATCACAGATGAATATGTAGGTATTGATGGAAATACTGCATTAATGTACCATACTCACTGCAATTTTGCACGGTGCTTGGACTTATGCATTACTAATGAAGGACAATACATGAATATCTCATGTAATGTCACTGACCATATTATATATTATAATGTAATAATTCATTTATTATACATGTTCATCTATGTTTCTGAACTTTATGGACATGGCATTAAAAGATAAATGATAACCAACAATGAAATTTTAATAGAAGTAATCATTCTTCTTTGAGAATAAAAAAAAGTAATAAAGTTTTATATTAGGTCTCAAAAAAGGTCAACTAGATATCTACAGTATGAGGAACATCTGGCTTTATCCATCCATCCATCCATCCATCCATCCATCCATCCATCCATCCATCCATCCATCCATCCTGAGCGCTATATGCTAAATACTAAACTAATTAAATGAAAAATAAACACTGCCTCCCCTGAGCTTATATCCTACTGGAGGGAAATGAACCTAAGCAAGTAAACTAAATAGCTGCAACTGCCAATGAGGGCTATGAGTAAAATCAAATAATATGTGATGGAGACAGGAGAGACTTTGGGATAAAGGGGTATGTAGACGTGTCTCCAGGGTTGCAGGAAGTTTATGTAAGGAAGAGCTGGGTGGCACTTGGCTGGCCGTCAGCTAGAAGTGAGTCAAGGATGTGCTGCAACTGTTAAAAAGTAACTGCAAGGCTGGGTCACATTAATAGAGGCAGAGTGGTGAGCAAAATCAAGAGCAGTGACAATCCTACTGCTTCTGTGGTGGTCGCACTGCTTCTAGACCACCTTCTGCAACTGTACATGCTATACTTTTTTTTTCTTTAATTGAGACAAAGTCTCGCTCGATCGCCCAGGAAGGAGTGCAGTGGTGCCATCTCGGCTCACTGCAAGCTCCGCCTCAGTGGTTCAAGCGATTCTCCTGCCTCAGCCTCCTGAGTAGCTGCGACTACAAGTGCGTGCCACCACACCCAGCTCATTTTTTTGTATTTTTATAGAGACAAGGTTTCACCATGTTGGCCAGGATGGTCTCGAACTCCAGACCTCGTGATCCTCCCCGCCTCGGCCTCCCAAAGTGCTGGGATTACAGGTGTGAGCCACCGTGCCTGTGGCGTGATCCGTGGTTCATGGCAACCTCTGCCTCCCAAGTAGCTGGGATTACAGGCATGCGCTGCCAAATGCTATACTTTAAGAAAGTCATTGAGCAGATCCAGAAGAGGAGTCTAGAAACCACATCTTATGAGGCAAGGTTGAGAGAATTAGGGAAGCTTAGTTTGCAAAAGGAGCCACCAGGCAGTCATCTTTAACATATCTGATGATTCAAGGTGCTTAGAGAAGAACGAGTCTATTCTGTGTTATCCTAGGAATTCAAATCTGAACAACTGAGAAGAAGCATCGTGTAATTTAAAACAGGAGAGACATTTCTAATAGAATTCCAGCTGTGCAGAAATGGAATGGGCTTTTGAAGAAGTGAGCACCCCATCCTCAGAAGTATTCAAACAGGGATTGGGTAAACAGCTGTTTAAAAGACGTCCTTAAGGATATTTCTTTGGGAATAGAGTAGAACTGTGTTTCTTTGGAAGATTTTCTCATCTTGGAATGACAAATCATCTTTAAAATATTTGAGCCACAAGCAACAATAATGCCAAGTACTTTGGATCCTTCCTTCCTCCTTAGAGTTTCTGCTTCTTTGGAAGAGTGGTCTCTTGAAGATAAAAGGAACTGATCCATCTTAAATTTTTTTTTAAATTTTCATGATTTTAGGTTCGAATGCATGATTCATCTTTAGTCATGGGCTTCTCCTGTCACTGGGGCAGAGGCTGTCTTGCTGGGAGGCCTAAGCCTGAGCAGGAAGATGTGGACCTCCTGCCTTCCTGCCCTCAGTAACAGTGAGCTGATGGAGGGTGGGAATCCCTAAAGGCATATGCTGTGTGGTTAGAAGAAGTGACCTCCACTCACAAGGACTTCTGAGACCCAACATATGGGGATCAGGAACCATGTCAAGGCTAGTTCAGCATGTAACTAGAAACAATGGTACAATGCTTCTGCTCATCTTCCCTGCATTTGTGTGTGTGCGTGTGTATCTGCATGTGTGTAAGTAAAGCTCTCAACTTGCCACCTTACAGTATCAGGTGACCCACACCTTAAGTCTTGGGTCAAAGGCTCAGTTGTATCTAGGAGTTCTGGAGAACTTTCTCATAAGGCATAAGGCCTCTCCCTTTCTCTGGAATGTGGATTTATCACAGGCAGACAGGTGTTTCACCTTCTGTTCCAATGCCCTTTTAAGGCTATGTCTGCACAAAAAGACTTACTGAACTCTACAGTGTATACAGCCACTTTACTCAGTGTAATCATTTTATGATTGGGATTTGATAGTGTATCAATTCTGTCTCTACCTATATTTGGAATAGAAACTAAATCAAAACCCATTAAGATTAAGGTTTAAGGCAGTGGTAAACTTGAATCCCAGACCAACATGTTTTTCATCTATTTGCTTTGTGAAGAAAACACGTTTTTCAAAGTCCAGCGGAGAACATGGGATATAAGTTCAGTGAAACTCCCATACCTGAGCCACAGACAACAAAAACAAACAGTGCCAACAGCCATGGTCCCACAGGATATTTCTCCTCTTGCGGCCTCTAAAAGGGAATGGGAAAAAGTAAGATTAGGTTCATTGACTCAAGAAACTATTTGAGTATCACTAGGCATTGTGCTAGGTGCTAGGGATTCTACTGTGAATGAGACAGACTTGATTTCAATCCCTCAGTGGACAGATATAGATGGATGAATTCCATTAAAAGGATTGAGATAGGTTTGCAAAAATTCATCAATAACCTTATTAACATCCCTGTAACTCAGTGAACTGTAACTGGGGACAGATATGGTATGAATACATAAACCCAATATGATGATTTAGGAACCAAAATGATATTAATAATAATTTTGCATCTGCTGAAGGTATGCTCCGTGCCAGGCACTATACTAGGCAGTCTGTATTCATTATTTCTGGCAAGTATTATTATTTCCATTTCGGAGTTGAGAAACTGAGGTTCAAAGTTTGTTAACTTGAGCAAGAGCTGGGATTCAAATTTAGGTCTGCCTCATTACAAAGACTGGGTGTTTTCCATGAACAGATTCGATATTTAGGTTCTGCATCTGTGAATTCCAAGCAGGATCAGAGATCACAGACATTTTCTCAAAACCTTTTACATACCCCCAAATTAGGAAGTCAGTACAGTGGAAATCCTTGGAACAATAGAAGCACCACAGCAATCGTAAATGGTTATGAGTGAAGCAGTATTTTGTAATAAAACTCCTAAGCCTTAATAAAGCTAGAAATTGGGATAGGTCTCTGAATTCTCTGGGAAGCAGAAGGTGACTGTCCAAACTGCATGAATGAAGCCCTACAGACCTCCTGCTTTTTTCAAACCAAAAGCACAGACAAAACACCTCCAGGTCTATGTGCAGGTGGGGCTTGGTCCTTAAACCCAAATCCATCAGAACAACAAATATTTTCTGACAGATGCATCAGAAAAGAAGTAAACTTCTCAGAATAGGAGACTGGAAAAAAAAAAAAACAACCCAAATAACTCACTAATTATTTTCTGATTAGCTTGAAAAATAGGCTGCATTCAATACACATTAAAGAATTCACATGCAAAACACACAAAGAAAAACGTGTTGTTGGAGTGGAATGTTCACAAGTATTGATTTGTGGTTGATATCATAAAACCCAATTCCAGATTTCAATTAAATGTTGTTGACATTTAAACATTATATTCAACATTGTAAAATACGGGCTAAAACGTATGTTCATATCCATACAAATATGACAGCTTGACATTCAGACTGAAGGTATGTAATTGTGTTTCAAAAAAAAATGAGTGGTGCTATCATCAAGGATGTAAGTTTTTGAAATGTTGAACAAATTTTAGTAATGTTTCCAACAAAAATTTCTTTAAAAAAGGATAATCTTCCTCTGATTTTCTCTGCAGTTGCTTTCTTGAAAATTTATCATATAGTAAAACTGCAAAATCTATGATGTGTCGTATTTAGATATAAAATTAAGTTCTAGGCTAATGTAAATATAAACTGGCTTCTCATCTAAAAAAGGAATTTATTTTATCATAGATAAAGGCAACAGTTCTTTAGTTTTCAGCTTACCAAAGAGCCCTTCTATTTTGCCTCACTTGGGTCTACTTGTCACTTGTATGGCCATATACTTTTTCTTGATAACATGTGCCACAGTTTGTAGGTCTGTATTTATTCCTGTGATAGTGTGTTTAATATCTGTCTCTCTATGAGACTGTAGACCCCACAAGGGCAGGGACTATGTCTTGTTCATGTAGTAATGTATAGAAATGCCTGGCACAGAAGTTAAACATAGGGGATAATAAACGTTCATTGAAAAACAAATAAACGTACAAGTTTCATTAAATAAGATTTCTTAGGTTAGGCAGAGTAAACGCAGGTTCTAGGAAGGATATTGTCTTTTTAGTAATACTTCCTAATTGGTGTAGGATTATCCCTGTATCTCTCCTACACAAGAAATATGGATTAAAGTGTCAACTGCAGGTAGACTGTGACTAAGGATTAAGACATTCACTTCTCTGTTCTTGACTAAGCCTGTATCTACCACCACTCACATGCCGGCAAGTCACACTGCAAAGGAATCAGTGGCTGCTCTTAATCAGATGAGGACAAAATCAGTCTTAAATAATTGCGTAAGGTAACTGTGCCATTTTTTGGCCCTTAAGGCCAGGCCAAGATCAGATCCGGTAAACAACATTCATAAAGCTACCTGAACAAAGTGTGACATTCGCCCTTCCCACCCTCTTCCACCACCTACCCAGGAACTTGTCACAGTTGTCCAGAAACCTGTTCTGTTGCTGTTGTGCCACTAATGCTATATAAAAAGATTCATTTTATCTCTATTTCCAGTAAAGCTAATAAGTGAATTCAGGAGCCTGTAATGAATTATTTGCCCAGGACAGATACCAAACAGAGTCCTTTATTTTTCTTATGCAGAAAAAACAGATGATCAGCATGTAGAGCTTGGAGCATATAACACAAAAACCTTTTGGATGACATTCTCCAGGGAATCAACATTATTTAGGGACTTTGGCTGATCAGAGTACCTATATATCTTTTTTTGACAGCTTTGGGTGACCGCTTTTTAGAAGGGGTGCGCAGCACAATCCCATTGGGACAATTCACATAAACCTGACTCTATGGCTGGAAAAGGTTGGGAAAACTAGTAGCAGTTCTGCAAATGACATGGTTTATTCCAAACATGAGTTTGCTACTTCTTGAGGCTCCAAAAATGTCAGGGAATGGCTTTCCCTGTGATTAAGATACCAGTAGAGTAACTCAGAACTCTGAAATTTAAATTCTCCCTTCATTCTGGAGAAGTTACTACTGTATAATCACAAAATGATTATTCCAATTCTCTGTTTTTCTTTCTTTCTTTCTTTTTTTTTTTTTTTGACGGAGTCTTGCCCTGTCACCCAGGCTGGAGTACGGTGGCACGATCTCGGCTAACTGCAACCTCTGCCTCCCGGGTTCAAGCGACTCTCATGCCTCAGCCTCCCGAGTAGCTGGGATTACAGGCACCTGCTACCATGCCTGGCTAATTTTTGTATTTTTAGTAGGGACGGGGTTGCACCATGTTGGCCAGGCTGGTTTTGAACTCCTGACCTCAGGTGATCCGTCCGCCTCGGCCTCCCAAAGTGCTGGGATTACAGGCATGAGCCATCGTGCCCGGCCTTGTTTCTTGGATTAGTCTGCTATCTGGGAGAATAATATTAATTTATCCATAAGCTATTAGCTAATAATAAAATACTGAATCATCTGCATACAATTAAAGAAGTTTATTTCTGAATAATTAGTCTGAATTTTCAGTTGGAATCTATACATATGTTCCCGTTTAATGAATTTCATCCTGAATAGTGATCTTTTGCAAGTTACTTTTAACAAAGTATAATCATATTTGACTTGTAATTAAGAAAATGAGATTTAGGATTTATCAAGTTTCTCTTTGAAAGAAAATTTCATTTTTCTATTGGATAATAATCTATTTACAATAAAGTTAACCAAAATTCCCCCAACCAATGCAAAGCAAACATTGATTGCGACTTGGTCTGGAAACCTTTCATTACAAATTTAGCCAGGTCATTTAAAAACTCTTATAGGTGCAAGGCACTATGAGAGTTTCTTGGCGGCCATCCCATGACATATTAGAGCATATTAAAATGAACTCACACTGAACATTAAATATAATTTAAATGTAGCTCTGAACATTGAGTTGAATGGCAGGTGACTGGTACCTTTTCCAGGTATTTAAACAGTGTTTTCCCAATTTTTCCATTTTCTTCTTTTATTTTGGAGCCAATAATTTTTGTTTGGGTCCCAAACGTTTTCTAGTCTTTTGGAAGAACTTGAGGTGGCAGACACTGAGTCTACAGAACCTAATGGATAAAACAGCCTTAGAAATTAGTTCTTGTTTTCTTCTTATTTTTGTAATCAGATAAGCTGTCAACTGAGATCTGACAACTGAACTCTGTTTTTTTAGTTCATGAAAAAGAGCCACGTGACTAGTTATTTTTCACCGTGTCAGTTAGCAGGTCTGATCCCTTGAGAAGGAAGAATTGATCTCTTAGGGATATAAAACCCTGCATGCCTTAACATCAATTATAAGTTGCTTCTCAATGTCAACCTGGGCAGCCATTTTTTTTCCTCAGTAAAAATAGGGAAAATATAAATCAATGTAACAAAATGGTTCCAATTTGATGGCATCTTGACATTTGCTGCCCTAATCACAACTAAGTGATCTAATTCCTAAATGAGAGAATTTTAAGGATTACTTAGGTCTAGAGTTGTGTATAAAGCTCTAAGTAGAGTTGAGTTTGATCCTAGAGTTTCTCTACCATAATACTGCTTGGTTTTGCAAGAATTCTGGTGTGGTGATTACAGATCTAGCTTTTTGCTTAGTTAATCAAACCAGTATAGTTTCTTCGGCTAAAAGGAATTGATTCATCAAATCTGCAAGCTTTCCCAGCCAAACTCCAAGCTTCAGCTGGATTTCCACTTAACTGTATGGGGTAACAGATCCCAGGCGCCTTTGCTCATATACTTGGAGACCAACTTCGCCAAACTACCCATGCGACTCATGCCTCTGAATGTCCAAAGTCACAGGCCTTGCATTTTCTGTTGAAGATAATCTGCTTTGCTAAAAGAAACTCCTGAGTGTAACGCACAGGTTTTACTTAAAAGTCCAGTTACAAACCTTTAATTTACAGTTCTAGGGACACCGAACGCCTGACAATAAACTGGTCTCTAAAGTTATACCATCAGAATGAGTCTGAATTCACCGAGTGGAAGGAATAGTAATGCTGCCCTTAGACTTTAGCCTAGGGGCTGAGGGAGGTTTCACTGGAAGACAGGTAAAAGAGAAAAAGGAGGCTGGAGAGAATATGGGTCCAAATCTCACTCCCCATTTTGTGCCCTTTCAACATCTCCATGGAAACCCTAACAAAGGGTCTGGAAAGAAACCTGATCCTGGTGCAAGTCTGTTGGGGAGCGAAAGCAGGAGTGGAGTCTGGGAGGAGGAGATGAAAAGTGGCCTCCATTTAACCATTGATTCATTCATTCAGTCATTCAACAAACGGTCGAGAACATACTAGGTTCCAGGCTCTGTGTCACGCAGTTGACTTAACTGGCCCCTAAGGATGAGGCTTTCCATCTTTCCCTGGGACAAGGCTCAGCTGTCTCCTGGCGGGGAGGAGGGCTCCTCTGCACCTCCCTGGTAGCCAAGCGGCCACTCCCAGAGGGGCCACGACCAACCAGGGCCCTCTCCGCCCACGAGGACGCCAAGCGGACCGCGCCGCCCTGAGCCCAGCTCTCAGCCCACACTCTGCAGGACCCCGCAGAAGGGGCGGGCCGGGAGCAGAGAGGCCGGACCCTGCGCCGCTACCCGCCCGGCCCCGCCCCCACCCCGCCCGGCTGCCCGGCTCGGCCCGGCGGGCGCCGACCCCGCCTTACCAGGGTTTTGGCTACGTTCCCCCTCTGGGTGATGTTTTTGCTGTGCTTCTCGTTAGCCATCCGGATCCGCTGTTTGGCCACCATGGCTTGGGCGCTCTGAAATGCTCCCACCTACAAGGATCCCCCACGTTAGCTCCTGCGACAGGGCCGAGCGCGTCCCGCCGAGGCCCCCGCGGCCCACCCGGGCGCTGCAGGTGGCAAGGCGCGGCCCGGAGCCACGCGCACCCCGCTCCCCGAGCCCCGGCGAGCCGGCTCCAGAGAGAGGCCGCAGCCCGGACGGAAGTAATCTCTCATCTCAGGAAACCCTCTCCGACTTCCTCGCCATCCTTCCGGTCCCCGCAACTACCTACCCCGCGCGGCCACCGAGGCAGGCGCGGCCGCGCGTCCTCCCGCGCCGACGGGCCGGAGCGCAGCGCGCAGAGCTGGGGCCCTGCAGTGTCGCGGTCCTGCAGCCGAACGCTGCGGGGCCGAAGGTTCGGGCGACCAAGGCGTTTGTGAGCGCGTAGGAGACAGGGGCGCGGCCCCTCCTGAGTTTGTCGGCGGGGGACCCACCCCAGGCCCGGGGAAGGGATGGGAGCGGCCGCACTTCAGGCCAGGCCGCGCGGTCTCCCCTGCACCGCCGCCCCCTGGACGAGGGCTGGACTCAAGGCGGTGGTCAGGGACTTCAGAACACAAGTAGAACCAGGCCAGGGCAGGGCCCGCGCTGCCCGGGTATGGCCCACCAAACGAACGTTCTCTTTAAGGGTCTGGGGAAGGGCCTCGCGCTGGGGGACCCCACTGCAGAACTTTTCGTGAGGGCTGCAAGGAGGGCTGCTTTGTAAAATAGAGGAGACATGAAGTGGGATCCTCAGAGGGTTGGGGATGGCGCCGTGAGGATGGAGTTGGGACAGGCCTTTTTGCTTTGGTGGTTGTAGGGGTTACATTGGAAGATGGTCCAGCGGCAGAGCGGAGCATGCAGGAAAGAGGAAAAGGCCTTGGACCTGCAGCCCAGGTCGGATTTGGTGGTTACCGTCTAAATCTGAAGCTTTGGCCTGCCTTGACTCCCCACCCACCCAGGGCAGCTTGGACCTCTCTCTAGCCACCCTTGTCCCGAGGGGTCTGAGTGTCTCCCAGAATAAACCGGGCATTTTCTGCAGTGGAAGGATAACAATGGGAGCGTTTACGCGCCTCCCAGACACTGGTATTAGGGCTCAAGAGCTCTACAGGTTGCCTAGGGAGGTAGGGGTGGAAGGGGTTCAGTTCCTCACTTTTCCATATACTGAACACATTGGAGTTAGCTCTTCGAAGCTCAGAATAGTGGAGGAGAAGAGGAGACATTCAGCCTGGGCGATCTGGGGCAGTGGAAAGTGGGGATACAGGGTCGGGGTGAAGGCAAGGGGCAGCACCCCCAGCATGGGGAAGAAGAGCTGTGGCCTGAGGCTGGCTCTGGCCTCTGCATCTCTAGGCCTTCTCTTGCAGCGGGTGGGTGGCTGGGTTTCCAGGGAATTTTGTATGAGTAAAATTTTCCCATGTCATTGGAGAGTTAGGGAGAGCTCCTCTCTTTCGGGGCCTTTTTTCCAAGCAGGTCCCCCTCACCCCGCTACAGGCTTCTTATCACTCAGGCTTCAATAAAGGCCATTCTGGGGGCTGCTTGCTGTAACCTAGAAGACAGAATTACCTAGGATCATTAGTAGGGTCATTTTTTTTTCCTACTCTGCAGGCCAATTAATTTGAAACAGCCTTCCATGGCCTTTTAACTGTTAGCATCACCACCGTAGTAACAGGCCCATAAACCCAGTCTGCCCCGCTCTAGTCCCATGTTTCTAATAACTGCTGGCTCTTTTTTAAGGGGTTGGGTGGGGGGATTCCTACCTCAGTGATCCCTGCTGAGCCTGGCTGTTGTCTGTGGTCCAGAAGGTTCCTTTACCTGACTCACTCCTCTCAGATCACGTCCAAATGCCAGGGCAGGAGACCGACCTGGGTCCTCACCAGGTAAGTAGAGGCCTAGCTCTGAGCGACATTAAGGAAAAGATACAGAGACTGTTTTCTCTTTGGGTCTCCACATTCACTGAGTACAGTTAAGAAGTGTTCTTAACTGAGCTTTTGGGGAAAATTTTTCTTTACCCTTGACTACTTTTTCCTGCTATGCTTCACTTTTCCGTCATTTTAAATTAGTTTGTTTTAATTATGAATAGACTGCATACACACAGCAAATAGTCAAACAGAAATAGGATAGAAAATGAAAAGTAAAGGTCTCTCTTTCCTTGCCACCCTGCCCAAAAAGTTCCCACAGTTCCTAGGTTGCCCTTCCAGTGCTTTCTATACACATACAAGACTATTTGTATATTCCCTTATTAAAAAATGGAATAGTAGTAAGCAAATTGTCCTGCCACATACTCTTCTAATTTAATGTATCAACATTATCATATCACTTATATATGATCTTTCTTGTAGTTGTGTTACATCTCATAGTATGATTATACAGTAATATATTGAACTGATATAACCATGGATGATTATTTCCAGTTTTTTTGTGTGGTTGCCAACAATGCTTCAGTGAATATCCCTGTACATAGATCAGTATGTACTGGTGCAGGTACATCTGTGTGTGCTATTGTGAAATATATATTTGATTGTAGTCCCTATTTCCTGACCTAAAGCTCTTAAATTCCTTGGAATTTCCAGAGTGATGAAAATACCTTTTGTATGCTAATAAGATGGTTGGTGACTTGGAGCCCCCAGATAGCTTCAGGATGGGGGCTGGTCACCAGAAAGATCAAGGCAGGATTAGAAGGTTGGGACTTTTAGTCCCACCCCCTCCCCCCAAACCTCCACAGAGAGGAGAGGAACTGAAGGTTAAGTTGAACACCAATGACCAATGATGTTATCAATCAGACATATGCAATGAAGCCTGTATAAAAGCCCAGAGGACAGGGTTTGTTGAGTTCTGGAGAGCAGAACATCAGGTTCCTAGACGGTGGTGTGCCCAGAGAGGATATGGAAGTGCCACAGCCCTTCCCATATTTCTTGCCCTGTGCATCTCTTCCATCTCGCTGTTCATCTATATGCTTTGTAATATCCTTGGTCATAAATGGGCAAACAGAAGTAAAGTGTTTCACTGAGTCTGTGATCCACTCTGGCAAATTAATCCAAACAAGGAGTGGGTCGTGGGAATTCCAGTTTATAGCTGGGCAGTCAGAGGTACAGGAGACAACCTACTACCTGGGATTGGCATCTGAAACGGGGGGCGGTCTCATAGGATCAAACCCTGAGCCCCTGCTCTTTCCAGGTACATAGTGCCAGAATTGAATTGAATTACAGGATACCCAGCTGGCGTCTGTTGCAGAATTGCTTGGTGTATGGGGAAACATCCCCCACACATCTGGTGTTAAAAGTGTGCTGGCTGTGTGAGAGTGGGAGACAACACTTTGGTTTCTCCTATATCGCAATACTGGAATTAGATTCCTGGATGTGAAATTGCTGCAACTTTTTATGTCCTTGGTTGGATGAAGAAGCCTTGTGCTATGACCTCCACTTTACCTACTCACACCCCTGCTTTTGTCCTCTGCAGTCAGGCCAGCTCCTCTGCAGGACTCAGTCCTGTTTATTGCCTTGAGGGTCACCATCATGGACCAAGCAGTTTCCCAGCGTGGATCCTGGCCCTTCCTATACTCAGCCTCCAAACCCTTCTGTGGGGAGCTGGGGCTAAAGTCTATAAGCTGTGTTCCTGAGTCACTACTAGACTAGGAAGGAGCAAAGCATGAAGTCGTCTCGCTCTTTCGAGGACTCAGGAGGGGAAAATGGCAACTTGGTTAAGGAGAAGTTCCTCTGAGTTCATCTATGATGGCAGCACGGAGTTTTGTGATATGCCACTAGCATGCAGTGCTCAACCACAACTTTTAAAATTGTTATGGGCAAAGTACCAGGAAACTGCTAACTGGTTAAAATTTAATTTTGGCTGGTAAAATTTTCAGCCTTTATTTTTTTATTTTTGTTTTTGACAGAGTCTCACTCTGTCGCCCAGGCTGGAGTACAGTGATGTAATCTTGGCTCACTGTAACCTCTGCCTCCCGGGTTCAAGCAATCCTCCTGCCTCAGCCTGCTGAGTAACTGGGACTACAGGCGTGCACCACCATGCCCAGCTAATCTTTATATTTTTAGCAGAGACGAGGGTTCACCATATTGGCCAGGGTGGTCTCAAACTCCTGTCCTCAAGTGATCTGCCCACCTAAGCCTCGCAAAATGCAGGGATTACAAGTGTGAGCCACCATGCCCAGCCAGTTTTCAGCCTGTAGAGCAAGAATTCCTAACAAGCCTATGCCCATTAATCATGAATGTGCCCCACTCAGGGCACTGGATGTGTGGCTGTACAGACTGAGTTTTACGCATCTTTATAAATGACGCTACACTATTAAACTGTGATGCACTGGACATCTCTCATTTTTCTGTGGCTGACCAGCATGCAAACATTCTTTATATTTAGGGCACTCCATCACTGTGAGAGTCTTAGGACCTTCTTTCCCACCATGAAGCATAAGGGGGCCAGATACTTGGTCTCCCAACCCCTCACAGCTAGGGTGGCTTGTGATCTGGCCAATGAGATTCTCCTTTTGGGAACTGTGAATCTTGATCAAATGGTGCAAAGACAGAGACACGTTAAACTTCATTTTCGTGGTCGGGTTTCTAGAGACTGGTAGTACCTAGCAGTCACGGTGGAACCAGTGATGGTATCCTTCTTATTCCATGGTACCTGAAATCCTTACAATAAATTCTTCCACTTCAATCAACCAGGGTGAGTTTGTCTTATTTACAGCCAAGAACTCTGACTCATGTACATGAAAACAAACAAAAAACCAGAATGTCTTCCTTTGTCATTTCCCCTTCCAGATCTGGAGTGACTGTCATGTCACTTGAAGCTTTCACACATTGTTAGCTAGTGGCCTCTCTTCACCTTATCTCACTAAGGGGAACTGAGTATAGAGGCCTTGGTGACAGGTGCTGTGGGTGGCTGGTCTCAATTATGGATGGGAGTGGTTGACAGGCACACCCTGTGTAAATAAAACCAGCAGATCACCGACACTTCAAATGAATGCTTTCTTCTTTTTCCAAACCATTTTCAGTACTGCTAGAGAAGAGGAAAATTTGGCAAATCTCAAATCATCTCCTTTTGTACATGTTATTTACGTTCTGGTGGAAATGTTCATGAAGATGTCTCAATAGTGGGCAGAGAAAAACAAGAAAGCTGACAGCAAATGTTATCTGCCACATGCATTGGAGTCAACTTAATGCACTAGATTATGATTTTATGGAATCGTTATGTTGTAACTGGAAGGAGACCCAGAGAGTCATTTATTCATTTGTTTAGTGTTTATTGAGTGTCTGCTATATACCAGACACTATTTTAGACGCTGAGAATTCAATGGTTGCTAGAAGAGTTTCTGCTTTAGAGAGCTCTAAGTTTTGTGGACAGGACAAGTAAATGTTGTGAGATTGTCCAAATTTCACAAATGAGTAAAAGCCTCAGAATTGCAAAGGGAATTGTAGCAGACCTAAAAGCAGAATTGTGGCCTCCTGACTTCTCATTTTTCCCAAAAGAAGCTTTACTAGCTAAACTTGAATGGGAGCCAGGGTAACAGGGCACCCTCATGGCTGAGCTTTGGAGCAGCTTATACAAGCACAGGAAATAAATCTCCTCTCTCTCTCTCTCTCTCTCTCTCTCTCTCTCTCTCTCAGCTTACACATGCACAGAAAATAAATCTCCTCTCTCTGTCTCTCTCTCTCTCTCTCTCTCTCTCTTTCTCCCTCACCCCATATCCCCTGCACCCGCACCCCCCACCCCCAAACACACACACTGCAGAACAAAGATAAACTATATTTCAGATCTCAAAGGCTTGAACTTTGGTCCACAAAGTGGTGGCACAAGACAGACTTTATGCATTATGGTAGCTATGTAATTCCTTGACCCTGGAGGTGATCAGATTAAGTTTTAAAATGCAAGATGTGATCACCCATCTTAAGTCTGTAATTGCCTGGCCACATCTGTTATTAATAGCAGTAAAACCATTATATCCCGAAGGGAAAAAAAACACACCCTGCTACAGTACTTTCCCTAATGACCTCCCGTGGCGATTCACTCACAACTGAAGAGAAGAGAGATGCTTCCACATGTTTGAGCCCAAGCTGTGGCCATGTGCCTGCTAAAATTTCATGTTATTTCAGGATAAAGCCACTTTGTTTCTGTTCAATCAGGTGCATGTTTTTAATGACTGGAAGAGTTTCTTGGTAGGGCAGGAATAACACCAGTAATCATATCTAGCATTTCCTAAACACCTACTGAGGGCCAGACACTTCTCCTGTATTTTCTCACTTCTTACCACAGCCCTATAAATGTACATGCATTGTGGAAACAGACACATCTTCCTGACTCTTCCACTTGTTAGTCTGATGATAAAAGTTTTCTTCCTGTCCAGGTGTGGTGGCTCACCTGTAACTCCAGTGATTTGGGAGGCTGAAGCAGGAGGATCTTTGAGGCCAGAGTTCGAGAACAGCCTGTACAACATAATGAGACCCTGTCTGTACACAAAATTTAAAAAAATTAGCCAGGCATGGTGGTACATGCCTCTAGTCCCAGCTACTTGGGAAGAGGGAGGTGGGAGGGAGGCTGAGGTGGGAGGATTACTTGAATCTAGGAGTTTCAAGCGACAGCGAGTTATGAATGCACCATGGCACTCCAGCCTGGGTAATACAGCAAGACTTTGTCTCCAAAAATAAAAATAAAAAATCTCTTTTCTTGTCTATAAAATGGGGATGATAGCAAAACTAATCAGGGTCGTTTTGAGACTGGATAAAATAATCCACATTAAAAGCACTAAGCACACAGCCTGGACCCATGCTAGTTACTAAATAAATATCAGCGACCACTATTAGGCTCATTTCCATTTTACCAATGAGAAAACAGATTGACAGAAGTTACAGAGCTTGCCCAAGGAAGGTCCAAACAAATGAGCCATAGTCCTGCCCTCAAGTTGTTTGGAGTCTATTTGAGGCACTCAAACATACTGGGTGCTGTAGGCACAGATAAGCACCAGGAGCTACTGAAGTGGGAGACAGGACATGGGGACAAAGCTTTTCAGGTCATTTTTATCTTGTTAATTATTCTAAAATTCTGGGGGGGGGGGTGAGGAAATTCAAGCATTACCATACCAAAGGGATATAGAGAAAAGTAGATTCCCGTTATCCCTGACATTAAATTCAAAGCAACCTCTGTTACTACTTCTGCAAGCGTCTATGTATATTCAAGCACACATGCATAATATATTTGTGATACATGTGCTTATATTATGTGTTTATTTGTGTATCATATATTTTAAAAAACTTTTTATTTTTCTAAAAGCTCATTTGTGTATTTTTTTAAAAGTTCTTTTAATCCCTTTAAAAATCTCAATGGTATCATGTTATTCATTACAACCTGCACCATATTTTTGCCTTTTTTTTTTCAGTTAATAATACTTCATAAAGATTGATCCAGGGCAGGCACGATGGCTCATGCTGAGAGGCCAAGGCAGACAGATCACGAGGTCAGGAGTTCGAGACCAGCCTGTCCAACGTGGTGAAACCCCATCTCTACTAAAAATACAAAAATTAGCTGGGCATGGTGGAGAGCACCTGTAGTCCCAGCTACCCAGGAGGCTGAGGCAGGAGAATTGCTTGAACCTGGGAGGTGGAGGTTGCAGTGAGCCGAGATTGCGCCACTGCACTCCAGCCTGGGTGACAGAGCAAGACTCTGTCTCAGAAAAAACAAAAAAGATTGATCCATATCATTACATTTAGATCTATTTCATTCTTTAAAAATGACCGCATGGTGTTGCATTGTGTGGTGATACTGTAATTGATTCAACCAATTCCCTATGGATGAGTATTTAGGTTGTTGTAGTTTTTCACTGCTATAAACCGACAGATAGCCTTGTATATGTGTTTTTGCAAACACACATGTGTATGTCTATTGGAGGACTTCTTAGAAGTGTAATTCACTGGGTCAAAAGTTATGTGCATAGAAGTGACAGACATTGCCAAATTGTCCTCACTTTCTCCAATTGAGAGGTTTATCACTTTATATTCCCTCCATAATGTTTATGAGTATGTTCAGGCTAGTGTTATATATATATATATATATATAGTTATGTGACATTGGACAAGCAATTCTGAGTAAGTAGCATTACTTCTTTCTATTTATGGACTTTACTAGTTTGATTGAGTGCTACTTTTATGAGGCCAAGGTCATGAATTTGTGTATTAAGTAGTCAATTCGTTTGCCGTATCCTTATCAAGGTCACTTCTTTCCACAGTCTGTAAGTCACAATAGGAATCAGAAGAGAAAATGGACAGATAGGCATTGCACTGGTAGCTTCTTCCTACACCATGTGTATTCATCATGGTATCCCCAGAGGCTAGCATCATGGCGTAAAGACTGAAAGGATTAGGGGGATTCAGGTATTGATTACACTAAATATCTATTCAGTGGTTTATATAATTTGCGTTTCATTCATTTAGAGAACATGTCAACTTGTGTTAGATACACAAGGCAGGTTCATACTCCAAGCTGTGACACAGCCATCTAAAATAGGTAATTTAAGCCCTCATTTAATTGGCTATGTTATTTTCCTTTGGTCTAAATGAAAAGTTAGATTACCATTTTAAATACAGGAACATACATGTTTAATATACTCCATTAACTTATTCCTCATCATAGTTTTTTTTTTAATCTCTGTCACATCAAATTTAAAGAAAAGTCCACTCCTTTGCAATAACTTCATCACCAGGTTACTCAGAAGAAGCTATGCAGATGCTCAGAGTGCCACCAGCCTTTCTGAACATCAGCACATTAAACCTAGGATCCCTGCTTCTAAAAATTCTGGAAACCTGTCACATCCAATATGCTTTGAGAGGGTTTTGTAAAGAGCTTATTGTCAGTGATGTATGTGGATTAGTAAACCATCTGCAGGAAGCCCAGATGTTTTCAGGGACCTGTTTGCACCAAGACCACAGCAACTTATTACTCACACAACATTCCTGGGTAATTATGTAGGTGGTGAGCACTGAGCCACTCTGGTTTCTCCAGCTTCATCTTGGTGGAACTGCTTGCTAGTCAAGGATTTCCCTAAGGTTGATCAATATCACAATGAAAACCAGAGGCAAGATTAGGAAATAGGTGAGAGCGGCAGGAATAGGAAGCTCTGAAGGGATCTCTACCTGGTGCACAGTAAAAAGAAGCATTGGAGGCCTCGCGTCATCTGGAAATACAAGCCTGGGGTCAGAGCGATGGTCCCTCTCCCACAACAGACATGCACACCCAGTTCATCTGGGAGTAAAAATCAGGAAAAGAGCCAATCTATAGGAAGAAAGGAAGTGATTCAGAGCAGCGGGCAATTGTCAACACCAAACCAGTTCCCAGGAATTCCTCTAAGCATGATATGGGGTGTGTGGTTTAAGCTGCCCTTTGACTCCAGAGCCCTTTGTCCAAGTGTGACAAAATATCAGCAAAGGGTGACATGAACTACAGCCGCCACCCTCGGGTCAGGCATTGGGGGAATAGTGTGAATTCTTTCTGACAGGCAGATAGTCCTATTGTCTACTTTTCAAGGCATTTCACAGGGCTTAATTAGTCAATCCCCACACCACTGCTACTGGGAAAGAGAGGTTGGTGTTACTATTATTCCAAGTTTACTGCTGAGAAACTAGCACACAGATCGTGACTGCTACAGAGTATCTATATAGGAGGACCTTAGGGACAGCAATCTGCTAAGAAGTGGGGCAGTGTGGACAGTGGCTGGAGTATGTCTTGAAGTTGTGCTTGCAGAGCATTTTTTAAAAAAAATAAAATTAAGAAAACCTCAACTATGCCCGGTCCCTTCCTGTCACTGCAGTATTGGCACCGTGATTGCCTGAGGGCCGTACCAGTGTTAGCACTGGGTGAGGCTGAGAGTTGCCTGGCCCCTCTGCTCTTTGTTAGAACTCCCCATTTGGCAGTGTATGACCCCACCTCCTTCATAGACTCACGGCACCTCGGTGTTGTAAAGGACCTGGGACACTAACCAGTCCAATTCTCCATTAAAGGCGACACAAAGGAACCATCAGAAGATAGAAAAACGAATCATGGCAGTTGCTTGGTAACTGAGAGTGATGATTTCCATATGCAAGAACTGTACTCAATGAACTTGAGAAGTGTGAGCGTGTGTGCGTGTGTGTGTATATGTAAGGATGGGGGACTCATTTTCTGCTGCTTTCCCGATCATTTTGATAATATGTAGGACACAAAAAGTTAAAATAAAATGTCTTCATTTTAACACAGTTAATTATAATCCTCCAGTAAAAATCGTACAGAATTTGGCAGTTAAAGGAACAAAGTCTAGAAGGAAAAAAACTATGACTGGTTCGGCTGAAGGTATTTTGTTCCTTTGCTCTGAAGTGGCAAAAATAGGTTTCTTTCAGCGTGATGGTGGTTAATGATGTTAGTGTTGCTGGTTTAATAACAAACGTTCACAATTTTACTTGTAAACCTGGTTCTCCAGGAAGCTCCCATTTTTGATTCCCTTTAAACTTTCTTTTGCTTTAGCAATTTGGGGTTCCTTTTGGGCTGTATTCCTTTGTCCTAATTGGCACTCCATGAGTA
Source organism: Macaca nemestrina (assembly GCF_043159975.1). NCBI lineage: Eukaryota > Metazoa > Chordata > Mammalia > Primates > Cercopithecidae > Macaca > Macaca nemestrina. Next base: position 82,516,073 of record NC_092140.1, read on the forward strand.
TGTTCGCTTGGTTTGTATTTGCTTGGTCTGCCCTCTCTTTCTCTGGCCATGGCCCCTACAGCACCTTTCACAGTGTTTAACAGACCCTTCAAAGGCCAGGATGCTCAGGCATGTGGCCTTTTGATTGGCAGAGTTGTCCTAGATTAACAGTGGTGTTGTCTGAATGCATATGTAGCATTTTGACCCGCTGCAATAAGAAAGAGCTTAATGTTTATATGGATAGCCCTCAAAATAGAAGACTTGACTTACAATGCATGTAGCTCATTCTGCAGCTCTGTTATAATAATTCGACTTGGAAAACAAGGCCTTCATCAATTCCATCTACATACAGCCAGCCACAGCTATTTTTTTTTTTTTTAAGGCTCTGGTTGTCTTTGTGCTCGTGTCACTGTAAAGAGCTCATGGAAAGCAAAGGTCCGTCTGGGTCTTTCTTTATCTCTTGATGGCCAAGAGGGCCAAAGAGGAAGAGCCTGTTGACCTTCCCCAAGGTCCACATTTCCTCTTGCCTCTTCATCCCTCCGGAGATGCTCCCATCTGGGCAGCCCATGGGAACATCTCCATGAGTGGCTGTGTGGCTCTGTGGCCTCTGGGTTTGGTTTGGGTCAACCCTGTCTGCTCTGCTCCATCGAGAATCATGTCATGATTGGTATTTCGTCATCCTTTCGCAGTTCCTCCTGTTCTCTGGGCTCTCTGGGTTTTCCCTTTTCCTTCCCTGCCCAAACCCACAGAGTCTAATCAGTACCCAACAGAGCTTTATTACACACTTGGCTTTCTCAGTGACAACTTAATGAAAAGGGACCTTAACTCCCCTTCTTGTTTCTTCCCATCCATTTCCTTAACCTCGACTCCACCCCGTGTGAACTTGCTGTGATAAATGGTACGGTTTGCTCTCTCCATCTCTGGCCTGTTGAGGTCTGGAAACAATCAACTCGCCTGACACTTATTTCCATAGCTAAACCTGTCTAAATCAAGTTGTGGTCTTCTGTGCTTTTCTAGTTATTTGTTTTCTTAACTCTGAAATGTGCCTCCTCCTCACCATCCCCCTCCATCCTGTGTGTTTTGTTTATTCAACGTGGGTGGTTGACAATATAAAAGGCAGAAAATGATCAGTTAGGACTCTAAAGAGTTCAGAAGGAGGAAAAGGAAGGGCACAGGAGGGCAACGAGAGAGGGATTGGGCCACTCGGAAAACTTGTGTCTGACAAGGGCCTTGCCAGTCGGTTGCCTGGGACACATGTCTGCAGAGCTGACTGACTAAATGCTGCCTCATGTCCATAACAACCTGTTTTGTGAAATATAATACCCTCCCTCCCCTGCCCCACCAATGTCTGTCAATTCTTTTTTTGTTTTTTTGAGATGGTGTCTCGCTCTGTCACCCAGGCTGGAGTGCAATAGTGCCATCTTGGCTCATTGCAACCTCCACCTCCCAGGTTCAAGTGATTCTCCTGCCTCAGCCTCCTGAGTAGCTGGGATTACAAGCATGCACCACCACACCTGGCTAATTTTTGTATTTTTAGTAGAGACGGGGTTTCATCATGTTGGTCAGGCTAGTCTTGAATTCCTGACCTCATGATCCACCTGCCTCGGCCTCCCAAAGTGCTGGGATTACAGGCTTGAGCCACAGCACCTGGCCATCTGCCAATTCTTTATTGGTCTTTTTCCTTAGGATTCACTTTTTCTTTTTTCCAGAAGGGATCTTTATTTTATTGTTGCAAATAGCTGAAGTGGTCTACCTTCTTTTAAAAGGTATGGTAAAATATACATAACATAAAATGTAACCATTTTAAAGTGTACAGTTCAGTGACATCAAGTACATTCACAATACTATGCAACCATCACCACTATTTCCAGAACTTTCTCATTATCCCAAAGGGAAACTCTGTACCCATTAAACAATATCCCCCCATCCTTTGGTAACCTCTATTCCACTTCTGTCTCCATGAAGTTGCCTGTACTAGGTAACGAAATGTATTCGGTTGGTACAAAAGTAATCACAGCTTTTGCCATTAGTGATTTTTGCCATTAAAAGTAATAGCAAAGGCTGGGCGTGGTGGTTCACACCTGTAATCCCAGTACTTTGGGAGGCCGGTGGATCACCTGAGGCCAGGAATTTGAGACCAGCCTGGCCAACATGGCGAAATCCCGTCTCTACTGAAAATACAAAAGGTTAGCTGGGTGTGAAGGCGAGCACCTGTAATCTCAGCTACTTGAGAGACTGAGGCAGGAGAATCGCTTGAACCTGGGAGATGAGGATGCAGTGAGTGACAGTGAGTGAGATCAGGCCATTGCACTCCAGCCTGGGTAACAAGAGTGAAACTCCGTCTCAAAAACAAACAAAAAAAAAGGAATGGCAAAACCGCGATTACGTTTGCACCAACCTAATAGTTTTGAAGACTTGGGTTTCTTAAACTCATAGCAATTGGCTGGAAGCCTCAAGGCACTTCTATTAGACTGCTGAGTGACCATTCTGGGGACTGAGTTTTTCCCTAAGTAATCCAGGAAACAGCCATGATTCACCTGAATTACTCATACTATGGGTCCTAGCAAACAGTTTGACTTTTTTCATGTTATGCACAAAGCCATCATTTCTTCCTTCCCTTCCTTATGGGAATTTTCTAAAAGTTTACTAAAAATTTGTCTGTCATAAAAAGGTGTCTTGTTAGGGACCTTAGGAGATGATTTTAGTAACTGGTTTAGAAACAAATTCTCTTCATTCCACTCTTTAAAAGAAATTGTGTGAATATATACAATGTAAAGTTTACTATTTTAACCAGTTTTAGGCATACAGCTCTGTGGCATTAAGTACATTCACATTGTTATACAACCATCACCAACATTCATCTCCAGAACTTTCCCATCATCCCAAATTGAACCTCCATACTCAATGAGCACTAACTCCCAATATTCCCCTGCTCCCATCCCTGGCAACCACTATTCTACTTGCTGTTTCTATGAATTTGCCTATTCTAGGTCCCTTATATGATTGCCTTTAATGAACTCAATGTATACAAATCCCATTCGATAGCAGAAATAGGATTCCACATTAAGGGGAAAGGAACTGGTAAAACTTATGACCTTTACTTCAGGCATATATTTTGACACAGCTGGACTTATAGGCAGAATTTTAAAACCCCAAAGTTCAGGCTGGGCATGATGACTCTCGCCTGTAATCCCAGAACTTTGGAAGATCAAGGTAGGAGGATCACTTGAGTCCAGGAGTTCAAGACCAGCCTGGTGAACATAGTGAGACCCTGTCTTTACCAAATAAAAATAAAAAATTAGCTGGGTGCAGTGGTATGCACCTGTAATCCCAGCTACCTGGGAGGCTGAGGTGGGAGGATGACTTGAGCCCAGGTGGTCAAGGTTGCAGTGAGTATGACTGAGTCACTGCACTCCAGTCTGGGTGACAGAGCCACACCATCTCTAAAAAATAAAAACAACAACGACAAAAATTTAAAAATAAAAATAAATAAAACCCAAGGTTCCTGATTATAGATGAGCTTTTGGTGATTCCTGTAACATGATAAGGAAACCACTTTAACAAACGTCCACTTTAACAAACGTCCGTAGTTTCTTCTTGGGAACCAGGAATCACATGGATGGGCTAATGTTTCTTTAACTGCAGGCAAGGCGTGCTGAGTCCTAAAAGGGAGGTTATTTCCTTGAGGGACTGTGTGACTTTGTTTAACAGTTGGAGTGTGGGCCCCTGGACTCATTCAAAGGACTTTCTAACTCTGGGGTAGGCCACTCAAGTAACCGTCTCAGTGTTGTGGTTAGATAATTTGTTGTTATCTCTCTTTTTTATTTTTTTGAGACAGTCTAGCTCTGTCACCCAGGCTGAAGTGCATATCTCACTGAAGCATAGCTCACTGAAGCCTTGACTTCCTGGGCCCAAGCTATCCTCCCGCCTTAGCCTCTGGAGTAACTGGGACTACAGGTGTGCGCCACCACGCCTGGCTAATTTTTAAATTTTCTGTAGAAACAGGGTCTCCCTGTGTTGCCCAGGCTGGTCTCAAATTCCTGGGCTCACGAGATCCTCCCGCCTCAGCCTCCCAAAGTGTTGGGATCACAGGCGTGAGCACGTGGCCTTGTCATTATCTTTCATATTTTGGAGAGTGAAAAGTAGGAGGGAGGGAAGGATTTGAATTAGTTTTCTCCCATCTTGGTCTAGAAAGGATTAAGCTAAATGTGCAGAGGCAGAAGTCCCAGACTGAATTGTCAGAAAAGGCTTCAGGAGCCTTATAAATATTATGTATAAATAAACAGAAGAGCAAGAGCACAAAATGCTTCTCTTAACAGAATACTCAGGCCACACCTGCCCTCCCGAAGGCTCTTCTGACAGTTCAGCTGGGACTTCTGCCTCTGCTGACATCCTGCTGCTCGCTTTGAGTTCTCCGGCTGAGACCACGCATTGCCCTGTAAAATGCTTATCTTTGTTTAAGGTCTAACTTATGCCTCAATAAGATTATCAATTCATCTAGAGCAAGAATCAGGTCTAATCAGCATTGTCATTGCACCTGCCCTTCAGCAAACATCAAACACCAAAGTTAGTTCTGCCCACAGCAGGTGGTCAGTTATCATTTGACCAGATTGTTACTAGCAAGGAAAATATCTGTTTTAAGCTCTCTGGGATTTTTTTTCTTCTGACTTTTCATTTTTTACCATCACCTGTGCAAATTCCTTCTTTTCCCTCAACACTTGTGCAAATTCCTTCTTTTCCCTCCATGTTATCTAAAGCAGGACCTCTTTAGTTTTTAGGGGCAGCTGAAGTAGAGCAGAAAAAATGCCGAATTTGGAACCAGAAATCATGGGTTTGGGATCTGGAACTCTGTGACTCAGGAAGGCCTTGTTGTTCTATCTATAGAGATAAGTTAACAGTTTTCCCTGCATGGTGCTGCTGTGAGGATGAAGTGTGGAATAAGATGTCCAAGTGAGTTGTACTCTGTCATGATATGTAGGGAGGCACTAGGGTGGTTAGGGATGTGACCTTGGGCACCAGCTTGCCTGGGTTTGGATCTGACTCAGCATTATTGCTGTGGCTGTGCCACAGACACTCTGGGTCTCAGATTCCTGATCCATTCAATGGGGATGTTAACAATACTCACTTCGAAGGCTTGTTCTGAGATTTCAACAGTTAACAGGTGTGTAGACTTATATGAGCACCATGGGAAATGATGATGATGATGATGATGTAATTATAAAGGGTTATTTTTACAGGCTGTAGATAAATTCCAATTGTATCCCCATTTTTATATTTTGCTATCGTTTTTTTCCCCTCAATCTGCAAGGTCCTTTTCTTCTTTCCTTCTTCTCTTCCCCTTCCTTCTCCCCCCGCTCCCCTCCCCTCCCCTCCCCTCCCCTCCCCTCCCCTCCCCTTCCCTTCCCTTCTCTCTTTCTTTCCAGGGTCTTGCTCTGTTACCCAGGCTGGGGTGCAGTGCTGCAATCACAGCTCATTACAGCCTTGAACTCCTGGGCTCAAGTGATCTTCCTGCTTCTGCCTCCCTAGTAGTAGCTGAGACTGTAGGCATGTGCTACCACGCCCAGCTAATTGTTTTTTACTTTGTGTAGAGACAGGGTCTCCCTGTGTTGCCCACGCTTGCAAAGTGTTTCTACTAGTATTTTACCATCATTTAAATCTCTGTGTCTAAAATGGATCCTATTATTGCAATCCAAGTTTCCCCCAAACCTTTTCTGCTGCTCAGCTCTACTACTGCTAGTGAGGGATGGTCCTCAATTCTTAGTTGCCCATGTTTATATTACTGCAGTTATCCTTGACTCTATTCTCCCTGCCATCCTTCATGTCCAAGCCATCAATGCGATGTGTGCTATTGCAAACATACTTACGCTCAGCCAAAAGGGATGGAGACAGTGTCTTTTTTGATAAGAAAATTACTATGAGACCAAGTCAGTGGGGGACACTTTGGATTCAGTTCAAAAGCACTGACCACAGACTCAGATGAAGATCCTTATTCTTGTTGTTTCCTCAGCTTTAGAAACAGCAACCAAGGCTTTGCTCCATGGATTGTGGATCACAACATTTCCTACTCTGAAAGCTTTGCCTTGACCTCCAGGTCTCAGTCAGGGTCCCTGAACAGGTACCAGATGTCTCCTTCATAGGATTAAATGTGGTATAGGATGTTAAAATGTATTTTTTTTTTTTGACAGGTTCTTACTCTGTCACACAGCCTGGAGTGCAGTGGCATGATCTCAGTGCACTCCAACCTCCACCTCCCAGGATCAAGTGGTCTTCTCACCTCAGCCTCCTGAGTAGCTGGGACTACTGGCACACACCACCATGACTGACTGATTTTTGTATTTTTTGTAGATAGGGTCTCACTATGTTGCCCAGGGTGGTCTTGAACTCCTGGGTTCAAGTGATCCACCCACCTCAGCTCCCTAAAGTGCTAGGATTATAGGTGTGAGCCACTGCTCCTGGCCAAAGTGTAATTTTACCTTTTTCTGTGTGATTTGATTAGTGTTGGTGTCTCCTCTGGGCTGTAAACTCCATAAGGATGGACACTATATCTGCTTTTACTCACCATGTTATCCCCAGGACCAAGCAGAATAAAGAAAAATGGTATCAGTTGACTGAATATGTAAAAACCAAAACACACTAATATTAATAGGATTAAAGAGCTACTCAACATTCAGTCAGAATTCCAGATTTCTAAATCTTCAATCCCTTTTCATTTTATTTTATTTTATATTTTTTGAGATGGAGTCTCGCTCTATCACCCAAGCTGGAGCGCAGTCTAATTTTTTGTATTTTTAGTAGAGATGGGATTTCACTGTGCTAGCCAGGATGGTCTCGATCTCCTGACCTTGTGATCCAGCCGCCTCAGCCTCCCAAAGTGCTGGGATTACAGGCATGAGCCACCACACCCAGCCTTCAATCCCTTTTTTAAAGATAGAAGTTCAGATCAAATTAAACTCATATCAGAGTAGTTAAGGGCATAGGCTTTGAGTTCAAATCCTGACTTTATACTTATTAGCTAGGTGACCTATGACAATTACTTGACTTCTCTAAATCTCAACTTCATCACTTGTAAAACCAGTTTAATAATACTTAATCTCCTCAAGTAATGCATAACACTTGGTGCATAGTAGGCATTCAGTGAAAAGTAGCAATTATTATTGACCAACTGTTTTGGCTGGAGGTTCCACAGGGTACAAATTAATCCTCTTATGTCATTTCTGCACAAGAAAATAATGGATGAATGACTAGCAATGGGCCACAACAAGTTGGCTGAAGATAAAAACCACTACTTTAAAGAGTTCTGGGAATCTCTCTTGGTTTGAAAATAAAAACACAGATGTGTTTTTTGATTACATATATCCTAATCCTATCTGAACTGTATTAAAAAAAACCTTAGCACATGATAAACCTGACACATGTTTATGACCACATTTTCTCGGAGCAATTTCCACTGGATGTGTTGTTTCACAGATTGTGTTACTAGCGAGTTAGGCAGAATGGAAAATAAGATATCAAGTTGACATCTTGGATAGATGAAAATACAGATTAATGGGGCAGGGGAATTCACTCAGGGCTGTAAGAAAGTACACTGTAAGTTGAGCAGTAATTTCATTAGAATATGCCAGAAGACACAGGCAAATTGCCAGGCTGGGATATGACAAAAGTGAATACATTGGCTTTTACTGTCACAGCAGATTGTCAGATTTTTTGAAAGGAGTGATTTTATGGGTCCATACATTGGAAGGAAAGAAAAAGAGAAATTCAGGGCTGTTGCTTATGAGATAGGTTGAAAGCGTGATCAGAAAAGCAAGATAAATAAAATATTTGGCGTGCAAGCCCATAAGAGGACACAAATAAAATCTTTTTGTGTTTTTTTTTTTCTTGGTTGCTGTTACAGCAAAACAAAACAAAACAAAACTAAACAAACAAGCAAACAAAAAAGAATGAGCATTTGAACATCTGGGTTCTACTCCTATTTATACTAGTTATGTGATCTTAACAAACCACTTGTTTCCATGCCTAATTTGTCTGATGTGTAAAAGGAGAATAATATTTATTCTTTTAATTCATGGAATTTTCGTGATAATCTATCAAATAAAATAGATGAAAAATCTTCAAAAAATATAAAGCACAATGTGTTCTTATTATATACATTTCCTGGGGCTTATACCTTATTTTCCTGTTACATTTTTTTATGTTTCAAAAGTTATCCAAACTGTTCCTCATTTCTCAAAAAGGCTTAGCTATACTTCTCTTGCTTTTTAAGAAACTACATCTGAAGATGAGCTTGGGGCTTGTTTACAGCTTTATTGTGTACTTAATGCTTTCTTCAGATATGCCTATCTTGCCTACCTTCAGTCTTTCAGGAGAACCATAAAACATGTTGAAGGTATGATGATTGATTTTAGGGATACATCCTGTCTAGGGCCAAAGCTTCCACTGTGGAGGGAACCCCATTTATTTTTTTTCTCTAGGAAAGCTGGTATGACTGATTAAAATGAGGTAAGTTCTTATGAGTGCTTTTCTCAGGGTTGGCGATACAGATTAGATAACAGCCTAATAACATTACTGATTAATCTAGATTTACACATACCTACTATATGAAAGAGGAAAGTCAGAAACTAGTATATTTAATAGAATTGAAACTGCACTAATTATAAGACATATTTTTGTGTCGTTCATGGTAAGAAATAAGAAAATATTCCACCAATTATAATTTTAAGATACTATAGATTATAAGTAGTCCCTGGTTTCAGAGATTCTTAAATGGAAGCAACTGTGTGACTTAGAAGTAGTGAAATATGGTCAGGATTATAGGTGTCTCTTTTGCCTGAGGAATGAATAAGGACAGACCTTATTCATTCATGAAGTTCTCACAACAGAGCCATGAGGAAGAGATTCCTTTCCATATTTTATGGTGAAGGAGCCTGAGATGCAAATATGTTTCTCTGCCAAATGATTCAAAACTAGGAAATAATGATCCTGGAATTTAAGTTCAGGTCTGTCTGATTCCTAACCTTAGCACACCATGTTGGGATTTATTATATATTGACTTATCAGGAAGTTTTACTCTTTCTCTGACTGTATTTTAAGATTAGAAAACTTATTTAAAATACAACTGGCAATGTTCTACATCTTAGCTAGACTTTCCTCCTTTTAAAACCTTAAGTTACATTTGACTTTCACAGAATAACTGACCCAAGAATTGGACTGGACCCAATACTTGCTCAGGTCGTTACCAGAAGACAGGCGATGTTACACCAGAGTTAGGAGGAGCTAAGATGGCGCAGCCAAGGTGGTGCGCGAACTGCTTTCCAGAGCAGTGCTTTTTCAAGATACCATTCTCCTTTTTATTTTGGACAAGTGTGTAAGTACAGAAACAATAGAGAATGCAACAAATTCCCCTAGCCAGAAGGAGCAGATGTGCATGTTTCATTGTATTTGCTTCAGAGAAAGTCCAAGTCCCCTTTGTTCTCCTTCCCAGTCCCATTCCACTTCTTCCCTCCCCAGAGATCACTGGTATCACAAATTTATTGAACATCTTTCAATTTATGTCTTTTTTCTTTCCTCATATAACATATCATAATAGTGTATCTTAAAAACACCCACAGAGATGGTGAAATGCTATATTTATCATCCTGTGACTTTCTTTTTTTCAGTTAACATTATGTTCCCAGGATGTAACCGTGTGGATTTATAATAATCTAATTCATTCCTTTCAACTTCTGCATGGTGTTCCCCAGTGTGAATCGGCCACAAAATCTATAATCCCTCTATCTTTAGACATCACATAGAATGTTACAGTGAACCTTCTTACACACATCTCCTTGTGCACATATGGGACATTTCCTCCAGAAATATATAGCTAGAAATGGTATAGCTGGGTGATAGGCCACATGCATTTTCAACATACCAAATGTTTTCCGAACTAATTCATACTATCAGCCATGTGCAAGAATTCTCATTTCCTCCACATGTTTGACAATACAAAGAACTGGTATTCTCAAATTTTGCCAATTGGATGGGTGGGAAATGGGAGCTCTGTTGTTTTCATTGACTGGTGATATTTTATTTTTGACATGTGTTAAAGCTTGTGGGAATGTGGACTGTGCCCACACACAACAGGTCTCAGCCTCCTAGGAGTTGCATCTACAATCCACTCTGTATCCTCACTTGAAGTGTCTGAAGCAGACAGGGGTGGTGGGTGGGCCAGGGTGCTGGCAGTGTGTGTGGGAGCTGTGTCATACTCCATGACCGATGACTGCTTCTGTGCCCACATCCTGTTAGTCTGCAGGACTACAGGGCCATAACAAATATTGACTCCAATTTTCTTAAGTGTAGGCTTCTCTCTGTTTGTTGGTTGGGCATATTTAAAACCAGTCTTCTGGGTGAGCATGCAGTATAGAAAACACCTCCAGGTAACAACCCTTGGCAGAAAATGTTCTGCTCCAAGACAGCAGCAACATCTCACTTTAAAATTTTATGCCAAGGAGGCATGGTGGTAATAACTGGTTGACCGAGATTCTCCCTGGGCCTTGCTCCCTTACTCTTCAAGGTCATGTAAGCATTAGGCATTGGGTGGCGTTGAGGAACCTGGGATTTGGAGTACACAAGATAGCTGATCTCAGCTCCACCTCTTAACAAATAGATGATCTTGGGAGAGTTATCTCTAAACCACATCTGTAAAATGGTGAGCATAACAACAGCTACCCTATAGGATTGCTAGGATTAAATAAGGTAATGTGGATACACAGGAAGAGCTCATTAGATGTCAGCTGTCTATGTAACAGATATCTGATTTGTGTATGGTATTGCAGATCACAGTAAATAAGGCAAGTATGACAAGATTTGCACTGGTTTTCAAGTTCAGTCCCCTATGTAATTGTATTGTACCATTTGCATTGTTACCTTGTGTAGAGATTGCAAACAGGTAGCCTGTGGGAATGTGTTTTATTTGGCTTACAAAACATTCATTTTCATGTTAATTTGATTCAACTTTTAAAAACTGGGAACTCACAAGTACATGTCTTGAAGTTTTGCTTCTGTTAAAAAATCGAAGCTCAGCTAACATCAGGCCAGATGTCTATGGATTTAACATAATCCTGAGAAGCCTCTTTAAAGAGCATGTTCTCTCCTACTTGTCATAGCCCCTTGCACACACCCTGGGTCCCCTTCCTGGCCCTCATAGGAAGCTGAATTTGCAGCTCCTGCTTTTTGTGACTGCTGGTCCTCACGGTTCCTCCATGATAATTAACTATTAATAGCATTCCCTGAGCAGGTAGGTCCCTATAATGTCCTTCTCCAGGGACAGAGGTCAAAAGAGGAAAGAACGCTGATATTTGGTGGCAGCCAGCTCCAGTGCTAGAGAGTTGTGCTCTGCACATTTCATACCCTGTGTTATTGAATCTTCACACTAGCTGTGAGACAAATACTGCCATTCCCATGTTACAGACGGTGAAACATGTTTGGTGAGTTGAGTAACTTGCCCAAGGTCACCGCTACAAAGATGCAGAGCTGGTAGTAGAGGCTGGCCTTTTAGAACTCCTAACGATTTTTCACTTATTACATTGTACCAATGGATAGAAATCAGCTTATCAGAGATTTGAATGGCCATCCCAGCTGAGGCTCCATGTAAATGTTACAGTAGCATGACCGATTTTCAAGTCTGCTCCTGGGAAGAGAAGGGTGCACATGTGTGAGCCTCAGGGCATTAGTTACCATGTCCGGTTGGAGCCTCTCCTCCCCGGGTGGTCATCTCCTTGCCCATCCCTGTGTTTATTCCCCTAATGACTAAGGGTCATTCCCAACTGAGGGGTACATCTGACTCTTCAGGGATGGCTTTACATTTGCCTCTACCCCCACGTTTTGAGGCAGCGTTTTGACCGAAAGAGCCAGGCCTCCTCATTACCTGTCTGACCGAGACTTCTCAGCACAGTTCTGGAAAGTCAGAGAAAATGTCAGTCAGAGAGTTTGAGCAAGCAGAAACAGGATGTGTTCCCTTCTGAAGGTAATTACAAGGCCTGTGTAGTAAATGGTAATGAGGTGGGTGAAGTCACACAGAAGAAATGTCTCTGATTGGCTGAGGAATGTTTCTCTTACCTGGATAAATATTTTGCAGCAGTTACCTGGGTGAAAATCAACTTCCTGTAAAGGGTTGATTAAAAAAACAAAACAAAGACTCTCATGGGATGAATGTTCCGCACTGTGTAATTATTTCCCAACTAATGATACCAACTCAACCTTAGGCAAAAGGAAGGCTCAAAACCAATTCTCACTGGTGAAGGAATGCTTTAAAGTGTATGTCTATTGCTCCATAGCTTCAAAGGTGAGAACCACTTGTTCCCTTTGTTCTTCAAACAGAATTCACAGCTAACAGAATCTCCTTAAATTTAAAAAAAAAAGCACCATTTAATTTAATACCCACAATTTAGTAGAAAGTCCTGTGTGTGGCCTTAGAAGCCAGACGACAGCACTGAGATCCTTGGTCAGTGAACTTAACTTCTTCGTTTTCACCTACACAAATGAGATGATATTATAATATGCCAATTTCTACTTGGTATAATGAGGATCAAGGAAGATTATGATCAATGCAGGCAATAGACATTTATTGTCGATTACATGCCAGGAATATATGACAGATACTGGGAACAAGGAATGAAAGGGTCCTTGAGCCTCAAACACTTGCAGTTTCCTGGAGACAGAACCTTTAATGTGTGATGTGTTCCATACTAAAGGATGACCACTGGGGTAGAATCTGTTCTGTGTGAGCCCAGGGGAGCCCAGGGAAGGCCATCATCCTGCTCTGGGATGGCAGTGGGTGAGAGGTGGCACTGTGCTAGGTCTTGAAGGTGCATGGAGGTCCACCAGAAACAGAAAGGGGGTGTCAAGGAGTGGGTGTGGGCAGAAGGAAGAGCATGTGCTTGTGAAACAGCGTGGGGAACCCCTGGCAGCACCCCCTGCCCACTACTCAATGTAGTTGCAGGGTTCAGTGGACCCCAGGCAGAGAAGCTGGGAGGCTGGTGTCCAGGGCAGGGCTGTGGGGTGAGGCACTTGGGCCTGCTGCTAGAAGTGAAAGGCTGCCACCCAAGGAAGGGGTATTTGGAACCTTTTCACTGCAAAGTGCTTTTTAATGCCATCCTAGACAAAGTGTAGGTGATTTCTCACAGCCTTCCACTTGCTATTCCAATCACATTTCCTCACCCGGCCTTGGGCTCATCCTCAGCCAGGATTTCGGCCGTGCAGGGCCTCATCAGCCTCATTTGCAGCGTGCTCCAGACACATGTCCCTCTAACTCTATTCCTTGGAGCGATTCCAGGCCGCTGTGAAGAAAGCGCTGCCTCTCTGAGCATCCCACCACTCAGCTGGCTCTCTCCCTGCCCTTCTGTGTTTCCTTCCAATCCCACGCTCGCCACCTTGACCTTGCCTCTTCAGCAGAGTCTAGAGAGGTCTTTGGTCTTATAAGGGAGCAAGAGTTGGACTTCCCTGACGACAAGGTACAAGAGCCCGCTGGTATGTCTTTTTTTTCCTCCCTTCAAGGAAGATAAAGTATTGGGCCGGCTCCCTTCCTCACCTGCGCAATCTAGACTGCTCCAGAGCAAGAGTTCCAGAGAAGAAGCATAGCTCTCTTGTCTAAGCATGGAAAACTTATTAATGGAGCTAAGAAACTGGTGAATAAAATGTACTGTCTGCCTAGCTTGCAAAATAGCAACACAATTTAAAAATACGTGTTAAGCTGTTGTTTTTACTTGACTAATAATTGGTAAAATATTACAGACTACTGAATTTAATTATCATTGTACATGTCTAGGTCATCTTTTGATGAGCTGGCAATATTTGCATAAATAATAAATACAGGCTTAAATAATGATTCTTATATAATTACTACACATATTTTATTTTTCTTATTTTAGCTCAGTCACTATTTTATTCTAATCAATATTTTCATATCATTTATGCTCACTTCATAATAGGGATATAAAAGATTAAAAATACTTACAAATACATTTTTATTTAAAATATATTTAAAAGGTGAATTAATTTAAATGTGAAAAATTAGAATTATTTTATAGACATTTTAAGCCACTTATTTTTCTCCTAAAATAGTCAAAATTACCTTTTAAAGTTAAAAGGCAAGTTACCGACAACGGTTAATGAATACCAAACTTTTAGATCAAAATTATCTAAATACAGCTGATGATTTAAAATGATTTAGCTTTGCAAATATTTAAACCCTATTAAATATTTCATAAAAATAAATCGCTCTGTATTTCTAGCATTAAACATCTATCTACTTGCCAACATAAAGAATTGCTATCATGTTTTATGCAGTCATACATACATTTATAAATATACAAATTTGTTTAATATTGCAAAATATTTTCCTGTCATCACGTCACGAATGCTTCACTAATTTACAAGTACATTCATTCCTCAGTAATTGCAGGGGATTGGTCCCAGTACCATGATAGATACTAAAATTAGTGAATGCTCAAGTTCTTGATATAAAATGATATAGCATTTGCCTCTAACCTAGGTACTTTCTCCCGTGTACTTTCAATCATCTCTAGATTATTTGTAATACCTAATACAATATAAATGCTATGTAAACAGTTGTTATACTGTATTATTTTTCTATTGGTATTATTTTGCACTGTTGTATTGTTATTTTTATTTTTTTTCCTACTTTCTATCCATGGTTAGTTGAATACATGAATGTGGGATCCTTGGGTACTGACTCTATCTCCAGAACCACGCACTTGAGCACAAATAGGTCACTCAGCACTACTGTGAACCTATATTTAACTTTGTAAGAGTCTATGTCATCCACGCTATCTGAAAGGAAGATCACTCAAAAATTCCCAGTACTTTGAAGCAATATCTGCCTCAGACCTTGGCAGTGGCCCAACCCATAAGCCGTCATGACATTTGGAAGAAGTTCTCTTTTATTTCAAGGACAAAAGTGCAAGAGGGGTGGACAGGTGATTCTGTGGAGCCTGAACAGTGTTAGCTATGAGAATGTTTTAGTTATAAAAGAGAATGTTTAGGGTTACAAGTTATGTTGTGCCACTGATGAACACCAGATGTGCATGACAAATACCCGAGTGCCCTGTATTTTTTTTTTTTACTACATTTATTATTTTTTTGTCTTAAGTGCATTTATGTTATGTAAGACCCTCTAAAGCATGGAACAAATAAAGTACAGGATATGCAGTTACATTTGAATTTCAGATAAATGAAACTTTTTAAATATAAGTATATCCCAAATAATGTGTGGGACATACTTATACTCAAAAATTGTTCATTACCTGAAATTAGGAATTAACTGGGCATTATTAACTGTGGTTTATTTGCTAAATCTGGCAAACTTAGGAGCAACAAGCACGCTGTCTTTTGCCCAGACCTAGAGAAAGCACTAATAGTCCCAGCTACTCAGGAGGCTGGGGTGAGACCATCGCTTGAGCCCAGGAGTTTGAAGCTAGCCTGGGTGACATAAGGAGACCACCCTTTCTGAAAAAAGCAAAAACAAATATAGTACTAATCATGGCTTGATGATTAAAGAAATAGTTGGGAGAGAAGAGCCCGTTTCCTACTTTCCTACAGACATTCCTACATTCCTGGTAAGAAACTAATCTTCCAGGCTCTATCTACCTACTTTTTTTTTTTTTTTTTTTTAAAACATAGTCTCACTCTGTTGCCCAGGCTGGAGTGCAATGGCATGATCTCAGTTCACTGCAATCTCCACTCTCAAACTCCTGACCTCAGGTGATCTGCCAACCTTGTCCTCCCAAAGTGCTGGGATTACAGGTGTGAGCCACCATGCCTGACCTACTGTACCTACTTCTGGTGATAGGTAGAAATAATGCACTTTTGCGTATATTATTTAGCACACAAAAAACAGAAAGGCAGGTCCCTGAATTCTGGAAATCCTCACCAAGACTCTTGTGAGAGGAATGTTGAATTTTCTTTCTACCCATCACCAGAAGTAGGTAGAGTCTGGGAGGCTAGTTTCTTACCAGGAATGTCTATAGGAAACTAGGAAATGGGTTATTCTTTCCCAAATATTTGTTTAATCATCAAGCCATGGAGTGTCATTGGTTCATTCTGCCATATAGCTGGAATAGTTGTTAACTCTTTATTTATTTATTCACTCATTCATAAAATATTTATTAAGCCTTTCTATGTACTTGACACATTTATATTACACCTACTCGTTTTTATAACCCCATGGAGTCAATATTATTATCTCTATTTTACAGATGTAGAAATGAAGCTCAGTGTGAGGTTACACAATTTGCATAAGATCACCCAATTGGTAAGTGACAGAGGAAGAATTTAAACCTATGGTGTTCTGACTTCCAACTTCTACTAAAAATGTAGGCTGGGGTGTGGAAGGAGGGGAGAACTAATATTTCTTTAGTGCCTATTATGCCCCTTTAAACTATTGACAACCTTTCTTCAAATTCGATTAAATTCTGATCTCTCAGAAAAGCAAAAGTGGAAGAAATACAAAATTGTTTTCATAAGATAAAACTATAATGCTCAAACAAGAAGGAGGACAAGTTCTCTCTAAAACTTATATGGAAATGCAAAGTACCTAAAATTGCCAAATAATTTTGGATAAAGAACAAAGTTGGAGGACTTACACCATCTGATTTCAAAAGTTGTTTTAACGCCACGGTAATCAGACACATGTGGTATTTGCAAAAGGATAGACATATAGGTCAATGGTAGAGACTACAGTCCAGAAATAAATTCTTGCATTTGTCATTAATCGAATTTTGAAAAGGGTGCAAAGAACAAAAGGATAGCCTTTTCAATGATGGGGGAAAGAATAGACTTTTCAAAAATGGTGCTGGAACAACTGGATGTCTATATACACAAACAAACAACAGCAACAATAATAAAGAGTTTAGATTTTTACCTCACACTGTATGTAAAATATAACTCAAAATACACCATAGATCTGCATATAAGAACAAAAGCTATGAAACTACCAAACAAAATCAGTAGAAAAATCTTTGTGAGCTTAAGTTAGGCAAAAGTTTCTAAGATGTGAGTTGCATGGAAGAAAAAATAGATGTTAACCTTTATCAAAATTATGAACTTCTGCTTTCTGAATGACATTGTTAGGAGAATGGAAAGACAGGCCACAGACTGGGAGAAAAGATTTGCAAATCATTTATCTTTGATAAAGGACTTGTATCTAGAATACATAAAGCATGCTTATGACTCAATAATATGACAAGTCAATAATGGGCAAAATGTGTAAACAATTTAAACATTTCACCAAAGAAGATACATGAATGGAAAAACAAAAACACACGAATAGATGCTTATCATTAATCATTAGGGAAATGCATACAAAGCCACGGTGAGATACCAGTACATATCCACTAGAATATCTATAATCAAAAAGATGGACAATGCCAAGTGTTGGAGAGAATATGGAGACACTGGAGCTCTCATACATTGTTGGTAAGAATATAAAAATGGTAGTTTCTTTGGAAAGCAGTTTTGTAGTTTTAAAAAACTTAAATTTACTGTGCAACCTGGCAATCCTACTTTTAGGAATCTAGTAAAAAGGCATGAAAATACATAGCTACACAAAGACTTGTATATAAATGCTCATAGCAGCTGTATTCAATAATAACCCCAAAGTATCAACTGATGACAAACAAAATGTGGTCTATTCATACTGTGGAATACTACTCAGCAAGGAAAAGGAATGAACTATTAAAACATGCAAAAACATAGATA
This sequence comes from Macaca nemestrina, assembly GCF_043159975.1. Taxonomy (NCBI): domain Eukaryota; kingdom Metazoa; phylum Chordata; class Mammalia; order Primates; family Cercopithecidae; genus Macaca; species Macaca nemestrina. The sequence continues at coordinate 82,533,806 of NC_092140.1, forward strand.
AAACTCAGAAACATTTTACAAAGTGAAATAAGTCAGATACAAATGACTACACATTGTATGATTCAATTTACATGAAGTTTCTAGAAAAGACAAACCAGTTGGCTGGGTGTGGTGGCTCATGCCTGTAATCCCAGCACTTTGGGAGTTGGTGGGTCTATTACGGGGTTAGGAGTTCAAGACCAGCCTGGCCAAGATGGTGAAACTCCGTCTCTACTAAAAATGCAAAAATTAGCCAGGTGTGGTGGCATGTGCCTGTAATCCCAGCTACTTGGGAGGCTGAGGCAAGAGAATTGCTTGAACCTGGGAGGCAGAGGTTGCAACGAGCTGAGATTGCACCAATGCACTGTAGCCTGGGTGACAGAGTGAGACTCTGTCTCAGGAAAAAAAAAAAAAAAAAAAAAAGGCAAACCTGTAACTTGAGGTTGAGTGTGGGGATTAACTGCAAACAGGTATGAGGAAATTTCCTGGGGTGTTGAAAATGTGCTCAACCTGGATAGGGGTGATGCTTGTACAGATGGCTTAGTTTACTAAAATTAATCAAACTTCACACCTGAAATAGGTGAATTTTATGGTATCTAAATTACACTTCAATAAAGCACTTATAAAATGTATTGCATTTAACTAGCCATCTTATTCTGTCTGGTATAGCTTTTCCTCCAATACTTGGCGTGTCAGGCACTTACGACGTTTTGGATTAGTAGTCATGTAGGAACACATTTGCAAGTGTGTTTGTCTATTTGTTGTTGCCTTCTGGTTGCTTCCCTTAGGAATGTTCTGAACTACAGAAGGAAAAGGATGTATATAGATATCGCAGAGTTCTACAAAAGATGATTTCTTAAGAGACACATTTGGATAATTGGAGGAGAAATCACTCAAGTAAGCAACTAAACCCTTCAATTTTCATATTTTTTTAATGGAAAAGAGTGCTATTAGGTTCACATTTGCCAAGAATTGAGTCATTGCCTTTTGCATTTATAGGGTCTATTAACACAGTAGAGAAGGCTGTTCTTTGCACCTCTTATTCAGGGTGTGAAGACCTGTTTCCCACCAACTGTTACAGAAGAAAGGAATCCAACAGAAAATTCAATGTCCATGCTCTGGGAAGATTATGAAGAAACTAGTAGGTTCTTGAACAACAATAACAACAGTAGCAGTAATAAGACATCACCAGTTGCTGAGGTGGTACTTCTGTCTGGGTTCTGACCCCACAGTTTTTGTTCTAGAGGATAAAAGAGGTGTCCCCTAACCACCTTTCTTTGCAGCCCTCCCTCTGAGGGCAAAAATATGATCCCGAAGAACAAATTTGATGCTGTCACTCCTCTGCTTAAACCTTTCAGACAATCCTACTCAATAATCTATTGCAATTTCCTCAAACTTTAGTCAAAATATATATATATTTTTGCCTTATCCCATTGCCATTTATACCCTTGCTACTTAAAGTGTGCTCTTTGGACCAGCTGCATGGGCAGCACCTGGGAGCTTACTACAAATGCAGAGTCTCAGGCTCTACCCCTGACCTCTACTATCAGAATCTGCATTTGAACAAGATACCCACATGATGTGTATGCATATTAAAGGTTGAAGGACACTATCTTACACTTTCTAGATATATATTTTTTTAATTGGCATTCTTCTAAAAATGCAAACAAATCTATCTTTAAAGACAACTATATCACTAATGTAAGTGGAAAGCCAGTGCCATTTTCTATAAATAGCATATTATCTGTAAAAGTAAATACAATAAAAATAAAACAACATGCCAGGAAAAATTATGAAAGACATTAAAATGGGCAAAAAATAAGGTTACTGGGTATCTTGTCTATTGCACCCTTCTGGGTTACTTGTTCTTTTAATTGTCCTTGAGCAATTTATAAGACTGTAAGTTATAGAAAACTCATGTATAAATAGACTTACACAATACACATCTTACCAATAGGAGAGCCAATGAGTTTTAGCTCATGGAATGGAATTGCTTACTGCCCTGTTGATATTGACCAGTTTTGCCTTTGTTGGTAAATTCATCTCAGCATTCCTTATCTGCCTCTTTATGTGTTACTTGAATTCTCCTTTGAACTGGGTGTAACATCTTATTGGTTCACTCATTAATTAATAAGTTAAAATCATTAACACATGTTCATTTTATATTTGTATGAAAGTCATGATTTCATGATTTTATCTTTTAAAATCTATCCTTTGACAAACACAATTTTCAACTCTAGCAAGATACTGATGCTTTCCAACAATTCTAAGCCTGAGGTCAATCTCTGTCTGATAAAAATGGAGATGAGCACATTTTTCATGGTACTTACTCATTCAGCAAACATTTTTTGAACATCTGCTGTGTGCTGAACATTGTTCACTTTAATAGCTGGGAATTATTCAGGTGTGAACAAATGTTAAAAATTCCTGTCCTTAATGAGCGTATATTCTGGTAGGGGTAGATAGATACTAAACAAAATAAAATTGGAAATTATATAGTATACTAACTGATGATAAATGCTATTGAGAAAAATAAGTCAAGGATGGGGTTATGAAGGGGGTTCAATTTTATGTAACTGGTGTCAGGGAGGGCATCCCTGGGAAGATGACATGTGAACCAAGACTTGAAGAAAATAGAGGTGTGAACCACAGGTGTCCTGGGAAGGGCGTTCCAGGCAGAGAGAATGGAAAGTACAAAGGTCCTGGGTAGGAATGTGCTTGTTGGGTTCAAAGACCAGGAAGGAGGCTAACATGGCTCTAGCAGAATGCATGAGGGAAGGAGACAAAATGAGCTCAGATATGTCATTGGAAGTCAAGTTGTTGCAAGGCTTTGTAGATCATTGAAAGGACTTGGGTTGTTATTCCACGTGAGCTGAGGAGCATGTATTAGGGCTCTGCAGAGAAACAGAACAAATAGGATATATATAAAAATAAGAATTGGTACTCATGGTTATGGAAACCGAGAAGTCTCACAATCTTCTGTTTGCAAGCTGGCAAACCAGAAAAGCCAGTCGTGTAATTCAGTCTGAGTCTGAACGCCTGAGAACCAGGGGAGACGGTGTCATTCTCAGTCAAGTTGGAAGTCCTGAGAACTGGGGAGCCAGGGGACTGCTGGTGTCAGTCCTGGAGTCTGAAGGCCCAGCAACCAGGAGCACCAATGTCCAAGGATGGAGAAGGTGGATGTCCCAGCTTAGGAAGAGAGAGCAAATTTGCCCTTCCTCCTGCTTTTTGTTCTCTCTTTTTGTTCTTTTGACAGAGTGGACGAGGCCCACCCACATTAACAGGGCAAAATCTTCTTATTCAGATGCTAATCTCTGCCAGAAACACCTTCACAGACACACCCAGAAATAATGTTTTACTGGCTATCTGGGCATCCTTTAACCCAGTCAAGTTGGCAGAAAAAAATTAACCATCACAGAGCATCACACTGAGACTTCCTTCTTGATGAAATTACAAGTTTTAAAAGAAAAATTTTAAGAAAATAATGTTTTCTTCACTAAATGACTAGATACTAGTTTGCTCTGTTGGAGAACTACCGAAAGTCCCCCCACATATGCACACTGGTCCTCAGCCACTCTGGTTCATAGGAACCAGCCCACGCCTTTTAGCATGGCCTCCATTGCTCTTCAGCCTCAATGTTTTTAAATATTAAAACTCACATTGTATACAGATGCATTCCAGCCACACCAGACTGCTCAGCATCACACTCCTTCATTCAGCTCAAATGTCACCTCCACTGTGAATGTTTATTTGACTTCATCAAGTTCCCTCCTCTTTATTCTCAAACCTCTTCCTGTATACTTGTATTAGTCAGGGTAGCTGGGTAACAAACATGCCTTAAGTCTTACAATTTTAGAACAACAAGTATGTATTTGTCATTGATGCAAAATTTGCTGTGGGTTTGAGGGTCCCTCCTGAGTAGCCGATCCTCATGTTGGCTCAGTATTGCACCTTAGTTTTAACTCATATTTCCACAATCACCAGAATATCACATGAAGACTTTGCGGCATCTCACACTGGCAATTAAATGCTCCTGCCTCCATAATTTTCTGTAATGTTTATTGACCAAGGTGACTTGTCTCAGTCTGGAAGAGGAACTGGCATATGGGTATATGGGTAGATGGCACTCATATTGCTATAGTGCCTCTTTAGCAGTGCTTGCTGTGCTTGCTATGGCGATTTGTTTATATGTCTGTCTCCCCACCCTCATCAAACTGTGAGGGTCTCTAGAGCAGATACTACCACTTGTTATCTTGATCTATCTTGGCCCAGTACTGCACTGTGCCTGGCACTTAGTAGGTGTGGTGTAAATGTTTATTAAACCAACAAACATTCACCATGGAAAGCACAAATACGTGGCTCAGAGAAGCTGTGTGTTCTGTATTTTTGTATTTTACTCTTGTTCTAGTAAGAAGCAGTCACAATTTGGAGGTTTCCCTTTGTTATCTCGTAAGTATTAGGTTGATCAGCTGTATTTTTCACAACTTGACCAGGTCAAATCATGAGAGACATTTGTCTCAACTTGGCCAAGTCAAATCATGTGGTTTAAGGATTTTTTTTAAAAACTACAGAAAATCGTTGGTTTCCCACTGTTGTTGGAATATTTGTAACAGTACAATTTCCACTCATACCCACTCCCCAGGGAACTCAGTGTAGTTACAGTTATTACCTAATGCAGTCAGGGCTGGGAGTGGGGAAGGGAGGTATAATAACCTCCACTGTCTGGGATAAAAACTCAGTAAGGGTCAGTTCTCTGCACAAGCACACCCAGGAGCCCAGCAGGCCTTGGTGTCCTGACTTCAGTTCATACCTTTCTACATGCCCTCTGGTTCTGTCTTAGCTTTTCAAATCAAAAAAGTGAATGTTTTCATTGGCTTCTTTTAAGGTGAATATTTTTTTCCCTGTGTCTTTTTGATGTTCTAAACAACTTGGGTTCAAAATAATTATAATAACTAAATAATTATAATGACAAATCAACCAAAATATCATACAATATTGCTCTGAAGCCCGGGTTAGTCCTCAGGTTGGGCTGGACAAGCTCAGAGCATGAAATTAAATGACTCTGCAGGACCCATCTGATTCTAAGATTTCATGATTCCACATTTGAGGATACCTCCAAAGGAAATCTACACTGGAATCTGTTTTGTTTGTTTGTTTGTTTTTGTTTTTCAGATTGGATATATCTATCTGTCTCAGGATGTTTACCCCAGGATACTACATGGTCTTGGGTAGATAGTCAGCCACCCTGGTTTCTTCTTTTGGGAAAAAGTGGATCAGAGGTTAAAAAATAAAACCACTGTATAAAGTTACAAGTCATCTGGATTATTAGATGTGTTTTCCTTCCGCTTTCTTTGTTGGTTCGTTCACTCATTTCTTCATTCATTCATTAAGCAGTTACCGAGTACCTACTCTGTGCTGGGCACCAAGTTGACTGCAAAACATGGACAGATGCCTGGTCTCTTTGAGCTCTTACCATCTTGTGGTAATAAGGCCTGTGGATAATTACAATCCAAGATGGTGAGTGCAAAATATGCACAGAATATTTTAAGACCCCTGAGGAGTCATTTCATCCAGCCTTGGTGTGATCAGGGAAGGGGTCAAGGAGGGCTTCCTGTAAGAGGTGATGTCTCAGGTTCAGTGTTCAAGTGGGAAATACTCATCCAGGAGAAGAAGTGCATGAATGAAGGGGAATGTGGTAGGATTGACTGGTGAATTTAAATGGAGACGGATGAGCCTGACAGAGTGTTTTCCTCCAGTCATGCCAGATGCTTGGGTGTATGTACAGAGTACAGAGTAGGTGGGGAAGTGGGCTTTTTCCAGCATTTGGTTTTTCCATGGCGAGGAGGAGAGAGGAGCAAAGCTGAGGAGAGCACATGTAAGAGATAATTGTATTTCTAACCAGTGACAGCTCAAGTGAGGAGAGGGTACACAAGAGGAAGGTATAGCGGAAGGACATTTGGAGTCCGGATATTGGAGCGAAGAGAGTCGGTGGAAAGATCAGAGAAGTGGAGATTGGAGAGTGTGATCTCACAAGTGAGACCATGGATGAGTTACAATTAGAGGCAGTGACTAGATCCTGGGAGTGGGGTCTGAGGTAAGTGTGGCAGGACCTGGGAGGAGAGAAACTCAGGGACCTGGAAGAATTGAAAATATTAGATGGATTGTTAATTCTACATGGATGTTAAAATTTCCAGGGTTTATGAACAAAGTGGTATTCATTTCCTATGACTGCTTTAACAAATTATCACAAACTTAGCAGGTTAAACGATGCAAATGCATGATCTTTCTCTTCTGTAGGACAGAGGACCAACGCAGGTCTCACTGGGTTGAAATCTAGGTATTGGCAGGGCTGGGCTCCTTTCTGGAAGCCCTAGGAGACTCTAGGGGAGAGTCTGTTTCCTTGCCTTTTCCAGCTGTTAGAGGCCACCTGCATCCCTTGGCTGGTGGTGCCTTCCTTCCTCTTCAAGGCCAGTGCCACCTGCTCAGCCCTCTCTTTGTATCACTCTGACCTTTCTGCCTCTCCCCCCAACTTTGGAGGACCTTTGCGATGACATCAGGTTCACTGGCATAAGCCAGGATCCTTTCCCTATTTAAAGCCAGGACTTTAGCAACGTTAATTCCATCTGCAACTTTCGTTTTCCTTTCCATGTGTATGAGTTTTCTAGGACTGTCATCACAAAATGCCACAGACTGGTTAACTTAAACCACAGAAATTCATTTTCCATCGTTCTGGAGGCTGGAAGTTCAAGATCAACGTGTTGTCAGGTTTTCACTTCTTCTGAGGCCTCTCTCCTTGGCTTGCAGATGGTCACCTTCTCGCTGTGTCTTCACAAGGCCTTTCTCTGGACGTGCATATTCCTGGTGTCTCTTATGTCCAAATTTCCTCTTCTCATAAAGACTCCATTGAGATTGGATTCATGGCTCCATTTTAATGTAATCACCTCTTTAAGGGCCCTATCTCCAAATACATTCCCGTTTTGAGGTACTGGGGGTTTAGGACCGCAACATATGAAGTTTTGGGGGACACAATTCAGCCGATAGCACCATATAACATATTCACAGGTTCCAGGGATTAGGATGTGGGCATTTTGGGGAGCCATTTTTCTGTCTATCACATGAGTAATGTTGAAGAGCGTAACAATCATCTCAGTGCTAAAATCTTCAAGGAGTTATGGCATGGCGACATGTATGCACCAGACTGCAACGGGGAGTTCTGGACTGACACTATGCATGTTAGAATCACTGGAGGTTTATGCAGAGAGGCTGGAGGAGACAAGGAGGAGGCTGGCCCTGGGGCAACTAGGAGATGTGTGGGAGAAACGGCTACTGCTTCAGAGGACTGAGGAGAATCCATCCTAGGGCGCCTAGGGCCGAGCTAGGTGTAGCTACGGTGAGAAGGTGACAAGGACTCACAGAGCAGAGTTTAGGTTTCAGTTTCAGACCATGAGATCAGAGGCACAGGGAAAGGGCTTGGTAGATTAGGAAGAGGGTGAGATTGGGTCAGCATAAGGGTAGACAGAGCTAGAAGGAGGATGGAGTTGGCCTGGGCTGGGAGCTTGGGTTTCCACAGCCACTGATGTAAGCAGAGATGCAAGACATCTTAATTGCCATCACTCAAGGCCCTCCCTGGCCCCACCTCTTTCCAAAAACTTTTTTCAAGCTTGCACTGATCTCATTTCTCTCATGCTTTCTTCCCTGAATATATTATTTGGTTTTATACTTGATGTTTCTTTGTCTATATAGTCAGACAATTGTATACTTTGTCTGTACAATTAGATTGCAGTTTCCTCTAGGACAGGGGCCATACTGATATCCCCGGTCATGCCAAGGACAGTCCTGGGCATGTAGTTCAGATGCTCAATAAATAATTGATTCAGTTCTCCATGCAATTTTTTAAAAAAGGTAACAGGTAGGATAGCTTCACTGCTACCCACACCACCATTTTCCTCATTATAGTCACCAAATTTCCAATGACTTAAAATGTAAATTGCTCTTGTTTCTATATAGATCGAAAAGGATGACTGGCCTTACTGAGTACTTTCTTTGTTCGGTGCTGTGCTGCAAGAAACACCTCATTAAATTTAATCCTCCCAGTAACCTGATAAAGGAGATAGGTTTACTCTTCTCGTTTTACAGATGAGGAAACTAAGTTCTGGACAGGCTAAGCAACTTTTCCTGAGGCCACATGGCTGGCAAATGGTGGAACCAGATCTCAAACTCAGCTCTGTATAAACCAAAGTCCATTCCTTCTACATATTAATGGGCATTCTCTCGTTTGTCAGTCTTGCCTTCTGTTCTGGTGTGAAACAGCAAATGATAATGTTTATCATTTACTTGCACAAGATGGCCACATTTAGACTTTGTTGTAAAGCTTTATTTTTTGTTGTGCAAAAGTTAAACCTCCAGAGTTCTGATTCTTGCTCTGATTTCAGTGTGAGTCTGTGGCCAAGGAAGCTTCTGAATGTGTGCAAATGAAGTCTAGAGTAGATCTCTGAAAACAATTGATGGGAACTCCAGCATTCTTTGTCATCTGTTCTGCAGAACTCAGTTTCCTGTGGTTTGTGAAGATGTCAAGGAGGCTGAGAGACGCTTCTACCTGAGACAGTGAGCTTTGGGGCAAGTGTCTGCCCCATGAGTCTTTCCAACAGAAGGAAGAATACGCGGTATCTTCTAAGCACTTTATTTAAGCTCATAGTTTAGTAAATCTCTTTAAAAAAAAAAAAGCAAAAAAGCAAAATATTTGTCAACTTACTTTTCATGTCAGAGAGTAGAAGAATGTGGGATCAGAAATTCTGTCAACATCCAGAGTATTTTCTGCCTCTGCTGTCTTTCTCCACATTTTCCATTTCTTTGTGTGTGTATCCAGAGAAATTGCATCTCAGTGGTATTGTCCCTGTTTGACCCAGTGTGACAGGGTGGAGGAAAGTTCTAAATCATTCCATTACAGAATTCAAGTCACACATGTGCAGCCAGACCCACCCTTTACTCCATAAACAGGGCTTTCTGAACTCCTAAGATCTCCAGAGAAGAAAATGGCACCACAGTTTTTAGGGAAATGAACTTCGGCGTCTCACAGGCCGGTGAATGCAGTCAGTTTTATTAGCTAACTGAAATCCTAGCTTGAGAGGAAGGACATCTTCAGACTGTTTTCCCTTTCGCATGGCCTGGGTTGCTCTCTCGAATGTTCATCTTTTCGTAGAATTATCTTCTGGGAGTGACAACCCAAACATCACTGCCAGAGCCCATCTGTGTACACGCACAGATAAGTGAGCTGACTCAGCCTCTCTGGGAGCCTCTTGGTGGCTGGGTCCATGGTTGCAATGGAGCACTGCAGCCGTCTCCTTAGGACTACTCATGAATGGTCAGGCACTGATCTGATTTTGATTGGTCTCAGCAGGTGAACATGTTGGAGCTACTGGGCTCTGGATATTCTGTAGCAAATGCTTGTGCGCTCTAGTAGTGGTTCTCCAACATGGGCGTGTTGGAAAGAATATAGTGCTCAGGCTCTTTGAAATGGGATAGGACCTGCACCTTTGTATTTTATGAATTCTCCAGGAGATTCTGATGCATACCATTGTTTGAGAATCACTGTTCTAAATACAACACTAATTATTATAAATGCTTTAACTTTGTTGGCTTGCTAGTTAGATGTTGTGCTTATACATGAAAGTATATATATATTTTAGTGACAGGGTCTAGCTCTATTGCCCAGGCAGGAGTGCTGTGGCATGATCATATCTCACTGTAGCCTCGAACTCCTGGGCTCAAGTGATCTTACCTCCTCAGCCTCCTTAGTAGTTGGGACTACAGGTGCACACCACCACGCCCAGCTAGAAAGTGTATTTCTTGAGGGTGACCTTTTACAAAATCATTTCTTATTACATCTCTAAGGGAAGGGATAGAAGGTACCAAAGGTGCTGTCTTCTTACAAGGCAATCAGAAGAAAACCTGAACCATTGATCAGGACAGTTACTAAGCAACCACATGCTGGCCAGCAGGGTTAAAGTGCCTCACAAGTGAAACCGCTTGGCCTGGGGATTCAAAGCTCTAGCCTCCACTTAAAGGATTGTCATTCACTTTATTTTGGTTCCATGATTATTCCTGGTAAACATGCCTTAAGACGCCATCCTCATCAAATACTTAAATTCTAAATTGTATTTCAAATGAAAGCTACATAATATATGCAGAAGGTGCAAACAGAACACTTAAGTAAATAGTTCTTGATGAAGGGTAATTGGGTAAACTAATTTGCACTTGTATGTGAAATTTTGCTAAAGGAACATTTTCTTAAAGAAATGGGTAACAATGTTGTCCATGAAGATAACGGAATCTTGCAAAACAGCATCTTTAGTCAGTAGATGCCCAAACAGCAAATCCTTGTCCAAGTTCCTCTTATCCATGCTGTGGGGGCTGAACGGCTGTCAGCCCTGCTGGGATCTGAATATTCGAACTTTGGTTTTGCCATGTGGAGGGGTTTCCATGCTGCTACTTGCTCCTAAACACCCTCACCGCCCTGGCCTTATTCTCAATGACAGGACACAGCAAGCTGCATGTTGAAATTTAAAAAACAAGAAGAGGAAAAAGGCCGGGCGCGGTGGCTCAAGCCTGTAATCCCAGCACTTTGGGAGGCCGAGACGGGCGGATCACGAGGTCAGGAGATCGAGACCATCCTGGCTAACACGGTGAAACCCCGTCTCTACTAAAAAATACAAAAACTAGCCGGGCGAGGTGGCGGGTGCCTGTAGTCCCAGCTACTCGGGAGGCTGAGGCAGGAGAATGGCGTGAACCCGGGAGGCGGAGCTTGCAGTGAGCTGAGATCCGGCCACTGCACTCGGCCCGGGGGACAGAGCGGGACAGAGCGGGACAGAGCGAGACGGCATCTCAAAAAAAAAAAAAAAAAAAAAAAAAGAAGAGGAAAAAAAAAATCAAAACCAAGAGGAAAACTGCCACCTAATGCTTCAAGAAGCTTATTCCTTTGCTGGAAAATTTTTACAGGAACCCAATAACTGCCAGTGTCTCCATAAACCAAGTGTGTATTTTTAAAAAAGTCTTAAGCTTAGAGTCCGCAAAGAAAGCAACGTCCTCAAAGGTGACTGGCTCATGCCCACATCCTGTTAGCACCTGAAGGACATACTAGGAGTCTTCACAAGAGTCATTCTCAAGCCCAATTGTTCAAGCCAGGACTGATGGCCCCCTTCCACCGCAGACACAGTGGGCCCATGTTTACCAGGCTGCATTTTCCAAATTCAAATTTACAACCTGAGTAAATACTTGTTTGTGGCAGCAACTACACAGAACATCTGAAGCCAGGATGGTTGTTAAAATCTACAGATGTGTAAATATTTCACCTAACTTGGTATTGGAGTTCAATGACCACATTTTCAACTCTAAGGCAAGTATAAGATGATGGTTTTGGACAGCTTGCTCTCCAAACTTGTTGCACCTGGGAAGGACTTTGAGGGGGTTTATTTGAGGTTGTATTTGCTTGCGCTGTGCTCAGATTCTAATTCTGTAAAGAGAATGTGAAAGGACATCGCCTCTTTTCTCTAGGCACCCCCCCTATTTCTTTCCTTTGGGAAGAGAATATATTTTCTGAATTTAAAATACATAAATGTCATCTTTGGTCTAAATGGTTATGAATACTGAACTGGAAAAGTCCTTCGTTCTTTTTTGCTTCTGCTTTTTGCCTTTCTATGGTCAGCTTTCTGTGGTCAGCTCTGCAGAGCCATGAACTTGGACCAGGGCACCTCAGCCATTGAGGCTGCTGATGGGGATGGGCAGAGTTAGTCAGGAGCACACAGGCTGCTGGGCAATGTGTGTGTCAGGTCGTCTTATGGTCTACCTGTGCGCGACTTGGGTCCGAATCTAACATGCCAGTCTCCTACTGCTGCAGAAATGCAGATGTGGGCTCAGTATGGCTTCCTCCACTCAACAAAGACACCTTCTGCCACTGCAATGCCCAGGGCTCACTGTGCCCCAAGTTGGAGATAATGGGCCAATGATGACTTGGAAACGTGGTAGAAGGAGGAAAAGCCAAGCACACTCTGGGCCAGCTGTTCGATGTTTCTATGTCCTTAAGAAACCTCCAAAGTACTTTGTGAGATTCGACATATCCCCACGTAATGGATGAGAAAACTGAGGGCTTGATTAGTGAAATCATTTATCCAAGATCAAACAGCCAGTAAGTGGCTTAGACAGGATTTGAGCTCAAATTGGCCTGATACAAAATCTCTACCGTCTCTATGGGCTTACAGTGGAATTGGGATATTATTTAATAGAATTCATCTGATCTGGTCGGAGAGCAAAGCGTTTATTCAGGGAAGCTCCTTCTCTTAGACAGAGCTAAGGACAGACCTTCCTCTCTGTATCTTGTCTGCAGGGGACATTTGCAGGGAGTAGGTGGGGAGTGAGACGGGTGGGAGCTGCCCGTCACTTGCGGGCCTTCCTCTTTTGGGGTAATTCTCCGCTGCACTATGTCCTGGCTGGAGGCGGCGGCGGCGGCAGCAGCAGCCGCAGAGAGGGCTGTGTTCAGAGGCATGGGGCTTCCTGTGACTGCAGAGCTGGCTCCTAATTGGATCATGTCCTTGGTGGGTTCTTGGCTGTGTGCCCAGCTTCCCAGACTTAACTGTTCTCTAGTCTTCTCGCAGTAGCCTTCTAACAAGCCCCATTCCTGCTTAGTTTAGCTCAGTGAGTTTCTGTTGTTTGCAAACGGAGAACCCTGACTGGCCCATCCTCCTGGAGATCTCTGCAGACCTGCCGCACACAGCAGGCAGGGTGCAACCTTAACATGTGGGAGGCCCAGTTCCTTTTCACTCCTCTCCACTCTCCCTTCCTAGACTCATTTGTCTTTTGGTAGGGAAGGTACACAGTCCAGACTCCTCTCATTTTCATCAGACCCTCCGGAAAGACTGAAATGTATTGTATTTATCTTAAAGTGAAAAGGCTGATAAGAGCTTTAAATAGACTCCTCCTAGGGGAATTTGCAATTTAACAGGCCAGTAAAGAAACCCTAAAGGCAAAGGGCTGAGCGGCATCTGTGGAAACTGAGACCCCCTGGAGACTTAGGAGGGTTCTTGTTTGAAAAGGGGGCTCTGTTCCAAGGCTCCTGTGTCTATGACTAAGCAGGCCTCTGCTGGATCTCAGCCTGGGATATCTGCGGAACTGCAGAGAACCTCTGAGAGCCAGAACGTTTGCTGGAAGGGCTTGTTTAGCTTCTGACAAAAGAGGTGGTGGAGGGAAGCCACGGTGAGAAGAGCTTGCCTCACTTCCACCTGCCGTGAGGTGTGCCACAGGGGTGCGATTTGAGGATTCTCTCTTTTAATCCAGGCAAGCCTTTCCTCCTTCAGGGACTACCCCAGATGGTCTTGACTGTAAATCCTGTCTGTGAAACCCCAAGTAAGTTCCTGAAAATATACAGGAGGGATGTAGAGGTAAACTCTGGAGGAAGCCGAATTTCTGTAGCATGAGTACTATTTTCCATTCACCAGGGAACTCTTCCAGGCACTGGTAGGGTATCACATCATCACAAAGGTATCACGTCGTCTCCTCCCATGGGGAGGCCACCAGTGAGACCCCAGTCCTCTAAGGGGGTGGTGATGGGAAAGGAGATTTCTCTCTAGGGTACTATCTATTACCAGAAGATTTCAAAATCTCTGTATCCAGACTCCCTCTACACATGGGCTGTGGAAAAGTGACTCAACCACTCTGAAAACCTCAGCACAACTGAAACCTCAGTTTCTTTTTCTGAAAAATTGGGAAAATAATGACATCTACCCCAAAAGGCTATCGGGAGGACTCAATGAGATAATAAAGCTCTAGAAAGACATTTAGAAGATGGTTGAGAACTATTCAAATGCAGATTCCGATGCCATATTATTTTAATGCTAAACTGAATGAGACATCCTTCCTAATAAGACAGCTTCTTCTATATAGTCACTTCTGAGACTCTGTATAGGTGGCCTTTGTTTTTTTCCAGTTACCCGCAGTGAAAATAGAACTCATACGCCACTCAGTCTCCTTTTGCTCTCTTTGACCCCAAGGAGAGAAGAAAGGGGCCCCAGCTGCCCTGAGAATGGACGCTTAGAGGAGAGTGCGGGAAACTGGGTTTCCAGAACTAGAGTTTCACCAAAGAAAAGGATGACATAATGGTTAGGTTTAAGTTTTTGGAGTAGAAGCCCAAGGGGAGAGCGTCTCCACAGTGGGATGTAAGCTCTGTTTCGTAGCAGAAGGGTCAGGCTTTGCTCACAGTAGTTGGGAAGCTCTGCACTCTCACCTCCCTGGGAGGGCTTGCGATTCCAATCAAGGGGATCTGGAGGATCCCGGTGTTGGATCCTAAATCGGGGAGGGTGTTCCAGCGGCTACAAGCCTCAAGAAGCCAGGAGGCCCACCTGTGCACCTTTTGGAGCAGCAATTAAGAGGATGGATTTGAGGTTTGAACAGTGACCTTGACACAAGTTGTATGAACTTGAATGTTACTTAACCTCCACAAGCATCATTTTTCCTATCTGTTAAATAAGAACAATATTAGTACCTGCCTCACAGGTTGTGAGAATTTGTGAATATGCATGTAAAGGACCTGAAATTGTCTATAAAGCATGTAAGTAGGGTGACCAACAAATCTGGTTTGGCTGGGTCTGAGGAGCTCCCAGGAGGTGGAAATTTGCAGTTGTAAAACCAGGGCAGTCCAGGCAACCTGGGACAAGTTGGTTATCCTATATGTAGGTGTTAAATACATGGTAGTGATAAAGTCAAGGGCCACGGCCACAGGGATGGAAGTATGAGAAGGAGCCTTGCTTCTTACAGCAGATACTGACCCAAGGCACCTGTTTGGGGAAATCCCCCAGTAGCCTACGGTGAGGGCAAATTGGTGGCAGCTGGAACCCTTCTGTGGTGGGAGAGCACAGCCGGAATAGCCCACACAGCGGGCTGCAGGGGGAGAGTTCTACCAGCAGCTCTAGGGAATGCAGGTCCAGCCAGCAAGGGTGGATCTGGGCTGTGCACCAGCCTTGCTAGTCTGCCCCAGATCTGCAGGGAAACCAGGGCAAGCGTGCTGCTTGTGGCAGGAGTGGGGCCACTGCACTGGAGGCCCTGGGGGCAGAAGCTAGCAGAACACCAGGAGCTTTCGCTTTCTCTGAGGGCAGCAGCCCCACAGCCTCCTGTGCAGGAGATGGGCAGGCAGCTGGTCTGCCAAGAGGAGGTCTTCAGAGAAAACACAAACAGTCTCTGAATGATTGGTGACTTGAAAATATCGACAGGGCAAAAAGAAGACTTAGGCTTCCAGACTGAACGTTGAAAGACTCCAAAGCTCATTCTCACCTTCCTGTCACCGTGTGCTGTGTCCTGAGCAAAGTCTCTTCTGCTTCCCGGGGCTCCTGCTCTCCATCCATTAACTGAAGGTTTGGGGTGGCTCATCCCTGGTGGCAGTGCCCTCAGCTTTAACCTTCTCTTACTCCATGTTGCCCCAACTCAGGCGGAGGGTGTGGGGCAGACCTGTTTCCTTTCACCATTATGGAATATGTGAGTTCTGGATTTAAAAATACATATTCTCGACTGAGGAGGAAAAGTACTTTATAGCACAATTTTCAGCCCCCCCGCCCCCGCTTTTGTTTTTATTATTATACTTTAAGTTCTGGGATATATGTGCAGAATGTGTAGGTTTGTTACATAGGTATACATGTGCCATGATGGTTTACTGCACTCATCAACCCATCATCTAGGTTTTAAGCCCCACATGCATTAGATATTTGTCCTAATGGTCTGCCTCCCCTAGCCCCCCACCCCTTGACTGGCCCTAGTGTGTGATGTTCCCCTCCCTGTGTCCATGTGTTTTCACTGTTCAACTCCCACTTATAAGTGAGAACATGCGGTGTTTGGTTTTCTGTTCCTGTGTTAGTTTGCTGAGATTGATGGTTTCCAGCTTCATCAATGTCCCTGCAAAGGATATGAACTCATTCTTTTAATGGCTGTATAGTATTCCATGGTGTATATATGCCAGATTTTCTTTATCCAGTCTATCATTGATGGGCATTTGGGTTGGTTCCAAGTCTTTTTTTTTTTTTTTTTTTTTGACACGGAGTCTTGCTCTGTGCCCCAGGCTGGAGTGCAGTGGCGCGATCTCGGCTCACTGCAAGCTCCGCTCCCCCGGGTTCACGCCATTCTCCTGCCTCAGCCTCCCGAGTAGCTGGGACTACAGGCGCCCGCCACCTCGCCCAGCTAATTTTCTTGTATTTTTAGTAGAGACGGGGTTTCACCGTGTTAGCCAGGATGGTCTCGATCTCCTGACCTCATGATCCGCCCGTCTCGGCCTCCCAAAGTGCTGGGATTACAGGCTTGAGCCACCGCGCCCAGCCTGGTTCCGAGTCTTTGCTATTGTGGATAGTGCTACAATAAACATACATGTACATACTTTATGGTAGAATGATTTATAATCCTTTGGGTATATACCCATAATGGGATTGCTGGGTCAAATGGTATTTCTGGTTCTAGATCCTTGAGGAATCACCACACTGTCTTCCACAATGGTTGAACTAATTTACATTCCCACCAACAGTATAAAAGTGTTCCTATTTCTCCATATCCTCTCCAGCATCTGTTGTTTCCTGACTTTTTAATGGTGACCATTCTAACTGGCGTGAGGTGGTATCTCATTGTGGTTTTGATTTGTATTTCTCTAATGAACTGTGATAATGAGCTTTTTTTCATGGTTTTTGGCCACATAAATGTCTTCTTTTGAGAAGTGTCTGTTCATATCCCTTGCCCACTTTTTGAGGAGTTGTTTTTTTCTTGTAAATTTGTTTAAGTTCCTTGTAGATTCTGGATATTAGCCATTTGTCAGATGGGTAGATTGCAAAAATTTTCTCCCATTCTATACGTTGCCCGTTCACTCTGATGATAGTTTCTTTTGCTGTGCAGAAGCTCGTTAGTTTAATTAGATCCCATTTGTCAATTTTGGCTTTTACTGCCATTGCTTTTGGTGTTTAGTAATGAAGTCTTTGCCCATGCCTGTGTCCTGAATGGTTTTGCCTAGGTTTTCCTCTAGGGTTTTTATGGTTCTAGGTTTTATGTTTAAGTCTTTAATCCATCTTGAGTTAATTTTTGTATAAGGTGTAAGGAAGGGGTCCAGTTTCAGTTTTTGCATATGGCTAGCCAGTTTTCCCAGCACCGTTTATTAAATAGGGAATCCTTTCCCCATTGCTTGTTTTTGTTAGTTTTGTTGAAGATCAGATGGTTGTAGATGTGTGGTGTTATTTCTGAGGCCTCTGTTCTGTTCCCTTGGTCTATATATCTGTTTTGGTACCAGTACCATGCTGTTTTGGTTACTGTAGCCTTGTCGTAGAGTTTGAAGTCAGGTAGCATGATGCCTCCAGCTTTGTTCTGTTTGCTTAGGAGTGTCTTGGCTATACATCAATGTGCAAAAATCACAAGCATTCCTATATAGCAATAGTAGACAAACAGCAAGCCAAATCATGAATAAACTCCCACCACAATTGCTACAAACAAAATAAAATACATAGGAATACAACTTACAAAGGATGTGAAGGACCTCTTCAAGGAGAACTTCAAATCACTGCTCAAGGAAATAAGAGAGGACACAAACAAATGGAAAAACATTCCATGCTTATGGATAGGAAGAATCAATATCATGAAAATGACCATATTGCCCAAAGTAATTTATAGATTCAGTGCTATTCCCATCAAGCTACCATTGACTTTCTTCACAGAACTAGAAAAAACTACTTTAAATTTTGTATGGATTCAGCCTCTTTTATTGCCAACTGCTCCTACCCCAAATAAGTAATGATTTCATATTTCTGTCAAAGGACCCTTCATCCTCTCTGTCAACTACTTTCTTCATGATGCTTAATAGGTCTTCTTTTCCATTTTTCCTGCTTGAAAGTGCTCAACATGACCAGCTAACTCTACTTTTACCAGCACCAATAACAGCAACACTAAAGAGAAGAACCCTCCATGGCTTCCCTTTAGCAAAAGGGCTGAGTCACCCCCCAGCGCTCCAGACCACCCCCTTTCTAGCCCTGACAGCCCTTTCTCAACATTCTCCCTTTCAAGGGAGCCAGGACCTAGGAGCTACACTGGGAATCTCCTGGCATCGCCTTCTCTGAGCCCTTGCTCAATGTGTGCCCTTTTACAAGCATGTCCGCCCCTTGTCTGAGGGTTAAGCCCTTGACCTACCTTACTGTGCACCCCACCCTTGCCACTCCAGAGCAGCCTCCTGGGCTCCTGACTTCCAAGACCCTTCTTCCCCTCAGCCTGAGTTAATCGCTGCTCACAGTGGGGTCTGTGGACTACAGCATCCTGCTGCCTGGGATTCTGTTAGACACACAGGACTCAGGCCCCACTCAGGCCTCCTGAGTCAGAGTCTGCATTTTCACAGGATCCCAGGTGATCCATGTGCACATGAGTGTTGGAGAAGTGCGACCCAGTGGGAGGCATTTCGCTTTTCTGCACTGGCTTGTTTGAAGTCCCCTCAAAGCCAGGCCCATGTAGTGTAGCCTTTTGCTGCCTGAGAGCACTCAGCACAAAGTCTTAAAACAATGGGTAGAAGTTAAAACAGTTCTCGTAATGGGTGGTTATTACACTGTTACCAACTGGAGTGGGATACACCATCAAACGCATGAAAGAGAAGTAGGGAAAATGGGTTCTCCTTTGTCCTTTCGTCTGTCCTCCAAAGACATGTGCATGCACAGGCGCACACACACTCACACACACACACACAGCCTGCATATAGATCTCCATGGGAATCCTACTGACTTCAAGGATGAAAAGGGTCAGTCAACTGCAACCCCACTAGCAGACATCACTGAAGTGCTGCCCACCAGCCCCAGGACATCTAGTCACCACCTTGGCATTTGTTTACTGATACAAACCAGGCACTGTCTGGGCACATCCTTGTATCCTGCCTTAGCTTCTCTCTCTCTCTTTCTTTTTTTAAGAACCTCACCCATCCCTTGTTTAAACACTAAAAGGAAATCTCAGCAGGCCTTGCCAAACCCAGCTTTAACAGTGATGATGACTCTCTGCAAGGTTCTTCCTTCCAAGGTCACAAACACTTCACAGGTATGATCTTAATCCTCATGCCTTCTTGAAGAATATAGAGCAGAGAGGACTCTTCCAGCACCTTTTAAATACAGATCCAAAATAAAGGCACAAGATGGAAAAGTGACTTTATCATGACTATATATCTAACTCCTAAGTTGATCATATGTAATGTCAGGTCCTTTACATGTGTCAGCAAAAACCGTATGGGGAATCCTTTACCATCGGTTGTCAGAGCAGGAAAAATTCACCATTGGTTTACGCGAGGTCAACTAAGTGGGTGCTTGTCAACTGGAAATGGATGACACTGGCATTTCGGCCTCACTTGGGAGTGGTCTTGAAAGATGGCGACTAGGCAAAATCCTCTCAATGGGTGGGGTTTCAGGTGGTGCACTGGTCATCCACTTGATGTGGAAAAAGAAGTGGCCAGGTGGTAGAATATATATATGAACTTCTGGGCAGTGGTGAATAGACTGGATGGCTGGTCAAGCTTGGAAAGAGAAAGATTAAAATAATGTCTGGAGTAGAGACCCCTTTATGGAAGACATATCTGTGTGGGATCAAAGTATGAAGATGTTTGTATCATGTTTGAAGCCCTCCTGAGAACCACAGAAGAGGCGCTAAGAAACCAAGTGGGCAGAATCGCAGAGCCAGTCATCATCAGCCCAATTTGATCATCGGTGATCCCAGTGCTGGCCTGATGGATGCGAATGGAGTAACCGTAGTGGAAAAGATGGAGGGTACATATTGACCCAACAGAATGGGCTTCCACTTACTAAGGCTGATTTACTTACTGCGGCTTCCAAATATTAGCTTGCCAGCAACAGAGATGAACTCTGGCCCCTCAGTATGGAGCCAACCATTTGGTGGCAACTTGATTACATTGAGCTCCTGGAAGAGTCAAAAATTTGTTCTAATAGGAGTTACATATTTTAAGTATAGGTTTTCCTTTTCTTGACCACAGGTCCTCAGCCAGCACTGATATCTGAGGACTTAACGGAGTTTTTGAACCACCAACATGGAATCCTATACAATATGGCAACTGACCAGAAATCATTTTCTTAGCAAGGACATGTGAGAAAGGGCTCTGTAAATATAGGACCCACTGGTTATACTGTATACAATGCCACTCAGAAGCTGCTAGCCTGATAGATCTTTTGGATGGTCTGTTGCAGGCAGAGTTATGGAGCCAGCTCAAAGATGATAATCTACAAAGATAAGGCTCCATCCTCCAGGATACACATTGAATCAAAGATTTTTATGTAGTGCTATGTCCACAATGGGAAGAATAGATGGGTCTGGGGAAAAAAGCGGTAGAAACATAATAGTGACATTTACCGTTACTCCCAATAGCCCACTGTTGGGGGATGGAACTTTTTCCTTCCCATTCCCACAAATCTGGGCTCTTCAGGGTTAGAGGTTATGGTCTCCAAAAGAGCACACATAAGATTTTCATTAAATATAAAGCTATGGCTGCCAACCGGGAAGTGTGGACTCCTGGTATCTAGGTACCATCTTGAACAGAGTCACCATCTTGGCAGGGAAAGTAGGGACCCCATTACCCAGTGGAGCCAGGAGGGAGATGAGTGGCCTGCAGATGATGTACTTGGGTACATCTTGATATTCCCTTGCTCCACTGTGATGGTAAATAAAAAAGTGCTACAACTCTGGCCTGAAAAGGTCATGGTGGCCAGAGACTCAAATTCTTCAGGAAAAAGAGTTGGGTTCATGACACCAGGGAAACCACTGGGGTCAGCAGATGTGGTGGTTGAAGATAAGAGGAATCAAGAAAGGGAAGCAGTGAAGGGAAATGCTGCTTATTGCTGTGGTCTTGATAACAGGTGCAGAATTGGGGGCTACAGTTCATTCCACTAGAATGAATCCTAAAGGGGTTGTCCCCCAAATGGATATGCCATACTGGATCACAGCAATGCAAGGGGTGGACTGTGGTGGATACAAAATTGCACTGCCCAGAGCCTCCCTTCAAAGAATGGCTTGTTGCCCTTGTTATCAGCATGTATCTTCAAGCTGTCAACTCCTTTAGGGTTTGCCTGAGCTGCAGAAAGCTGCTTCCTCTGAGGACAGCCCACATCCAGTGACTGATTGAGGTGAGTATGCAAGCCTAGCCGTTTCAGGTCCATGTGGAACAATCTTGATAGGTTATTTGCCCTCCACAGTGAGCTCCTTGTGGGGCTGGCCAAGATTTTGCTGTGCCAGCATTGGTTTGTTTTCCCCTCTGGAAAATCTTCCTCCTCCCCATCTCCTCCACAGCTGTTGATCTCTAATAAATACTCTGTACATCAAATTCTATCTCAGAGCTTGCTTCTGGAGAATCCAAAATCACCACTGAACTGCAGGAGTTGGTACCAGCAGTGGTTCAGGAAAGCAGGCAATAAGATGGGGTTGTGAAGCTGGATCACTCACCACCCAGCTTGCAAAGAGTGAAGAGGGAGTGTAGGCTGCTCCAGACACAATGTGGCGATCCACTTGCTTAGAGCAATTTGTCATGCATTTGAGAAGATTGAAGGAACCAGTAATTGCAAATACTAGTTTTACTCAGTGATTTTTAGAAAAGCCGTTAGTATAATTCAGATATCTATCTTAAATTAAAGATCATACTTCAACCTCATTGTAAAATTGAAAAAAATTCTTGGGGGCTTTAAGAACTTTTATTGGCCAGGAATAAGTACCTAGGCATTCTCTGGATACCCAAGAAATAAGAACTGACTCACCTTGAGTAGAGAGTGGCAAATCTCGTGCTAGATACCACATTTTAAATTCCTGCAATTACTAGGTAATGTTTGGCTTTCCCAAATTTTATTTGAATTGGTGGAAGTGACCTACCCTCTCTTTAGTAAATACCAATACCTTGGTATTAGTGAGTAGCTTCATGCAGAAATCCTGATATGTCTTGGTATTCCCTTGCTCCCCGTCACTGTCCTTCATGCTTTGAGCTGTCTAGAAGCCTGCCTTGCAGGCCCCACATGCATTCACCTCCCTGAGTCCAGACTGGCTTGCAGTGCTTTAGGAAATGCAGACCATTTGGACCCGTTGGTGCTAAAGACCACGCTGTAGAAAATCTTGCCTATCTGCCTTTGCCAAAAGGCTTTTCAGCTTAGATTTCAAGCTTTTTTCTGTAATCAGGTGCTTGTAAACAGTTCTGGGAAGCTTCAGTTTCATGAGTAGGCAGCTGCATTTACCCTGGACCTGGTTTTTCCCCAAATAGCTGAGAGGAGCCCTGAGTAAACTTGTTTCTATGTGTTTACAGAGACAGTGATGCAAAGAGGCAGGTTAAATTCTGCTGCATGTATGGGAATCCCCAAGGAACATATCTAGGTTATAAGTCATTACTCTTTACCTGTAAGTACAGTTCTGCCAAGAGGCCTAAACACATAGGCTGGGAGGTAGATACTGGCTACCTGTTTTGTTTTTTTACTTGTGCTTGTTTTATAGTAAATACTGTTTTACTTCCTTGATTTTATGTAACAAATTATACTTTCCAGACTTCTTTCAACTCTTACCACATTTCATCTTCTTAATAGCCTTGTGAAATAAACAATTATCATCTCCATCTGATATATGAAGAAATAAACTTCATATTCATGTACTGTGATGTTTGGAGAAACTGAGTGATGAATATCTTTGAAAAAAATTCTTGCAGATCCCAAGTTTTGATTTAAATTATTTTTATTATAGCATTACATAAAAATGCACATATATGAAAGTAGCCATATATTTCATATGGTTATGTTTATTATAGAAACATTAAAAAATGCACTAATTAAATACAAACAAGACAACACCACCAATAACATTCAAGTTAACAACACTGATTTCACGTGTTAGGTGATGTTTTGCTGAAACTAAATTGCTAATACTGGGCTAAATGGTAGAATGATGTATCTACATTTTTATAGCCCACTTGTCAATATGAATTCTTTGATTAGTCTGAGTCATTGTGTTTACCATAGTAACTATTCTTCCATTTTAACCTGACCACATTTTAAACCATGGATCCATGGTTGTGAAGGACCAATCAATTGAAGGGTATAAATCAAATACTATGCTAAAATTTAAGTATTTAATGAAAACGTCTTCATTGTATATTTGCTGTAGTATTTACTGTTAATGAACTATTGGAGACTGGTACAAACCAAAACAGGATTTAGAAGTATGACTCTAGGGTGATGCCTCCATTCTTCCACCATGATGGTTAATTTTATGTGTCAACTTGACTGGGCTAAGGGATGCCCAGATAGCTGGTAAAACATTATTTCTGGTGAGTCGGTGAGGGTATTTTTGGAAGAAATTAGCATTTGACTTGGTGAACAAAATAAAGCAGATGGCCCTCCAACAAACCTAGGCATTTTCCAATTATTTGGGGGCCTGAATAGAACAAAAAGGTGAAGAAGGGGCCAATTTGCTCTCTCTGCTTGAGCTGAGATATCCATCTTTTGGACTCAGACAGGGACTTACACTGTCACTATCCTCTTTCTCACCTCCTTGCCCCCCACTCTCAGGCCTTCTGACTGAGTTATGCCACCAGCTTTCCTGGTCTTCAGCTTGCAGTGGTAGACGATGGAGCTTCTTGGTCTCCATAATCGCATGAACAAATTCCTACATCTCCTCTTACATATATATGTCTCTATATTCTATTGGTTCTGTTTTTCTGGATAACCTTGACTAAAACACCCACTATATTTCTCCATTTGAAGTACCTTCTGTTAGTAAAGTTTTCTAACACCCCCACCCTTCTATGTTTATGAAAATCTGTCCCTGTTAAGTCAGGAACCTTTTCATAATAATTGAGATTCCTAAGATGACTAAAATGTGCTGGTTTTAGGGAAAACCAAAGTGAGAAGCCGTCATAGGATGTGCATTTGAGCTTCACAAGAGGCAGAACTCTCTCTAAATCACTTGCTTTCTGACATGTTGTAAAGTTCTTAGCATAGATTACTTGACACAAAATTTTAAATGTTCAAAGCTTCAGCAGATTTAGGACTCATCTAATCCAATTCATCTAATCCAAATCCCTTACTCTATATAAGGGGAAACCAGGTCCCAGAGAAATTAAATAACTTGTGCAAGGAAAGGTCACACAGCCAGATATTGGTGGCACCAATAATTACCTCTGAGCATCACATCCTCTCTGCTGCATCAGACAGCTTCCCTGCCTTCAAGTCTACTTATACCCAGAGAAGCCATTGAAAACAGAGTCTGCTCACATCTCAAAGAAAAGGCTGGATTCAATTGCCCACCACAAATTCTTAAAAATTGATTTGTAGTGCCTGCCTCTTTCTAATTTTTAATTTTCTTAACCAATTTCATCTACGTTATCAAGAAATGTAGTCTTGAGTCATACTTAACAGAGACAGGGCTAATTAAGAACAGAACTGAAGGCAACAAAAAATCTTATATGTTTGGTTGAATGAACATCCACTTCCTAAATCCCATGATAAAGACGTACATTGAAGATATTAACCAAACACAAACTGAAAATAGGGAGAATACAGAGCTGATAGTCAGGAGGTCTTCCCATCTTATCATTCACACAGTAAGTAGAGTAGGGACTGGCAAACTATGGCCTTCAGGCCAAATCCAGTGCTTGTGTTTGTTAATAAAGTTTTATTGGAACATGGCTGGGAAACATAGCAAGACCATGTCTCTACAAGAAATAAAAAATTCTCTGCCCCATTTGCTTACAAAATGTCCATGGCTGCTTTCATGCTAGTAGAATTGGTTAGAACAAAGACCGTATAGCCCCCAAAGTCTAAATTATTTACTATCTGACCTTTTCCAGAAAAAGTTTCTAGACCCTCAAACTTGATGTGTGTCGTAATCTGGGGTTTGTGACTCCGTTAGGATCTCTAGACATACTTTTGAAATTCTTCCAGGGCATTTAAATGTTGTGTTCCTGTGTCTGTGATAATCTGGAGGGGGAAAAAAACCATAAGCCTGCTCCACATCACCTGAATGACTACCCTAGACCTAGGCATAGTGCCTTGCATTTTAATGTTTGCATTTAAATTTGATTTTATGGTCATGTTAGAAACATGAGAAGGTGGAAAGACCTCACAGCAGGCGGGACAAAGTCCCTTTAGGAGCATCCAAGTGTGTTAACCCCCTTGCCTATGACTTGGAGGCACCTGCCCTGGAGTCAGGCAAATTTAGCACCAGAGGAAAATACACAGGCCTTCTCTACCCCCAGGAGACTCATCCTGGCACAGCCAAACCCATTGTCCTGCTCAAAGGGAAAAGAAGCTTAGCTGGTTTTGCTACATGAGAGAGTGAGGAGGGGTCCACAATAAACTTTGTGTGGGGTGCATTTTTTCTTAGTTACTTCACCAATTAATGTCCAAGGAATTCATGAAGCAGTCAGTGGTTTTCCAAGGACCTAGGCTTTTGCTAGAGGAAACCAGTGTTACTCCATCTGGACAGAGTGATTGTACTATTCACTCCCAGATTAGAAACGTGCTCCTCACAGAGAAGTAGGAAGTTGGGTTTGATCATCCATTTAAAATGGTGTCCTTGAGGTACTTAGGCATCCTTGGGGGTCTATGATAATTAAGTCAGAGTCATGAAGAAGAATAGGGAGATAAAACCAGACAGGCTTTTAAAAGTTCACAGCCTTTGAAAAATAAGACTGATTGGTTCAAGAGGGAACTTTTAGTCCCTCAAGTGAAGAAAGCAGAATTTCACTTATAAAGCTTGAAACCCATGGCGAGGCAATCAAAATACTGATTTCCCCAAAGTATAAAGGCTCATGTGATATTTCAAACCAGGTAACTGCTTAGAGGAACTCAATTTCAGTTTTGAGTAGTTAAGATAAAGTTCACATGACAAACTGGAACATTCCTTTTGGAGAGAATTACATAGCAGGAGGCACTAAGACAATTTATAGCCCTAGACCCAGAACTGCATGCCTCGGAATTTTCTCTTAGGGAAATAATGCACAGAAAACAAAATATAAACAAAAATGATCACTGCTGCATCATCTCGAAGATAAAAAATAAGAAAGTAATTTATGTCAAGAATATTAATCCTAGGTGGAATATATAGTAAATTATACCAATCTTATAAAACTATTAAGGCAAATAATTATAAAGAACATGTTGATATATGCTATAATTTAAGTGAAAATAATAGTAAGTAAAACAGTATGTTCACT
The DNA here is from genome assembly GCF_043159975.1 of Macaca nemestrina. NCBI lineage: Eukaryota > Metazoa > Chordata > Mammalia > Primates > Cercopithecidae > Macaca > Macaca nemestrina. The sequence goes on from NC_092140.1 coordinate 82,560,006, forward strand.
ACAATTGTAGGTATGTGAATATTACATGCCAGAGGTAATATCAAAAAAAATTGTTTAATTAGGCAGCATGATACTATGGGTGACATTTCAAATATTTTTTTGAATGATGTGTTCTTTCAATAAAGAATGAGGCATTTTCTAATTAAAAAGCCAAAAGCTCAGACAAGGTCAAACATTAGGAAAACATTGTGTTTTTTTTTGTTTGTTTCTTTTTGTTTTGTTTTGTTTTGTTTTTTGAGATGGAGCCTTGCTCTGTTGCCCAGCTGGAGTGCAATAGCACAATCTCGGTTCACTGCAACCTCCGCCTCCCAGATTCAAGCGATTCTCCTACCTCAGCCTCCCGAGTAGCTGAGATTACAGGTACGCACCACCATGCCCAGCAAATTTTTGTATTTTTACTAGAGACGGGGTTTCACCATGCTGGCCAGGCTGGTCTCAAACTCCTGACCTCAGGTGATCCACTCGCCTTGGCCTCCCAAAGTGCTGGGATTACAGGCGTGAGCCACCGTGCCTGGCCACATTGTATTTTTATTTTGGCATAGATGTGATATTTCCAGAGAAAGTAAATGTTGCTCTATTCAAAACATTACAAAGATTCTGATCAAAAGAATCTAGCCACCAAAAGTCATTCAGTTCCCCTGCTCATGAAAACTAATGATCACTGAACACCGACTGTGTGGAAATTTCCTTTGGTTTTAAAACAGCTCTTTGTGGCAGGTGCAATGATTATCCCCATTTTTCAGATGAGGTAACAGGCATAAAAAGGAGAGGTAATTTGCCCACAATCACCCAGCTAATTAGTGGCAGATCTGGGATTTAGTCCAAGTCTGTCTGACTCCAGGACCACTGCAGCTGTTGACTTGGAAACCCTTCGGGACTTTATGCATACCAGAGACAGACTAGAAAACTCTTGGAATGAGTAGGTTCTTGGTAATCACACAGACCTGGGTTTGGATTCTGGCTTTTTGTATCAGCCAAGATGCTTTTGATGAAAATGAAAGAGAACCTGACTCATACCAGCACAGGTGCTTAGGAAATTTATTATCTCATAACATGAAGTCCAGAAGTTGGGCTGGCTGTGGGTTGGTGGTGTTGGCAGCTCAGTGGTGTCATCAAGGACCCTTGCCATCTTTCCCCCTTGCCTGTTTGCCATCCTTGGTGTTATTCTCCTTGGGAGCAGAATGCATTCACATTGTTGCTAGTTGAAGAAGAGAGATCTCTGACTGGGGAGCCTGTGCTCAGGAAAGGGAAACGTTCCCTGGGAGACTTCCAGCAGAAATATATCCCAGGAATATTCTTGAATTCATTCTTGGCTGGGCATCATGTAGCCTGATTACTTTATATTAGCATGATGTGTATGAATGGCAGGGAGTCAACCACGATGCTCATTACACTCTGTTCTTAGTCACCTAACTTGTTTACATTTCCATTTCTTCATCTGTAAGGTGGCAGATCTGAGGACGCAGTGGGATAAGGGTTGGATGTGTCTGGCCAATGGGCAATATTCAGTAGTTATTAGTTGAGTATGTCATTTAGTGGGGGACGTGTGCTGTTTGTATAAGCCTGGGCTCTCTGGGGTGCAATCTTAGTCTGCTTAGTACTTTTCACCAACCCTCACCCCTGCAGTGACAGAGTGACAACTTGGTAAAGAATGAAGTGCTAATATTTCCCAAATTTTTAACTGTTCTTTTCTCCCCTCTTCTTGTCCTGAGCCTTTACGCCACTTCTTTATTGAATTTATAGAGTTGATAATAAAAATACACAAACCCAGAGTTTTAAGATGTTATAGAGTTCCATTATTAAAAAGTGAAAATTGAACTTCACTGAGAATTCACAATTTTCAAGATCCAAGCAAAATATGTAATTTCTGCTATTTCCCTCCACTACCAGGTTTTGTTACTGGTGTTCCTTTAAGGAGATTTCTGGTTTATTCTTTAACACTAGAATTTCTTTCTCTTTGTTATTATTCAGTTCTTATGTATACTAGGTGAAAAAACAATGAGTTTTTACAAATTGTAGAATTCATGCACCTAAACTGTTGTGGTTCTTCCTGAAAAAACAGAAAACATACATGTTATGGACTGAATGTTTGTGTCCCTGCCAGAATCATGTTGAAGCTTTAATTCACAGTGTGGCTGTATTTGGACATAGGGCCTCTAAGAAAGTAATTAAGGTTAAATGAAGTTCTAGGGGTGGCACCCTGATCCGATTGGATGTGTGTGCTTAGAGGAAGAGACACCAGAGAGCTTGCTCTCTCTCTTTTCCCCATGTGAGGACACAGTGAGAAGGCGGCAGTCTGCAAGCCAGGAAGAGAGCCCTCACCAGGACCTGACCATGCTATCACCTTGATCTTGGGCTTCCAGCCTCCAGAACTGTGAGAAAATACATTTCTGTTGTTTAAGCCACCCAGTCGATAGTATTTTGTAATGGCAGCCCAAGCTGAATAATATAATTCATTTTCTCAGTTAAGTGTCCCTGTATGACTGAGTCTCCCCTGGAACAGTATCAGACTCTGCCTCTGACAATTTTGCATACTAAAGTGTGGGCTGAGCTACTCTCACCCATTCAGTGTGTTCTTCCCATCTCTGGTGCACATGGCATGTGACAGAATGTTATCTGGAGGTCAACTTTAGGATCTGTGAAAAACAAGAAAAAGAAAACTGGTTTGCAGTGCATGTTAGCATGAACACATGATTCCTTCCCTCCTTCTATCTTTTCTGCCTCTCCCTTCTTTCCTCCCTCCTAGTGTCACATGGATCAAACCACTGAATGTAACTTGTAGTTCCTGTCGAATCAATCAGCGAGGTCACAGAAATCATAGGCATGTTTTGTCATTTGAGTGAATGAGCCTTGGTCCCACATTGAAAACAAGGTATTAGTGCATCTTACCAGTGTATGTGGGTACAAAGACACCACTGATTTTGGCATCCCTGGTTGAATGTCAAGGGATACAGATAGGAAGCATAATGTGGTTACTTCTACAGCCAGTTCTTGCTTAATTCTCCAGGCTTTACCCATTTACTGCAACCCCAAAACCCTGCAAATGTATTACAAACTATAAAATATCAGTGGGTTAAAGGCAACGGGGCTTAACCTACAAGAATATGACAACAGGGTAATAAATTGTTTGTATGCATTTTATTATGAAAAAATATACAATACTTAGAAATGATTTAAAAGAAAACTACTACCTAGATTTCTTTCACCCAAGTACAATTGTCTTTATTTTTTATGTTTCCGGACAGCTTTGGCTGTATGTCTACATTTTCAAATTGTTGTAATCATAATGCATATGTACTTATGAACAGAAGTAGACTGGAAGCATTCTTGAACTTGACATTCTCAATTTCAATTATTTGCCTAGGACTTCAAAGATCACAGTGGTTTGTAATTTTGAGAGCTTTGATTTGGAAATGGCTAGATTTTAAAGCTGGTGGACTGGGTGTGGTGGCTCACATCTGTAATCCCAACACTTTGGGAGGCTGATGGGGGCCAATCACGAGGTCAGGAGTTCGAGACCAGCCTGGCCAACATAGTGAAAATGCAAAAAATTAGCTGGGCGTAGTGGTGGGCACCTGTAATCACAGCTACTTGGGAGGCTGAGGCAGGAGAATTGCTTGAACCCGGGAGGCGGAGGTTGCAGTAAACAGAGATCGTGCTACTGCACTCCAGCCTGAGCGACAGTGCGAGCCTCCGTCTCAAAACACACACACACAAAAAGCTGGTGTGCAAGGAAGAATCACAGTCAGTAAACGAGTTCAGCCCACCATTTCAACACGACTTTTGTGCTTTCATATGAAGCTTGCAAGGAACTCTCACGACGTGATAAAGATGTTGTTTCTTTGCAGATTTAGGTAAATTTAGTTAAGTAGCCTAATGATGTAATATAATGCAATCTAGAATTTATTTTATTGGCAGAAGTTATTTTTATAGCTTTATAAGCAAATCCTGAGTTTATAGACTCCTTAAGAGTCTTGAGGGGTTACTTAACATTTTCAGCTATTGCATTTTAAAGGGAAAATTGTATGCTACAATGGTTTCCACTTATATGGGAATTTGCAGAGATATTCGGCTATATACCTTGTGAATATCAATAGTGTTCTGTATTCTGTGTTTTCACGTGACAGTTTACTTCTTATAAATATTTTCCCATAGTGTTACATAATCCTCATAAAGATCATATTAAATGACTACACAATATTCCATTGATTTGTTGTATGATCATTTACCAAACCATTGTGCTACCACTCTACATTTAAATTGTTTTCAGTTTAGCACTATTCAAGATAATGTTGCAATGATAAACTTTTTGTCTCCTTTTGAAATATTTTATTGGGATACATTCCTAGAGGTGGGTAAAAGAGGACGGACATTTTAAAAGAGGGTTGACTTTTGGTATATATTATTAATATTGTTTTCCAAAAGATGTATGACTATTTACAATATGACCATCAATATATTAATACCAGTTGAGTAATGCAAAGTAGACAGCATTGCACATGATGACTAAGGTTTTCTGTTAGTTAAATGGGTATACAATGGTTCAGTATTGCTTTACTTTCCAGTGCTTTGACTTGTGCTTTAGTTGAACATTGTAAATTTATGTAGAATTTAAAGTTCTCTTTTAAATGATTGTTAAAGCAAACTAAATATGGATTGAGCACATATTCCGTATTTGAGTCCTTGTGGACGGACTGCAACCAATTTAATAGGTAGACAACATTGAAAACCTAACTTAGGAGTATGCACCTGTAACAATAGCGGAGTCTTGGCCAATCCTAACAGTCATTCTTCAACCACTCATACACTGCTGAGTGTTCAAACTATGTTCAAGTAAGGCAAAGGCAGACCTGTAACCAATCCAACTGTTTCTGTACCTCACCTTTGATTTCTGTCTGTCACTTCCCTTTTTTTGGTCTATAAATTTGTGTTCTGACTACGAGGCACCCCTGGAGTCTCTCTCAATTGGTTGTGATTCTGGGGTCTACCAGATTCACGAATCATTCATTGCTCAATTAAACTCCTTTAAATTTAATTTGGTTGAAGTTTTTCCTTTCACATGACTTATTTGTTCTTATTCTTTGCTGGACTTCTTTTAGAGACTCATCCTGAGCTTTGGAGTCAAGGATTTGAATCCCAACTTTGCTACTTACTACCTGTGTGATCTTGAGTAAGTAAACTTTCCTAGTCTCTGTTTCCTCCTCTGGAAAGTGAGGATAGTCATGTGCCTCTCACAGAGATGTTGAAGGATTCATCAGGATGGCACATGTGCAGAAGTACTGGCACGCACATTAAATGACTCATTAGTTGTTAGTCACGCTACATGGGTTTGGTTTGTTGGTTGGTTTTTACCCCAGTCTGATCCCTCAGTGGCTTTCCAATGGCTCTGGAGATAAACACTTCTTGGCTTCTAGATACCCTGACCACCTCTCTTGTCTATGCTCATTCTGCCAAATCCACCCTTCACAGGAAGTGTCTCGAATGTTTTTCTGCTTCAGAATTCTATCTGTGCCTTCCTACGAGCAGTCCCTGTTCTCATTGACCCCATGAAACTTCTTTATCTAGAAAACTCTGAATTGCCCTTTAAAACATAGCCTCCAGAAGCTTTCCTGCTCCTCCAGCCTCCCTTTACTCCTCTCTCTTCCATAGACCCATGTGTATCTCTCTATAGCATTTACTGCACTGTACTACATTGTCAATTGACTTGTTATTTTCCTCAGATAGACTCTAAACCCCATGTGAGTAAAAACCATGTTTTATTTGATTTTATAGCCTCACTTGTAGCACAGGGTTTGCCATGTGGAAAGTATTCAATAAATATTTGTTGAATGAATGAATCAGTACCTACATTACTCATCAGGCATGGATCCAAATGTCTCAAAGAGGAAAGAAAAGTCACTTTCACAGAGAAACCATTTGCCATCACTGGAATTGGTTGGATTTAGAGCAGCATAACGAGAGGAAGGGTTTCACTCAACAAAGGACAGCTGGAGATGTGTAAAAAAATTGTGTAATTACAAAATATCTATGTATGTGCTCTCAGTAACCTGCAATCACGAGTCATCGTTCTGAATGATGTTCTAAAACCTCTGAGACATTGCTGTAGGCTACCATGTTCAACAGCGGGTGATGCATACGCTGAGGGCAAACCCCAAAGAGGAGTCCCTAAATTATGATGGGCAGTGGCTGCATTGAAGGAAGTGATTAATCCCCCAAGATGAGTATTTTGAAAGTGACAACATCGATTTGGATGATTAAGTTCTGATCTAATTGTCTGAAAAATAAAAATGGATACATGCTTTGGCACATCTCTTAAGTGGTTAAAAAATACACACGTAAGGGCCGTGGGTAGAGTCTAGCCTGGGAAACCTTGGAATAAGTAAAACTTGAGTTAGATCTTGAAAGAAATGGGTAAGTGGGAAGTAAGCTTTTCTAACAAAAATAAGACCTGAGGTGGGGAAAGAGCGAGGGGTCAGTTTCGGATGAAGCAGAGGGGTAAGGGTGGAGTAGGATAGGGGGGTTACAGAGGTTCTAGAAGGCCACCTCAGGAATTCCTTGTTAGTGCAACTGTGCAGCTGCATGAGGGAAAGCCAGGGGCCTACTGCCTTATGTCGGGCTCCTAGAAGCAAAGCCTCGGACAGGATTTGGATGTGTGTGCTTTACTGAAGAAGTGTTCTCAGGAAATATCTACTAGGAAATATCTACTAGGGAGTGAGAGGAGCAAGACAGAAGAGGAGAAGGAATTCCGCGAAAACCATATCTCAGGTGGAGATGAGCCTCAGCTCTGTCCACTGTGGGGATGGGGTAGTCTCTTCATGAGCCCACTTCAGAAGTTTGCCTGTCTCGAGGCAAAGGGGGCTGGCCCTTTGTGCCATCACTGGGTGTTGGCCATCCCCAGAGGCAAAATGCGGTTAACCTCCCTGGTGAGGTGTTCCGGTCAGACAAGGGCAAACCTCCAGGAAAGGGGAGCAGCTGTGAGGAGAGAACAACCAAAGTCCCAGCAGCCAGGAGATGGGAGCCCCACAGGGCAGAGAGGGGATCTGGATGAGGCCCAAACATCTCTATCTACATCCATGGTCACAGCTGATAAATTCTTTTCTCCCCATTCCACATGGCTGCATCCCTGCCCCTTTTTAGGACTTTACTCAAATGTCTCCGTAAAGCTGTCTGTGGACTTGCCAGTATAGAGGAGTGATCTCTTTCTTTAGATGTCCTAAGATGCTTCATCCATCCATACCTCACCTGCTAGATGGTCAGCTCCACAATATCAGGTCCTGTGTCTCATTCAGCTTTGTTGATCCCTGCATGGTGGCCAGTACATGGGCAACTGGTGGTGTAGGGAGGTTCAGGATAAATGTGGTTAGAATGACAGAATGATGCTGTAGCCCCAAACAGAAAAGACTTAGGCTGTAAATCCAGTTTTTTCTAGGTTGGGTGCTAAATGCTCTTGGTTTATTATCAGAACATAGCTCTGCAAAGTCCTTTATAATCTTGCTTTTCTCCCTTGAGCATTAATATAATCTTTTTTATATCCCTTTGCCTGTGTACTATTAGTACAGCTTGCATAGTCGTGAAATTATAGCAATTCTGGAACGGGAGCTTTGGGTGTTTTGTAGGATGCTTTCAGAAGACTCACTTTTGAGCTACCCACCGTTCAATCTCACAGATGAATGTTGGGCCTATGAATTTTGTATTGAAGTGATGTATTTGACATGCCCATGAATACATGCGTCTGCCACACTGTGGCCTGCAGCCAGGCTGCAATGCTGAGCCTGCCTTCTGGATCCTCTTTTGAGAAGTCCTTGTAGAAAGCCTGCCAATTGCTTACGAGAGTGGAGCAAGATGCCTTGGAAATTGCCCCATTGAACCTTCTTTTGCCCTTCAGAATGTCCTGGTGTTTCCTGTGTACTTCACATACCGAAGGAGGACCATGCAGAGGTCATGTAGGGCTTCCCAAGGCAGCATGGAGCTGGTCGCTGTGGCCTGCAGGCTTCAGCTTGCTGAGTGTTTGGTCTCAGGGTGGAGAGTGGCGGGGGTTGGCAAGGAGCCTGTATTCTGGCAGAAGGACAGCATTTTCTGTACATGTTCTTTTGGAAGAACATTCAGGATGGTATGTGTTTCATCACACTATGCAACCTGATATATCCTGGGCAGGCTGGATTCATTATTTACCTTGTATAGTTGAATCAAACCAAATCTCCTTAAAAATGTTATTGGCAGAGGTGGGGAGTAGGTATTACATAAAGCCTCTGCTGCCAAGTGTTACAGTGCTTGACTTTTCATAATCCGCACTGTCTGAGGGCCAAAGATGTCATCTACTCAACTTAAGGGAAATTAAATGATTCAGAAAAACAGTGAATTCTGATTTCTTTTCTAGATTTGAGGATCTGCCTGTGGTCAGGTTTTTTTTTTTTTCTTGAACAAAACTTGCTGGCCAGAGAGAGGCAAATAAATAAGTCACTCACCACAGGCAACCAGGGTGCCCATTTGGGATTGGGTGTCGTTTGTCATGATGGGACTAATTAACTCTGGAAATGCTGACCAGGTCATGGTTAAGACCCTTTTAAAATGACTGGTGCCAGGCTTTCCTTGGGCATTAGTCCCTGTCCTCCCCAGATCCCTCATTCCAGCTACCGCAGGATGCAATTGACCAATGGCCAGAGAGACACAGCTGACACCACGCCGAAGTGCCAAAAGCAGACAGTGCTGTCATTCATCTCTTCTGCTCCCGGGGCAGGGGGGTGGTGACAGCTTCTTGTTCCTCTCAGGTGCCACCAACCCCCTTTCGATCTTCAGTCTGGTTAAACTGAAAAACTGTTTTAAATGACTCCATTTACTGAGAATTTCAGTGTTGGCTCTATTACATTCCTTAATTTACGCTTGTTAATTTTGTCTGACTTGGCTTGCTCAGATTCCTTTGGACATATGATCCTTATGAATAAAACATTCAAGGGCCAAATGTTTGAGTGGGACATCTTGATGTGAATATTCCTGGAGAGTGGCAGAAAGCGTGGATCAGGGCAGGTGCTTCTGTCCCAGAGTGAGACCTAGAAACAGCTGTGGTGTGCTGGAAGGAATCCTCAAACCTGGAGTCTGACGATGTTTAAGGGCTGATTCTGCCACTAATGAGCTACTTGATCAGGCAGATTGCTTCCCCTCAGTTTCTTTAGGAGATGGTGTGCTGTGTAGTACTAGCACTCTCATTTTGCTGTCTCTGTCTGGGGGAAGATTATGCATCCTTGTCGCGTCGTACTAGGTGTGGCCATGTGATTTCTGGCACCCCTCCCTCCTCCTGGCGAAGGACTGTATATCCCTGCCCTATTGACGTCAGGCTTGGCTTGGCTATGAGATTTACTTTGGCTGACAAAAGTGAGTATGAGGAATTGTGCCACTATTGTATAGATGCTTTAAGAGACATTGTTGGTTCTGCCGTCTCCATTTCTCTCTGTTATTGAGTTCTGGAGCAAAGAAGGCGTGGACAAGGGCTGCAGCTGACCCATCACGCATGTGTGGCATGTGTGAGAAACAAACTTTTGTTGAGGCAAATGTTAGATTTTTCGGGTTGTATGTTGTTGTAGCATCACTTAGTTTAAACAAATTAATGCAACAGGGAATAATGTGATCTACTTGGTGTACTTTTTATGAGAACTATTTGAGAGAATTAACCAAAAAATGCATTGTGCACCTATAAGGTCCCAGGTACTGTATTCAAGGTATAAGGGCCACAAAATTGTGTAAGGCCTGGGCCATGTCCTTCCAAGAGCTCATAGGAGAAGAGACAGAGATTTCTAAAAATTGTGTCAGTAACATTGTATAGCAGACCTATACTTTTTGCAAGGAATTCAGACTGGGCCGTCACACATTCTCAAATTAAGGAAAACCTCTTGACATTTGACATCCCCCAGAAAATGCTGAAAGAACAGTGAGTAGAAAACAAAAAAGGTATGATGATGTGGATGCTGGGCAGATGGATGGACCCCTCAGGAGTTGAGTAGCTCACTCATTAAACCTAAGCCTTATAGATCAAAATACTTTATCAAACCCTCATGGAAATATTTTATTTTAATCACGTGGTTGCTTGCAAGAAGTCAAAACCATAAATGTAAATGATCTAAGAAGGAAGAGTATGTGGTATTTAACCTGGCAGTGCATGACACGCAGTATAGTTTATCACTTGGTAAGTGGCTGGTCTAAAGTTAGAGAATGGGGCTAAAGTTAGAGAATAAAATTCAAGGAGATCCATGATGTTCTTGTTCTAATCAGAGGTTGTGCAGTTATCCAAAAGAGAAACCCACTCGAAGCAGTTCGGTTTAGAACTAGGGACTGGAAGGATAAAGGGGAATCTTGTGCACTGGAAAGGCTCCCAGCCTCTGGTACCCCGTCTGCCTCTCATCTCCATTTCTCACTGAGAATGTCCCATGTTCCTCTCTGGAAGCTCGCTTTCCCAGCAACCCTGCAGCTTCCTCACTCAGTCTTGCCTCCTTCTGCCTTGCTGCTGTGGCTGTGCTAACCTGGCCCCTCTCTATGTGATGGTGATGGTTAATTTTATGTGTCAACTTGACTGGGCCATGGGGTACCCACAGAGTTGGTCAACATTATTCTGTATGTGTCTCTGAGGGTGTTTCTGGAAGAGATGAACATGTGAATGTGCAGGCTGGGTGAAGAAGATGGTCCTTCCTAACGTGGGTGGGTCTCATCCCATCCCATTGAAGCTCTGCATAGAACAAAAAGGCTAACCTCCCCTGAGGAAAGAGAGAATTCCCCTTGCCTGTCAGCCATTGCCTTTTCTCCTGCCTTTGGACTTCAGGTAGGTCTCTCCTGGGCCTCCAGCTCGCCACCTGCAGATCTTGGGACTTTGTAGCCAACCTCCATAAGCATGTGAATCAATTCTTTATAAAATCTCTCTCTCTCTCTCCCCCTCCCACACACATGTGATGCATATTTATATCGTATATACATACAATGAACTACATCCTATTGACTCTGTTCCTCGGAGGAGCTTTTACTAACACAGTCGTTGCATGGATTCAGGCTCACAGACTCCTTGGCTGTACTCTCTAAGTCTCAGAATTCCTGTGGGAGAGTGACTCTGATTTTCTCTCAGCTGGGTGACTGCGGCCCCGTCAGCCCTGGATGGGCATCATGTCGCCTCTGGGGGCCACCCCACTCAGATTAGGGACAGGGCAGGTTCCTGAAGGTGTTATGGGTGGAGAACAAATGAGTCATATTCTCTCACAGTTTTCCTTTCCAGTTAGTACGACTAACTTCACTTTTATAGACTTGAGAAGAGATTTTTGCACTCTTTTGAGGCTACCGTGGGGCTTATATATCTGAGTGTTCCACTTCCCAAAAGGCTGACACAATTAATGGCTCCCCTCTTACCTTCACTTGCTCTCCAGTTTAAAAACAAAACAAAACAAGAAACAGGAATAGCAACACTTTGAGCTTATTCTTGCAAATGCCCTTTGATGCAGTTTAGGAACAATACTATTGCTCCACCATTGCCCTCCTAGAGCACTGGGCCTGGAATCACTAGGGCCAGGAATCCCTAGTTCCTTATGGGTTCTTCTCTCTACCAGATATATGACATGGGGCCTCAGTTTTCTCCTCTGTGAGATGGGGTTAGCACTCACTGCTGGAGATACGATGAGATGGTGGTGTACAAAGCCCCCTGACAATTTCATTCCATTTAAATGTTAAGATTGTTCAAGAATTCCAGGATATCTTAGCTAGAACCTTGTTCGTTGTAAAGATAATGAAACTGAGGCTTAAAGAGACAGTATTATTGCTGCGGACATAAATAATGATTCTCACAATTCTCTAGTTTGTTCTGTTCTGACCCTTTCACCTTCCACCAGGCGGTTTGTTTTCTTAGCTGGGAGTGTCAGAGATCCCAGGCTGCCGCACCTCCTTTCTTTCTCTCTCTTTCTTTCTTTCTTTCTTTCTTTCTTTCTTTCTTTCTTTCTTTCTTTCTTTCTTTCTTTCTTTCTTTCTTTCTTCTTTCTTTCTTTCTTTCTTTCCTTCCTTTCTTCCTTCCTTCCTTTCTCCTTCCTTCCTTCCTTCCTTTTTTTTTTTTTTTTTTTTTTTCAGTGTGAGTGCAGCTGAAGCTAGCAGGGCTCTCTCTCCTTTTAAGGACTTTCTTCCTCTCCCTGGGGCCACTCGTTGGACCCCCTCTGAGGTTAGGTGTGTGATCTTCTTCCCTTATAAGGAAGCCAGGGCGGCAAGCCGCTCTTCTCAGGGCAGACTTGCCTACGGCAGGCAGGCCTTAGACTCTTACGACAGGAAGAGTCAAAAGCTGTAGATCTGAGTGAGGATTCAGTCTTGTGGCAGGGAAAATGCACACCACACAGGCGTGCCAGCCCTGTGGCCAGGTTTTTCGGGATGTGCAGTTTGGCAGAGCCGAGCCTGGGGTGCCCAGAAAACAGCTTTTGATGTAACGCCATAGTGGTTTTTGAACTCAGCCTGCAATGCCTTTAATCTCTCTTGGCTCCGATTTCCCAGGTTAATTTCCTGACATCTAAGGAGCTTTGTTTAGCGTGTGTAGCTTCCTGCCTTTTATGTCAGAGCCTGCGAACTGACGGAATCGTGGAGTGAGCCAAGAAACTTGGGGGTGGGGGCAAGCCTTGGAGGCTCTCTTCCTTCTTTATTTTCCTTAGTCGCACACTCACCCTTAGTCACTTTTTTCCTTGGATATTAGCACAATAGAAGCCTCCTTATGTAAGATGTAAAAGTGGGGAGGGAGGGACCCAGGAGGGCTTGGTGAAAGAGCTTGGTCATTGTGTGAGTGAAGTCCTGGGGGAGGTTTTACTCTGGTTTTGCTGTTTTGCAGAGATATCTAATTAATACCTTTGGGGAGCAGTCACTGAGGGCCAGGGCCCTGTGTCCCCCCATCCCAGTTCTCTCCACTCTCTTTTCTCTGCCATTCAAAGCCCTGGCAAGCCCGGACTGATGGAGAGAGACAGAGTGAGTGATTAGCCCCACTCCGTTGCCTGGCGTGTACTAACTCCTCTCCTTCCCCTCTCACCTCCATCTTCTCAAAGGGTGGCCTCTTCACCAGTTCCTCATTTGCATTCTCTTTATTTGCTTGACAGTACCATTCTATCAGAATTTGCTCAGCTGCTTGTTTGTCCTTTGTGTGGGCGAGTTCCAGGGTTTCTGGCAGCTTCTGGACAGCTGGCCTCTTTGACTTAGCGCATAGGGTACCCTGAGCAGACAGGCACCTGAGTAAGTGTTTTAAATTGTGGCAGATGTTGCAACACTTACCTCTCTCCAGGGGCTGTGGTGAGGCTCAATTAACATTTCAGACACCCACACTGCAAGTGCAAAGTAGTTAAGTTTGAGAACTCAAATGTAAAGAAAACACTGATCTCTTACTCAAGTAGGGGCTGAATTCATTAGCTGGGGAGATGTAGGGAAGCCCTCCTGCCACTTAGGAATTATTTAGAGAATATTAGATGAGAAGGGACATCAGAGAGCATCTCCTATAAGCCCACTATGCCTGGGTCCATGTTGGTCGTTTTGCTTTTTGTTTTTATAGCCATTGAGTCCTCAGTGCCCAGGGCAGTCCTTGCCATTCAGCAGGGGCTCAGTCATTGATTGTGGAGTGAAAGACTGTGACTACTCACAACCTGGCATCTCAGAGAAGAGCACAGACCCACTGAAGTTAGATGGGATTATGGAGATTACAGCCTGTCTCCTGCCTCCCAAGGGAGTGACTTTCCACTTAATTGACTTGTTTGTTTTAGTTGTCCAGTGTGGATCCCTGACTGCTTCAAAGGCACTCAAGCTCAGTCTGAGGGCCTTTAGGAAGCACCTCAGAACTCCCCCACTTGCTGAGGAAAGCAGCAGGACAGCTGAGACCATTTTTGTGGCAATTAAGAAGCCTCGTTGAGATTGGAGGTGCGAGTGGGGGTGAGTCTTCTTCAGGCTTGGCTGGGTCTGGCAATCTGAGTATGCAGTGATATTGATAGCAACGGGGGCAGCCAAATGCCTAGGCAGATAGGGGTGGTCCCTGGTGAAGCTTACCTCCAAGCTGAAGAGTTTAAAGCCTGAAAGCCAAGCTGCAAGTGAAATCCTTGATCCAGATTGAGAATTTATATTTGGCATGCTTTCCTCTGATTGATCCTCGCCCTTCACCTATTTTACATATACCTACTCTTTCCTAATTGGTTTTCTATACCGTTGTGCCCACCTTTGAGTGATGTCTTTGCTTTAACCTTTTTTGCATACTCACAAACCAATCAGCACACACTCCCCATTCTGAGTCCATAAAACCCTATGACCATAAAAGGCCCTAGCCCAGCCACATGAGGAATGTTCCTGCCTTTGGGTAGGGGGACCAACCCCGTGTCCTCTCTCTGCTGAAAGCCGTTTTCATCATTCAATAAAATTATTCTCTGCCCTCCTCACCCTTTAATGTCCAATGTGTCTTCATTCTTCCTGGGTGTGGTATAAGAGCTTGGGAATCACCGAATGCGGGTACAAGGTATAACCCAGGTGTGCTGGGGAACACCAGCGTGGCTGAGTGAGGCCCAGGGCTTGTAAAGTGACCAAGAAGAAAAATCCTACATCAATATTTGGCCAGAGATAAGTGCTCCTGAAGGCACTGCTGTTTGCAATAGTCTCCCACTGAGGGTTGTCTTCAGAGAGGTTGTCAAGGGGAGCACACAACCACACAACATGAGGGGCTGGCTTGGGTGGAGCCCAGGGTATTTTTCACTTGAAAGTCTACTGTTCTAGCAGTTAAAAATGAACAATGAACTTCTTAGAAACAAAACCACTGTGAGTAAGAGATTGTCTTGGTTCAGGAATTCCCACAGCCTCCGTAACTCTTGCCTTCTCTGTTTTTCTGCCTCTGTTTCTTTGTTTCTGCCCCTTTGCCTTTCTGTTTGACTGTTTTTGACACACATATATGCAAATGCGTGCATATGTACACACAAATACACACACGTACACACACCCCAGTTAATTCTTTCCCCCAACTTTCGTTATCAGCAGCTGTGTCAGCTCTGCAGCACGGACAAATCCTGGGTAAATGGGGAGGATACCAAGCATTAAAGTTAAGCTGACTTGTATTCCAAAGGACCGATTTGAAATTGTCCAGAGCCTCAGGAGGAATTGCCAAGCACATTCAGAGAGGCCATTTGGATCCCCAGGGGGACGGTGCAGCAGGTGCAGAGGGGACAGTGGTCTCACTGGCGAGGAGCCCAGGAATGATCATCAGGGACCACTGGAGTCACATGGGAACAAGCCCTAACATAGGTCCCTGCTGCTCCTTGGCAGGCCCGTCTCCTTTCCTGCTGCTGGCCCTTTGGTGACCTCGCAGAGACTGTGGAGTCAGATGGGCTTGGACTGCAAACTCCAGCTCTGGCCCAAGTTAGGGGCTAAAGCCAAAAAAGCAAGGGAATGCAAAGAGAAGGGAGATAATGGGAGGTTTTCCCTGCTTCTAGGCCATGACAATGGAAAAATGCCAGTGATGGGAGTCCAATTCTAGAACCTTCTTGAGCAAGACACTTCATAGTCCTGAAGTTAGGCTTTCCTACGCTGGGAGGAAAAGCTTGTTTACGGTACTGAGGCAAGGCAATGCCATGATTTCTAATTCAACTATTTTTTTGTTCATTCCTTCCTATTTCCTCTACCACCTAGTTACCTCCCCAGGGTGTTCATAAGAATAAAGAGAGCATGTGGAATTGCTGTGAGTCCTTAAAAGGAAAGTGTTACATAAACACAGAGTATTTTTATGTGTGCATATAAAATATATCTTCTCTGGCTAGAAGGGCCTTATTCATGGAGCTAAATAAAACAGGTTTATTTGGAATAGTAGCAATCCCAAAGGACCTAAGTATCGCAAAAGCTTGTGTTTTGGGAAATATTAGTCAAGGGGAAAACTGTTTCTAGCATCAGATTTTTTTTTCCCCCATGTGTGGAGTCTTTTTTTTTTTTCTTTACACCACCCGCCACCCCCATCTATGAAGTTTAACTTGTCTCTTATTGTCTTTGTTTTATCTTGATGAGGTTCCCCATGCATACTCATATGCTGGCATCTCTGGTAAATGTTTTAACAACTGGCTCTTTGTAGGAGATGATGGGGGCCCTATTTTGTAGTATTTGCCAGTTTTCATGATATAAATACTCCTTACATGGTAAGGAGTATTTATATCATGAAAACTGGCAAAGATGCCCCATGGTAAGCTACCATTATATGGCTTTCCCACTACACAGATAAAGTATACATAAACAACTTCAAGAGTACAGGCAATACTACAGTGTTATAATTAGAAGTAATGAGTTTTGAGAGTTTATTACACTTTCAAAAATATAATTTATTTAATTCATTTAATTCTTTTGATTTAATTTTTATTAATGGCTGTGTTAACAACTGGCTTACAAAATTTCAGAACATTTAATAGTTACCTCCCTGGAGCTGGTGTGAGCTGCCGTCAGCATACCACTGGATGAGGTGTTGGCCTTGCTATAGCCTTGACTCCTCTGAAGCCCCTGGCTCACTTTGCCAAGGCATCTATTGGGTATTTCCACCTGGATGTCACACTATGATGGCAAAGTAAATGACTATGAGAATGAACTCCTCATTTCCCCACTCACATCCCTTTCTGCCTTCATCCGAGTTAAAAATCTTAAAGTCACCTCTTTCCTCCTTCTCTCTCAGTCTTCCCATTTGCTAGCCAATTATTACCAAGTCTTCCTTTGCAACATCTCTTATTGATTCTCAAACTTGGCTGCACACTAAAGTCGCCTGAGGAGCTTTAAGCAAATCCCGATGTTTGGGTTCCACTGCTACATATTCTGGTTTAATCAGTCTAGGGTGCAGCCTGGACATCATGATTTTAAAAAGCTCCCAAGGAGAAACTAATGTGCAGCTGGAGCTGCAAATCACCATCTTTTTCTTTCTCGTTGCTATTATCTTCTAATTCAGTATAATGAAACACAGACTTGGCGATCCAACAGACTTCGGTGTGAATCTTTGACTTTGCCAAATGGTATTGTTTTTAAGCTCCCTGAGATTCTCTTTTGCCAACTGTACAGTGAGAATAATGACCCTTTTAACATAAGGTTACGAAAAAATGCCTTAGCTCAGCAGATATACAAGGCAGCAAGCAAAGTGTGACATGGAGGCTTGTACCATGGACCAAGTGAGGAATCACTAAAGCCTGAAATATAGTGGTTATCTACTGATACGTCTTTCTAAAATCTGATGTTTCACACCTATGCTCCAAGTCCTCTGTTGTTTCTCAGTTGCCCAATGAATTAAGTCTGGACCCCTTAACATGAACACATGCCTTCATATCTGACCCCAACCCATGATATCTGCCCCATTTGCTCCCGTGTAACCTGTGACCCAAACTCAGCAAAGTTCTCAGGGGTCTTCAAGCTTTCACATCTTTGCAGCTGCTGTTCCCTCTGTCTTGAATACCATTCCTTTCCTCTCTCACCTGAACTTTCCAACACAGCTGTTAAGGTACAACTCAGAGGTCACTCTCTACAAAGTCTTCCTTGACTGCCTCTGACAAAATTAATGATCCCTTCTTTGTGTTCCCACAGCCCTTGGTACAAACCTTATTCAGCATTTGACTATATTATTTTAATGATTTGTTTTCCTATCTGCCCTCCTTCAACTGTGGCTGAGTCATCTTGATATTCCCCAATGGCCCAACACAGAGGGAGGAGTTCCACAGATGTTTGCGAAATAAATGGGTGCATTTCCTGTCTCATTTTTCATCACTCTCTTGTCCTCTCGTGTAAGAGATATGCCAATAGACTAAGTGGAGCGAGCCTAGATCAGACAACAGTATCTTAAAAGCCCCATTGAAAAGATATTTAAAACTCCCAGAAAGACTCCTCTGAGATCCCACATGGCAAAGCATGTTGAAGTGAACGGTGGCAGACAGGTGAATAGCGTACCCTTCACCCTCAGAGAGGCTGTGAATATTAGTCACCCGTGCAATGCTGCCAGGAATCTCTCTGGGGCTGGCCCAAGTCACAGAACATGTGTGAATTGTTTTCTAAGCTGTGCTTTGTTAAAATAGCAACTCCCAGTTTGCCTCAGGTGTAGAGTTTAGGTTCATGGTTCACTGGATATTTTAGGAAAATAGGAGTGAACATTCCAGTCCCTTCTCTCCCCACTAGTGTGTGAGGTTGTTTGTTCACATGGCTCAGACTCTGCAGAGAGCAGATTGCTGATAATGGCCATTCCGTCTCCTGGCCCTCTCCCAGAAGAACCATATTTAAGGTCTCGGTGGATGTGAATGCCTGGAAAACATTACTCTCCAGGGTAAGCCCAGGGGTGGTGTTGAGGGACTTTGGAATCCCTGATAGAGCTGGAGCACTGGGCCTACATTAGAGAAGAGGCTAATTTAGCTGTTTTCTGGGAGGCTGTAGGTCTCCCCAGACTGTAACAATGAATAAATGAATTAACAGAGGAATCCTTCCCCTAAACTTGAAAAAAGAATTTGAAACCTTACTGTAGATTTAACCACTAATTCTCCCCTCTCATTGGTCTTCCCCAGTCTCTCCTCCAAAGATTCACCCACTTGCCTTTGAGCACTGATTTGTTGAATGTTCTTCACTGAAGATCATTTGACCAGATTACCCTTCAGTGGCAGACAATAAAAAAGGCCATCAATGACCAACTCCAGGAATGGAGGCTGGACAGCTCTCTAATGAACTCCAGCTAATGCAGAAGAAAAAAAGCTTTAAAAACCAAAGCAGGTGAAGGTCAAGGAATGATGATAGAGTAGAAAATGCTTTCATTCCTTTCATTCAAGAAAATGGCATGCAGGTGATTGTCACTGGATGGATCCACTGGGCATATGTGCCAGAAGTGGCATTGATGGGATGGAACTGGAGCCTGGGGGCATGTTGGTGAAGTGGTGAGGTAGTGACAGGGAGGAGGGTGTGCAGAGTTCCTGCTAATTCTTGTGAAAGCTCCAACAAGGGTGAAGAAAATGGATCATAATCATGGAAAGTGGCTACTCCAACTCCACGTGGTTAAGTAATGGACAGGGGAGTGTCTGAGAGTGAGGGCAACGCTACCTCGTATCTGCCTGGACAGGCACTTGTCAGAATCTTCAGGAGCTAAAGAGTGTACATTCTATGAAAACAAGTGTGCTTAGAAATGCAAATGCAATTAGATTACAGAATTCAATTAACAAATGCTATATAGGATGGTGAAAGATACTGTAGGATTGCAGAGCTGTGGTTTGAGGTGAGATACCCTACAGAGAGTGTGCAGCCACCTCCTGGCAGTGAGGTGAGTCTGCTGAGACCAGCTTCTCTTGATTGACTCTCAAGGTGCTCAGAGGCTCCTGCCATCTTGGAGGGTTTGTCATCGTGATTCCAAGATAGGAATTTGCAAAGTTCTCTTTACTGGCTGTACCTGGGGATGGAGGTGGAGGTTTAGAGGGCATAGTCTTGGCCACACCACTATATTATGGAGCCAAATCAAACACCCAAATAATAGAGTGCAGGGAGTCACACCCTTATGTCACTTGATTCTCATCATATCCTTCTGAGTAGACAGGGCATTAGTTCATTCATTCAGTCATTCATCTATCCATTCAACACATACTAAGCAACATGTACCAAACTTTGTGCTAGGAATTAAGAACATAGACAGACCTTGGTTTCAAGATGCTCAGAGCCTAAGCAAGAATATTAACTTTGATACCAGAGTGTGAAAACATCAGACTAGAGGTCTGTACAGGATGGTCTGTGGACACCCAAGAGAGGTGCTGGATCTAGCCTCGGAAAAAAGTCCAGGCAGTCTTGAGTTGATCTTGAAGGATGAGTGGGAGTGAGTCAAATTACAAGGAGTCAGGGGGTAGGGTTCAGATTCCAGGAAGTGGGAATTGCATTTATAAAGATATAGAGACATGAGAAAGTGTGATGACAGGAAGGGAGTAGGCATTAGAGTATGACAGGAGCAAAAAAGGTGGAGGCCTAGAAAGAAAAAGTCGGAGAGATAGAAAGGATCAAATCATTGAAGAACTTGTATATCATACTAACTTTTTAAAACTTTATTCTAAAGTAATGAGAAACAACTGACTATTTGTTTCAAATTAACTTCATTGAGTTATTTTTACAGGCAATAAAATGCACTTGTTTTAAGTGTGCAACTTGATGAGTTTTGATAGACACATTTACCTGTGTGGCTATTGTCCGAAATAAGATATAGAACATTCCTATCTCCTCCAAAATTTCTTGAGCCCCTTTCTAGGTAACACTTTGCCTAACTCCCAACTCTGGACAACCACTTGTCTGCTTTCCATCACAATAGATTAATTCTGCTCATTCTAGAGTTTCATATCAATAGAATCGCACAGTATGTTCTCTTTTATATCTGGCTGCTTTTACTCAGTATAATGTTTTGGAAATCCATCCATATTCTTGGATGTGTCAGAAGTTCATTCCTTTTTATTGCTGAGTAGTATTCTGTTGTACATCACAATTGGTTTTTCCATTCATCTGTTGATGGCTATTGGAAGTTCCAGTTTTGGACTATTCTAAAGTTACTCTGATCATTCATGTACAAATTATTTTGGTATGTGGATGTGAAATCCTTTTGCCATGAGTTTTTATTTCTCTTGAGTAAATAACTATACAAATATCCAATAAGCACATGAACAGTTAGTCCAATATCATTAGTCATCAAGAAATGCAAATTGAAACTACAATAGGAGACTAGTACATACCTATTAGCATGGCTAAAATTACAAAGACTGACCATAACAAATGCTGGAAAGGGCAGAGAGGAACTTGGGCTCTCATATACTGCTACTGGGAAAACAAAATAGTACACCCACTTTGGAAAACAGTTTGGCAGTTTCCTATATATATTCATATACTTACCATATGACCCAGCAATCCCACTTGTAAGTTTTTTTTTTTTTTTTTTTTTGAGACATAATATTGCTCTAACACCTAGGCTGGAGTGCAGTGGCACAATCGTAACTCACTGCAGCCTCAAACTCCTGGGCTCAAGCAATCCTCCCACCTCAGCCTCCTAAATAGCTAGGACTGCAGGTGAGCACAACCATACCTGGCTAATTTAATTGATCTTATTTTTTACAGAGACAAGAGTCTTGCTATGTTGCCCAGGCTGGTCTTGAACTTTTGGCCTCAAGCAAACCTCCCACCTTAACCTCCTAAAATGCTAGGATTACAGGCATGAGCCACCATGCCCTACCTACTAAATTTTTAACCATTGAATAACTTTGATAAGGGCAGCAACAGGAACAGATTTGGTTCTTAAAGGAACGCTCTAGCAGCACTGAGGGGGATAGGAGATTCTGTGTTTAGTCTTCAGAAACATTCATTTTTTATTGTTGAAAAATATCCCGTCATGTTTAAATATTATTTGTGACTAATTATTTCCTTATTGTGGCTAGTTAGGTAATGTTAGGTATTTTGCTATTGAATAGAGTTCGAATAAACTTCTTCATGTACAGAATGGGTTTGTTTCTGCTGAATTACTTCCTTAAAATGAGTTTCTAGGATTGAGATCATGAGTCATTGTTCCTAAAATTTTTATGCTTTTTTGCAGCCAAGTGTCGTCTGACTGCCTAAAGATTGTAGCAGTCAATAACAGCATTTATATTATTAATTATTTTTCATAGATCAGAAAAGAGAAGCTCAGATTAGTGAATTAGCTAACACAGGTAGGAAAATACACAGCTGTGCTTTGAACCTGTGTCCTGAACTCATCCTTAGTCTAGTGGTCCTTTCTCTCCTGCTTGCCTCTGTTAATCAAATTGTTTCTTCTAGCCACACTTGTGTCTACATGAGAACCCGTCCTCTGTGCCACGGACCCTGCTAGATGCTAGGACTGCAAAAGAAGAAAATGCAGTTCTTCTTTTAGAGGACCTTATGGCCTAGGGACCTTCCCCAATTCCCTGCTCTCTGCCTCACTGGCATGGAGAATATCTCAAGTGAACAGACTGAATGACAAAAGGAAGGAAAGAAAAAGTGTTAAAGCCATATGCCAGGCTATGGTTTGGATAATAATTTTGACTCAGCTTCCAGGACCATGCTGAGAGACAGTGAGCGAATTGCATCCCACGTTGTGCCAGCATTTGGCTGGGTCAGCCAGCCACTTGGGTGGAGGCCTGGAATTAAAAAACCTATCTCACTGGGACATGACAGCAGAGATTCAGTGTGAGCTTAAGAAGGAGGGAGAATACAGAAGCGTTCAGCGGGGAGAGTGACAAGTTGAAGCAATAGCCGGGGGAGTCTGATGGAGGCATTCTGAATTGAGTACATTTTATTGTGAACAATTCACACTTCTTGAGTTCTTTCTATGTGGTTGGCATTGTTCTAAGTACTGGAAGAAAGTAGAAGAAAAGGGTTTGGGGGCTGGAGATCAAGATGTTCCAAGAAACATCTGGCAGTTATCAATGCAAGTCAGGTAGGAGGTGGAGTATGGAGGTGGTCCCGTCACATTGTAGTGTGTTACAACTCTCTCCCTCTATTCCTCACTCCATTTCAGCACCCCCTTTCTCTACCATCTCCCCCACAGCACGTCCTGGGCCTCCAGACACACAGGTAGTTCTGTGCTGTTATCCCAGCCCCTCACAGAGACACCTTGCCCAAGTCTGTCCCCCTGTGCTAGGATGACAGCTCCAAATGCCTGCAGATGCCAGTCAGGTCAGATGAGTGAGTAAAGAAGGATGTTACAGGGGACCAGTGGTGGGGGCTGTGCAGAAATAGCTCCTCACCATCTCAACAGAGCAGCTGCTACTGCTCTGCGAGATGAATACTGTGGATGCTAATGGAACTGGACGTTACTAGATAGCCCAAGGCTCCAGGAGTGGGGAAATGAGTTTATAGGAGATTTTCACTGTGTTTAAATTTTGGATATCCAGTGAATTTAAACATTTTTTTTTCCCACAGTTAGTATTGGTCAAATAAAATAAGACCTTGGACTGGCCTCTACTGGGGGCCTCTCATCTGTGCTTCTGTTTCAGTCAATGCCATGTTTCTTTCTCTTTCTCTCTCAAAGACTGCCTCTCATTCCTAGGGTCTGCTCCCTTAGGACCCAGGGAGGTGGCTGATCAGATAATTAAGTTCTGAGCTTGATAATGGCTTCATGGTGACAAATTTGCTGTTGCCTTCCAAGCCATGACCTGGAGGTACTGGGGCAGATAGGGAAAATTGAGGCCCCATAGGAGGTGGGAGTCATCTCTGGGTGGGCTGGCCTTTTTGGTCCTAGCCCTCAACAGACCCTATGGGCAGCCTATGGGCTCTGACCCTATCTAGAGTTAGCTCCCTCTTCAAGTTTTCTGGGGACACTCAGTGATTATTTACAAATGGCTGCATGTGGGCCTGGGGCTTGGGATGGAGAAGGGTTGGCTCTGGGGGAAGGTAACTACAGAAAGGCAGGAGTGACTGGTCCGGAAGCCCTCTCTGTGCAGCTTAGGTTTAGCATTAAGGTCCTATCTGCATTGCCCAGTATAGTAGCCACTAGTCACATGCGGCTATTTAAATTTAAATTCATTAAAATTACATAAAACTTAAAAAAAATGTTAGTCCTCAGTTACACTAGCCACATTTCAAGTACTCAACAGGCACATTGAGCTGGGTGGCTACTGCATTAGCTGGCACAGATCTAGAACATTCCATCACACAGATAATTCTATTGGACAGCACGGCTGGGCCACCAGCCTGTGAGGAAACAGGCCTGGGGGTCAGGAGAACTGAATTTTGGTCTTAGTGCAGACACCCACTGGCTTTGTGACCACAGTCAAATGGTTTAATTCCTCTGGATCTTGCTTCTTCATTGGTAAAAAGGAGATAACCTTTTTCTACAAGATCCCCTTGAAAATCAAATAAAAATACAACCATGTTGGCATCAGAGTGATTAATAATGTTAACGAGGCCCATGACTTCCTAGCCAGATGCTGTCCTCAATGAGGGGAGGAAGCCTTTACTCCCCTCACTCGGTCTTCAATCTAATTCTTGGATTTTACTGTATTCACTTTGCTTAGCATAACCTCAGAAAGATTCCCTAGGTGCATGTAGGCAGGGAGGACGAGCAAGAAGGAAGCGCTGTGACGTGGATGCTGCTCCATGAGTTCTGTAATGCTCGATTTGCACAACTGTCCAAGATAGACTGGGGGAGGCTCAGGGTTTCTTCACTGGAACCAGTGAAGAAAGGCGAACTCGAGGGGTCAAGCAGATCTGGTTAGCAGTGGATACTGGTAATGCTGAAAAGCTGCAGGGGATCAGCTCTAGTGCCTGCCGTGTGGGAGAAGCTTGAGAAATACTTGTTGAATGAATGAATGAATGAATGAATGAATGAACCATGCAGTGGGTAAAGGCTAATGGGCAGCTGCTGATGCTCTTGGCTGCTCTGCTGACTTCTCCATCAATATGAAGTCTTGAGTTAATGGGGCAGGGGAGTGGAGCAGGATTAACCTGAAAATAGGATGCAGAAAATACAGAGGATGTCTTTCTTGGGCATCTGCTATGTTCTAAGTATTCTTCATGTTTCTCTGTATTTCTTACAAATACCCTGTAAGGTAGCTGTCTTTGTCTCCATTTCATAAGTGTGAGTTGCCCAAAGTCACATATATTTGTGCAACCATCACTTGCAGATCCAAGATTTAAATCTTAAATCCATACCTTCCTGCCTATGCCAAACTACCCCTAAACAAGTAGCATGTTCTCTCTGAAGACACGTTGCCCAGACTTTAATGCAATAAGTTGCAGTAATCTCTGAATTTTGGGGGTACTCCTGACTTGGCTAATGCTTCTTTTGGTTTAGTTTTGGTTTTAAACTGGCTTGTTTCTGCACAGTACCATTTATACAAGGAATTCACAGTACTTTGTGGTTAGGTTCCTTGAACATACAACAGCATTAAAGTTGTTTTTTATCCCATCTGTAAATGCAGAAAATACAGTGCAAGGAAGTCATGTGACTTGTCAGAGTGTAAAAGTGAGTCATTGGTGAAGTGTGTACAGAAATGAGGACAGTTAAGACTGTTTTGAGAACTGACATGAATCTAGCGTGTATAATATTTTGTGTCTATTGTTATAGTTATGGAATTGGTTAATGTTTTTTGCTTCTTTAATTTCAGTGCTTGTAATTGTGTATTCCAGAATGCAACAAAGCAATGCCAAGAGGCTTTCAATAACAGAACACAGGCATCAGTTACAGGCCATTCTGCCTGGAGATTAGTTTCTCTTATGTGAACAGCATGTTGAGTCACATCAGATCTTCCTTACTACTTTTGTTTCTATTAATGGCTTTGCAAACTCTCTCCTTGCAAATGTGTCTACATGGCTAAGGGTGTTCAAAGGAATGAACATCAGAGAATTATAGGGGAGCCCTCTGCCCTGGTCCTTCCTGGACCTTTCCTTTCACATTTACCCCCTAGATGATGTCTTTCAATTGCAAATGTAACCACATCCTCTCATGTTCCAAAGAGGACCAACCTGGGAGTCTAGATGTTCTGGGACAGGGTCTCCCAGGGATGGACTGTCCAACTCTGTTCTCGGGGTTGCCGGAAGGCAGCCTGGATGAAAGAGAAAAAGAAAAAAATTAAGTCAATCGTGTGTACAAATCCACAGTGGCTCTGATACTGAGTTCCTCAAAATGTGTTTCACAAGATGCCAGTTCCGTGAACTGATCTTTGATAAACAGATTCCAGGTCCAAAGATCTGGGGAAAGTTGTGGGTGGCATCACCCATGTGGAGACCCACAGTGTAAATCAGCATATTAGAAACGACAGGAGGCCCTGTAGAAAAGAAACCCATCTCTTTTCGTTTAAGATACTGGCATCTTTTGATGTTTGTCTCCTCCCGATCTCATGTTGAAATTTGGTCTGCGGCATTGGAGGTGGGCCTTTTTGGGTCATGGGGGTGGATCCTTCATGAATGGCTTGGTACCCACCTTGTGGGACTGAATATGTCCTTGCTCTTAGAGTTCCCATGAGCTCTATTTGTTAAACAGTCTGGCACCTCCTTCCTTGCCGCCTCTCTTTCCCCTATGTGATCTCTGCATGGCAGCTCCCCTTGCCTTCTGTCATGAGTGGAAGCTTCCTGCAGCCCTCACCAAAAGCAGATGCTGACACTATGCTTCTTGTACAGCCTGAAGAACCGTGAGCCAAATATACCTCTTTCCTTTATAAACCACCCAGGCTGAGGTATTCCTTTAGAGCAACACAAAAGCACTAAGACAGATAGGTTTTCTAAAATTTTCCTGAATGTGGAACTCCACTCCCCGCCGCCGTCACATCTCTGAATATCCCAGGAAAATACTGACCGTTGAGGGAAGAGGCA
This sequence comes from Macaca nemestrina, assembly GCF_043159975.1. NCBI lineage: Eukaryota > Metazoa > Chordata > Mammalia > Primates > Cercopithecidae > Macaca > Macaca nemestrina. Next base: position 82,586,301 of record NC_092140.1, read on the forward strand.
GATGCAGAAGACTGGATCTACTGGTTGAAAGAGTGAACCTGCTTCCATCGCCTGTTACTCAGACTAGTAAATCCCAGACTCTGTTTAGTAAATCACCATGGTAGCAGGAAGCTGACATAATAATATTCAAAGCACATAAAAGTGCCTTGACTTTGACCGGAAAAGCACCCCTGTCACATGCAATGCCTAACAAAAAGAAAAGGGCTACAGGCCGGGCCTCCCTGAAGCCTGATCATTTGCAGTGACTTCCTCGGAGAAATCCTGCTGACTCCTCACTCAGCGTTGGCCTTCTTCACTGTATACTCTCTGAGAACCCGTTCCTTTCCTTCAGAGCACTCATCTCCATTGGAATTAGTGATCTACTAGCATGGTTATTGGTTTATAGCTTTCATTTGACTAAAAGCAGCAAGAGAATACAGACTAGTCCATAATAGGTCTTCAATACATATGTGTCAAAATTTTTTATTAAATCAGTTAGGGGTCATATGAGTGACCCCACATCCTTTGGGACTCATTAAACCAGACACTTCTGCACCATCTAGGCAAAAATCTGTATGAGTTTGCTAGGGCTACTGTGGCAGATTTCTACAAACTTAGTGGCTTAAAATGACAGAAATTGACTCTGTCCTAGTTTCGGAGGCCAGAAGTTTGAAATTGGGGTGTGGAGGTTGATTTCTTCTGAAGGCTCTGAGGGACACTCTGTTCCAGGCCTCCCCCGGCTTCTGGAGGCTGCTGGGAATCCTTGGTGTTCCTTGGTATGTAGACGCATCACTTTAATCTCTGCCTTGGTCTTCTTCTCTCTGTGTGTCTCCTCAGAGATACTCATAGAAAAAAACTCAGAATCTCTCACGTGTAACAAATGCTTACATGAAACCTTCTGCCGCAACACTATGTCCTTTCCTGCCAGCAATTATCCACCCACATCCTCCTGTCTTTTTTCTGAACATCTAAGATTCTCTAAAAACTGGAGGCTTACTCCTCTTACTCTCATTAAGTCTCTCAACAGACATTTGTTGGTCGTCCCTGAAGGGTGATAAGACTTCCCCAGGTGGAGAAGACAAAGGCATTTCAGGTGGTGAAAACATAAGGAGCAAACCTTGGTCTGGTTGAGAAACAGAGAATAGTTAATCTCTTTCTTTCTCTTTCCCATTTTTCTGCTTCCTTGCACCAGCAAGTCACAGAATTCCCAAATTACCCATGCACACACCTTGTCCTTAGCCATAGCAGGGTCAGATTGGTGTGGCTGGAGCTGTAGACAAGAGACTTGCTGTAAAAGAGGTTGCTAGGTTGTGAGCAGAAAAACCCAGGCAGTTAACAAAAACAGAACTGGGAATTCCACCTTCCCCCTGGAAACTCACCTCTTGGATGAACTACATGATGACTGTGAAGTCTTGGGAAGCGGCTGCCCCTGAAAGAAGTGAGGCTGAATGTAAACTTGCTTGTAGAGAGTTGTGATTCTGCATGAGAATTCGCTTCCTCCAGGGAGAAGATGAGAGCCAGAGAGCTAATCTAGAAAACTGAACTAGAAAAATGTCCTGTCCTACTTTCAATAAACTATGGAGTTCACAGCTTCCATTATGAATGAACATCTCAGGGAAATATATTGGTGGAGCATGGGAGGTGCCCTGTCTTTGAGTATGGAAGCGGGGCACCTTTGGAGCCATGGTTACCTGTTGGCTAGGATTCGCCATCCCAGAAAAGCTCTCCTCTTTGCGAGTCCCTTGCACACCTTTATCTTTCCCTGTTCAAACCTCAAATATGCACTGTTACGGAGTAACGCCCCTGGGTAGAATAATAGCTGGCATACAATAATACCTCTTATTGTCCCATATTACTTCAGATGAGGTGTTGAGGGCATAATGACAGCTCCATCAATATACCAAGAAGAAAAATGAAAGAAGAGGCAGCGTTTTGTCTTTTCCTGGTCATAGGGAAGGGGAGAGAAAGTACGTCTGAAATAATCTATTCGGTGTTTTCATCTACTCCCTGAAAAAAAAAAAAAGTAAAATGTGAACCCACATTTTATGAGGAAGAGCTTGATAAAAAGAAATGAAAGGCCGAGGAAATTTCTTGATGACTGCCAAATACATACCTTGCCTGAAGAAAAACATGTTTCCGAGAATTTTGTAGGAAAAGAGGGAAGAACAATGCAGTAACATCAATATGTAGGTCTGTGGAGGCAGGAAATAGTTTCTTAAAATTAAACTTCAAACAGATATTGATGATTTCAATATTGAGACACTTAGAGGAAACCTTGGATGGGTTTTAAAATTTCACTTTCTAATATTCATCTCCTTTCTTTACAGGATGCCAAATCTAAGAACTTCAGAATTAAATCTAAGGGATATAGTACTTGGGATGCTGGAAATCTGCACTAGCAAATATGTCAGACACTAATAACGATGGCTCTGACATATTTACATGGGAGAGAAAAGACACCTTTTCAATTCTTTCAGATCAGGCATATGAAATATATGTCATTAACCCTAATGCATTAGAGGCCCTCAGCTCACATATTTTATTTTGCAAAAGAGCACTATGTACATTTCTCTCTAATGTCTGCTTGCTTTGAGAAATCTTTTTTTTTTTTTTTTTTTTTTTTTTTTTTTTTTTTTTTTTTTTTTTTTTTTTGAGACGGAGTCTCGCTCTGTCGCCCAGGCTGGAGTGCAGTGGCGCGATCTCGGCTCACTGCAAGCTCCGCCTCCTGGGTTTACGCCATTCTCCTGCCTCAGCCTCCTGAGTAGCTGGGACTACAGGCGCCCGCCACCGCGCCCGGCTAATTTTTTGTATTTTTAGTAGAGACGGGGTTTCACCGTGGTCTCCATCTCCTGACCTTGTGATCCGCCCGCCTCGGCCTCCCAAAGTGCTGGGATTACAGGCGTGAGCCACCGCGCCCGGCCCTTTGAGAAATCTTTTTACCCTTCACACACAGACACACAGACACGTGTCTTCAAAGTAGGTAAACTTCCAAACTACATCCTCAACCAGGTGAGTTGCAAAATGGATCATTCCGTTCTTTCAACCAAAGAGAGAAACCATCATTTGAAAGTTTCCTTCCTAAGGCTGGAGTGTGGAGTGGAGACTTGGGGGAGGAGGGTGGACTCTTTTGGGACACACGTTAGAGGCTTTGGGAGCCTTCCACTCGATGGATGAGGAAACGCTCATCTTAAATAATACTTGTTGGACCAGGCGTGCCCACTGAATCCTTGGACTGCGTGACACAAGTGCTGATGAAAGTCAAGCCAAGGAAAGCAGCCAAGGAGGGACCAGAGTGGAGGGAGGATATTTCCAGATGAGATTTGAACTGAGATCATGAGTTGATGAGGTGAAGACATGCAGGATGGCTGTTTAGAAGACAGGAGCTGCAGAAGGTGTCACTGCTTAAAGCTTGAAGGGACAGGAACATCAAATATTAAAAGTTCTACATATGGCACAAAACATTGTTTTAGAATCTGAAAATGTTATAAGAATACAGATTTAATTTTAAGTGGCTTTGCTGAAAATGATTTTCAAAAGCCCAGTAGTTGTTTTACGTGATATGATGGTGCAGTGGTTGAATCGTGGCTGCCAAACACATGTCCCTATTCTACCCCCAGACCTGTGAATGCAACTTTATTTGGAAAACGTGTCTTTGTTTTTTCTTTTAATTAATTAATTAAATTAATTAATTATTTCTGTGCCTGTGCTTACCCCACCCCCTTTTTTCTAACTTAAAGTTAAGAATCTGTAGACGAGATCATCCTGGATAACCCAGGTGGGTCCTAAATCCAATGATAAGTGTTCCATAGCCACAAAAGAGAACACAGAGAGACACAGAGGAGAAGGCCTTGTGAAGAAGGTGGCAGAGACTGAAGTTACATAGCTACGAGTCAAGAAATGCCTGGAGCCACCAGACACTGGGAGAGGCAAAGAAAAATTCTCTGCTAAGCGATTTCAGAGGGAGCCTGGTGCTGCCAGCACTTTGATTGTGGACTTCTGGCCTCTAGAACTGTGATATAAAAAAGTTTCCCTGTTTGTAAGCCACTCAGTTTGTTGTAGTTTGCTGCGGCAGCCCTAGAAAACAAATACAGGTGGTTGTAGCAGGATCTTAGCACCCAGACAGACCCGGCTGTGAATCTTGACTCCTCCTTTTCCTAGCCTTTTGCAAGTTATTTAGCATCTCTAAATATTAGCTTTGGCATTGTAAAAGTGCTAAGATAATGGCATCTGCCTCATAGGTGTGAGGAGTAAAGGAGTCAGCGTGTGGAAAGGATCAGTAACGGTGGCTGATGTCATTATACTGACAACTGTCTCCCTTACTTTAATCCTCGTGCCCTCGTGTGCACACATCACCCCTGTGTGCTGGCTGGGAAGGGGTTCTGTCTCAGTTCCAGATCCACCTTCCTATATTCTGCTCTGCTGGGCTGGGACTCTGCTGACTACACATCTTCTTTGCCAATCAGGGACCCTCGGGGGAAGCTGGTTGGCACAGGATAGGAGGAGAGACTTACCCCTTCTGTTTGTCTGCCTGTGCTATCAGCAGCACCCCAGCATTGACCTTTCACCCTGGAAGCAGTTTTTGTTCCAGTGCGTTGTGATTTCTAGCTTCTTGCAGTACTCCTGGAACCAGTCCCATCACAGCTGCTTTGAGGTACCAGCACGAACCAGACAGTGCCCCCTCCGCAGGAGTCTGAGTCCCGGCTTCCGAGGGGCTCCTCCTTCAAGCTGCTGGGAGCTGATGACCCTAGACTGCTTCCTAAGCTTCCCTGCCCCTTAGAGAGGGTAGCTACTTCTTATATCCAGTCCTAGAGGTGCTCGCTACTTCCTAACAAGCTTTTGTTACTCAGGGTTCCCCATTTGCCTCTCATGTACCCCCACACCTGTTTAACCAATTTCCTGTAATAAATTCTCTTTGTTAAAATCACTAGTGAAGTTTTGGTTTCTGACTGCACCCTGGCAGATACTGTACTCTTTGCGGGTTGCTTGCTTTCCTATGTGTATGAGAAATGGTTGGTACAGCCGAATAAGCACTGAATTAAACCCAGAAAGATGGAAGTTTGTTCCTTGGCTTCTTTACTTTCTAGCTGAGAAATCTTGGCCAAAATACTTGGCTTCTTTGAGAGTCCAATTTTCTTATTTGTAAAGTGGGATTAATAATGTTTATCTTGTAGGAATACATATAGTTGGATGAGATAATGTCTAAAAAGCGTCTGGCACCTAACAAATATTTGAAAGATGTTGGCTATCATTTTACATGTATCAGAAATATATCTTTGCATTTTGTATCTCTTATAGATTCCTCTGCTTTTCACTCTTGGGCTTATAAACTCCTCTGGGCATGTCTGGACTTTCTTATTTCAGCTTCCTTGGTTCGTTTAGGGTATTTGTTTTAGATAAGAAGACTGAAGTTCTATTGTATTAGTTAGCATGACCCCGAGCAACTTCAGAATGAGGATGTGATAGTTATGAGTATGAAGGGAGTTGGCTTTAAACTGAACAATAAATCAAAGATGAAAAACAAGACCCCCACCGGGGAGTGCCACCGGAATGTCTCTGATACCGTGGTGCTCGCCATTGTTCACTCAGCAATCTTTTCTATATGGATGCGTTCCTGACTTTCAGAAGCACAATCAGTAAGAGGCTATGACATCCCTGGGGGTGGTGAAATGTGAATCAAAAATTAAACAAATATAATCTGACTGGGACTGTTTGCCCAAGAATTAGTCAAAACTCATTTGAAGCCACTCCCATGTTTAAAGACTTTTTCAATGTCAAAAAATGTAATCTGCCAGCCACCAAACATTCTCTAGCCACCTGCTGAAAGTAAGAAAGCATTCAGGAGGGGCTGCCAGAATTAAAGGCAAATGAAAACTGTGGTCCTAGCCCATGTGGGATTTTGAGTATAACAAGGAGACCAAACTGACAGACCCAAACTTAAATAGAATATCTGCACATGTGAGTCCTCTAAGTTCTGCTATTACAGGATTTTCCAGAACTCCCAGGAAGATTCCTGATGCAGAGCCTGAGGCATAGGAAACACCACTGAAAACTTCTCAGAGTCTGTTGGGAATGATTTCTCCATTCTTTCTTCACATCCCCTCCATCCAACCTCAATACTCTGACGGTGTTGCTGAGGGTCATCATGTCAAACTACAGGAGGCTTGACTCATCCATTCGGTTCTCAATCACTCCTGTTGTCCACCATCAAAGTGTATCCTCCCTACTCTCTCAGGACCCTACTCTCTTTCTTTATATGAAAATATTCAGCTAGTCAGCTATATAAACCAGGTCGTACACTAGACACTGGGCTAGGCTTCCTGACACAAAGATACATGGGCCATAGACCCTGGCCTCAAGGAGCTTACAGTCTCAGCAAGAGAGACAGACAGGTGAACCTGTGTGTATGAAATCTTGGGTTCTAGGATGATATAGCCAAAATAGGGAGTAGCCACTCTAACAAAGACATGATGAGAAAGAGTTTCACAGATACTTCAAAATGGATTGTTTAGGGAATATAAATTTAGAGTGTGAGAAAAAGGGAACTGCAGGCACTATGACAGAATAGAGAGGAGGCAAGCAAAATGTTGAAGTCTGAAAATACAGATGGATGGCAGGTTCCAACCTCAGGGGGCCAGGAAAAAGAGAAGGGCCAGGAGGGTGGTAAAATCATTGGTTTGGGAGAGATCACAAGAAAAAGTGTTCTTGCTTTAACTACCTTTGTTTCATGCTTCATTTGGAGAAAGTGCTTGGCGGAAGGAACAGGGCCCTGTGCTCCTGTCATCAGAATTCCTCGACTGGGATTCTGATGACAGGTCTGCTGTATTCCTCCCTACCTTCTGGCTCAGGAAACAGAACAATGGATATTTTATTCCAAAGATATCCATTGGGCATCTCTTGCAGCATGGCTCTGTGCTAGGTGTAGTGGGAGGTAATTAGTGTGCTTTTTGACAAGTATTTGTTGAACATCTACTATTTTTCCAGCACCATTTTAGCTGCTTTGGAGGCAAATGAAAATTGACAGTTTCTGCCATTAAGAATTTGCAATTTTTGTTGGGAAGCCAGATTTATATGTGGATCTCCATGTAATAGAGTCATGGCCAAGGGGGAGGTATGAAGAGGATTCCTCAGGGGTACAGAGAAGCAGCACTCAGGCCAGCCTGGAGCTTCTGGGAAGGCTTCAAGAGGTGTTGGAGGCTGAGCTGAGTGTTCAAAGGTGGATAAGGGGTACCTATGTCAAAAAGATAGATAGAAACTCCAGACGGAGGAAAGAACATGAGCAACGGTGCAGAAATGCCGAACAACAGGCTACATATTGGCAACTACCAGTGCTTTAGCACAGCTGGAGAATAAAGTGTAAGTCAGGGAAAGGCCAACGAGGAAATAAGAAGGGTAGAGTTCAGTTCATGCAGGACCTGAGGTGCTGGGCAAAGTGTGGACCTTTATTCTATTGTATTGGGGAGCCATAGAATGTTTTACGTTGAGAGGGACAGGCTTAGATGTCATCTAACTGCAGAATAGAAGATGGCTCAGGGGAGGGCAGATGGGGAGAGAGCATTGGGGGAAAGAGCTAATGCATGCTGGGCTTAATACCTTGGTGATGGGTTGATAGGTGCAGCAAACCGCCATGGCACACATTTACCTAGGCAACAGACCTGCACATCCTGCATGTGGACTCCAGAACATTAAGATAAATGATCATTCTTAGTGCTTAATGTGTTTTATATTTCTTTAATAAATAATACTTAGAAAAGAAAAAAAAGAAGATGTCTCAAAAGGGTCAACAGTGGAAGCAGGGAGTCAGGAATCTTATTCAACAGTTCAGGAAAGAGAGAGTGAGCTCCTCAGCTAGGAAAAGGCAGGGTAGGCGGGGAGGAGGGGATGGGTCTGAGGACTGTTTAGGAGATAAAAGAAGAAATTGGCTTTAATGATGGGCTGGCTAAGGGAGATGAGATAAAGGAGAAGGCAGGGATGAATCAGGCTGCAGCTTGGCTGAATGAGGCAACTGAGATAGGGAATATGAGAAAGAGCAGAATGTTGAGGATGTGGGGAAAGGTTATGGGTTCAGCTTTGGTTGGATGAATATGAAGCACCTGGAGGGTGTGAAAGAGGACTTGTTCATATCCTGTGCCCACTTTTTGATGGGGTTGTTCGTTTTTTTCTTGTAAATTTGTTTAAGTTCTTTGTAGTGATAGACTGGATACAGAAAATGTGGCACATATACACCATGGAATACTATGCAGCCATAAAAACAATGAGTTCATGTCCTTCGCAGGGACATTGATGAAACTGGAAACCATCATTCTCAGCAAACTAACACGGGAACAGAAAACCAAACACCACATGTTCTCACTCATAAGTGGGAGAAGAACAATGAGAACACATGGACACAGGGAGGGGAACATCACACACTGGGGCCTGCTGGGGAGTGGGGGGCAAAGGGAGGGAGAGTATTAGGACAAATATCTAATGCACACGGAGCTTAAAACCTAGATGACGGGTTGCTGGGTGCAGTAAACCATCATGGCATATGTATACCTATGTAACAAACCTACACATTCTGCACAAGTATCCCAGAACTTGAAGTAAAATAAAAAAAAAAAAAGAGGACTTGTTCATCAGGGAGTTGGATATCTAACCTGAAATTCCTAAGAGAAGCAGGAGTCACCGTGAACATCATCAGCATATGGCTGGCAAGAGAACTGAGACAGGGGCTGGAGTCACTTACTCATGAAGGGCAAAACAGGAGACAGAAAGAAGAATAACAATCCTCCTTCCCTTGAGGGAATACATAGTCTATGGGGGAGAGAGGTATGTACCCAAATAACTGTAATAAAGGAACCAGACAATAATCTCTATATTTAGAGCAACTGCATTTTTCCTATCAAATATTGGATCATGTGGTCTCACCAAGGTTTGGCCACAGACAAAATTGTTGAAGGAGAATTGTGTCAGAAATCCACTTGGCTTAGTTCTAATAGAGGTACAAGTAAAGTGGTTTTTTTTTTTTTTTTTTTTTTTTTTTTGAGACGGAGTCTCGCTCTGTCGCCCAGGCTAAGTAAAGTGTTTTTAAAACACTGAATAAGAAATTAAGAAATTTGTGGAGAGAGAGAGAGGAATTTGAGATGATTCCTGAAAGTGGACTTAGAAAGCTTCAACTCTACCTGTATTTAATACTATCTTTGTTGCATATTGTGTCAACCTGCAGCCAAGAATAGGGTTGGCACTGGTGAAAAAATTGTGAGTCCTGCAATAAGCTCACTCCGGCTAAAGGATTTTAGAGGGGATGCGTCTTAGGGCTCCAGGTCCTCTTTTGGACTTCTGAGATCTAGTAATTTGTACTGGTGTCATCTTTTCCTACCCTGTGTCAACCAATGGGCATACACCTAAATGTATATGATGAATGAACTCCATTGTTTACAAGTGTAATGGGGTCTCAGTTATATGTAAACTGGAATTCAGAGTATGTTTATCAGCAGAGTAAATGAGCTATTGACTAGCTAGCTTCCCCTTCCCCCTCACATCTGTTTCTTGACTTGTTCTGCATGAGTTTTTTTCTTTCCTGAAGGGTGGTGGAGGTAGTTTAGTGCACAGGGATCTTGGAGAGGCATGAAAGAAATATGAATGGCAAGAATTCCAACAGTGTGTATCTCCTTTACTTCGTGTTGTGAACCTCAACTTTTTATTTGGGAAAATTTGAAATCTTCCGAAGGTTGCAAGAATAGTGCACTGAATACCCTTCACCTGGACTCACCAATATTAACACTTCATAGTATTTGCTTCCTTTTACTCTGTGTACACATGTGTACACAGGTGTTTATTTCTTGCTGAACCACTTGAGAGTTAGTTGCAAGCATCGTGAGTCTTTATCCCAAAATCCTTCAACATTTCTATCCTAGGAAAAGGGGCATTATTCTGTGTAGCTACAATATAATTTTTACATTCAAAGTTGAGTGTTTATACAACAATGTTATCTAGTATGTATCCTATTCAAATTTCCTTAGTGTTCCCATTAATATCTTGCATGGCATTTAAGAAAACTTCAGGATATAATGTGGGGCCACTCACTATATTTAGTTGTCATTTCTCTGGTGTCATCCTTTGCAGGGACATGGATGAAGCTGGAAACCATCATTCTCAGCAAACTAACACAGGGACAGAAAACCAAACACCGCATGTTCTCACTCATAAGTGGGAGTTGAACAATGAGAACACATGGACACGGGGAGGGGAACATCACACACTGGGGCCTGCTGGGGAGTGGGGAGTGTTGGGGAGTCCCCTTTAGCCTGGAGAACAATCCTTAGATTTTTTGTGGTCTTTCTATAACATTAAGATTTTTGAAGAGTCTAGGACAGTTGTTTCACAAATCCTCGGTTTGGATTTTTCTGGTTATTTCCTTGGGGTTAGATTCAGATTTGACATTGGGCGAGACTGGGTTTTGAGCCTTCAGAGTGAGGGTTCAGGGCAGAACTGGAAGAGCTGTGGAATGGAGACCCTGCCCTGGACAGGGGAGCCTCTGCAGACAGCACATCTCAGCCCGGCTCCGGCATGCGAAGGAGTACATGGGGTCAGTGTGCTGTGCCAATTCCAGGGCATTGCAGTGGAGAGATGACCGGGTCAGTGGCACAGAGAAGACTTGGAGACAGAGGCCTGGAGCAGCTGTCAGGGACCCATAGGAGCCCACAAAGAGGCACAGAAGAGTGATGGGGGCTTGGTCAGAGCAGCAATATCCTCGAAGGGGATGTGCCTGTGGATGTGTAGGGCTCCCCTATGGGTTCCAGAAATACTTGGAAGGGACTCCCTGGGTAGGAGTGGGAAGGTTCCTTCAGTTATCCCTGTAGATGCCACAGAGCCGAGGAAATCTCACCTGTCACTGCCCATGTGTATGTGTGTGTTTTGGGGCAGGCATGAGGGTGCTGGTATTCTGTAAGATGAAGGTTCCTGTATTGTTGATAATCTTTACCTGATTAAACCCTGACAGTGGGGTAGAATTCCAATAGTTAGGTGAATACCAGGGCTTACGATCTGGAGAGGAGGAGAAGGTACTGCTTAGCAGGTGGGAAATGAATGAATAATTGAAAGAAAATACTGATTTTTCTTTCCCTGATTGAAGTAGAAGCCATTGGAGTGGAAGGAGGGCAAGATGAAAATGGGCAGTTTGGAATTCTCTCAAACTGGGAGAGAGGAGTTGGAAAGTTATTATAGTCAGGGATCTTATGTAAACATACTTTTATAATTTTTATCATTAGAGGTCCACGATAAAACAGAAAAGACAAGCACTTGTATTTCCTTCGAAAGGAGAGAGTTCTTGTTTCTGAAATTTCCATTGGTCGTTTTGGGTAATATGTGGGAGGCCAAGAGCCTGCCCTTCCATGTCACAAGGTGAGACATCAGGCTGTGTGTCCGCCCACTTCTCTCCCGACTTTGCCCCCTACCACCGTGAGCACTTATTGCTTCCCAGGCAGAGAAGGAAGTTTCTCAAAGTGCTACTCTCTTGGGAACAAAGAGGGGATTTCTACTGTTTTGTCGGACTGGTCGCCTTCAGGAGCACTCAGTGAGGCAGATCCAGGCTTGGCGTCTGGATTGCAGAGCCTTTTGATCTTGAGGCAGCACTTTGATCCTGGACTTGATTCAGGTCAGGAGGAACGTCACTGGTGGTTTGGTTTAATCATTTGCTCACGCCAAAGACCAAATCCTACCTTGGGGGCATGACATAGTGAACAGAATGTTTCAAAGCAGAAACTTATTTTTATCAATTTTTAAAAAAATGAAACAATGATACCTCCCACTTGTAGGACATTTTACCATTTACAGAAAACATGTTCACAACTCATGTTTGGCCTTCACATTCTCCTCATAAGGTAGGTAAAAGAGGAGGCCAGCCACCCTGGGATCCAGGATCCCTGTCAGGGCTCTCAGTCTGGTGTCCCTTTCTCTGCCCCCCTGGCTTCTCCTTGCAGCAGATGGGCACTCCCTAAGATGCTTGCTCTGAAAGCTGACTTTTGCCCGTCTGCCTCCTTTGAGTTCTTAATCTGCCCAGGACCAGCTCTGCATGCAGGGAAGAGCTGTTGGCTCTTGGGAAAACCTGGGTCTCCCAGGGCCGCTAGGGACCCAGAGAGAAGACCCCGCTGTGGTTTCCCCCTCTTGTGAAAACACAAGTTCTTGTGTGGTGTGGGAGAGATTCACCCTCTCTTTTCATGAAACCGCCTGGGAAGAAGAAGTATGCCCCAGGAGAGTTTATTTTCTTTGACCGATAGAAAATAGAGTCATGTTAACGGGAGCTTTTGCGTGGCCCTGAGTCTGGGAGGATAGGTTTCAGGTCAGCAGGCTGCCTGATTTCTGTGGGGCGTGTGTGTGTGTGTGTGTGTGTGTGTGTGTGTGTTGGTGTGTGTGCACGTGCTATTAGATGGCAGTACTCTGCACGATCCTCCATAAAAGGCATAGCACCTTTCACTGCGTCACTCACAGTAAAGGTACCATGATGGAATGACAGCTAATTTTGGGGTGCCTTTCTCACTTGTAAGGGAAGCAGCTTCCACGGCAGCATTTTTGAGATCCCTGGAAGGGGAGCTGGTAAGGGAAGGGGCTTCCAGTAGCTTCATAACAGGCTCCTCCTGAGAGCACACCAGGATGGTTCCACACTGAGGTGAAGCCCTGACTTGGTGGCTCAGAGTGATCCTATAGAACCCGCCCCACTTAGTTCTCCTCTGCTGGGAAGTAGAATCAAACATCGTTGTCTAAGTCACATTACACGTTCCTGCAGGATGTGCTGGAGTCCAGCCATTACAATTAATCACCCATGCAGCTTTTCACCCGTGTCTGTAGTCAGAGGGCATATAAAGTTATACACTGGAGCAAAAAGCACCAAATCCTAAAAGGCACATCTTCCCAAGCTTAAATGGAGATGGGAAATCTGGAAAATGCAGATGTTAATATGGTAGAACCAAAAGAACCAGCCAATTCAGTGAAAAACAAAGTAAGGTACATTCATGCTCATAGCAGTTTTATACACAATAACCAAAAGGTAGAAGCAGCCTATGTGTTCATCAACCGATGAATGGACAAGCAAAATATGTTATATATGTACAATGTAATATTATTCAGTTTTCAAAAAGAAGGAAATTCTGACATGCTATGATTTGGATTAACCATGAGGACACTATGCTAAGGGAAATAAACCATTCATAAAAGGACAAATACCACATGATTTCCCTTATATGAGGCACCTAGAGTAGTCAAACTCATAGAAACAAAAATGAGAATGGTAGTAGCCAGGAGGGAGGGGAAATGAAGAGTGAAAAATGATTAAGATGGTCACTTTTATGTTATGTGTATTCTACCACTATTAAAAAACAAAAACACAAAATAAGGGAAGACGAGCCCGTGGTAAAACAATTCACTGATTGATAGAGCTTTGTTAACTGTAGCTTGGACTTCCTGGAGACACAGCACACATGGCCAGCCAGAGTGGGATCAGGGGAGGGGCTTTCAAGCCAGGAAGATCAGTTGCTCTGGGGAGGGCTTATTGAGGAGGGAGTTGAGTCTTCTTCTGACCTTTGCCTTCCTGGGAATTCTTTCCTCCATCTATGACTTACAGAGGACAACCCATTGTGAAAGTATCTGTCTCTGTGTTTGAAATACTGACACTGTCCTGGGGTGAGTTTGTCTTTCCTTTGGCACAAACGTTGATTAAACTGGTTAAAGCGATAGGGGAATGCTCCCAGGGGTGTTGGCTGGTCTAACAGAATGTTTTGCAAACTGGGATCCACAGATTCTCTGAGCAAATATTATAATCTTCTTTTAGTCTAACCTTATAATATAAATATGACTTAAAATTATACATTTAATGCCATAATTGAAGCAACTGGGTGACCAAGTTATCACCTGTATGCAGGTACAATTTCGTTGGCCACGTGTATGGTTGTATTCACTGCAATGAGGGGCAAATGACATCTTGAAGCTTGGCATGAATGGAGGGAGGTGTAGCACCAAATTAAACTGAGGAGAGTGGTGGGAGAATTGAGTTATCCCACAGCACAGGGTAGCATAGACATGCCACACTCAAAAATGCCAACATCTTGACAATGCCAGCATCGTATGTGTGTTGCAAATTCATTTCAACAAAATAACATTACTGGTGTTATTAGTTTAATGTGGTTAATTTGAACTTTATTGACCTTTGAAGATTTATTTTTCATTTAATTTGTGAGTTTGTGTTGCTTTTCAAGTTATGTCAGAGCTGTCAGCATGAAGAGTTTATACCCAGATTTATGTTGGTGTATTTTTAAGTAGCAGTATAGTAAGGCTAATTCTCATTAACACTGAAGGTCAGGGATGCCATTTTCTCTTTAGAGGCTCCCACAGCTCTCAGTGTGAGAAGACCTAACCATCACAGGGGGATCAACAGGCTCTATCTATATTTGATCTGACCTGGAGGGGATCTTTAATTTTGGACTTTACGAGGCCACAGAAAATGACTTATTGCAAATGACAGAAACTACATTCAGGAATTCTACCCATTGTCTTCAACATAAATTCATAAAAATCTGCAAATATAAATAATAGCTCCTGTTCTTGTTCATGGAGAAACTGGCACTCCCCAACTTATTAGCCTCTTCTCCCAGGCGTGGTGGATCATCTTCTATGCTTCATACTCTCCTTGTCCCTTCTGGTCAGAGCTAGGGTTGGCAGACTCTTTCGTTCAGGATGCTTGTTTTGTGTACAGAAACTTCTAGACTTGACATCAGGAAATGCTCATATTTAACTTCAAACACAGTTCTGATCAGTAGTTTCTACGGAGTTTGGCATCCCTAGAAAACATGCTGCAAACTGCTGCTTTCCTATTTTGCTCATAACCCTAAGGCTTGCTCTGCACATCTACTCTTTGTCTCTCAGTAACACATATACTCTGCCTTTCGTGTTTCACTCTCTGTTGAGATTTGGATCCTGCCCAAGCAGCGCGAGGGGACTTCGGAGCTCTCTGGGCAGGAAGTCACATACTGAGCAGAAGCCAAGTTGAAAATGGCTTCCAATTTGGGGCAGAAACTTGGGTATACAGACATTTTGTGAAACCATTGATGTTTCTACTTGCAAATATTCCTGCAAACAGGAACAATTTCTGTTAACTTTCCATGACCTGTGTCATGGAGGCATGACGCCTGTCTGCTATTTGTTCATTTGGCAAATATTTACTAGATATCTTTTATACGACAGTCACAGTTCCAAGTTTTATCAGCACCAAGATGAATAAAATACAGCATTTGTCCTTCAGGAGCTTGTGGTATTGTTGGGGATGATATGCATCTAAATAGGCTTAAGTGCATTGTGACAAAAGTTCTACCTTCTCATACGATGCCATTTTGTACAGTAAAACCTTCTGCCGGTGAAGAGGAGGAGCCCCCTAACTACCTGAGGAGGTCAGGATAGACATCCTGGAGGGCATGACATTTAAACTGGGTCTTGAAGGTTGAGTGAGAATTCTCTTGGTGGGAAATGGAGTAGGATAGGCTTTCAAGGTAGAGAGGACAATTTGTGTAAAAGCTCAGAGGAATGGAACTGCATAGAATTTGGGTGGGTATACAAATTGTTTGGGATGCCTGGAACATAGGTTTTGGTGCATGTATGTGTATGTTGTGGGAGGGGGAGGGTGGTGGAATCTCACACTAGAGGGAAGGAGGCTGAAGACCCTGAAGAGGCTCAGACTTCAGGCCATGCAGACACAACTGTATACCACTCCTTCTATCTTTGGACTATGGTGCTTTGCTTCCCTTTCCCCTCCCCTCCCCTTCCCTCCCCTCCCCTCTCCCCCCTTCTTTCCCCTTCCCTCCCCTCCCTTCCTCTTCCTTCCCCTCTCCTCCCCTCCCTTCCTCTCCCCTCCCTTCCCCTCTCCTCCCCTCCCCTTCTTTCCTCTTCTCTCCCTTCCCTTCCTCTCCCCTCCCCTCCCATCTCCTTCCCTCCCCTTCTTTCTTCTTCCCTTCCTTCCTTTCCTCTTCCCTCTCCTCCCTTCCCCTCCCCCTACCTCCCCTTTCCTCCCCTCCCCTTCCTTTACCTCCTCTTTCATCCCCTTCCCTCCCTTCCCCTCCCTTCTCTTCCCTTCCTCTCCCCTTCCCTTCTTTTCCCCTCCCTCCCCCTCCCTCCCCTTCCTCTTCCCTCCTCTCCCCTCCCCTCCCCTCTCCTCCCCTTCCCTTCCTTTTCCTTCCCCTTCCCTACCCCTTCTTCTCTTCCCTTCCTTCTCTCTTTCTTCCTTTCCCTCCCTCTTTTCCTTTCTTCCTTCCTTCGTTCAGCATTGTAATTCACATACCGTACAGTTTACCTATTTAAAGTGTACAATATACTGGTTTTATATTCACAAAGTTGTGCAGCCATCATCATAATCAATTTTAGTATATTTTCATCACTTCAAAAAGAATCCTTGTACCCTTAAGCTATTACTCCGCAACCTCCTATCCTTCCAGCCCTAAACAACCAAATTTTTTTGTGTCTCTGCGAATTTACCTATTCTGGACATTTCTTAGAGATGGAATTGGGACTTCCAGTTTCTGGTTAGGCATGTAAGGAGTTTGGAAGTCACCACTCCATCCTAAGGAGTAAAAGGCTGAACAAACGAAAAATCCACAGCTCTTTTTGGATCTGTCAGAGAACTGAGATCACAGGGCAAACCGCTGTCCTCTAAATTGTAGAGGCAGACAGGTAGACACAGAGAATCACAACTTACAGAAGCCAAAAGCGGAAGAAGAACCCTCCACGGGGAACAGTGCTGAGGTAGGAAAACTGGAACTATAACCAACGAATTGCTGGCGGCTCAGTATGGACAAGTCTCAGAGTGGAAAACGCCAGGATGACTGGGTCATAGGGGTTCTGCATAGTGAGTTTTAACTCCTGGGGCTCAACCAGGTTCTCACAGTGACTATCAGAGAAAAATCTTCTCATGCATTCAGTAGGAGATGGGGAAAGAACCATTTTAAAATACAACAGAACATTCTGTTCTTAACAAGGTCTGTACTCAGGAGAAACTGTTTTACCAGAGCATAAACTATCGGGGTTTATCAGAGCCTTAACTGACTTAGAGAATGGGAACCACCCAACTCCAGCCCACTGTAGCCATCTTGTCCCACCTAAAGGGGGCTGGGCTGAGAACATCTGTGAAGTTCACAGTTCGCAGGCAGAGGCTCACTAAGTTAAGACCTAATTATAGGACTACAGATTGCTTCCCCTGCCCACACCTCACCATTACATTATTAAAGGCCTGTTTACAGTAGCTCCTTTTACCCAGTATATCATACCCAACTATCAAGAAAGTTAAGTTAAAAAAAAGTATTACCAGGCATACTAAAACTCAAAAAACAAAGTCTGAAGAGCCAGAGCAAGCATCAGAACCAGACTCACACATGGCAGAGATGTTGGAATTATTAGATCAGGAATTTAAAACAAATATGATTAATATTTGACTCTAACGGATAAAGTAGACAGAGTGCAAGAATAGATAAGGCAATGTAACCCAGGAGATGGAAATTCCAAGAAACAAGAGAAAATGCTAGAGATCAAAAACACTTCAACAGAAATAAAGAATGTTTTTGATGGGCTCATTGGTAGACTAGATAAGGCTGAGGAAAGAATTGCTTGAGGATATCTCAACAGAAACTTCCAGAACTGTAAAGAAAAAGATGGAAAAACTTAGACCAGAAAATCCAAGAACTGAGGGACAGCTATAAATGTGTAACATATAGATGGAATCATACAATATGTGGCCCTTTTTAAATGGTTTCTTCCACTTAGCAATTTTTTTTCCTTGCAGCTGCAGAATCAACAGCAATTCTATTTCCCCTACATTTGCAAAGGGATAGTGCGCTCATGGGAGAGAAAAAGAAAACAGGAAAACAGCGATGGGGTATTTGGGGACTGAAAATGTAAAACTAAATAGATACAAAGTTCATTTTAAGACATTTTCTTCCTGGGACCATGGCTCACTCCCCAGGTGTAAATACTTCTCTTATCAAAAGATTTCCTTTTGTTTTGGGTAATGGGTAATTTATCTGGAGTCCTTTGGCCTCTCGATGATGTCTTAGTATACCGGTTGGTAGAAATAGTCCCTCTCTTTCCCACTGTCATGTTGACATGGCCTCCATTAAACACCACAGAATTTAGGATTTGTGCTGCTTGCTTCTTTATGAGGCTGGTGCCTGATAGTGGGGCCACACAAAACTGCTTCCCCTCCAGAACAAACTTGATGAGCTGGTAAGTGATATAGCCATGCCAGGTACTGTTTTCACAGGTGGGTTAAATTCACATTTGCAAATTCAGTAAGGCAGCCCTTGTCCATCTCCCTGTGTTGCTGTGCAGAGGAGCTGAGTACTGAAAAGCTCTGGTTTCCTTCTCTGTGAGCCTTGCTGGCACATTTTCAAAGACCACATCAGTCAGTGTGAGTGGCCCTGGGTCCTTTCCATGCAGCTGGCTCAGAGTTTTATAGAGCCTGTAACGGAATCTCATAAAGACTGGCTGCCATTTGGGATTAAAGTCTGGTGATTCTCCCTCTTTTCTTGTATGAAGATTTGATGTTTAGATTTGTTTGGAAAATGACTTTGTTAGCCTAAATCATCTTAGGCTTCAAAGTTAAAATAGAATGGAATATGCAGTAGTTGACTCATACTATTGTAGCTAGACAACTTGTCACTTAATACTTCATGACTTTAGGGATTGGTTAAATTAATAATTTTATAAGGCACATAGACGCCAGAGAGCTTCCTCCATTTTGTTCTTTTCTCTAGCAATGTGCGTCATCATTACGCCCCTACCAAATAGTGTATTTTAAGAGCCTGTTATGCATAATTCTGCCTCTGCTTTCACTTTCTATTTCCCTCTCTCTCTGCCTCTCCCTCGGCCTCTATGTCTCTTTCATCACTCATACTTATATATACCAAAATATTGCAAATTCTCTCCCTAATAATTAGGAAGTTTTTTGCATGTGGCTTGAGGTTGTTCTTCAATGGTTTTAAATATGTGTTGATGAGAATAGGCATAGCGAGGCAGGTGTGGGATGGCAGGTGGAAGGGATGCTCTGTGTTCAAAGATCCCACCCTAGTGAAGTGAAGCTTCTACCTGGGGTTAAAGACCAACTTCTTGATTGTAACAGCTGTGACCCAGAATCTACTCTGGGGTTGACTTCTTCTAAGAGCTGATTTGGCCATGTGAGCCTGGAACACTGAAGTCAGGAGTGGGAGCAGCAGCAGTGACAGCAGGAGAATATTTGCCATCGGGCATCAGTGAGCTCCTAACTCCTGGCCAGCCCAGTGTGGTGGGAAAGCACAGGTTTTGCAGTCAGGGGAGCTGGGTTGGAGTTTGGGGTTCAGCCATTTACTAGCTTTGTGGTGCTGGGCAATTTATTCAATATCTCTGGTCATCAATTTACGTTTTGATTGTTGTAAAAGAAATACCTCATGTTGGCTGTTGTGAAGGTTAACTGAGCAGTGAATGTGCAGGTATGGGGAGTTTCAGATGCAAGCTTTGTCTCTGTCCCTTCAGGGGACAGTGTGTCATCTGACCCATTTGAGAATACCAGTGATTTATCATGAAGAGTTGCTTTATCTATTCATTCCTTCAATTTTTTGTTAACACATTTGCTAATTCATTCAATGCTGGCCACAAAGCGTGTGACACCGGTCAGGTGTTGGGGATACTGCTGTGAAAAGAGTCAGACCCTGTCCTCCTCCTACCAGTCTGGGGGAGATGCCGACCACATTGTTCTTCAATGGTTTTAAATATGTGTTGATGAGAGTAGGCATAGGGAGGCAGGTGTGGAACGGCAGGTAGAAGGGATGCTGCACAATCCAGTGTGGAGAAGCACCACACTGGGGAAAGGACAACATGCTCTGGTGGCTTTGGAGTGTCAGACAACAGAGCGGGGAAGGGGTTAGGAAAAGAAGTGGCCCACAGGATTAAAAACAAGCAGCTGGGTGAAGGTGAGGCTGAGGACGTAGCATGGTGCACAGCAGTGGTAAAGAGATGAGGATGGTGGGCCCTCTGTAGATAGGTGGACATGGCTGGAGTATCGAGTGTGAGGGTCGTGTTGAGATACATACAGAGATATGGAGCCATCACAAGCTATCTGCACCCAGGAGCTTTCTCCTGGTCTCCCCAATGACGTTCTGTACCTCAGATGTTGATCCCATGGATGCTGTCATCACCAAAGATAGGATGGATGCTGGGACATTCCTAGCATTTAGAGTTAGAACTTGCAATACACGTTTCCCATAGAAACAGCATGTTAAATGGTAGTTCAATGTAATTAGGATATTGCT
The DNA here is from genome assembly GCF_043159975.1 of Macaca nemestrina. Classification (NCBI taxonomy): domain Eukaryota; kingdom Metazoa; phylum Chordata; class Mammalia; order Primates; family Cercopithecidae; genus Macaca; species Macaca nemestrina. Next base: position 82,606,574 of record NC_092140.1, read on the forward strand.
ACAAATAACAGCTTTGAGTGTACTTAATTTAAACCTGTGAAATATAGAAAAATCAAAGAGGACAGGTCCTGTTCCAGGCTAGAGGTACTTTTTGCAATGCAGAGCACTATCCTTCTAGATCTGGCCATTGGGGCATGAATCGGGTCCTCAGGCTGGCTTTGCCTGTGTTTAGATTTGAATTAGAATGTTTTGGTCTAGGAGGCTCTCTGCACAGGGTTTCCATGATTCCATCAGTCCCTGCTGTTTCATATCTGGCTGACTTCCTCACAGTGAGGTTACCTACTTTGGCCCTGGAGGCACTGGACTTGGAAACTCTTTCTCTAGGCAGTAGGGGTTGGAGATAGTGTCATCGTTTCCGACTGATTCATCATCAGCTTGGTGTTAGTCCACTTACAAAGTCAAGCATGATAGTTGAGGTGGTGTTTGGAGGTGCCCTCTGACTTTCCACCAAATGCTTTTTTTTTTTCTTTTCACTTCTTCCAATCTTCCTTTTTTATTTATTTATTTTTTTATCATGCCGTCTAGGCACTTTTCTTTTCTAGGGCAATTGAATTCAATTCAGCAAAAGTATACGGGACATCTTCTATGTGTCTGGTACTTAGGATGCAAGGGATAACAGAACAGTGTCACTTTCAGGGAGATCACAGTCTAGCGTGAAGGAGTGGGGCATGGACAAGAAAACGGGCTGGTTCTAGATGGTGAGGTGGATGCCCTGATGGGGCAGAGGCTAAAGAAAAACCAAGGAGGACTACCTGAGCCATCTTGGCGATGAGGAAGAGACCAGCAGGAGTTAGCTAGACAACTGCAAGTGCATTCCAGGCACAGGGTCAAATTGGAACAAAGGATCAGACACTTAGCAGGGTGAGCTCAACATTCTGCAGGATCAAGCAAATGGCTGGGGGCAGAGCCAGGGAGAGAGACGAGAACCGTGAGAGCTGAGGATGGGAAGGCCAGCTCCTGCCTTTCCTGTCTTTCCCCAGTGGCATGTAGGGTGGTACTTAGCATCTCCTGGCACCACTCCAAGCTGAGATGGGCAATGACCCCAGCCCTATAGGAAACCTGTATTTTTCAAAAGCTTCTTTAGAGAAAAGAGCCCCAGGAGAGTAGAGGGCCTGAGTCTGCACTGGCAGGAAAAGTGGACTAAATTCAGGCCAGACTCAAAATAGCTCCTGGAGGTTGACCAGATGGAAATTAGATTACTGCTGTATGTGGGCATAGCACTCAGGAGGCCAGTAAAACAGTGAGAACAAGGGAGTGATCCCTTCTAGAGAAGGGGTGCAAATGTTACAAAAATATTTATGAGCCATGACTTTAAAAAAAATTCAAACGCAAAGATTTTTTTTGAGTGCCACAGGGGAAAAATTACTTTGTTAATAGATGAGTATCAAGAGGATTATCGGTCCTGCTGTATAAAATATTAGTATCTGGACAAGTTAGGGATGTAACAAACTGGAGCCAGCTTTTTAATGTTTCTTCCTGAGCTCGCAACAATTCAGTCATTCTCCTGAGGTTGCTGTGACCAGGCATGTGGTATTCCATTAGCAAAATGCACCCAACCTTAGACAAGGGCTGGTCTGTTGCTCTCTTGTGTCTGTCTGTCCCCTGGATTTATATAGAGGGCCACCCGCTTAAGATGACCCAAGGCCAGGTGCTATGTGTACCTGTACCATCTATGCCACTTTGTTTTTCTTCTCTCATCACTGTGTTGTTTTGGGAACTTGGTTCAGGGAAATGATGAGGCCAGCAGAGCAGATTCCCTGAGCTGCCCAGAATCCCAGAGGGCACCCCTGGGGCAGGCGGGTCTGGTTTACTCATCTTCAAGCTGCAGGAAGTAGCGGCTCCAGGATAAGCACCTCAGCCTTCGGAGAAGGACGGGCTTGGGGAAGGGAGATTTTAATGTAGTGTAAACAAGACAGAGGATTTCATAAGCTTCTCGGAAACTCCTAGACCTGACACTCGTCATCTGCTACTAAATTTGGCCTTTTCATGTTCCTTGCACAGGATATAATGACAACCATGACACAGATTCTGGGCTGAATTTAGATAAACAACATGTGGCCGCTAAGGATTTGTACCTGTTAAAAGTCTAAGAAATGTCGAAGGTTGTAGTAAGTATGACTCAGGACAATTTCACTTAAGTTGTCAAAAGTAGAAAAATCTGATCACTCTCTTTTGTGCTTCTCTGCACTTGTAATTTCCATGACTCTCACTAAACTGCGGGAGGTAAAACTATTTTTGTTCTCTGAGCTTTTGTGTTGTGTATAAGCTGATTCCCAAATTTGGGTAATATTGTGGAGAGTGTCAGTACCACCACTGAAGCCTCCTGGAGCCCCATCGCCTCCACCCTCTTCCCGGGCAGGTGGAGTGAATCTCCCTGACTTTGAATTTCCAGAGTGCTTGTGCATGCCTCGATTACAGCACTAGTTGCTTACAGCAAATTATCTGTTCACGAGTCGGCCTCCCCTACTGATCTTTGACCCCCATGAGGGGTTCTTTCATTGCCTTTTGTATTCTCAACGTGAGGACAGTGCCTGGGACATAGTAGGCACATATTTGATGCTGAGCGGTCATCCTGATTCTGGGGGATGATGTTTTTGGTAGTCAAATGACAATGGATTAGAGCTTCATGGAAAGACAGTTAGGAGGTAGAGGAAGGAGCAGAGCATTTGGAGACCAGAATTCCTTTTTTATTTATTAGGTGTTCCTGTCACTATGGGCCAACCATCAGTTTGACCTTTTGTCTCCCATGCAGTGATAATACTGCTTCTAGATATTTGGGAGAGGATTAAATGATGCAATAGATATGAAAATGGCTTTTGACTGGACTGAGTTTTATGGAGGAGAAGCATCATCATTAATGAAAAGAAACATCTGTAGTCAGGGATCGGGACAGGCACACTGCTGGGTAGTTTCCTCACATGCTCTCTGGATGATCTTGGGCACATAAATTACTTTTTGCCTGTTGTGGATTCTTCATCTCTAAGGAAATTGTCAGTTCTATTTCCCAGGGTTGTCATGAGGACCAAAAGAGATAACACACAGGAATATAGTTTAAGATTAAGGTCTGTGACCTGGAGCCAGGATATTATTAGATAAAAGGAGGATGAGTTTGTCCAGGGTCTTCCTTTTGTCTGTTTTCTTTGCTGTCCTCGTGTCTGTTCCTGCCTCCCCACCACCAATTCTGGGCCTATGTACGTGCAAGTAACCCAGAGGGACTGGAATCTTGGCAGTCTGCTATGAGGATGGGATGGAGGAGGGCAGTGGAAGCCACCTGTGCTGAAAGCCCCCATTTTGGGGAGATGCATTCAGGTGTACAAACAGACACATATATTTCTGATATATCTGTATCCAACTGGGCCCAGGTAATGCTTGCCACTCTTAAATAAGAACAGCTTTTTCTGTCAGCAAGACAATATAAGCAGTTAGAGTTCTTCCCTCTGCACTGAAAATAAAGCACTTCAAAGCCTGATTAAGTAGATAATCAGGACCCTAGATTCACCAAAATTATGTTGCTACATTAGTATTTACAAGAAACACTAGCAAGCCAAGGCACACAGTTGGTGTGTCAGGGTATATATTAAGATAGTAATTTGTGGTCTGTGTTCTGATAGAGGAATACAGTTGGGTAAGACACTATTGTGCTTTATTCATTTTATCCCAAGTTTCCATTCCAACAGGTCTTTTAGATTGTGAACTCCCAGAGAAGAGAGACACGAGGGCTTTTGGGGTGTCAAGTGGAAGCTGAGAGGGAGCAGAAGATATCCCAAGCCTGGGGGGCTGTTAGAGATTGGTGAACCCACCAAGTGACAGCACTTTCACCCTTCTCTGTCCACACCCCAGGTTAGCAACAAGACAAGGACAGAGATGATTGTATAGAGTTCCCAGAAGGACTGAACCCCAGGGAACGAGGCTACCGGCTCCAGCAACAATTGGATTCCTCTGCCCCTTTCACAGGCTGGGAAGTACCAGGCACTCAGACTTCAAGGGATCATGTCAGCTCTTTGTTTGACCCTGGTAGGTCAGAAAGCCCCAGTAGGTACTGAGATAAGATCTTGAAACCATTGCTCAGAGTTGGATTTGATTAAAATAAATAAATGTGACATTTCTTGGGTGGCTGAATACGAGCAAACTTACTTTCACTTTGTTGGCAGTACTTATTTTAGAAATTCAACTCTCATGGGGCTCTATGGGGTCAGTTGATATCCAGTCCGGTTTCTAGCATCTACATCTTCTACTGTAGGGGCTTCACATGTTGGCAGTGGAGCAAGAGGAAAAGCTGATAGCCAGCTTTCAGAAGTCAGGCTGGCGGGGTGGAGTGGAGACTGCCATTCACCTGAGCTGGGAGCTGAGGTGTCTTTCACTTCTTTTCCCATTGAGAATCTTTCAAAGCCCCGGAAGTTGTGACAATGGCAAACCCCTAACCAGGTACCATGCTAAGAACGTAACACACATCCACTCACTGTTGACGTCAGTACCCATAGCAACTTTGGGAGCTTCCCATTGTAGAGATAAATAAACTGCACGGAGGTACAGAATGTGCAAGATCATAGAACTAGTCAGAGACGAAGCCAGGAGTGAACTAGGCAGCCCATCTTCAGAGTTCTTGCCCTTAGCAACTGCATTCTCCTGCCCGTCTATCTTGACTCATCTAAGCTGGGATGTCTGGTGTCATATGCATATTCTTTTGTGGTTATTAAGAGGTAGAATACTTATTTTTTTAGGACGAATCTGTAGAAGTCCTAAAACAAAAGGGGATCTCTGGATAACTCTTGGTTGTTTCATGTCAGCAGTACAAAGCAATTCTCTTCCTAGCACATTTTGCTTAATCTAGATTTTGCGCCAACAAATAACTTTCAGTAACTGAGGCAATCTTGAAGCGGATTAGAGCAAATTCCTCCTGTGCTACTCCATAACTAAACCAAATCTGGTCTGGTCTGTGGGGCTTGTCTTTGGAAATGCTGAGATATAGGGAGTGGCAGGGTGGAATCACAACAACATTCTCTTTGCTTTCTGGCAAGAATGTTGAATTCTAGCTGAGCGGATGTGGCAAACACAGAGTGGATGGTTTTACCTGAACCGTTCCATTAAAATGAAATTTGACTAGGGATTTGGAGGGTACTTTGACTACCTTGGGGAATTCCTGTGTGGATGTAAATAGAGCTTAGTATTTGTTTATAGGTAAATACCCAAAAGATCATTACAGGTGAGGGTTTAGAAGATATAGCAAGAGTAGCTTTTAAATCAGGGCTTTGTTTTATGTGTGAGTACTTCGCACACAGCACTAATTTCTGGATATGAAGATGACATTTCTCATGGTACTTTCAACTCATAGTTATATAGCAGACCGTTCATATAAAAACAGATATATTTGTGCTCTGTATAGGTTTTAATTTTATCCTTAATACTAAGAGAGAGTAACATTCAAGTGACTAGAAGCTTCCCTTGTTAGAAGACTTGAAACTGCTCCATTTTCCCCCTGTTTCTTCCTGCCCAGGGAATCTACCACAGGGCTTTTTGCTGCAATCAAAATAAGGCTCAGCAATGAGCAAATCATTGAATGCAAGTCATCTGGGAGGCCCCTCCCAGCCATTTTTTCCTTAGTGCCCTCATACTACTTTTCGTTTCTGATACAGCTTTCCCCTTGGACTGGGATTTCTGACTCTCTGCTGCAAAGCCATCTGTCCATCTGTCCATCCTTCTATCTGTCCATCCATCCATCCATCCATCCATCCATCCATCCATCCATCCATCCATCCATCCATCCGTACATCCGTACATCCATCCAGTCAGCCAGCCAGCCAACCAGCCATCTGTCCATCTAACCATCTATTTAGCCAGCCAGCCAGCCAGCCAGGCATCCATCCATCCATCCATCCATCCACCCATTCATCCATCTATCCATCCATCTGTCCATCCATCCATCCATCAAGCTACCCAGCCAGCCATCTATCCATTTACCCATTCATTCTTCTCTTCAAATATTATCTATTCCCTGCCTTCTCTACACTAGTCCTTCTTCAGTGCCCCAGACCCTCCTTCATTGGCTGTCCTTGTGAGGCCTGTGGACTTCCAGTGGCTCCTTCTCTTACCACACAAGGGTATGCAGGGCACTGTGAAGCCATCCTCAGGCTCACCTTCCAAGACCCCTCTCCTGGCCAGTCTGAGTCCACTGTCGTGATGGGTTGGCTGGTTGGCAGTTCTCATCCAGCACACCCCTCTGTGGTTGGGTCTAAGCCCATATGCTGTAGTGGGAGGAGGGGAAGTTTGGGGGATAGAAGACTCCTCTTCTCTCTGTGTGGTGGGAGCCCCCCTGCATACCTTCTTCTATGCCTTGCTATGCAGGGTCAGATGGAAAAGCTTTGGATCTTTATACTTTGTTTTGTTTTTAAAGCTTTGGAAATCCTGATGAAATCCTTTATCTTGCCAGTCTTTCTTCTTTCTTTTCTTTCCTTTTCTTTTCTTTTCTTTACTCTTTCTTTTCCTTTCCTTTCCTTTCTCTTTCTTTTTCTCTTTCTCTTTTTTTCTCTCTCTCTTTCTTCCTCTCTTTCTCTCTCTCTCTTTCTCTCTTTCTTTCCTTTCTTTCTCTTTTTGAGATGGGGTCTTGCTAGGTTGCCTGGGCTGGTCTCAAACTTCTGGGCCCAAGCATCCTCCCAACTCAGCCTTTTGAGTAGACTTACAAAGTCTATTGCCTTTACGGTGAAGAACGGTTTGAAATTCACAGCATAACAATGGTGTCTTTCCTCCAGTTAGCATGTCCCCTTCCTGGGACTGTGAGTCTCAGCAGCACCCTCCAGTGTTGCTGGCAGATGAGTAGGGGCAACAAAGGGCCTCTGGGAAGACACAGCAGGCAAGAGTTCAAAGCACCCCTCACCGTATATGAGCCCATCTGCGTGTGGATTTATCTTCCACAGACTGCCCTGCAGTGGTGCTCTCTTTCATGGGATATGGGAAGCTGCTTTCCTTTTTATATCACATTCAGATTCTGACATCAAAACTTGAATGGAAGTTCTTGATCTGGGAATCCCTGCCCACAGTCCTAGACCTGAGTGCATGGGAAGCCTCTGTGCTGGGCTTGGCCGTCATACTGCATCATCTCTGTCCCACTGCCCCTGGGGAATTTGGCCTCAGGTCTGTCCCAAAGCAGCAGCCCTGGGGTGTGACCATCTGTGAGGCTGGCAGACTGGGGAATCCTCTGAGAGGGGGACCCTCCCTGAATTTAGACTCTTTTGTCAAACGCAGGCACTCTCTTAAACTTAGGCAGCTTGATGCTTGTTTCCTAAGGGTGTAGACAACAAGACTACCTCAAGAGCTTCAACATTTGGCCCTGGATTGTGGCTACAACCATCTGTCTGACATAGTGGCACTCCTCCCAGCCATACTGAGGGAGCAATTCCTAAGTTTCTAATCTTTATGGCCTCAGAATTCAGCCATTCCGTACTGTCTTTGTATATTTTTGTTCCCTCTTAGAACACTTTCTACTTGTAGTCTTTGATTCAACACACATTCACCCAACTAGCTTGGCTCTTCTCTGGCCACCAAACCTAGTTTAGGTCCCATTTGTCCTTTGGGCCTTGCCCATCATTTAATTCCATCTACTTTGATCATTTTTCTCTCCCTTTTCCATCCTTTTCCCTTTTCTCCCAGCCCTGAATTAGAAGCTCCTCCTCTGATGGCTTAGAATCTGTTGCAAATTCTTCTCACAGCAGTTACCCCAGGTATTGCAGTTGCTTCCTGGACCAGCCTCCTTTCTGACCTTATGATTTATTTTTATTATTTATTTATTTATTTATTTATTTATTTATTTATTGAGACAGAGTCTCGCTGTACTGCCCAGACTGGAGTGCAGTGGTGTGATCACTGCTCACTGCAATCTCCACCTCCTGAGTTCAAGCAATTCTCCTGCCTCAGCCTCCTGAGTAGCTGGGATTACAGGCATGTGCCACCATGCCTGGCTAATTTTTGTATTTTTAGTAGAGGTGAGGTTTTGCCACATTGGCCAGGCTGGTCTTGAATTCCTGACCTCAAGTGATCCGCTGGCCTCAGCCTCCCAAAGTGTGGCCTTACAATTCTTGAGAGGGCAAAGATAGTTTCTGGTTCATCTGCATTCAGCACCTAGCATACTATCCAGATATAGTAACTGTTCAATAAAATGCACTAAATGAATGAATAAATGCATGATCATTTTTATGTATTTTACAAATACAAAATACAAAATCCTGGTGAAGGGTTGTCTAAGAAGATATTTTTGGGACTGGGAAAACAAGCTAGAGCTGGTTTAGTATGATTTTCATTGTAACCTGACCTTGAGGCTCTGGGCTGAGTAAACAAAAGATGAGAGACAAAATATTGGATTTAAGAAATGTAATTGTCTCCATGTTTAAAAATTTAAAAATCTGATGCTATTTGACTCACAGAGGGGGGAAAAAAAAGTGTTGCTATGAGAGAGCTGTGAATTTTATCTCATCTCCGGGGCAACAGAGTGAATAATTTTGTGGGGAGAAATTGAGACAGGAGTCTCACAACTCAAATTCAATGCTCCAACCAAAAGTCATTTAAAGAACAAAACAGAGCAAAGCAAACGTTCCAAAACCACAAGGGTAGGTATCAAAACCCAAATAAAAGGAAATGAGGCAGATTCCCGATACAAAATCTTCTGCGGTGGAGGCTGAGAAGATGGCGAAACAATGGAAATTTTATGAGTGTCAGCTTTGTCGAGACACAGCAATGCAGGCCTTATGATGCTGACAGCAAGGAAGAAATCGCAAGTCAGGAGGATCTGTAAGTATGAGCCACCTCCTGAGGCCAAGTGGGAAACACAACCAGCCCCACATGGTGTATGAAGGAATATGGTCAGGGGATTTCCCTGAAAAAGGCTGGCTGGGAGGACTGCCCCTCAGCTCTTGCTGTTGTTCTCTGGCCTGGAGCGTTCTCACGCCAACTCCATCAGGAGCAAGTTTCAGGTCTGTTTTTCACTGGGGTTGATTCCCTCCTGGTTCTGGCATTCTGCAAATTAGTTCGTTGTCATGGGGACAACATTTAGACAATTTGTCTGCACAGGGCCTCGTTAAGTGGGCAGAAGAGGACTAAGAGAAGTATCCACTTTGGCTGGCAAGCGCCTCCAGGGTGGGAACGCTGTCACTGCGTGCGTGGGCGGTAGCCATGGTGGGTTGTCACAAGGCTTCCTGAGTCTGGCCTTATTCATTCATTCCTTTATCTCTCCATCCACTCAGAATACACTGTGCATTGCTTCATATGTGTGCCCATGATGTGCGACCTTCAACAGCAATGTCTCTGACTTCCTGGACCCTCAGGATCCTCTTGCAGTGTCCAGGCTCCCCGACACTTGCTCAGTACATTCCCACAACAGACCACAGTGGTACTTTCTGTTTCCAGCATTTCATGTTTAGAATGTGGAAGATGTGAGCTTCTTCTTCCTCACTGCTGATGGCATCCATCGTGAGATCTCCAGCTGCCTGGGACCCTCTGGGCAGTGCCATCTGCAGGAGTGTCCGCAGCACCAAGCCTAGCAGCTGGATGGCCAGCACCCCAAGTCATGTAGTGGGTGTAAATAGGTGCATGCTTATGGCACCAGTGTATAAGCCACTGGGGAAAATAGCCCACCGGGCACATGCATTTTACAGCATGTATGCCATGTGAAGCCATTCTCAGGGCCTCGCCATGAATAGTATGTGAAATAAAGCATCATACAGATTTGGAGGCAACATTCAACATAGAGATCAACATCTATTCAGAGAGTAGTCTGGGATCATTTAGCACCCCCAAAATGATCCTGGAGGCAAAGAGTATTGCATATCTCAATAGCCACTGAAGGCCTTGTTCTGTTTCTAGAGGTACAAATATTGGTGATCAGAACAATACCAATATGTCATCAAGAAAAGCCAGATATGTATGCATATATATACTCATGCACACACACATGTATACATATATATTCTAAGGTGATAAGGTATAGTAATATTTCAGGAAGATTTCCTACTGACTTGATAACATTAGACAGGGGAAAACATCAATTTTGTGGAAAATGAAGTTCTGTGAACTGTGACTTTCTAGTACAATGTCATAAGAATTAAGAGTTCTTATGCATGGATTTCACAGAAACACTGGTAGAGCGCGAGGGATTTTTCAATCATCTGTTATGGTGGTTTAAAAATAATTATCAGCCTTAGAACCCTTTTTGCAATAGGATCTTGTGCAGGAACCCCGTCTATATGTGAAAACCCTTCTCTCCCTTGTGGGGAAGGAGCTGTAAGAAAGGTGGTTCCAGGTTCGAGTGTTGTATTAGTTAGCTCAGGCTGCTGTAAGTAAGCACCGCAGAGTGGGTAGCTTAAACAGTAGACATTTATTTCTCATAGTTCTGGAGGCTAGAAGTCCAAGATCAAGGTGCCAGCATGGTTTGTGGTGAGGGCCCACTTCCTGGCTCATAGATGGCCTCTTCTCTGTGTCCTCACACGTCAGGTAGAGAGAGAGAGAGCAAGCTCTCTGGCCTCTCTTCTTATAAGGGCATGAATTTTATCACAAGGACCTTATCTAAACCAAAGGAACTTCCAAAGACCCCATCTCCAGATACCATTCCATTGGGGGTTGGGGCTTCAACATATGAATTTCGGGGGAACATAATTCAGTGCACAGCAGGTGTGGAAGCTGAGATCTATGGAGATCCTGTGGCTCATCTAAGCAGAGGGGGACTTGCTCCTACGTCTGATAGCATCTAATCCGGGGCTCCTTGCCTTCTAATGCACAGCTTTGACCTCCAGAACCACGCTGGGTCCTGCCTCCTTAGTCTCTTCTGTCCTTGTGAGAGCTGGATGGGTTTCAGAAAGTATTGGAAAAGGAGGCTCCTTTCCCAAACCTTATCAGGAGCAATATTAATAATTATATTAGACATGGCCCTCATTTATAGAGCCCTGACTCAAGTCAGTGCCATTCTAAGTTCACCTATAATATTTCATTTGCCCCTCACAATGATTCTAGGGAAATGTATTCTCTCTTTTCTACTTTACAGAAAGAGTACAGAGACATCATACAAGGTCACACAGCTATAAGTGACACAGCTGGGGACTCACCCAGGCTGTCTGGCTCCTGAGTTTATGTTCTTAATCAGTACCACCTTAGGGATGGGATGGTCAACAGCATAATCAGGAGGTGGGTGAGGGTCAGCCCTCCCCTGATCTGGGTGCACTGGAATACACCTGCCATCCACTGGTCAGGGCTCAGGCCAGCACGTGGGGCCAATTTTGTGAAAAGTTGTAAGCATAAGCAAAATAATGGGTGTTTGCCAAGTTGAAGACAGGCATAGAATTGAATCTTCTGTCTCTCCCAGTGTCAAATAATGAAGTAGACAGTCATATTCTTGGCCTATTATGAATTTCTTGTTTTCTAGTTGGACAGAGATCAAGGGTCTCTTGGTTTAGAATCACAGGACCAAGGGAGAATGCAAGGTCTGTTAAGACTTTTTGGTGCCATTGGCCAGGACCACACGGAGCAAGGGGTCATTTTGGTATTAAACGGTGACTGCTGCTCTATCCTCTAGGGGGTAATAATCTCTCCTTCCTCTTCTTGGTGGACATTTATTCAATAGTCACCAAGGAGATTCAGCAATCTGGATGTCCTATAGCCTAGATATGCAGTCCTGTGCTGTTGAGGTTTATGCCTGGACTTTGATTGATGCCAGTCCCTCCAAGGGCTCTTTCCACAGCTGTTGCTTCTGGTTGGATGGTGCACTCACTGCACTCAGCACCTCAGGAAGGGACTGAGGTTTGTGGATGGTGGAGATGTGTAGGGAGACTAGGGAATGTTTTACTGCCAACGTACAAGTAGTATGTCAGATTTGAGAATTCTACTGGCAAAGGTTGAGTCTTTGCTTGTCACCGGGCTAAAAGTTGCTTCACCTTTCCAAACATCAGTTTCCTCACAAAGTATAATATACAAAGTATAACCACTGCATTGCAAGTTGTTGTCTCAATTAATTGAAGATGCTTGCCATATAGTAGGGACTCAACCGTGTTAGCTTCTCCCCCAAGATGCTGGGGGCTGTGTGCTTTTTCAGAAAGAATTGCTTCTGCTAGACTTGATTGACATCATCTTTCTTTGGTGGGTCTTTGCTTTTGACCACACATCTTTTAAACTTGAGATGCTTTTATGCTTCTGGGTAATGAGCAAAAGTCAGGCCATGAAGGAAGCAAAACTAGGATTTATGGGGAGGCCGTGGAATAGGGTGGTTAGAGATTAGCAGAAAAGAACTGCAATGATTTAAAAAAGAAAAAAAAAGAATATCCTGGAAAGAAATGATTACATTTGAGTATATTTCATTGTATCAAGTCTTAGAGTGCTTTAAAATTATTGTTTGATGTCATGTTCTGAAGTGCAGTCTCAATGAAGAATCAGTCTCCCAGAAAGATTCAAACAGTTGAAATAGGGGAATTAGAAGATGAAGACCTTAAAAAAATCACCCACAGCAGGGGTATGAGGAGAGAGAAGCATCTTCACAGGCTCAGAATCCTATTTGATCCCAGATTCTTCCCCAAGTCAATATTCATTTAACAGACTTGTCCCAGGGGATGGAGCTGGTTAACGGGAAATGTGTCCTTGAAGAGTTAAAAGAATTATCTTACTCTTCTTCCCTGCAGATTTTAGTTTTCCCACTAACCCTTTAGTAGCAAGGAGCAACTGATGCGTTATGCTGTGTCTTTCCTATGGGAACATAGAGTTTGATGGCAAAGAAACAGTAAAAAAAAAAAAAAAAAAAAAAAAGTCACCCAAGTGGAATTGACAAGGGTGAAGGGATTCTGATTGGTCAACATAGAAGGTTAGAAAGTTATTCATGGAGACATAGCACACAGATTAATTTAATATTGATTTCAGCTTCAGGAGGAAGAAATTGCTCTTGCATCTGAGCGAGTGTCATGCAGAAATCTGTTTTTTCATTAGGAGCAGGACTCTTCTCCCCATAGCCTCCCCACATGCATGTCTCTTACCCTGGTGGCATTTTGAGGGGCTGTTTTTTCACTCCAAGGGCGATGGAGAGCAGCACATACAGTGCATTCCGTCCAAGTCACCCCTGGAGAGTGACCAGGAAATCCCACACAGAGGAGTTCCCTGAATAAGAGGTTTTGCTATCTTATAGCCTAGGTTCGTTAGGATTTTCTCTAACAAGCCTAGAGCTTGTTCTTACAAATGATTTTTAAAAACCATCACTCTGGTTTTGCCTCTTTGACATAACGGGGTTTAAAAGTAACCAGTGTTAGGATCAAACACCAGGTTCACTATCACTCTGGTACCCATTTCTGGTGCATGTTTTCTTTTCAAGCCATGAAGAAAATGACATCATTCAGAGCCTTGGCTGCTGTGTGTGGTATCTTCCTGTATCTCCGAGCCCAAACACTCACCCGTTCATCCCCTGGCTGCCTGACCACCTGAAAACAACGTGACTGATACACAAATAGTGCCAGGCAAGGAATAGGTGGGTAAGCTGAGCTTGGGGTCCTGCCAGCCCTCCCATCGTGGAATAAGAAATCTTGCAAATCAACACTGTATGATTTAATTGAATCTGAACGAGGAGATAGGGTTTTTACAGAAACTAATTATGGCAGGCAGCTTGACATATTAGCGCAGTAAATCTCGCTGATGTCAAGCCCTGGAACTGCTGCTGTGTGGTTTTATTTTCTCTCTTTCTCTCTCCTTCTTCCTTTGCTCCTCAGTTTCTTTCATTCAATCTCTCTCCACTTTCTTTCATCTCTCCGCCTTCTTCCTGGTGTGCTTAGATTTCAAATGGGGGGACAGCATTCGTAGCCCACTGATTTCCCTGTATCAGGTCAATAAACATATATGGTTCTGTGTGTGTAAATGTGTGTGCATGTGGGTGTGTTTTGTCCTCTCTGCCTGTAATGGGAATGACAATTTAAGATAGAAATGGTGTAATGAGTCATCTATAGCAGGCAGGGGTGGGGAGAAGTAGTGGGTACAAAAATGATTCAGACAAACTCTGCCTTCTTATCATTGGTGGCATGGGGGCGGGGGCAGTGGTTATGGAAAGGGGAAGAAGAAAGTTATGTAAATAGCTGTCTTGGAAACATCAGGCAGTATGAGGTACAGTCATCATGAGACTGCAGAGAGAGGGGTTTTAATGTTGACTAGGAGATCTAGATCTAGCTTCATTAAGCTCCTTTCCTTCAAGGTCGCTTTTTGTTTCACTTAGGAACAGAACACTTGACTAAGGACTATGAGTAAATAAACTCATAAGTGCACTTTTTATTTCCTTAAAAAGTCTGGACGTAAGTGGCCCCGGAGTTTGTTGGCTGACTTGGTTATCCTTCCAGGCTTTCCCAGGCTCTCCATCGCCATGCTCTATGCTGCTGGCCTGTGTTCTCATGCTTCTTGGTCTTAGGGTGCCTATTGTAGTTTCCGTCCTTGCATGAGCATCAGAAGGGCAAATCTTCTCTTTATTAAGCTCTAGATTTTTCTTTTTTAGGAAACAAACGTCCTTTCTAAAGCCCTCAATACATTTTTCCTTATATTTCTCTCTCAGTCCATTTGGTCTACTATAACAAAATACCATAGAGTGGGTAATTTATAAACAACGGAAATGTATTGGTGAGAAGGGAGGCTGGGAAATCTAAGATCAAGCAACCAGCAGGTCTGGTACACGGTGAGGGTGCAGGGCGCCATCTTGCTGTGCCCTTACATGGTGGAAGGGGCAAGGTGGCTCTCTGGGGTCTCTTTTGTAAGGGCACTAATCCCATTCTTGAGGGTTCCACTCTTATGACCTAATCACCTCCCAAAGGCCTCACCTTCTAACACCATCACCTTGGTGATAAGATTTCAACATATGAATTTTGGTTTGGACAAAAACCTTCAGTTCATAGCAGTAAGTTTCTAGCAAAGGGGAATGTGAGAGAGCCATGATTCCTTTCCTAGGGATGGTTGCATTGTCACCCTATTAAAATTAAGATTCTCCCATATATACCATGCTTTGTCCTATACATACATATATACCTAGAATACAGTTTAGTTCATAAATTAGACACAGGAAGAGATTAACAACTAATAATAAAATAGAACAGTTATAACAATATGCCAGCCTCACTGTTCTTGTACTTTGGGGCCATTATTAAGTAAAATAAAAGTTACTTGAATACAAGCACGGTGATGCTGTGACACTGGATCTGAGAACTGAGTGACTAATGGGTGGGTAGCATATATAGTGTGGACACACCCTGGACAAAAGAGTGATTCACGGTCCTGGGGGGATGGAGCAGGGTGGTGTGAGATTTTATAACGACACTCAGAGTAGCATGCGATTTAAAACTTACGAGTTATTTATTTCTGGAAGTTTTCATTTAATACATTTGGACCATAGTTGACCATGGGTAACTAAAATGCAAGAATAAGGGGAGACTGCTGGACACCCATGCTCGCAGAAGCATTATTCACAACAGCCAAAAGGTAGAAGCAAGCCAGGTGCCCATCAAGGGAGGAGTGGATAAACAAAATGTGATCTATACACACAACGAAACATTATTAAACCTTAAAAAGGGAGGGAATTCTGACACATGCTACCGCAGGGATAAACTTTGAGGACATTATACTAAGTGAAATAAGTCTGTTACAGAAAGAAAAATGCTGTATGATTCCACTTACAGGAAGTACTTAGTCAAACTCATAGAGACAGAAAGTAAAGTGGTGCATTCCAGGGGCTGGAGATATAGGGGAAATAAGGAGTTATTGTTTAATGAGCACAAGGTTTCAGTTTCGTGAGCCTCAAATAGAGTTCTAGAGATGGGTGGTGGGACAAATAAATGAACAAAAGTAAAATAAAATTGAGATTCTGTGAGAAAGGGGGAAGGAGACTGGGAATGGCAGTTGGATTGGCCAACCAGTGGCGTCTGTCACACTTCCACGAGCATGTTCGAGAAAGTGGGTATTTGTCTCGCATCAGCTGCTGGGCTCCGCTCTCCACCCCCACCCCCAGCAGATGCTCATCTCCTAAGTGCCCTTCACAGCCACTGGCTATGCAGTGGGTCACCACCAGAATCCTTCAACGGCAGTTCTCTTGACACAATATTGCTTCCTCCACACAAGACTCCACATAAAATTTCAGATCACACAGACCTGGGTTCTGAGTGCCTTAGAGCATCGGGCTCCTTAGGCAAGGAGGCTGCTGGCTTCAGAGAGTCAGGAATCAGAAGCCTCCGGCTCCCAACCAAGATCCTGAGAAGTAGATTATTTTCCAGTGGGAACCACTGAGATATCAAAATCATCAGTGTTAGACTCCAGCAGCATAACATCATTTGATATTCTCCCTGGAGTACAGCTTTTCTGATGGATATGAGACAAAATGATACCTCAGGGAGCTTATGCCACTCTTCCTTTTGCTTCTGAAAAGCCTACACAGGGTATATTCATTGATTCCAACCAAGGACACAGGCAGCAGTTTCAAAACTGTGGTGCCCCATGGAGCTCATAGGCTGAAGCACCTTTTGGTCTGACATCCCAGAAAGGCAGTGAGAGGAAGTAACAGGATGGAAAACGAATTCCCTGCTCTGCTGGCTGCCCTAAGTTTCAGTAATTTCAGTTTGGCTTTTGGATGGTGCTATTTCTTTCCTAAAGAAACCATGCATTCCAAACACCAGCGCCTGCATTAATATACACGCTGTGAAAAGAAACAAACGAATCACAACCAGGCTGGAAAGGTCTTGTATGAGCACTTAACATTCTTTAGATTTTTAAATTCTTTAATGGGATTACACCAGACCCCATGAGGTAGGATGGGGGATGGTGGGATGGTGCAGGTATTTAATAACGGTACTTGGAAGGGAGAAACTCCTCTGCACACCCCCTCATCCTTTTGTTTTGTTGCCTCTGGATCTTGTCAATAACATAAAATTGGGTACTACAAGAAGACTTTCTTCCTCATTGAGTTAAAGATGAGCACCCACATAAACAGACCAGGAAGTTTAGACAGCTCAGTGGCCATAGGGCTGCCTTGAAATGTAGGCTCTGCATTGCATGTATGAATGGCATGTGGAATTTTTATATGCCAGGCATTGAATCAGGTGCTTACTTAGGCCTATCTGAGCATTGCTGAACTCTAGATAATGGCAAGTTTGCCATTTTAAAAGTGACTTATCTTGCATGACTTCACAATAACTTTGGATGGAATTAGGATAAGGGAGATTTCATTGTTATCCCAATTTTACAGGAAAAACCTGGGCTCAGAACAACTAAATGACTAGTGGTAGGGGTAGGATTCTGCCTCCTGTCTCTGGAATGCAAATCCTACCAGGCCACAGTGCATTCCTATTAATAATTGGAAACTCTCCTTCAGCCTCTCAAACATGTAGGGATGTGTGCATTCCCAATGTATCAGGAAGGTGTTGTCCAGCAGGAACACGGATAGAGACGTAAATAGTTTGAGTCACAAACTTGCTTCCTCCATAGGGCCCGGATTGCCCTTAGATTCACTGGGGTTTGGGAATATGGTAGCTTATCAGGAGGGTTGGAGTAGGTTCATATTCTAGAATCATAGCCATAGAATTTGAAAACTGGAAGGAGCTTTAGATGTTTCCCAGGCTAGCTATCACAAAGGCAGGAAATGATACTCAGAGGTTAATTGAGTGACCCAAGGCCACACAATTAGTATAAAGCGAGCACCCGAGCTCAGATAAATCTTCAGGTGCCTGGTCTAGGGCACTTTTCTCTATTCCTCACTGCCTTGTGTATTGTTTTTCTTTTTCTGCTGGCTGTGATTTGTGGGCCAATGAAAGGATTAAAAGGAGGCAATAGAACATGGTGGTTAGGAGCATGGCCTTTGGAGTAGGCAAGACCCAAATTTGCATTCTGTCTCAGTTGTACAATGGCTGTGCACCAAGTGGCATGTTCAAGGCAGTGGGAGTGGTAGAGTCGGGCCAGCCAACGCTGTCCTTTTTCCTCAAGAAGGGAAAATTCATTCTGGAAGCTGCACACAGGAGTCTTCCGCTTATATTCCAGAATGGGGTACACTGCCCTTGTGTTGTGCTGAACCCCTGTTAATCTCAATAGGAAAGGCACCAGTTTCAACAAGGCTGAAGAAGAGACCTAGAGCCAGCAAACAAGACATGGGGTTTGATTAGGGGCTTACATACAGGGGAGGGAATCCAGTGGCAGCAGGCTGGAGGGGAGAACTGCCTTCCGTACTGGAAGAGTCCAGTGGCGGTGGATTGGACAGCATAACTGCACAGCCCAGTGGAGGCAGGCTGGGCAGGAAAACTGCAACCATTTACAAACAGCATACGGTTCACATGGCATTTTCAGTTAACACCCTCCCACCAATGACCTCCACCTGGTAACTTTCACTTAACCCAAAATGTAGGACCTCAATCACCTGCATGGCCCATGTTCCATGGGACAGGCTGGGGGCTCAGAAATTTATCACAGACAAGGAATGAATCTCTGGGTTGGCCACTCCCAGATTGCCTAGCACAAAACACACATTCAGGTGCATCTGCCATATGGGGTCATTCCAAGAATGTGCTTAAATTATTGCTGTTAGGTGCCTACACCTTGCTTAGCTGCAAGGGAAAATGCACCATTAAACTCACGCCTCTGTAGTAGGCAGCAATGGAGTAGAAGGAGTCGGAACCCTGCGTATAGGGGTCAGCCAAGTGTCTGCCTCAGATCACACCCTGAATTTCAGGAAGTAGGAGGATGGGCCGTAGTCCATAGCTTAGCCCTATGTGTTGGGAAAGGTAATCCAGAGAGGTGGGTTGGTAGTGAGAGGTGCAGTCTTGAGTTCTTAAAAGCCTGATGGGATTCTTCCTTCCACCCGACCATTCTGCCTTCATTTCCCAGGACCACCTGTGGAATAACAGTAATAGTCTTTCTCTGGGAGCACGTTAAGGCTTTGGGGAAGAGAAAATGAGGTCATGGTTATTGAAAGCACTTGAATGAAATATAAAAACTTTCCTGAAATACAAAATTTTCTACTACAACCCAAATATCACCTAGGGGGTTTCCTACTCCTTAAGAACCAGTTAAAATGAGCTCAAGTCTTTATTTCTTGGTGCTCTTAAGGCTGTCTCCAGAATGTCTTCATAGAAGAAGGAGGTTTGTGTTCTCATAGTCACCCCAGCAAGCAGTTCCACTTGGGCTGCTCTGAGTTCAGTGCCTATTTTCCCCTAGTTGACCCAGACATGGATCTCAGGGTTGTTGTTTTTTTTTAAAATTTCCACCAACCTCTCCCCAAGTTCTGGGTATGTGCATTTTACTAAGAAATGAGTCTAGGACTAGGCCAGCTGACATCAAAGCCAAGGTAAATTCAACGGAAGAAAGCAAACCGGATGCACCATTGTTCTTACCATAGTGTAGTTAGATCTTTTCATTGTATTTTCCCCTTCTGGGCAGGCTGAGTACGTTTTACAAAGACTCTGTGTCATCCTGCGATGCTGAGTTCTCAGAGCAGAGTGGGTGTTTAATAACTTAGATAAGAATGAGGAGGACACTCTTCAGTCTGGAAGCAACCACTCAAATATTTGAGACCTTTTGAGAAAGTTCGGGGAATAGGAAGAAGAACAACCTCTTTTGGTAAACCAGGGTTTAAAATGGCATTTCCTTCTTGAATCTTTCCCTTTCTCATGTGAAAATGTTTCTTATTGTTATCTTGGTGAAGGGAATAGTTTTCATTGTGGAACTCTAGTCACCTCCCATGGGTCAGTAGGATTTTGCTGTATGTGTGCATATATATATATATGTATTTAAACATTTGCCCGTAACTTAGGTTATCTCTTCCTACCACCCTAGCCACTTACCAGAATTCTTTGCAGGCTCTTTGTGCTGCATTCCTCAGGTTGCCTTGGAGAAAGCAGTTTCAGGATCTTAGGCCATACATAAGGACACTGAATGTTTTTTTCTTTTCCAATGAGGAATTTCTCTGGATCCAGAACGTGCCCATATCCTTACTGTGGCTCAGTTTCTTTCGATGAAGAGTGGAATTGTCGATATTCCAATGGCTTAATACCCTGAAGACTCTCTGATGGGCAATTTCCAGGCAGTTTGTGTAGGAAACATGGCCTGGCAATGGCCTCAGGAAGCCTGGCTATGATTTCCAAAGGTGCTGTGATCAAATCGAACACGGAGATAATTTCACTGCTGATGAAATAGAGAAAGTATCTTTCTAGGACCAGAATGGGAAAGGAACTTGGGTCAGACCACTCTAGTTGATGGGTCAGATTATTTAATAGATCTATCAGCTCATCACTGAAGGCCCTGATAGATTTCAGCTGTGTTTCTTTGACAGCGCGAAGGATGAGGGAGGATGGCTGGGAGGAGCTTAAATACTTTCACCTATGTTAGTGTTTCCTCCTGTGCTGAAATGTAAGACCCCTCCTTGGAGGAATCAGAAGTGGAAGCAATAGTTAGGTTTGATCGCTCATCACCCTGGAGGTGGGAGCAGAGGCGACAGGGAGAAATCAAGTTGGGCCATGAGGAGATGAGAAGAAATTTATTCAAGATGTTTATTACCACGTGTGAAACTGATTTCCAGAAAGTTGCTTTGCATGATCTTCTTGAAGGGTATGTTTAACAACTGCTTTATTCAAATAATGCCCCCAAATGATTTCCGTCAGTGGGTGATGAGAAACTGAGCTTTGCATGACATTCTTCCTCTAAAAGAAAGAACCTACCCCAAACCCATTTTCTAGATGAGAAACTGAAGTTTAAGAAGGCATCTGTGTTGGGCATGGGGGCTCACCCCTGTAATCCCAGCACTTTGGGAGTCCAAGGCAGAGGATTGCTTGAGGACAGGAGCTCAAGACCAGCCTGGGCAACATGGTGAGACTCCATCTCTGTCTACACACACACACACACACACACTAGCGGGGCATGGTTATATGCACCTGTAATCCCAGCTACTTGAGAGGCTGAGGTGGAAGGATCACTTGAACCCAGGAGCTCAAGGCTGCAGTGAGCTCTGATTGCCCTATTGCGCTTCAGCCTCCATGAAGGGTGAGACTCTGTCTTAAAAAAATAAAAAATATAAAAAAGAAGACATTTGTTTACACAAAAGAACAAAAGTTGAGAGAACCATTTAAATCATGTTAAGATAATTATTGTTCTCGTTTCTCAGTGGCTGGGGTTGGGGGGACTTTGAGGGTGGGTGACAGAGCCAGGCTGATTGTCTCATTTTGGTGTCTTACTGAGTGGCCTAGGCCAAACTGTCACTGTAGCAGAATAGATGTCCCTAACGGTCCAATTTTTCCAGATGAATTCCTTCCCATTCCAACCACATTGAGGTATTTATTATACCATTCTCCAAATAGGGCATTTTCTTTGCTGTTTTTGTGCCTTTGCTCATTCACTCTGCCTGCAATTCCCTTCCTCATTTTCTCCTCTGGGTAAGCCGCTATTCAAGACCCTTGTCAGAGGACGCCCCATCTAGGGAGCCTTAGTTGATGCCTTAGCCACTTCCCAATGTCTTCATCATAGCCCCACAGAGTTCAGCACCCTGAGAACTGCCAATATCTGATCAGGTGTCTGCATCTCTCCCTGTCCTATGTGCACAGCCTGGGAAACCTAGGCCTTCCTTTTCCTCTCTGTAGACTTGTGCCTCAAAAATGCCTGACATCAAAAATGTTTGCTGGATTCATTACTCCATCACTCAATCCCGCCGTTCCCAAAGCTGGGAAAAAGCACGAGTGGCACAATAACTCCCAGAGAAACCAGGATCAATTCATTCTCATCACGCTTAGCCTCTTGAGGGGGTTGTGAGGAGTTTGCTCGAACAAACTCGAAGCTGCTGAGTATGCTTGAGGAGAGCTCAGGTGGCTGGAATTTTATGTTCAGATTGTTCTCTATTGACTATCAACATGTACCAGGCCCTTCCCAGCCACCATCTCATTGAACCGTCACAACAGTACTGTGAAATAGGTGCTACTCTCCTTCCTTTACATTTGAGGAACTGAGGGAAAGTGAGATAGAGAACTTGGCTCAGGTATGTCATAGAGCTCCTGAATCCTACTGCTGAATATGGCTCTGGCCTGGGACATCGTATTTATAATAAATATTTGCACACAGAGCTCCCCAAAATGCCCAAGCTAGATATGGCTCTTGGTCAACTGAAGGCTAAAGTAGTGCTCTTGACCACTGAGTTGTACTGCCCTTTAATGCATCCACCATGGCACACCATAAGTTGTATGAAGTTGGCAGGTGGAGAAGGCTGGGCAGTGGTGACTCTGCTGGGGCTAAGCCTTGTTTTCACCTCCAGGCTTAGAGTAAGACTCCTAAATGGGGTCAGGCTTGGAGGTGTGGACTGGGGTTGAGTGTTCAGGCAATCTGTTTGGAAAGACACCCAAGGACCTCCCAGAACAAGGGTATCTGTGACGTCTACAAGCAGCGGTGTCATTGTTGAAGACAGGTTTGATGGGTTACACACACACACACACACACACACACACACACACACACACACACTCTTCCCCAAACAATTGCTTGTTGGAGACCAGGCAAGTTTCAAGGGGAAAGGTCCTGTGTGGGGCCTGACAAGAGGCAGCACAGCTGACTCCAAAACAACTCCAGTAAGAGCAAGCCCCGGGGGCCAAATGCTGGGCTCCTGCCCTGTGTTTACTAAGAGTTCTGAGCAGGAGTTCGGGGTGGGAGGGGAGGCTTCTAGCTGTTCTTCTCCACCCCTAGGCAGTGGTCAGATCCTGGGATTTGTCTAGGCTTTGCAACCCCGGAGGGTTTTGCTGCTTGCTCCAGACCAAAGAGCTGCCAGGAGGCCCCAGAAAATGCTTGAGAACAAAGAGGCAATAAACACATGCTGAAACCTTTTACCAGCTGGCTCTGTCCCAAACCAAAATGAGAAATGAATTGCTGGAGAGAAAGAGAGAGAGAGAGAGAGAGAGAGAGAGAGAGAGAGAGAGAGAGAGAGAGTCTTAAATTTAACAGGAAAGAAAAATCCTGTTTTAGATGGGAATGTTCAGCTGGGATCATGCAAAGTTGTGGTCAAATTAATAACAGCAAATCTAATTTCTGCTAATGGATCCCCCAAAAAACTTGACCTAATAAGCTATTAAATCTTAGCACCTGATGTTTTCATAAGTACTAACACTACTGGGGGGAAAGACAAAGTGTTCGTTCAACCTGAGAAGTTTTGTTTTATTTACATTTATTTATTTATTTATTGAAACAAGATCTTGCTCTGTACCCAGGCTGGAGTGCTGTGGCATGATCATGGTCCACTGCAACCTCAACCTCCTAGGCTCAAGCGATCCTTCCATCTCAGCCTCCTGAGTAGCTGGGACTACAGGCTTGCATCACCATGTCCAGCTAATTTAAAAATAATTTCTTTTTGTAGAGAAGGGATCTCACTATGGTAGCCAGGCTGGTCTTGAACTGCGGGGCTCCAGCAATTCTTCCACCTAGGCCTCTCAAAGTTCTGGGATTATAGGTGGGAGCCACTGTGGCCAGCTGAGAATGTGCTTTTTGAATAGGGAAGGCCATCGTTATCGTCATCATCCTTTTCTAAGTATCATTTATAAACAAGGCAATCTACTGGAAGTAGATCTACAGACAGTAGATCTACAAAAAAATCTCCATAATTTTTATAACAGCATTGCTGGTGTGCTATCCTTACCCACATTTTACAGAACAAAGTTGTGTTCAGATTACGTAAGTAACTTGTTGAAGATCACATGGCTGGAATTTGACTTCATCTTTCAGATACCAAAATCCATGCTATTTCTGCAGCTCTTCTTTGTATGCAAATATTTATTATTACAAATGCAATGTCCCAAGCCAGATTCAGCAGTATAATATGTGAATGGCTGTTTTCTCAATGTATTGGCTTTTAATAGAGAACTTCAGGTGGGTGTGCGGTTACCTAAACAGTGCATCCAGGAGCCAGAGACTGGATTCAATTGCTGGTTCTTAATGACTTTTTCTGTTTTCTTTGGTAAAATAAATATGAGGCTATGTGCCCTTACCCCCTATTTTATAAGACTTGGTGAATTCATGTCTGTAAGTTGTTTCCAATACCTTAGAAACAGGTATTCACACATTTTGCTAGTTGTTGTTCTGATTGTTTGCTCAGTTTTTTTTATTAAAGTCAACCATATGTACTTTGTTTTTAATTGAGCTGAAGCTTTTGGAGGGGTCTAGCTGAGAGGCCTTATCTGTGAGCTGGTATGAGCTTTAGGGATGGTGTGATTCGCTGCCTGAGGAGGTTGGCCTGGCTCACCACCTGGAAACCTCTTTGAGGCCCTCTTCCAAGACGGGGATTGATACTAGAGAATCATCAGGGTGTCTAGGAGGTTACATGTTCCAGTCTTGTAGGAAGGGGATCACCAGGAAAAGTGTCCAAATATAATATGGCTCTTTTGGTATCATGGGTGAGTCTGAACACTTCATATAAAACAGTGAGAATAAAACCAAGCACCTTATACACATCTGGCCTTTTAAGAAAACAAGTCAAACCAAGCAACAAATAAACAACCACCAAAAATCCTTTTCAGGACTTTTTTTTTTTTTTTGGAGCTTGAATCTTGCTCTGTCACCCAGGCTGGAGAGCAGTAGTGTGATCTCGGCTCATTGCAACCTCTGCCTCCCGGGTTCAAGCACTTCTCCTGCCTCAGCTTCCCAAGTAGCTGGGACTAAAGGTGCACGCTGCCATGTGTGGCTAAAGACGGGGTTTCACCATGTTGCCCAGGCTGGCCTCGAACTCCTGACTTCAGGCAATCTACCCGCCATGGCCTCCCAAAGTGCTGGGATTACAGGCATGAGCCACCTTGCCCAGGCTCTTTCAGGACTTTTCTAACATGATTATTTGAGTGAAATAATTTTCAGGTATATATGTTACATTGCTGAAGATCTATCTGCCATTCCTCTGTGAGGACATAGAAAAAGCACAATCTCTATGGAGCCCAAAATAGGTAACATTAGCACTGCTTTAAAGACATTTACACAAGCCAATAATTCTTATGACAATCCTATTAATATAGCCTTTTCAAGATAAGGAAACTCAGCACAGAGATGGTAAATAATTCACATATGAGACAGTCCACAGCCTCCACTGTTCATACTTGGTTCATGTATGATTCATTTACTGGGTCAATAAATATTTATTGGCTGCCTGCCTGGGTGCTGTTCTAGGCACTGGCTATGCAGCAGTGAACAGATCCATGGCAAATCCCTGAACACGTGGAGCTTACGTTTGAGTGGGAGGCGACTCTCAGAAAGCAAATGTTGTATGTAGTGTGACATCAATGCCTTCTCTATCAGTCCCTTTTGCACTGCTATAAAGAAATACCTGAGACTGGGCAATTTACAAAGAAAAGAGGCTTATTTGGCTCACGGTTTGCAGGCTGTACAAGCATGGCACCCCCATCCGACTGGCTTCTGGTGAGGTCTCAGGGAACTTTTACTCATGGCAGAAGGTGAAAGGGGAGCAGGCATGTCACCTGGTGAAAGAGGGAGCCAGAGAGAGGAGGAGGAGGTGTCAAGCTCTGTAAACAACCAACTCTCACATGAACTAATACAGAATTCACTCATCACCAAGGGGATGGCACCAAGCCATTCATGATGGACCTGCCCCCATGACCCAGACACCTCCCGCTAGGCCCCACCTCCAACATTTGGAATTACATTTCAACATAAGACTTGGAGGGGGACACACATCTAAACTATATCACCTTCTGAAGCACCTAGCTGGCAAAGGCTGGTTTTTTTTTTTTTTTTTTTTTTTTTGCAGTGGGTGTGTGCTTTAGTGAATTAATTTTACACCATTGAGTTCCATAGTAACAGACATTGGGTTGCTGTCTTATACCTCACGTGCATCCATGTGAGGGGGTGTTTGAGAACTGTGGACTCTTTTTAAAGATTATGAAACTATTGGTTCCTTGCTAATTAAGATGTTTTGCCTAATGCAGCAAAAACTGTATTTCACTTGGGACAGGGGAGGGTCTCAGGAAGAAAGCCTGAAGCTGAGCTCTCAGTGT
This sequence comes from Macaca nemestrina, assembly GCF_043159975.1. Lineage (NCBI taxonomy): Eukaryota > Metazoa > Chordata > Mammalia > Primates > Cercopithecidae > Macaca > Macaca nemestrina. The sequence continues at coordinate 82,632,556 of NC_092140.1, forward strand.
GGACTTCTTGTTTCAGCCCTTTTGTCCACACTGCAGGCTGCTTTGCTTCTCCTGGATTTGTGCTGTTTAGGTATGAGCTGCATTCAATGGAGGATGAGAAACATGCAGAGACTGGCTCTCTAATCATCCAAACACCTCTCTCCCTTTGATGTTAGCTCCCAGCACTTCTTGCCATCATAGCAACAAAGACCATGAGCCCCTTTTCTTTTCTTTCTTTCTTTGTTTTTTCGAGGCGGAGTCTCCCTCTGTTGCCCGGCTGGAGTGCAGTGGCACGATCTCGGCTCATCACAACCTCTGTCTCCTGGGTTCAAGCGATTCTCCTGCCTCAACTTCCCAAGTAGCTGGAATTACAGGTGCCCACTACCACACCTGGCTAATTTTTGTATGTTTAGTAGAGACAGGGTTTCACCATGTTGGCCAGGCTGGTCTCGAACTCCTGACTTCGAGTGATCTGCCGGCTTCGGCCTCCCAAAGTGCTGGGATTACAGGCGTGAGCCACTGCACCCGGCCCATGGGCACCTTTTCTTATGCCCAGCTTCTGAAAGAACTGGCTTACTTAAATGCTTGCCAAATATAGAATGGATAAGTGAAAAGATCCCAAGACCAAGACTCATAACTAGTTTCTGGTCTTAACTGTAAGAATAAGTAGCTGGAAACTCGGTCAGCACTCAGGGTTTCTGGGCCTACATATCCTTGTTTTTGAGATAAGAAAGTAAGATCTCAGGTCCCTTCAAACTCAGACCACTGCGTATTGTCTCTGCTCCAGGAATTCGTATTTGTAATAATAATAGCTTGTAACATACATTGTACTTCTGCCTCATAGTGAATCCTAAATGGTAAACCCCAAATGGAATCAACTCTGACTTTCTATAGAGCACCAGGGAGCTGAGAGGTCTGTCAGGAAAGAGGAAAATTCTGTTACTGTTATTGTTATGATTATCAATCATTTGTTCGACACCTTGGAATATTCCAGGCACTGTGCTAAGTGCTTTATGTATATTACTTCCTTTGATCTTTCAACAATACTATGGTTTGGTCCTTTAATTTTCCTCATTTTATAAACAAGTGAACCAAGCTCAGAAAGGTTAATCAACTTATCCAGGCTCACAAGATAACAAGTGGTAGCGAGGGATCAAACCAGGTTTGTGTGGTTTCAGAACCTGTGTTTCAGAAAAGATATGTCAACTAGGTATTTACTCTGCACCCAAATGGCATGTGTGTGTGTGTGTGTGTGTGTGTGAGCGCGTGCACGCACGTATATGAAGGTGTTGCTGTCTTGCCATGAGAGCACTTCTTTTTCCTTTTATCTGCCTCAATTCTGCAGTGGGAAGTCTGTCCACTCCCTGGAGATTACCAGACTTTGGAAAATATCTACTGTTGAAACAAAGCCATTTCCCATCAGACCAGCTTAAGCAACGTCAAGGTATAAGAGTAACTGGATGCTTTATGTAAATGAAAGGACAAATGAAGGGCTAGTTAAAATCTCACCTACCTGACTTTTACAGCAGTAAGAGTCTTAATAGGGGCATCAGCAATCTGTATATAAAAACCTAAAATGATTTGCAGAGGGGAAGCTGGGATTGTTGGGATTGTTAAAACTTTTGATGACTTCTGTGACTATTAATTACAGTTGCTGAAATGCCTTTCCATAAAGAAGACAACTTCATTCAAGTCTTCAATCTCAAGATTACCATTTTCTGCACAGAGAAGGGTACACACTTAGGCATCCACAAGGCCTTGATTTCAAACAAATTTGTCTTCCTTTCGGTTAACACTGACAAAGCTACCATTGATGGAAACTAAAGGCATTAAAACCCAGAGCACATCCACCAGCATGAGAAAATATATCAGACGAGGACCGCTTTGAGAAATGGGCTCTGCACTGGGACACACTGGGCCGTCTCCTGGGTACAGCCCCAGGACTTCATTATAAACCGCAGCCCCGCCTCACACAGCGCCTCCTCAGCATGACTCACTCACGAAATTGTCCCTGCTGGTGGGACGGCCCGCCTCTAACAATGGATTTGCTGTGCTGTTTCATGGGAAGAAAAAAAAAAAAAAAACCCAACCAAAAAAAACAAAACACGCCATAAACCAAAGACTAAATGCCCAGCTGGTGGCTGGGACACCTTGCTGAAGAGGACCCAATAAAGTCAGGGAGGCTAGTGGTGCTGTTTGTGTCCTATGAGTTCCACACCAGCACACTGGCTGCTCACAATACATTCATCTAGTGTTACTGCAGGGGGTCTCCAGGCCGACCTCCTAACTGAAAACATCATACACCTTTCATGCAAGTGTTCAACATGCTAGTGTTTACTCCCACTGCTGGGCATGCAAAACAACCACGGATCCCTCATGTTCTCCTTACCTTTGTTCCCCTCCCTGCGAGTTGGGTGCAGGCCCCAGTCAGCCTCTGCAGGCCTCTCTGAACCTCAAGGTCTGAGTTTGAGGGGACCCAAGAGCTTGCCTTCTTATTTCACAGACGGGGATACAGAGGCCCAGAGACCCTGTGTACCTTGTCAAGGTCCTGGCGCTAAGTCTAGAAACTAGCTGTCATGTCATATCCCTTGGTCTTGGGATATTTTCACTTATCCATTCAACATGTGACAAGCATTTCAATAAGCCAGCTCTTTGAGGAGCTGGGAACAGGGAGATGAAAGGAGCTTCTGCCCCGAGGAGCCCCTGGTCTTTGTTGTTATGATGGCGAGAAGCACTGGGAGCTAACATCAAAGGGAGAGAGGCCTTTGGATGCTTAGAAAGAGTCTCCCCACAGTTCCTGTCCTCCTCTGGATGCAGCTCAAACCAAATCAGCACAAACCACTAAATAAAACCACTGGAAAACAAGGTCAAAGTGACAGAGGTCAAGAGCACCAACAAAAGTGCCTTCTTAGCCATCCTGGAGCCAAGCTGAAGAGCGGCCCCAAGTGACCAAGGGTGGGACTCACAGTTGGGCCGTGCCCCCCACCCCAGCACAGCCTCGGATGAATCACACACCAGAGAACAACGGGGCTATTTCTCGCAAGTCATTTGTCAAGCTGACATCCCTGCCTAGAGTTATTTAGGGCTTTCTACAGACACTTCTTTCCCTCCCTGTCGCAGGAAGCACCTGCACGGCTGTTGAGTTGTGGTTTTGCTCAATAGCACTTTGATATCCCTTAAGGCCTTCTTCAATTACTCTTCTGTCCCTGCCCAATTGGACTTTGGCTGAGGCAGAGATGGGGAAGCTTTGAGAGGATGATGGAGAGGAAAAGGATGGTGAGTTCCTCTGGGATCTGAGGCCAGCCACTGTCTGGAGGTGGGCTCTCATTGATTTCTGTGGGGGAACTTTCAAGGGAGGACAGTCTGAGTTCTTGGCCAGCTGGACTTGGAGCATAACTGCCATGTTCTCGTGAGGACAGGTCCCCCTCCCGGAGCAGAGCTATGCTCCTGCCAGCTACTTAGAGGAAAAGCAGGCCTGTCAGATGAGTGTGACTGGAGCAAACCTGGTCTGATCCAGCTAAATGACTTAAGGCAGAGAGGACCCGGAGTGGGATAAGGGAAGAAAAATGGAAATAATGAGAAGACTCAGTGAATGGATCTCTGAAAGCAGTTAGGAGAATTCGAGTTGTTGAGTCTAGGGGTAGCAAGGTGAACTAAGAATTAGCTTTGATTATAAGCCGAATACCTGTGTAGAAATTAGTGGTCATTTCTACTGAAAATATGGTGTTGGTTGAATGCTTGCTTCCATGGCTGCCTGAGGATTTTGCTCCGGTGTGCCGGCCTGTCTGGGTTATTGCATTCTTATTCATGAGGTGGTGGGTCTCCTTCCTTGGAGATTTGCATGAATGGAAATGACATCCTCCCAGTTGGAATGGTTTAGTCTTCATGACACCTGCGTTTCTTCCTTTCAGTTTGCACTGCCCAACATCCGAGCTTGACCCTTATGTCTGAATCAGTTTGGCAGCCTCTTGACTAGCATACAGATGTTCCATCTCTGCCTCCTTCAGTCCACTCTGTCTATGGAGGTCCCACTTATCTTCCTTAAATTCATCTTGGATAATGGCAATGTCCTGCTAAAAATACGTTGATACCTATTTATTTATTCAGCCAAAACATACTGAGCACCTATTGTCTTGAGCACCTATTATGTGCCTGCTGCTTACTACTGGGCATACAACATGGCACAAAGTGCAGTAGGGCCTCATCAAGCCATTCCCTCAGCCTCCTGTCCTTGTCCTGGAACCTTATAAGGCCCCACCATCTGGTTTTAACAGATCTTTCTGACCTTATGCCTATCACAAAACCTTTTCTTCCAGCCTAGCCCATTCACCATGATAACCCACCTGGTGTCTTTCTTGTCACCCCAACTTCTGGATACAGTGTCCTTATTCAGAGCCCATCTCTCCTGTGAAGCTAACACGTTTCCTTGCCTTTAGGAGGATTTCCATGGCCACTTGGGTTTTAGAATTCTCTAGCACCTCTGTCCCCACAGTGCTTCTTCCTTGGCATCGGGTATGTTCTTCCTGAGTGGAGAGAACTGGCAGCTGCTGTGCCCGCCCTGACCTCCTACGGCCTCACTCGTGGTGGACAAGTCCTGAAAGAGCTGGACCCTGTGGACATTCTTTCCCTGTCCATACTCTGCAGTGGACGGTGACAGGGGCAGCTCAGGTATTTGCTGGGGCTTCCAGAGCATTTGACACCATTAAGAAGAGGGAGAGGATACTGAATGTCTAAACTTAAAGGGGGAGAGTCTTGGGGATCATTTAATAAAACGACCTTGTTTTGTGGATATGGAAACTGAGAACCAGAGAAACTGATTCACCCAAAACCACAAGGTGACGTAGTAGCAGAGTCAAATCTTGTCCACTGTTAAGTTTAGCCTAAAGCTCCCTCCTTATATATTTTCAGTTCATCCTAAAGGTTTCTTCATACATAGTGAGCTGTAACCTAATGGATGTGTGAGCAGACTGTAACTTGCCCTTGTGCCAATCATCAAGTTTTGGCCAATCAAGGCCAGCCAACTGTTTAAATGGTGTTCAAATAAGGTAAACACTGAGCTGTAATCAATCTGGCTGTTTCTGTCCCTCAATTCTGTTTTCCGTTCATCACTTTCCTTTTTCTGTCCATAAATCTTCTTTGACACCGTGGCAACAACAGAGTCTCTCTGAACCTATTCTGGTTCTGGGGCTACCAAGTCATGAATTATTCTTTGCTCAAGTAAACTCTGTTAAATTTAATTTGTCTAAGATTTTTCTTTTGACTAAACTCTGCTGTCTCCATATAGTTCAGCAATCGGAATCCTAAAGAACCTAACCTTTCAGGACACACTTAAAACAAGTAGAAAGTGTATTAATTTCCTATTGTGCTTGTAACAGATAACCACAGATTTGGTGGCTTACACAACACACATTTATTATCTTGCAGTCAGTAGGTCAGAAGTCTAACACGGGTCTCACCAGGCTGAATTCAAAGTGTTGGCAGGGCTGTGTTCCTTTCTGGGGGCCCCAGGGAAGAATCTGTGTTTCTACCTTTTCTACTTTCTACAGGCTGCTGGTACCCCTTGTGGCCCCTTCTTCCATCTCCCAGGCCAGCAATGTCAGGCTGAGCTTTTCTCACATTGTATCACGGACTGACCTAATCTTCTGCCTCCTCCTTCTACTTTTAAAGACACTTGTGATTACATTGGGCCCATCTGGATAATCCAGGATAATCTCCCATTTTAAGTCATTTTAATAGCAATCTCAATTCTCCTCTGGCCATACAACATTACATATTCATGGATTCCAGAGATTAGGATGTGAACATCTCTGGGCAGCCATTATTCTACCTACTACAGGAAAGAGGAAAATGAGGACAAAAACTCCACACACTCCCTCTTGCTTTCTCAATTTGTCTAATTCTGTATGAGGAGAAAAAGTTAATTTGAAGATGTTCTAGACCTTTGTATTCAACCTCAGGATTTTGTTCTGAGTCATGATCTGGTGAATTTGGTCAAGACACAAAGGAAAGGGATAAAGATGCCAAAACATACAGAAAAGAGGCTCACAAATGTTGGCTAAGAGGGTTTAAGAGCTAAGAGGAGACCCTCTAGTTTTTGTTTGTTTGTTTTTTTGTTTTTTGAAACTGAGTCTCACTCTGTTGCCCAGGCTGGAGTGCATTGGTGCTATCTCGGCTCACTGCAACCTCCACCTCCCAGGTTCAAGCGATTCTCCTGCCTCAGCCTCCCAAGTGCCGGGATTACAGGTGCATGCCATCACCCCTGGCTAATTTTTCTATTTTTAGTAGAGACGGGGGTTCACCATGTTGGTCAGGTTGGACTCGAACTCCTGACGTCAAGTGATCTACCCACCTTGGCCTCCCAAAGTGCTGGGATTACAGGCATGAGCCACCATGCCTGGCTGACTCTCTAGTTTCTAATGGCTTCAGAATTCCCCTGTTTCAGGGTATGGGCTTAATTTGCAAAAGGGGAGTTGATGTGAGACATCTAGATGGAACCACCAACTTCAAGGCCTATTGGTCAGTAAAATCAGCTAATAAGAGTGGAGGGAGTGGGGGAATGTCCTAGACAATTTAAGGAAGGAATCAACTAATTTCAACTTGGAAGGGTTTTACAGACTCATGATCTCTCAGAGTCTAAACGACCTTCGGAGCTTCCTTGTCCAGCCTCATAACAAATACAAGATGGCCATAGACCTTCACCTTTTTTTGTCAGGCTCTGGTTAGGGGTAGGAAATCATCGAGATTCCCTTAGATCTTCTCTAATTCTCTGAGTCCATTACAAATTTCATCTCTAATTAATTCTTGGTATTGATGGAAAAATCAGGCAAACGATTCTTTCTGATTTTTTCTCTGCCAGGATATTAGGATGCTGATTGTTACTATATCTTTGTGTGGAGGGTCTAAGATCTCCTACACCACATGTAGCATTTAATCCTCACTTATGAGACTGTGAGGATAGGGAGAGCGATCCGAGGGAGGAAATATCTGCTAACAGACTTGGTGGCCTTCATGGAGGTCTCCTCCTCAGATGTTGTAGTGGCTGTTGTTGAATCTGCCTAGCACCCCTCTCCCACCTCTTCTGGTAACAGACCCAGTTCCTTTGGCTGCATAGGAGGAACATGTCATAGTGAATGGGCCAATCTGCATAATTCCTAGACGAACTTTTCAATCCTCGTGGGTTGGGGGACGCCTATCTACTCAGGTCACAAGCTGCGGGGAGGTGCACTTTGCTGATGACTACATCCCCACCTTACGGAGAGTGAGCAGGTCTGGGAAGATGGCATCAGACAGGAGCACAAAGGAGAGTGAGGGAGTCCTGAGGGTGTTTTCAGGTCCCTCAGTCCACCATCCTTCATTATGGTTCAGTTACATGAACAAATACATTTCCCTTTCAGGCTTATGCCAGTTTAAGATGTATTTCTTCTATTGGCGACCCATGAGTCCTGAGTAATTTAGAATTTTTCATTCTCAGTTTTCCTGCTTTCTAGAAACTTGGAAGAATGAACTAAAGATCAGAAACTTTTCTTCTCAGAGTCCAACCGGTCCATGATGGTTTGGGGAAGAACCCGCGGAAAGAGAGGGCAGGAAATTACCAAGGTGAGAAATCACAAAAGTTCTTACATACAGGATCCAGTGAGTGAATTGCGGGGTCCTGTTATCTTTGCTCCTTTTTAGATCTCCACTTGACTAAAATAAATCACGACCCCACATTTTCAAAGATTCAGGCCAACCTTGGGAACCCAAGGTGAGTTTTTTTCTGTCTTGTGGACCTGGTGCTACTCATGTGGTGTAAATCAGAGGGTTAGCAAGTACTCAGTGGATTTTCTGGTAAGCCCAACCTTTTGACAAAAGAGGGGGAAGAAAGAAATAAAAGTAGGAGTGGGGGAAGTAAGCTAGAAGAATAAGAAGCGAGACAGAGACATGACTCCATCAACAAAATACCAATTGAGTATCTTCTATGTGTAACACTATGCTAGTTGCAACTTGTCATTCTAAAGCAACAAGTAGAACCCTTATTTGTGACTACAGAGGCTGAGAGTTAGGTGTGTCTGGTGTAAGACAAATGCACACCCAGGTATGACCAGCAAGCAGCAAAGTCAATAGACAATTACTCAGGAAGGCTGTTAAGCAAGGAATGAGAATGAATGGGCCTACGTTTAACCTAGAATTAAGTTAAAACATATGGCAAATGTTTGTTTGATATGCACTTAAAGCCTGGAACAGTCCAAGAGGCCCTGGGTCTCCCCGAGAGGAAGGCTGTTGAAAGAGTGTAGGCTGCCTGTGGCTGCTGCGCCGAGCTGGATTACAGGCCTCTGTGATGCTGCCCATCACATCTGCTTTTCAGTAAAGCCGTGGGGGAGGCAAGCTGTCCCCTTAAACCCTTAAGCATGATCTGTCTACGGGTTTCACATTTTTTCCTGGCAGAGTTAGTTTTTTGTGTTTGTTTTCTGAAGAAAAAAACTTCATGTGCTTCTTCCCTTTTTTTTTCTTTGCAATAAACTGTTGAACAAAATGTATACTATTTTGTCCAAACTTTTTAAATGCTCCCACATTTGGATATAGTGTTTATGTCTGTGGCTTTTAGAAAGTCTGAATGGATCTGAAAGGTCAGAAAATACCTAAACTTTTGACTCTACCCTTCAGCTCACGCACTGTTGAGTATGCATTGTTTTATTTTTAAAAATGGAAAATGAGAAACTATTCTTTAGTCATATCTTGTTCACAGAGCCTTTCCCCGTCTTGCAGACTGTGCCACCACCCGAAAGCTTGAAAACACCCCAGGAAGCCATCCCCTCATTGTGAAAGAACTAATCGCTACACACCACTTGGTTTTCCTTCCTGGACGTCATAGGCCATAGCCCTGTAGTTCCCACATTGTCTCTGTCATCATCCCAAGGAGTGTGACTCTTGATTCTGAGCCTGGGCAGGACAGCCTGTCTCAGCACAGGCTGTTATGTAAGCGGCTGTGGGGAGAGCTGGCAATAAACAAACATTTTTCCAGCCCTTGTTTTCTCTGCAGCCTTGAAAAATATTTCTCTGGGACTGCTGCTGTGCTCCTGCAACAGGATGGCAAATTCCCAGCTTAGAAATGTCTTGCTCTGCATTTCCAGATTCTAAAATCAGAACAAAGTGAACCAGCATGTTCAAAGGAACTGAATTATTGAGAGCCAGGACACATAGATGGGTTTCTCAACAAGCGGCTTTGCAGCAGTGTTTCCAAAGGCTCATCCACACATCCTAGTGGCGAGTAACCATTGGGAAATTACATGGTGATATCAGGGCCACAGAGAGGAGAATCAGAAGATGACAGGAACTCACTTGGGAATGGAGAGGTGATGTTATGGCTGCAGGTGTCAAAGTCAGACCCACTGTATAAACACAGACATTCATACATATGAGAACCATGGGACCGAACATTGGTAGAGTCCGTTTCTCCCTGGACCACTCCATCTTGGAAACTCAAAGGAGGAACACTTTACAGTAGTGTTCCACACACTCTGCCTCTAATTCCCAGTACTGAATTTAGTGGAACTCCAACCACAGTTCCTTCCGCCCAAACAGGGAGTTCCTTCTGGGTGTCTCAGAGGGACACTTAGACAGGACAGCCTCCTCATTCACTGGTGAAAGATTTTCCAGAGCCAAAGCTCTTGCTTCCATGTCACCTGTAAGGGTTGCTGGTACCAGCTGCTTTTCTGAAGCCACTGCACCCTCCCCATTCCCCTGCAGTAGTCTCCATTGGGAGACCTCATCCAGAGTGACCTCGTGCTCTGTTTCCCTGCAATGGCTGATGTTCTGGTGTCACTCCCTGTGCTGAAAGCCAAGCTGATTTCTCCATGTCTCTGAGGAATTCAGATCATTTTACAATGAATTATCAAGTGAGTTTGTTATTGCAGGGCGGAGGAGGAGGGATGGGAAGCACTTTCAGAGTTTCTTTTAGTTTTCCTTGAGTCTACTGAGACCCTTGAAAGAGAACTTACTGCCTGTAGCTTGGAAATGTTGCTGCATATCCAAGAAGCTGCCACTCTGCTCATTGGCAAGGCTATGTCTATGGCTATATTAATCCACCTTTCTCATCATTCTCCTCATACCATGGAACTAGGACAGAGTCACCCAGAAGGAAGTATGGGTACTGTAGTTTATCTGAGATCACTAGGCTAGTTTTTTGGTCCTGTGTGGCTAGGATTGGCTGCATAACATGTAGGGTGCAGTGCAAAATAAAAATGTCAGGCCTCCGTTGAAAAATTATTAATAATTTCCAAATGGCAACAGGTGAGCATCAAACCAAACTCAGGGCCTATGCAATCATACAAGTCATGTGCTTATGAAGCCAAAGCCATTCTCAGTGTAGCTTTTATTTGAAGCCTCTGGTTTTCACAGTGGAGTGGCTAAATGAGGTAAATTCTTAGAGGGTTGTGCAAGAAAGTTTAGGAAGGAGAGATGACAGCTGGCTGCTTTTAGCAGGACATTCTTTGTAAGTGGGTAGCAACTGTGGGTCATTATGAAAAACAAGCACCATCCTAAGTACTTTCCATATGTTAAATCATTTCATATACATACATATACACGAATAATGTGTATCTATTAAATCATGAATCCTCACAACAACCATTTAAAGTAGGTGCTGTTATTTCTCTATGCTTTTATAGGTAAGGAAACCGAGGTACAGTAGAGTTAAATGAAATGCTGATTTAAAGTTTGGTTCTCAACTTTCTAATAGAAACCTTCTAGTTTTGAAGTGAACTTGGAGCTTACTAGACTGAATCATGCTAAACTCCCAGAAAATTGATGTATATGCAACAAAACAAATTTATTCCTATAAAATGAGAGGCACTACCATCCCAGTAACTGAGATATTTATTTCTATGACCCAAGATACCCCTTTTGAGTATTAAGGTGACTGGGGTGACTGAAATAAGAGTCAGAAGCTTGTTCAGTGATCACAGAATTAAAAAAAAAAAAAAAAAAAAGCAAATTGCAAAATCTCAGAGGAGATGCTGACCATACTGAGATAGAATCTGGGAAATCATCCCTGTGCTTAATACTTTTCTTCCTGGTGGATGAAGTACTCCTGTCTGCTAAATACAGTCTTAATCCATGCATGGTGTTCAGTTCTCCTTTGAAGGAGTCACCCCCACCACCTCATGCCAAGTCAGTTACAGCACAACTGAATAGGTTGCCCCCTTCTTCATGTTGCTGTGCTCTGGTCTGGGGTGTGATCCCAAACATCATGATCCCAGCAGTAGCTGGTTTGCAAACCAACTCTGAGGGTGCCACATCCATAGAAAACCTGTCGCTTTCTTCTGGTTTCTACTTCACAGTGTGAACTGAATCTGGGCCACCATGTGCTGCCTAAACTTAGCATTTAAGTAAGCTTGGATGAGGAGTAGAATGGTAATGTGTAAAAATGAGATTCTGTTGGTTCCTTTACACATTTAGGATAAAGATGCTAGGCTGGCCCTTTGAAGGTAAATTAACTCCCCAGAAGCACCTACCTGTGTGGCATTAAGTAATCAAACAACAAAACTACACTTGGATGGGTTTAAAGTGGAACTGAAAAAGTAGGCAAAAAGTAGATTACTTTTGCATCATCAGGGAATTAGTTTTTTGCTTTGTTTGTAACTCTCCACTTGAAAGTTGTCTTTTTCCTGCCAAATTCAGGGTGATTCATAAAACCATCTTCTCTTAATGTGAAGGGAAATTGCTGGAGGTTGCTTTGAAGGGCATCTTTGGGAATCACCTTAACAAGTAGCTGAATAAGGAAGAGCAGGATGATGATCGCTGACATAAAAAATGCCTACTATATAAGTGGCTGGCATTGTGCTAACTGGATTAAATATTATTTTTGAACAACCCTGTAAGACTATTCTCGTTTTACTGAGAGAAAATGGATTTGGGACCAACAATGGTCAGAGTTAATGGTGATGATTCTTAAACTCTGAACTTCAAGCATTAAGAATTGGCTGCAATAGAAAACTGGTCCCAGATGGTCCCAAGTGGCCCATCATGGGCCAGATACTAGTGGGGGATACAGGGGGGACCAGAGGCCACAAAGAACCATGTGATGAATGTAGAAGAAAGAAGGTTTTAAAAGGGCCAGGGCAGAGGTGTTCCTGTCGGATTAGGCACATATAGACAAAGCTCTCCTGAGATCCCTCACTGAGAAGGAATTGGAAAGAACACCAGAATCATGTACTCCCTAGTTCGATGTGGATATTAATTATAACTGATTATGTGTATACATTTATGCTTAAGTTAACTGTGAGTAAATTGGTTGTATGTCATTCCTTGGTGTGGATTTTGCCTTCCCTATTCTTTTTTGTTTCATTATAAACTCGAGTTGTTAGAACCCCGTTCGATCCTGTGAGAGGTGGGAGTCAGCTGATCCTTACATGGCCACTCAGTCTTTTCCTCTTTCCTGGGAGGTGGTGGTTTAATCATATCCATTTGTAAAAGGGGAAATGGTGGCTCAGCGGTACTCAGTAATTTCTACAGCTAGATAATTCATGGGTGCAGAGTTCAGATCTGGGGCTCAGATCTCTCTGGCTCTTACCCCTAGAGTGTCTGGGGCAGGGAGTCTAGGCAAACAGCAACTCCCACCCACAAGCACCCAACAAGGTTTGCCCCTGTTTTCAGTGGGCCTCCTACTTCCCTGAAAGGTCTAATCTCAGCAACACAGTCTCATTTAGCTTATTGTTTTGGCTACTTACGTGCAATAACTGCGAAAAGCAAGAGGATGGGTTGCAGTTTCCTTACCTACTTGTTGTGTTCAAATCAGCTCTTTGAAAGCAGAGTCAAGATACAATAATAGTAATAATAACAATAATCATTTATAGTTAAAGCATGGAATTCAATGGTGCTTCCATGGCATCCATGTGTGTCAGGTGCTCTTCTAAGAAAGTTACATTAATTCAGTTTGTCTGATATCTTCATAAAACAAAGGGTGAAGTGTATGAGGAAAAGGATGCTAGAATTTCAGTTTTGTCTTGCTCTATTCAATCTTTGAACTTCTCAAAATGGATTTTAGCAAGGCCTGACCTAAACAGAAATCTGTTTCTTACCCGTGGCTCCAAAAATGGCCTTACTCTGAAGTCTGCATTTTTGGCAATGGCAGGTGCCAGACAAGAAGTGAGGGTCTGAGGCCCACTCTGGACTCCTCCAGGCCTAGTCATCCTGGTGTGTTTTTCAGAATCTATGGTTCCTGCTCTCCTCCCTCCTCTTTTTCTTTCTTCCTGCCACAAAATCTCTTTTTTTTCATTGTGAAGAGCCACATGCCAATTACTTTATACAGCAACACCCCCATCCTCCTCTAGCTCTCCAGGGTCTAGGCTCTTGGGGCCCTCATACATGTTCTCACACCCTGGAAGGGCAGAGACGCCTCCACCTCCTGGCGCCAGCAGAAGGGTGGGAGACATACGTGCAGTCAAGTGGAGAATGTGGCTCCCAGGGCCCAAAGAGACATTCAAAACCAAGCTCTGTGCGGCAATTCCCCTCATAAATCTCAGCTCTAACTACAAATTATTTACACTATCCAGTTTCACTTCCTTCTTCTCTCCCATCGAATTCAAAGGATTTTAGACTTCAGAGAAACATTGAGTCTGAATTAAACATCAGCATGAACTTGATAATCTGTAAGTCTCTCATTTCACATCAGAAACCAGGAGTGGGGAGTGGTGGCAGCAGGGATCAGAAGATATCTTCAGACAAAAAGACATTTATAAAGCAATATGGAATTAAAAATGGAAAAGCCTACATGAAAAATACAGAGGCCAGCCCACCTCCCTGTGACACTATTGCCCTTAATCATGGTACTGGGATGGTATATCTCCAGAAGTTTGAAACAGGAAACAAATAATATTTCAAAGTTTCCAGCAAGCAAGTAAGGACAGCTTTGGAGAGCAGCTGAAGCCACTTTCTGCAATTAGGCCTTTGTCCCTCCCCTTGGCCTTGGCAGTGGGTCTAGGGTGCCATGCGATCCCTACAGCTTTCATTCCATCCAGTTCAAGAACCTGCTTGCAAGCGTCTTCTTGCCCAGCACACAAACAAACTTTAAATGATAAAGGAAAACACTGGCAGCATGTTCTGTGTTCTGAGGCAGGCCTGGGGCGGGGATTTCCCAGAATTTGTTATGAGAAGCAACCTGCTCTCCCACCAGGTAAAGAGGAGCCTGGACCAAGGTTGAAAAGCCATGAGTCAGGCCTAGAGAATTTCAGTTGCAACACCCTCTATTTAGTCATAGCTGTTGCCTTCAATGAAAAGGTCACCGACTCTATGGTGAATGGTTATTTGCTGGCTGCTTCTCATACTGTTCTGATTGTGATCCTTTCACATCTTTGATTACCTTTTGTCAGAAAACTATGACGTGCTTCATTTTGTTTCCCGGGGTGGTAGCCACAGTCGGTGGTCTGTTGGTGAGCTGGCTCCATTCGACGGTATGCAAACAACTCGGTGGAAGCTTAAAGGGCAGGGTAGGCAGCATGGCCCTCAATGTGCAGTTTCCCAAGTTGAAGCCTCACTGAGTGATTGGAAACCAGGAGAAAAATTACTGTGGTCTGAGCAGGGAAGGAAGAAAGGTCCTGGACACTTGGCTTCTAGAGAGATCCACGCGTGGCATGCCGCAACTGCACTCAGCGTCTTCCAGCTTCCAACTTGTTGTCAGCTTTCAGAGTGACTGACCCAGGGACATCAGCTGGGAGCCCCCTTACGACCTGTCAGCATGCGCCCCGAGAAGATACCTTGGTCAAGAGTCATTCAGCCTGGTCACACTTGCTGGCTTTTTTCATTATCATCATGGCTAAGCGGGAAGAGGAGAGTTGCCAAATTTGACCTATACTTCAGCATTATAATTTAGCCCCTTCATTTTCATCTTGAGGCTAAATGTTAAAAGCCCAATTTGTGGGAGGTCAAGGTGGGTGGATCATGAGGTCAGGAGATCAAGACCATCCTGGCTAACAAGGTGAAACCCCGTTTCTACTAAAAATACAAAATATTAGTGGAATGTGGTGGTGGGCACCTGTAGTCCCAGCTACTCGGGAGGCTGAGGCAGGAGAATGGCATGAACCCAGGAGGCGGACCTTGCAGTGAGCTGAGATCAGCCACTACACTCAAGCCGGGGTGACAAAACGAGACTCTGTCTCAAACAAATGAACAAACAAACAGTCCAATTTTTTAGAGAATTTTTTAGGAGGGATGAGGGGAATGGGGGATTGGAAGATAGGAAAGTCAAATGTGCTCTGATCATTTCTTACTTAGTTTCTATGCCTTTTCTATGTGGGACTTGTTGAATGTTTATTGCAAGCTCTTTAATGACCAGAAGCACATCATTTGTATCTATATTCAGGAGCCAGCCTGGTCTCCCGGGGCATGAGGCTGACCAACTGTGGGGACCTCGCTTAAGAAAAGTAAATATTTATTCAGAATAAGGAAAAAAATTCAAAATAAAGTACAAATTTTAAAATGCTGACAAATACCACAAACATCACAAAAAATCCAGAAGCATAGCATACTGTTTTTATTAACTTCCTGACATACCTCTGTATGACATACTTCTATTGTTCTCTTCACACCGTTTTGGCTACACACTCTTTGATGGCCTCTTCATAGGACAATAATTTTAAAGAAGAAACGATAGAAAGATAATGCAGTCTTCTCTAATCAACCCATCTAACATGGCTGATCCAAAAAAATTCTTTTACATTTTAAATTAAATAGTTGAATACATAAACATGTGACTGACATAAGGCCAATCTGCTATTGCTAGTGCTACTATATTTTTGTGCCATAGAGACAGAGAGAATTTTCCTTTTGAATACATGTTCCTGAACATTCAAATCTCTGCTTGTAATTTTGATGATGGAGAAATTCCCACAGACCAGTATCTGCCTCCACAATCTTGAACCTTGATCCTCCATTTCCCACATATTTTCAGGGCCAGATTCTGCACAGCAACCCATTTATATCATGATACGACTTCTGTCCATGTGCCTCCAAATCATGATGCTGGTTAAGTTGACACGAGTTATAGGAGTATTTTTAGAAGCAATTCCTATATCACCATGCCAGCAGTGACTTAACTATATACAGAGGTGACTGTGAACCATGTAAACACTGTTTATCCTTTAAGCCCAAACTAAACATATCTCCAACTCAAGTTGGCCTCAGCAGAATTCCAAAAATGCTGTAGTGGCGACTCCAAAGCAACCCTACACAAGGGACTTGCCAGTGTGGTGGAGAGGACGTCACAGTGGAAGAGATAACCTTAGCTGATTACGGTTAAAAAATTTCACTTTTGCAAAGTTGGTAAAACTCAGGTGACCATAGGCTCTGGAGCTTTGACTTCATTAACTTCAAGGTGAATTTTCCTCTGCTTGTATCCATTTGCAAGCCTAATTTGGCTCTCAATCAGTAATTGTTAATTGAAGGAATGGAGAAATTAATCTGTAAAAGACAATGCAGATGGATGGATGGACACATCAAAGGCAAGGCTGCTGCCAGCCATGCATGTGTGCCGACGGCATCTCCATCCCAGGGATGCAACTGGTTGGCCAGCCACAGATCCCTCCAGGGAGACCTGTTTTTCAGATCATGACAGTTTTCAAAAGTACAGATTATCTTGGCTGATAGTGAAGATGAGAGGGCAGCCTGAATATGATAGAGAAGAAGAGAATGAGAGGTTAGGTAGGGAGTGGGGCAGGAAGGATCAAAACAACTTTTCTTCCAAATGGGGCCATCAGTTCTCTCCCAAGCAATGGCAATTGCATGCACAGGTCCTAGGAGAGCATGTCACAGGTCACTTGTGTGCACATAAAACACAAAGGTTTCTGAAGTGACCCACCAGTGACAGCCATCTGCTGGCTCTAGGGAGAATTCTTTGCAGAATCTGAGGGTTTATCTATGTATTCCTAGGAAGTTTCTGTGGTTAGCTTTTTCTGAATGACCAAACAGGTTGGTGGGGGGCAAGAATGGAGTGTGTTCTATGTGACTGATTTGTGAACTTCAGGAGATCTGTTGTGGAGCTAGGGCAAAATCTCATGTTCTCCATATCCTTGTCCCCTAGGGCACTGATATTCTCTTATTCATTCATTGATTCAACAACTATGTATTGACTGTGTATTATTAGCGACTACATGCCAGGCACTCCTTTAGAGCCAGAGATACAGCCGGGGACAGGACGAGCAAAGCCCTGCCCTTGTAGAGCTTCCATTAGTCGGGGAAGAAATAGTGCATTAACAAACAAATAACACACTCCAGTTCCAGAGGGTGGTAAATGCCATGGAGACAATGAAATGAGGCTGGGATGGGGGTTTGTGGAGGCAGCATCTTCAGGAGTGTCCTCCCTTTCACTCCGCCTGGGGCTGGAGTGGTGAGAAGGAGGTACTGTGTGGGCATCTGGGCAGAGTGTCCCTTTCCAAAGGGAAAAGCAACACCAAACACGGAGGCTGGAGACCCGGAGGAGCTGGCACGGCAGAGGGACAGAGAGCATGTCAGTGTGTCTGCCGTGAAGTAAAAGAGGCTGGAAGGAGATGGGCTTCATAGATTATAGTGGGGATGATATATTTGTACAAATTAGCCTATCTGTTTAGCCAAATTAACTCTCTGCATTCACAGTGCATTCCACATACCCAGAAAGGTACGCAGAAAGTGACCATGGTGAATGTAAAGACCGCCAAAACGGTGCCAGAAGCAGGTCTAGGGACCTATGAGCATGATGGAGGGAGTCTGCCATCCCTAGAGGAAAAATGGGTGAAGTGAACGGGTTCACGTAATCTTACTCAGGCATGTGCCAAGCCACCCAAGAGAGTGAGCTGGCACCAACTATGAAGAAATGATCTTCTTTACAGTTATAAAGACCTCCCTGGCTCCTATGGATGAATAGATGAATAGGATAAGAGAAGTAGCAGTGAGGCCAATTAGAAGGTCATGGCAATAGTTCAGGCCAGAGATGGTGGTCTATGGTCATACTTGTAGGGACAGATGTTGCAGGTAGAGCTAGGAAGTCTTGCTAAATATTTGAATGGGGGTGTAGGAAAGTAGGGAAGAGACTAGACTAATGTCATTTGCTGAGAGAGGAAAGATGAGAGGGATAGAATTTTGATGGGAAGATAAAAAGTTCTATTTGGCTGTGTTGTTTTTGACACTTAACAGTGTGTTTAGTAGGACACTGGACAGAAGAATCTGGAACCTAAGGAGGAGGTTAGGGCTGTTTATTTCTCATCAGTTTTATTAGCCCCACTTCAGCAATGTGGTGAGCAAGCAGGCAAATACGTGGTTCAAATTTTACCAGTGCAACCATGACAGGATGACTGACTAGCTGTTCACCAAAAGTTCTTGCTCCCCTAAAGAAGAGTTGTTGCTGGAAACAGCTGCCTCCTCAGACTAATTTCTCAACCCCTCTTGCATTTGGGTGGGAGTTTCATGACTAGTATTGATCCAGGCCAAGACATTTACAAAGTGGCTCAGTCTAATCAGTTCCCTCTCTTACAGTTTAGCTGGCTACATACAGAAGATAACACGTCCCTTGGGCAGCGTTTCTCAACCTTAGCACCAATAACATTTTGGGCCAAAAAAATACTTTGTCGTAGGGACCATCCTGTGTGCTATACGATGTTTAGCAGCATCCCTGCTCCCTTCCCACTAGATGCCAAGAGAATCTCCCTAAGTAGCGACAATCAAAATACCTCCAGGCATTGCCAAATATGCCCCAGGGGGCAAAGTCACCCCTTGCTGGGAACCACTACCCTCAGGTGGTGATGCCGCCAACTGGAAGGACTTGGGTCCCTGAGACACTGTATGGAGGAGAGCCATCGCCTGCTGAAAACCCACATCGTATTGTCACATGAGTGATAAATAAATATTTATTGTGTTAAACCATTGGGCATCAAGGGACTCATTTGTTACAGCAGCTATTTTACTCTGAGAAGTCCAGCACTGTAATAATGCCATAAACAAAGACAAAAAACAACAAAACCTAGAAACTACAACCTTCTTGTCACTTTAATGCCACTAATTACCTGTGTAACTCTATATAAATCACTGACTTCATTAGATTCTCTGAGCCTTAGCTTATTTCTCATCTGAAGATAAGATAATGTTGGCCTCAATATGTGGCTTCCATGCATTAAAGACTGCAACACACAAGAAGAAATGGATTGTGACTGAAGATACACATGAGTTTCACAGAGCAATGCTTACTGTGAGCACACAAGTTTGATGTGGAGAGAATACTAAACCACCATTACAGGTATGGGTGTAAAGAGTGCTTAAGAAAATGGAAAAATGTTGATTTTACAGTGCTGAAAAGCAAGATGTCTTAACTGAGTTCCTTCTCATGGCAATTACCTTGAACACCATGCATAAAAGCCCATTTTTGCTTAGAAATGTTGTTTTTCTAATAGAAAGGAAACCTAACACTACATTTTGAATCCAAAGAAAACCCAGATTCTGGCTTCTACAACACTTCTGACAGACTATATAATCTATAAAAGTGGTGTGAGGAAAATATGTTGCTTCCATTAGAAATTTTGGGGGGAGAGAGAATGGCATCATTTGTAGCACTTTCTAAGGACCCATTCTATATAAATACAAGATGTTATTCTATCTGCCTTTCACAATTAAAAGGAAAAAAATAGGAGAATTTTTCTTTTAAAACATAAGACTTTGAACCCTGAGTCACTGGTATTATAGATATTGATTGCAGCATGGAGGACAATCTCAAAGAGTAACCTATTTTCCTGTCCCCAACTTTTTGTCTTAATTGAAAAAATTCTACATCCTAAATCTACAGGCTACAGGATTCCTGACAGCTGCAGTGGAAGTGAAGGAATCAGTCTTTGTTGAGAAGTCCCCCTTTCTGGAGCCTTCACTTGAAAGTTTGATGAGAAGTAAGATATAATAGAGGTAATAAGGTAGAAGCATATTTTTTTGAAGACTCCAATTTTTCCTATGTGTCCTCACAGTTGCATCCTTTGCAACATAGTCTAGTGGGGTTATACATTACTTTGCCAATTGGTTCCAGAAGTTGGTCAACTGTTTTAATATCCCTCTGAGGAGTTATCCTTTGTTGCTCATAGCATAGACACCTCCTAAGACTGCAATTTCCTGGACCTCAATTGCCTGTGAAATCTCTTTTGGAAAGGCTACATCAAGTATCAAGGGTACCATTATCTTCCTTTTCCTACCTAGATATATTAGTATTTCATGCCTCAGTGGATAAGAAGAGAAATTATGGAAAGTGGAAGAGGGAGGTTTGAAACATATCTAACGCAAGGGATAGGGTTGCATATCAGTGGAGACGATATATAGTGAGATGTTTCTTATTCCAGAAAGGTGGTAGAATGGAACATCATCACTATCATTCATCCCAAAACTCTCTTGTCTTGAAGTTCCTAGGCATTCTTGATGACGATAATGATGATGATGATGAAGTAAGAATACTGATACTTAAAGAGGGTTAGTAACTTGCCCATATACCAAAACCAACAAGTGACACTACTAGGATATGAATTTGAGTCTGTTAGAATCCAAGTTTGTGCCCTTAGTCATTATGGTATGCTGCCTTTTTTGTTCCCCTAAGATGTCCATAGTGGAAGTAACTGTGGCATTCTAGAACAGATCTCATGGATAATTAGTGCTAGTGCACCACTGATGGTGATGGCATCCTCTTTTGTTGACACGTTGTTTTTTTCAAAGAAATAATGCTTTCTCTAAAATCCTAACATTAGCTTCAAGGCTTTGTAAGAGCATTTCTTTTTGCTTTTTTCAAGTTTCCCTAGGTGGCCATCTACAATCTTGTTTTCTTCTGGAAATATAGTCACTTTCCCTGATCACATGCTATGTGGGCATGTGACCTAGGCCCAGCCATAGTGGTTGGGCCACACTTTAGTACATGGTTCAGCTGGGCCAATCAGAGTCATTCCCGGAGGTCTTTGGCGGTGAAGAAGACTGTGTAGCTACATGAGTCAATAAATAATCTTTTTTGTTTTGTTTTGTTTATTTTGATTTGGAGTTCTGAAAGAGTCATGATAAATACAATCTTATCCTCAATTCTTTTCGGTTTTTGTCTTATTGTAGGCCCCAGCGTACTTTAGCTATAGGAGAATTTGGTTTTGTACCAATAAAGACCAAGATGTTCATTTGAGAGTAAACCAAACATGAGATAAAGATGGGAATGGTACCTATAGGGAAGCATCCTTATTGTAAGTGTTGGAGGACATAATTCCAAGGGAAGTTATAATATATCTTCTCAAAATATTTGTTTAAATATGGTAAGAAATTTTCACAAGGAGGAGGTGCTAGAGAAGATGTTGTTCTGTCTAAATGTAGGAGAGTCCTGAGGATTTTCTGGATCTAATCTGTACTACTTTATGCCAAGTTTGAGGACTCATCATACTTTAGGCTTTATAAAATATTTCTCCTCTGGGTGCTTCTGTTTGCGTAAAATTTCTATATTGGGTATGCATGTTTTTTCTAGTGGAACCTTTCTCCATTGTGTACATCTTTTTCCCCCCTAGGGACCCACAAGGAAAAAATATATATCAGCTTGTTTTTCTAAATGGAGGTTTGTACTCAACACAAAATTCTAGCTACAAGTAAATTATGCTCTGATCTTGAGGGATAAAATAAACACAAAGCAATGCAGAACTGTGTTTTGCCAGAGCCAAATGGAACATGACGTTCAGAAGTTTCCAATTGAGTTCCAAAATTAGACTAAATCTTGGCAAAATGCATACTCATGTCCCATTCGGAATCTTATCATTTGAACTCAATTCTGACTGTTCCACTCCTTACTCATTCCATTAGCCCCTAGGAGGCCTGAGGACCTGCCTCCATGTGTTTCAGACCTGCCCCAAGACTGCTGATTTCTTTTTTGCTATTGGCAAGATGATGTCCCAGCTGGGATGGAAATAGGGCAACAAAAACCTATTCAGTGATCTAAGATTTGAAGGCCAACCTCAGCTCCGTTGCTTCTAGGAAGTCCAGTTGTTGCTGATAGGACATTGAGTAGTTATCACCACTTGGTTTTACAACTGTAGCCCTCTCAGAAGCACTTGGTGGTAGGTGCTGAATCTAAGCCTTTTGGCTGGTCCTTGAGTGCTGGCTTACTATGAAAGGCTCTCTGGATTATACAGTCTATAAAACATATTTCATTTCCAGATTAGAGGCCTTCTTGGATAGGTACTCTGGTTCAAGTGTGAGTGTAAGAGTCCTTATCAGTTCCTATCTGGAAGTTGTTAAAAGCAGCCATATGATTGCCAGTTAGTGTCAAACAAGGATACGTAAATATTTGCTGAGTTACCTTTCAGGGGCCAAGATACCAAACTTCACCACCAAGGTGGACTTGAAACTCTTCCTTCTTTTGTTTATGTGCCTCTAAGCACAAGGCGTTATCTTATCTCCCCCAACTCATGAGTCAGAGTATACATTTTAGTCAACCAGTATCTTCTTAATCCCTTAACATGCTGAGTTCATTCTAATCTCAAAATTTGACTCATTTCAGTTTCCCCTCTTGGAATACTTCCCTCCATTCCACTCTCTAACTTCCGTTCCTGCCTCAAGCTCATCTCAAATCTTCAAGATCCTCTGTGAGGCATTCCTGTCAACAATTTCAGCTCACTTCAATTGCTTGCTTCTTTCTTTTCTCATTGCCTACCATCACACAATGATGGCTTCATTAATATTCAGACTTTTATTTTTCTGCAATTGAGTTCTACTATGGTACCAAAGCATTTTCAAGTCAGCACACATATTTCAAAATTTCTTTTTTATATCTCTTGCAATTTTGAAAGATAGGTACTTGGTATTTGCTCAAAGTTTCATGTACATCCACCAAAAGATACGCAAAATCTTTATACTAAAAACTAGAGAACATTACTGAGATAAATTGAAGAAGGCCTAAGTAGGTCCTAAGTATTTTCATCACACACACAAAAAAGGTAACTGTGTGAGGTGGTGGATATGTTAATTAGCTTGATTGTAGCAATTATTTTACAATGTATACATATGTCAAAACATCACATTCTACACCTTGAATATGTACAACTTTTATTTGTCAATTATACCTCCTAAAGAAAAAAAAGGCTTAAATAAGTAAAAGTATAAATTGTGCTCTTGGTGGGGACTTAGTGTTACGATGCAGAAGAGTATCTTCACGGTAGTGGAAAAGACAAAGCTTTCATAAATAACACAAAAAATGTACTAAAAATAAAGTTGATTAGACATAAAATAAATTAGACAGCATTAAAAATAAGAATATCTGTTTATCAGAAGACACCATTAAGAGGGTGAAAAACAAGGTCATGGATTGGGAGAAGATACTTGTGAATCATATATCTGAGAAAAAAACTTGTATCCAAATATACAAAGCTCTCCTACAAATTAATAAGAAAAAGATAGATATCCCAACAGAAAAGTGTGCAAAACACTTGTAGAGTTTACAAAAATGAACTCTGAATGGTCAATAAATGCATAAAAAGCTGCCTCTGATTTCATTACTCTTCGGAAAAATGCCAATTAAAATCATGAACTTCAAAAACAAACCCACCAGAATGGCTAAAATGAAAAAGACATTCAATACCAAGTGTTGGCAAGGATTTGTAGTATTTGGAACTCTTACACGGTTAGTATACAGTGTTAGTACATAGTTGTTACAACCACTTTTCAAATCTATGCAGCAGGATCTCCTAAAGCTGAACATACATGTGCCACATGACCTAGCATTTTCACTCCTAGATATACATGAGTACATATGCTTATCAAAAGACACGTAGGAAGAACATTCATAGCAGCACTATGCATAATAATAAAAAAGCAGAAACAACCCAAATTTCAATGGTAGAATGGACACGTAAGTGTGGTATATCCATACAATGAAATTCTTTCAGCAACAAAAATGAACAAAGTATGGCTACATATAAGCTTGATGGATCTCACAGACATTTACTGAGCAAAAGAGGTCAGAGTCAGAGTATCTAGTGTATCATTGCATTTCTTTAAAGTTAGAAAAGAAGCACAACGAATCTATGGTAACCTGCGAGGGGAGGTAGAGATTGAAGGAATAACCAGGAGAGCTTTGTGGATGTGGTACTGTTCCATTTCTGCATCTGGGTGGTGGTTACAGGGTTTGTTCTTTTAGTGAAAATTCGTTCAATTGGTCGCTTACAATAGTGCACTTTTTCTTTATATGAAGTGTTTATGCTTAAAAGCAACAGGCTGTGTCCTGGGAGGATGAACTTCTGCTCAGCAGGGATTCTTCTCACTGCTTCACTTCTGCTCATAAGCTCAGGAGTGGGAAATAAGGAAAGTTTGATTAAACAAACAGACTCATAAATCAGCTTTTAAACCTCATCATGACCCTGGAAAGGATAGAACACGGGTTTGAGCTACTCAACTCCTCCTGCTTCAACAAATTTACTCATAAAACCATTTTATACATGTCACTTTGCTTGGCTTTCAACAGGGAGAGTATCTTTATTAGGAACATTCCCGGTCTCATTATCTCCCGACTGTGGCTCATCTCCTGGCTTAGAATTTATGTCTCAGGACTGTGATCTTGTTGAATCCTGCATTATAATTGCTTATATTCTTTTCTTATTCTACCACCCCCACCTCCTGAGGGCAAAATGGCCCTCTGCTGCTCAGTTGTGTACATAGAAGAGGCTCAAGGCTGAATTTTTATACAATTTAATTTAGTTGGATTAACTGCAAGGCTCAGTTACAAGTTAAGTGGGTGCTACAGCTTCACCTCATTAGGCCACCATTCCCACCAAAACTCATTGTGGTGCTGAGGCATTTTTGCTGGAGTCTATATGACTATAGGCATGATTTCCTAAGGTTCTTCTTGAATATGGAAATTGACTTAGGATATTCCAACCAGAACATTCTTGAAGGATAAGGCAAATTGGTAAATATATTCTCCTATTTTTGTGTAAATTCTATCAATTACACCAAAGTAAGGTGTGACAGTATTGGGTTTAAAGTCTAGAAGTTCTGAATGTAAAATGTTTCTACTGCAACGCTTACTAACTCTGGGACTTTGATGGTGTTGGAGGGGGGCATTTAGCATCTGTTCTCTCATCTTTCCCAATGGGGCGGCAATGCCACCCCTTAGGAGTATTGGGAGGATTCCTTCATGTGTGCATGCATTCAGCTTTCCTCAGAAGCACTCCAGGTGTCAGGCACTCCATTGGCCCTGGGGATTCACAGAGGATCACAGTCCAGTTGGTGAGGAAGACGTACAAACAAACCGGTTCAGTATTTCTCAATCTTTTTTTCATTATTATCCTCTAAGGAGCCTTGGTAGACATTTTTTCAAAATCTTCCCTTCTCCAACCTGTGAAATTTTAATACCACAGATATACTGTATTTGTGTACTATATGCATATCTGTGATTTATAATAAAAAGAACAAAATTTTTCCAGCCTCCCTCGACCAAGAACCGCTTCTGGCTCCCTTGAGGATATCAACTCCTTTGAGAATGAAAGAAATGAATGATTACAGAGGAGTGTAGTGAGTGCAATTGGATGAAGGACAAGCTGCCAAGTTTGCCTCCCCGTGGGTACGGGAGACTCACTGCAATGGGTGAAGTCAGGAAAGGTCTCAGGGAGAAAAGTGGGATGCCAGCGATCCCAGAGGAGGAATCTGAACTCTCTGGTGGCCACAAGCAGGGGAAGTTCTCTTGGAAAGGCACAGGGGTGCACCTACTCAGGGTGGGCGCAAGAAGAGAGGCTGAGGGACAGGAGGAGGGCAGCGGCAGCAAGAGAGGGCCTCAAATGCTGAACCCAGGAGAGCAGACGTGACCCAAAGGAAACTGGCAATGCATAGAGTCTTAAGAAGGGGAATGACTTGCTCGTATGTATACATTTCCAAGTTCATTCAGGCTGTGTGTGGATGAGTCAGGGAAATCCAGTCAGAGATAAAGGCAGAAATCATGACTTCAATGAGAGCGGTTGCCTGTAAGGATGAGAGGAGAGAAATTTTGGAATAGGATCAAGTGAAACAGTGTATATACAAGCACTTGGCATGCAGTAGGTCATTGATAATAGTGCATATGACTAATGTTTGGGCATTTGGTACCATTTAGCAGGTTGGCATTGCAGAAGCTTCCTACAGGCCACAGAACCTGATTGCTTCAATGTCGCAGGGGCCCGAGGTCTGATATTTGTTAAATTGATGTTTTTCTTTGAGGTGAAACTAGGCAGGGTAAACCTGGCCAACGGGCTCCTGGGGGAACTGCACAGGCTGCTTCTGTCTGGCTGGGCCCTGACCACTCAGCTACCAACTCCATGAATTACATACAAATGTGACAACAGCACAGACCAGGCCACAGGCATTCTCAGAGCTGTGCAGGGTTTTATTCATTGGCTTCAGACGTTCCCTTGCCTTAGCTCCGGCGAAATCAGAACCCACTGACTACACCAGTTGCTACACTTGCCATCTCTTCTGCCTGGCTTTGATCTCTTCTGGGAATCACCCAAACGGCCACCAACACCCTTGAGAGATGACCACACTGTCCCGTTTGTGGCTCTTGTTCACAGTAAATGAGATTGCTATGGGTTATCCAACACAAACTTATTCATTTCCTCATAGTAGTTTTTTAGGTCTTTTGAGAAAACTAAAAGAAGTCAGCAGTGATGTAACATGCAGGGAAGTGTGAGGACTGTTAACATGTGATGGCTATTCTATGAAGTGGAGGGGTGGTGGTTGGGGGCCTTTTGGTAATGGAAGGACGGTTTGCCCTTTCTAGAAGCTGAGAAGGAATTCAGGGAAGCAGAACAGGGAGGACGGTATGCTGGTGGTGCTAACTTTCCTTTCCAGGTTGGGAGCTGCCCAGTAAGGCCTTGGGGTTCACAGGGAGGTGTCTGCCTGTCCTCTCTGGGACCCTGAGCTGTATGTTTCAGCCCGTGGTCTTTAGCCTTATGCAGAGCACACTTGCTGTGTTTGATAAATGGCTTTGAAGTGCGGATGATGTCTCTTTTGTCTATTCCGAATCAGATCCATCCTCTGGTGGCCACCTCCTTGGCTCTCATCTTTATGGTCCCTTTTGAGGCTTCCAGAGCCCACTGCAATGGCAGCAGAAGTCAAGAACTGCCAAAGCCTCCCTCTCAACTGCCCCTTCTAACCTCCCTTCTGTTTGGCTTCCTCGGCTTCTCTTGGCTTCCCACGCTGGTTGTCCACATTGCCTAACTCCAGTTGGACCGGCAGCTGTGTCTCAGGCTGTTTACCTTGGCTCTGACACTGAGTGCCTTTAGAGTGCTGCTTTCTGAAATTGTCCTTCATGGCTTTGCAAGGAAACTTGGGCAAAGGGCCCTGGCCCTCTGCTTGCTCAGGGTGTGGGAGCTAGATTCAGCCAGGCCCACAGGGCCCTCCAGTTTCCACTTATCTGTTAGGAGAAGAAGGAAACAACAGTGCTGAGAAGGAGCTGGAGCAGAAGAGAGTTAAGAAGCTTGCTAACCAGCTCCCAGGTGCTGCATGAGGCCAGAGCGCCTAACCTGGCTCAACTTCCATTCCAGGCAGGACTTACTTAATGAGTGAAAGGATGTATCCAAAGGGTGCTGCTGATTCGGGCATTTTGGTATCTATATGGAGGACTTCCTTCGGTACTGTGCTACAGGTTCTGACATAGCCAATGTTTACCAATTAACTGGATTCACAGCTTTGGGAATATGTTAAATAAATACTGACACAATGCAAAGCTGGGAGTGGAGATAAGTACGTTGATAAACTCAGGATTTAGAGCAACTTCAAGAGGCTGAACAATGACGTAACATTCAGGGAAGAATGAGAAACGTTAATGAGAAGGGTGAATGGTTTTTCTCTTAGCTACAAAGTACAAGAAAGAGGAGATGTGGGATGTTATCATGAATTAGAAGAGCCTTTAGGCTCTTGACAATAAGGTAAAGGGCCTAACGCACTTGATCTGGCATCTCAAATTTCACATACCCAAAACTGAACATGTCAAATTCATACCTCCCCTGTCAGTCCCAATTTCTGTTGATTAGAGCTGTTAGCCTCCCAGGATTGTTTATTATACGATTGCATTCTGTGGTCAACTATTTAATAAACATATATTTGGTATATAATCCTATAAAATATTTTAATGAGTCATTTGATCATTCATTAATTCTTTTTTTTTTTTTTTTGAGATAGTCTCACTCTGTCTTGTAGACAGGAGTGCAGTGGCACAATCTCAGCTCACTGCAACCTCTGCCTCCCGGGTTCAAGTGATTCTCTTGCCTCTACCTCCCGAGTAGCTGGGACTACAGGTATGTGCCACCACATCTGGCTAATTTCTGTATTTTCAGTTGAGACGGGATTTTGCCATGTTACGAAGGCTGGTCTCGAACTCCTCAGCTCAGGCAATCTGCCTGCCTTGGCATGCCAAAGTGCTGGGATTATAGGCATGAACCACCACATCTGGCCTCATTCATTATTTCCATAAATATTTATTGAGCACTGAGTAAGTATCACACATTGTAGTAACTGAGACATCGTCTCTACCCTCCTAGAGCTTGTTCTACCAGAGGAAATGGACATTAAACTTGTGAATACACACAAACTTATTCAAAATTATAATCCTAATTAACTTTATGAAAGAACAAGGTTCTAGACAGCATAGAGTGGGCAGATGAGACCTAATTTTGGAAGAGAGATTAAGGGAATGTTCCTTGAGGAAGTGAATTTTGAGTTCATGGAAAGTTATATAGCTATGTTGTCCAATATGGTAGCCACTAGCCCCATGTTGGCATTTAAATTTAAATCAATTAAATGTAAATAAAATTAGAAGTTCAGTTTCTCGGTTGTGCTAGCCATATTCAGGTGCTCACTAGCCACCTGCTGCAAGTGGCTACCATATCACATAACACAGATAATGAATGTTTCCATCATTGCAGAAAATTCTATTGGATGGTGTTGTTATGTAGGATTTAACTAGATGAAAAGGCCAGGTACAGTGGCTCACGCCTATAATCCCAGCACTTTGGGAGGCTGAGGCGGGTAGATCACTTGAGGTCAGGAGTTCAAGACCAGCCTGGCCAACATGGAGAAACCATGTCTCTGCTAAAAATACAAAAATTAGCTGGGCATGGGGGCAGGTGCCTGTAATCCCAGCTACTCAGGAGGCTGAAGTGGGAGAATCACTTGAACCTGGTAGGCAGAGGTTGCAGTGAGCCGAGATCATGCCACTTCACTCCAGCCTGGGTGATAGAGGGAGACTCTGTCTTAAAAAACAAACAAACAAACAAAAAAACAAAACAAAACTAGCTGAAAAGGAGAACAGGGGAAGAGGAAGGGAATACCTTAAGCAAAAAAGATACTACTTAATTTAGAGAAACCTAACTATAACTTAAGATAATTCTTCAGAATGTTCATTGATGGTGACATTGGATGATGGGGTTTTGGGGAAGGATCAGAGGATATTGGGAATGTATCCTTTTCCTGTTTTCTGACTCAGGCTCTGGACAGTTAATACCTAGCTGATTGTGCAGTGCTTATTAACAGATGGGGCCACTGTTCTCAACCCTTGCTTTGGTTCCCAGGTATACAAAATAGTGGTCAAGACAGCATAACACAGAACAATATTGTGCTTGAATTGTCGGATGAAATATAAAATGAGGGACATAGAATAGGACAATTGACAATAAGTTTCCAATTGTATGGTAAAAAGTCACACATAACTGAATATTGGAAGTGGTCGCCCTCTATGTCTTTTGCCATTTGCCACAGTTCCTTGTCCTCTGTCCATCACATAAGCACCAGTGCTCCTGGGCATTCTATCCTGGGACATGTTCTTTTTTCTTGCCACAGATTCCTGAGCAAGGTCATTCATTCCGTGACTTCACATGGCATCCATGTGCTATTGGGTCCCAAGTCTGTATTTCTAGCCCCACACTGCTCTGCTTCAGAAATCCAAATTCAAATGCCCAATAAGAGACTCCAGTCAACTGTCCTATGGACACTTCAAACTCACCCCATATAGTGCCCACCTAAACTGCACTTCCTTCTCAGTTCCTACCTCAACAATGGCAACTCTGTCCACACCAGAAGCCAGAAGCCTTAACTTTCATATGGAAACCCCATCAGTTACCAAGTCCTGTTGATTTTACCTCCCAAGTAACCTCTCAAATGTATTGACTTTTCTCCCTTCCCTTCAGCATCATCCTAACTTGTCATGCACTGCCTGGATTGTGTTACCATTTCCTAACCAGTCTCCTTGGTTCTAGTCTTGGCCTGCTCCAAACCATTCTTCACTCTCCAGCCGTAGCAATCTTCCTAAATCTGGTAATGTCCTTCTGTTGCTGAAAACCCTTCAATGCCTCCCCATTACATCAGCCAGATTGACTTTGTGGTTACAAGGCCCATCTAGATTTGGCCCTGATTACTTCTCCAGCTGCTTCTTTTACCCTTTCTTCCTTGCATTGCTAAGTATTCTGCAGACATCCTTAGCTTCTTTCAGCTCCAGGTACCCAGGATGCTTAACTTTGTATTGGGATCTTTGCACATGTTATTTCCAGAAACACTTTCACTCCTCCACACCTTTCTTTCCCCGCTTGCCTGACGTATTCAGTTTAAATGTTAACTTATTCAAGGAGACCTCCCCCAACTCCCCAGTGTGGGTTTAGTTGCCCCTGTCATAAACCCTCTGAAGTGAATTGAGTGGTGGTCTCCACCCGTCACCAACAAAGATACATCTACAACCTGATTCCCAGAACCTGGGAATGTCACCTTAGTTTTAAAAAGGGCTGTCTGCAGACATAATGAAATTAAGGATCTTGAGAGGAGATAATCCTGGATTATCCAGGTGGGCCCTTAATACAATGGTGAGTGTCTTTTTGAGAGGCATGCAGAAGAGAGACACAGAGAGAAGAGGGAAAGGGCAACATGGAGAAGGACACAAAGACCAGAGCTATGCAAGCCCCAAACCAAGAAGCACCAGAAGCTGAGATTGGCAAGAAAGGAGGCTTCCCTAGAGCCTTCAGAGGGCGTGCGGCCCTGCTGACACCTTGATTTCAGACTTGTCTCCTCCAGGATGGTGAATCACTTGAACCATCCTGGAGGAGACAAGTGAGAGAACACATTTGTGTTGCTGTAAGCCACACAGTGGGTGGTAATTCATTAGAGCAGCCCTGGGAGATGGGTGCATCCTCCCCTTAGTTCTTCTGCGACACCTCTGGTCACACTGCACTGAAGTGACCCCTTTACTCGTTTGCATCCCTAATTTCATCAGGCAGGGGCTTGCACATGCTATTATAATCATATCCCCCACACTGGCTCAGTACCTCCACAGATTAAGACATCAATAATCATGCAATGTGTGAATGAAGCACTGTTGGTTGATATTAATACACAGGGCACACTTTGCGGACTTGAGCTGCTCTGAGAATGTGGGCAGGATTTGGGTAACACTGAGAAGGGAAGTGATTAGTCTTAGAAACGGATTCGTAAGAATGAAGGCCTGGAGATGACAGTGTGACTAATACATAAACTCACAGAGATCAGCCTGACTGCAGGATAAGCTTCCTGAGATAAAGCTGATGGGAACTATAGTGAACTCACAGGCTCTCTCTTGCAGGCCAGAACTGCCCTCACAGGTGTACTCAGCATCTTTGGTTGAAGCTAAAGAGCCACAATTTGCCATCACATCTGTTTTCTCCTGCATGGCTGGTCAGGGTCTGGGTTTCCGGAGCAGCCCACTGCAGCACACAAATGTTATCACGTTCTTTATTTGTCATTGTCCAGAAAAGATGGAAATACCGCTAAGGTTAGAAGCCATCAAAGCTTCTTGAATTGAAACCTACATTACTTGTCAGCCCTAGTGCAAAATAAAAATGCAGGCCTTTGTTCAGAAATCATGAGACATTTCAAAATGCAACAGCAATGTATAAACCAGCTGAGGGGTCTTTCTAAGCAGGGGTCTTTCTAAACTGCACGCCCATGAGGCTAACTCTGGCCATGAAAAAAGGATTTGCTTGCAAATCAAAACCACAATGTCATACCACCTTACTCCTGCAAGAATGGCCATAATCAAAAAATCAAAAAATAATAGATGTTGCCATGGATGTGGTGAACAGAGAACACTTCTACACACTGCTGGGGGGAATGCAAACTAGTACAACCACTATGGAAAACAGTGTGGCGATTCCTTAAAGAACTAAAAGTAGAACTACCATTTGATCCAACAATCCCACTACTGGGTATTTACCCAGAGGAAAAGAAGTCATTCATTATACGAAAAAGATACTTGCACATGCATGTTTATAGCAGCACAATTCACAATTGCAAAAATGTAGAACCAACCCATATACCCACCAATCAACAGTAGTTAAAGAAACTGTGGTATATATATATCTATATCTATATATATATGGCATATATATATGCATATATATGCACGCATATATATATGTGGCATATATATACATATATATAATGGAATACTACTCAGCCATAAAAAGGAATGAATTAATAGTATTTGCGGCAACCTGGATGGGATTGGAGAGTATTATTCTAAGTGAAGTAACTCAGGAATGGAAAACCAAGCATCGTATGTTCTCACTCATAAGTGGGGGCTAAACTATGAGGATGCAAAGGCATAAGAATAACACAATAGAGTTTGGGGACTCAGGGGGAAAGGGCAGGAAGGAAGTGAGGGATAAAAGATTACCATTCGGGTTCAGTGTATACTGCTTGGGTGATGGGTGCACCCAAATCTCACAAATCACCACTAAAGAACTTACTCTTGTAACCAAATACCACCTGTTCCCTCAAAACGTATGGAAATAAAAAAAAAGAGAAAAGAAGGATTTGCTGAAGATGAATATGAAGGTTTTGAATGGGTGGGGGTATGTTAGGGGGTCAGGTGGAAAGCTACTGCAATAATCCAGGAAGGCAGAAGTGGGGAGTCTCTGGGCTAGGATAGTTTTTTGGGAGATCAAAGGGAAGAAAAAGACAAACCTAAGGGATGATATTTGCTCAGAGCTGGGGATGCTTCTGGGTCTTTCCAGGCTTAGAGCAGAGAGAGGCATCAGGAGGGTCCCCGAGGCATCCAGGAGACTATTTGTGTGTTATTGACATTGTACTGGGAGTTGCATCAGACAGGAATGACTAGAATTCAGCAGACATGAGAGTTACCGCAGGCATTTTACTCCACAAAGGAACCATATACAGATACCGGATTGTTGCCTAACAACTTTATGGCTTTAGAGAGGAATATGGATGTAAAAGGCAGTAGGAGAGAAGTCAAACCCTCAGATGCTCCCAGGGGCCCAGTGGTTACCTGAATGTGTGAGGATGAGGAGCGGGTGGACTGTGACACACTCCTGGCTGTCCAAAAGTGACAGCCACTGGGCAGCTCCAGCCTGTCATGGCCACATGAGAACACAGGGTCAGGGTAACCAGAGCTTCAGATTTTTAAAGCGAAGCCAAAGATTAAGAACTGTGAAACCTCTCCCAATTTTTAACTGTTGGCAAGTAAGTTAGATTTTTTAAAATAAATACAGTAAGCCACAGCAAACATACCCGTAAGCCAGGTCTGGCTCATGGGACTCAGTAACCTGAGTTACTTGGTACAGGGTTCTGTGAATAGAGCTGGGCCTGAGTTCCAATCCTGCCTCCACCTCTTAACTAGCTGCAGTCCTCAGGCAGAGCCTTTCTAAGCCTCGTTTTCTGTAGAATGGGGATAATTGTAGTGTCTACCTCTCAGGGTAGTGGTGAGGATTCAATGGCATCTTCTAGGTAAAGCACCGAAGCCAATGTCTTCATATAGAAGCTAAATAAATGTTGGCTGTCACTGTTCTTACCCATCTACTTTATGCCTGGTTCCTCGCATGTGTACTTTATATCTTCCACTTTATTTTATGCTCACAGTCACCCTGTCCCTTAGGCTTTATTATAGTATATCCATTTCCCAGAGGTGGGTTAGAAATGAGGAGTAGAGACAATAACCTCACTTGCTTCATATCAGTCTCCCTGTGTGAGCAAGAATTCAAATCTCATTATTTCTGTCTCCAAAGGTGTTGCTTTCTAAACAGTATCTCTTAACCTGTATTGACTCTAGTATTTCCTATTGGAGGTTTCTACAAAGAATGTTCTAGCAAATGGCATTTTTCAAAGAAAATTTTAATAACAAAGCAAACTCCAAAAAGAAAAAAAGGGCTACTCCCCGCCCCACATACTGAAGTGTGCACACACACATGCGCACACACACCCACACACACACATATGCATGTGTACATGCATGCGTGCTCAAAGCAAGCATAAGAAAAGCTGCCAGTACATTTTCCCCTATCTGATGGACTGTTAAGTAACACTGTTTGGGGGAACACATTATCCTTTGTGTTTTCCCAATCCCACGGGACAATTATTGCATTTCTATTCCGCCTCAAAGGTGAAGGAGTTGACAGTATAATGAATAAGGGACCTACGTACAGGCCCTGAGGCGAGAGATTAACAGGTAGGACCCAAATGCCTTTATTGCGCAGACAGACTCCCTTGGGTCCACTCAAGAGTGGTGACAGGTGTCAGAGCCAAGCGTGGGGCCTTAGGGCCTCTGTGCCCTGAAAGGCAATTAGATATTTGCTCAGTGGCCTACACTTCATGTATATCCTCCAGTCGTGCAAACTGATCATTCCATCTCCCTCTTTTACTCAGGGGCTTCAGACTCTGGAGCTCTCTGTCCAGGATCTTCCAGCAATCAACATTTCTTAACAAAAAAAGAAAAGACTTGCATTATTGGTAAGTCTGAAATTAGCAGGAATTTTAACTTGTTCCTGGAACAAATTCTAGGGCATTTGAATTGAGAGTGGAATTAGGGTAGGGGTGGGGGGAGATCCCAGCTGGGCAAGCCAGAATGATGAAATTCAAGGCAAACAGCTTTGTTTGATTCTTTTGACTATGGCCAAGCCAGTAGGGCTGAGAGCATGATGTTCTCAGTAACAGCCTTGACAATAACATGATTTGTTTCTCTTCCAAAGCCGAAAATGGCATCTCTGCCTGCAAAGGGGAGCTTTCTTCTGAACCTGTGGGATGAGAGGGCTGCTTTCGTCCTACAGAGTAGGAAACGAAGGCATTAGGCAGAGCAGACTGGAATTGAAATGTCATCTGGCAATAACACTTGCCTAAATAATACGTGTTTTATTTTATTTTATTTTGGACTCTTCGTGGGTAGGATTTCAGACTAAGATGTTCCTTCCTCTTCCCTAACCGCCAGATTGAAACTGAATATTACCTTGGTCCAGGGAGCACAATACCTGTGTTATTTCTGTGTGGTTTTCTTCTCT
Organism: Macaca nemestrina; assembly: GCF_043159975.1. Taxonomy (NCBI): domain Eukaryota; kingdom Metazoa; phylum Chordata; class Mammalia; order Primates; family Cercopithecidae; genus Macaca; species Macaca nemestrina. The sequence goes on from NC_092140.1 coordinate 82,667,802, forward strand.
TTACATTTTCTGGATTCTTTCAGGGAACTGGGAGGATGTAAAGTAAGCCGCAGTGCATTCTCAACAGGGAAAACTGAAAGCTCTTAGGCATTTATGCCACTAAGAAAAATAATTGTTGCAGTTAGCTAGCAGTTAATAATAACTGCAAGTGACTGCAAATCTCCTGTCCTGCAAAAATTTCTACAGACAGAAGCAAGTGACGGTTTCCTTGCTTTGTTCATCAGTGAAAAGCATAGATTAACCTCAACTCTGGCCAAAGGGATGCTCCAGTGCTGCAGGGAAAAAAACAAGCCAACAAAACAAGTGTGATCCCTACCCCTACTGAACTTCCAGTATAGTGCAAGAACAAGGTACACACAGTTGCATGCATGCATACACAGGTGGAAGAGGCAAGTCTCCAAATATGTGCATTGCACAAGTTCATTTCTAAGTCAATGGTATGAACTCACATTGCATCTGCCAATATAAATTGTACTATAAGGGTTAAGTAGGTTCTTAGGTCAGCAAACCACAGCCAATTTGCTTCTTCAAACAAGGTGGATTTGTCCACCTTTTATAAATTTGTCTATATGGACAAAGGTATTGATTGATTCTCATGGTGTTCATAGCAAATCCCAGAGGCACCAAGTCACCATCCTGCAGGAGGGAGTGTCTCCCCCTTGTTCCTTTTGCATGAATTCTGCTTTCTTAAGAGTTTCAGTGGTAGTGAGGAGATGATACTTGGCCATTGGTGGGAGTATTGAGCAGTAGGTGGCTTGGGCGGGAATGGGAAATCAGGGAGGCATTCAGGGAGTGGCTCATCTTTAGGAAGAAATTTAAATCTTAGCCATGGCACTTATTAGTTATGGGGCCTCAGGTAACGCCTTCTTGGTGAGACTCTTTCCTCCCCCTCCCCCTCCTCCCCCTCCTTCTCCTTCTTCTTCATCTTGCTCTGTCACCCAGACTGGAGTTCAGTGGTGCAATCATAGCTCACTGCACCCTCCAACTTCTGGGTTCAAGGCATCCTCCTGCCTCAATTTCCAAAGAAGCTGGAATTACAGACTCACACCACTGAGCCCAGCTACAGGGAATCTTTGAAGCTCAGTTTTCTCATCTAGAAAATAGGATCAGCAATAATAATAAATGAGGCTTCCCTCACAGGGTTGTTGTGAAAATAAGTACAGCACCTCATACTATTCTCCGTCTCATTGTTGGCATTTAGTAAGTATTGAATCTGGATCTGTTAGAGAAAGACACGGCATGTACAAAGGTATCAGCAGGTACAAATACATTGAATGCAAACTATTTATACACAAAGATATGTAGTGTACCAGTGAGCTTTTGATAGGTTATATTGAGGCAACAACTGATTCCCACATATTAAAAGCATGCTTTTTTCCCCCCTTAGTCCTCCTGTCTGTGGCTGTGAAAGCCAGGCTTTAAGACAGCCCTAGTGATCCTTGCCTCTTGGCTGTTGTCCCCTCCCTCATGGCACTAGAGTTGGTATTCTACAACCAACAGAATACAACACAACACTACAGAAGTGATGCGATACCATTTCTCAGACTAGGTAATAAAAGACACTGTGGGCCGGGCGCGGTGGCTCAAGCCTGTAATCCCAGCACTTTGGGAGGCCGAGACGGGCGGATCACTAGGTCAGGAGATCGAGACCATCCTGGCGAACACGGTGAAACCCCGTCTCTACTAAAAAAAATACAAAAAAAACTAGCCGGGCGAGGCGGCGGGCGCCTGTAGTCCCAGCTACTCGGGAGGCTGAGGCAGGAGAATGGCGTAAACCCGGGGGGCGGAGCTTGCAGTGAGCTGAGATCCGGCCACTGCACTCCAGCCCCGGCGACAGAGCCAGACTCCGTCTCAAAAAAAAAAAAAAAAAAAAAAAAAAAAAGACACTATGGCTTCTATCCTGAGCACATGCTGTCTCTCTCTTTCTTGGATCACTTATTTTGGAGGAAATCAGTTGCCATGTTGAGTGGCTCTATGGAGAGCCCCATGTGGTGAGAACTGAGATCTCCTGGTAACAACTAGCAAGAAATTGAGGCCTCCTGCAGATGTCCATACAAAGGAGTCATATTGGCAGCAGATGCCTAAGCCCCAGTCAAGCCTTCAAATGGCTGAAGACCCACTGGCGGCTCGACTGCAACCTTACGAGACCCTGAGCCAGAATCACCCTATTAAGTTGCTTCCAGATTCCTGACCTTCAGAAATTTTGTGAGACAGTAAATAGTTTTATGTACGCTGCTGTTCAATTTTAGGGTGATTTGTTATGCAGCAATAGCTAACTAATACGGTGGCTGTGAGTTTGCTGAGACTGCTCCACAAAACATATGAAACCCAGGCTGGAAGAGCAGCTGCTTGCACATCTGTTCTCATGGCAGAGAAAAAGAGCCAGAAGGGAGTGGAAGCCCATGATGGCTTTAGACTTTCTGCCTAGAACTGGCATACATGACTTCTGTTCACATTTCATTGGTCAGAGTGAGTCACAGGGGTGTGTCTGTTTATGGGGGGGCAGGTATACTCCTTCCACTCCTTCCAGAAGTGCCTCCTTCCAGAAGGCACTGCCCAGCCAGCAATGAGGAAAGAGGGCATTCCTCTTTACTGGGAGAGGGGGTATCAATAACTGGAAACCATAATACATTTTATCCCAAGAGGCATGATTTACTTGCAAATCTATGCATAAAATATCTCTGGAAACATGCACAGGAGGATACTAATATTGGTTGCCTCTAGGGAAGATAATTTAGTATCTATGAAATAAGAATGGGAAGGAGATTTTTCTCTATATGCCTTTTTGAACCATACAGGTAAATATAGTACCTACTTTAAAATAGTTACTTTAAATTGAATCATGAAGTGGAAGACGTGAGCCTTCTGTTTTGAATTATGCTGCCTGCAGACACTTGGAGACGCAGCAGTTACTTATGGAGACTGCAGTGAGGGTAAGGCTGGAGCAGCGAGGAGCTGTGATGTTTTCTTTAGGTTGTGTTAGTTATTTTTAAAAAATAAAATAAACGTTTGCTTCTAGGAAGATGGAGTAGATGTACTTTTCCCTATTTCTTCACTAAATACAACTAAAATCCCTGGATATTCAATCTAAAACAAACATGAGATGTTTCTGAAAGGTGGGGAGAAGGAGGCATGAGCAGCTAGGGACCTCGGGACCTGTGAAATGACATGGTGGTGAGTTCCCTGAGTTTTCCTTTTGCTTCATTTACCCCAGGCTTGGAGCTGAGGAAGCCAGCTCAGCTCCAAGCCTGAGAAAGCCTTTCTGAGAACCCAGAAAGGCTAATAGGAGCAGACCCCAGGCCCCTGACAAAAGCCCCAAGGAAAGCCTGCTCTCTCTAGCCAAAGGAAGAGGAAAGCGGCAGTCTAGAAAGACAGACTTTTAGCCAATAACCGCTCTGCTGTATTTTAGCCAAACACCTTAGAAAAAACTGTGTTCCCACCCCTACCCATGCCAGTGAAGGCCTGGTGGAGAACCTACACTTCCCCTTCTGTAAGGCTGTACTAGGAACCCCCATCCCCCAGTGCAGTACTGTCAGAGAAGACCACATAGGGAACCAAGACTTGCATGTCCACTGGCCTGTACAAAAGTCTCCCACTCCCCACCAACAGTGTCAGTGGAGATTATATGGGGAGACTAACTCTCATGTTCACCCAGCAGCAGCAAGGAACTGCCATCTCTGGTGCTTATATAGGCTGAGTGATGGACCTGGATTTCTAGCTCCATTTGACAGTAACAAGGAGGTGACTTCCATCCCCCACCCACCACCCCTCCAAAGCAGGGTCAGAAGAAGCCAGCTAAAAACAGGTTTAGATAAAATCCAAAATCTTGTAACGTATTTTGATATACAGCTTTTTATTGGTTTCCTATAACTGCTGGAACAAATTACTATTAACTGAGTGGCTTAAAATAAGAGAAATTTATTCTCTCCCAGTTCTGAAGGCCAGAACTTTAAAGTCAAGGTATTGGCACTCAAGTACTTTCTTCAAAGGCCCCAGGGGAGAATTCTTTCTTGCATTTTCCAGCTTCTGGTGGCTGTCGGCATTCCTTGGCTTGTGGCCTCACCAATCCAATCTCCGCCTCCATGATGATCACATGGCCTCCTCCTCTTCTGTCTTCTTCTATGTGTCTCTTATAAGGACACTTTTTGCTGGATTTAGGTCTCACTTGGATAATCCAGGATGATCTCATCTCAAAATCCATAACTTAGTTACTCTGGCAAGACCCCTTCTCCAAATGAGCTCACATTCACTGGTTTCAGAGATTATGACGTGTATATATTTTTGGAGCTACCATAATTCCACCCACTATAAGGCTTAGCTCAATTCTATCAAGTCCTCAGCAGGATTTTTGTAGACCTAAACAAGATTATTCTAGAATTTATATTGGAAGGCAAAAACTTTAGAATGGCTAAAATAATTTTGAAAAGGAAGAATAAGAGGAATCAACCTATCAGATTTCAAGACTTATTAAACAGTTACAGTTATCAAGATTATATAGCCAGGTGCAGTGGCTCATGCCTGTAATCCCAGCAGTTTGGAAGGCTGAGGTGGGCAGATCACTTGAGGTCAGGAGTTCAAGACCAGCCTGGCCAACATAGCAAAACCCCATCTCTACTAAAAATACAAAAATTAGCCAGGCGTCGGGGTGCATACCTGTAATCCCAGCTACTCAGGAGGCTGAGGCAGGAGAATCACTTGAACCCAGGAGGCGGAGGTCATAGTGAGCCGAGATTGTGCCATGACACTCCAACCTGGGCAAGAGCAAGACTCCGTCTCAAAAAAAAAAAAAAGCTTATGTGTTAGTGGTGGAGAGAGAGACACATGGACCAATGGAACAGAGCAGAGAACTTAGAAATAGACCCACACAAATATTCTCTATTGGTTTTTAATAAAGGTTGAAAAAAAATTTTTAAAAAGCAAGAAAGATGGCTCTGGAGCCATATCCATAGGCAAAAATTGAACCTCAATCTAACTTTCACACTTTACACAGAATTAATACAAAATAAATTATGAACTTAATTGTTAAATGTATAACTCTAAAACTGTTAGAATAAAATAGAATATTTTTAGGATACAGGGCAAAGAGTCATTAGACTTAATATCAAAAGTACAATCCATGAAGGAAAAGTTAATTAATTAGAAATGTCAAAATTTTGTTCTGTGACAGACCGTATTAAGTGGAAGAAAAGACAAGATACACAGTGGGAGAAAATATTTGCAGACTACATATCTGACAAAGGACTAATATCTGAATATACAAAGAACTCTCACAATAGAACAGTGCAAAAATCAAACAACGCAGTCAGAAAATGGGCAAAAGATATGAAGAGATATTTCACCAAGGAAGAGAGATAAATGGCAATAAGCACATGAAAAGATATTCAATATGAATGGCCATTAGGGAAATGCAAATGAAGACCACAATAAGATATCACTATCCAGCTAGCTGAGCTAAAATAAAAAATAGTGACAACACCAAATGCTGGTGAGGATGCAGAGAAACCGAATGATTTATACATTGCTGGGGGGAATATAGAATAGCTCAGACACTCTGAAAACAGCTTGGCGATTTCTTAAAAAAACTAAACATGCAACTACTGTGTAAGGCAGCAATCATACCCCTAGACATTCATCCTAGACAAATGAAGATTTATGTTCATACAAAAATCTGTATGTGAATATTTATTGCAGCCTTTTTGTAGTAGCAAAAACTGGAAACAACTCAGATATTACTCAAAGGGTGAATGGTTAAGCAAACTGGGATACATCTATACCATGGAATACTGCTTAGTAATAAAAAGGAACATGCTACTGATACATGCAACAAACTGGATGAATCTCCAGAGAATTATGCTGAGTGGAAAAAAAAAAAATCCCAAAATGTTACATACTGTATAGTTCCATTTATGTAACAGTCTAGAAATGACAAAATTATAGAAATGGAGAACAGATTAGTGGTTGCCAGGGGTTAAGGAGAGGGTGGAAAGGTAGTGGGTGTGACTCTAAAAGAGCAACACGAGGCATTGATGCCAACAGCTGGTTGGCATATTGTGCCATAGCTTTGCAAGGTGTTACCACTGAAGATAACTTGGTAACGAGTCAAGAGGATTGTCTATATTATTTCTTATAATTGCATGAGAATCTACAATAGTCTCAAAAGAGTTGAAATTAAGAAATCTGAAGCAAACTTTAAAAACTATGTTTTTGTATTGCTTTCAAAACTAAAAATAAAATAAGTGACCTACAGGGAATATATATTTTACACAAATTACGAAGGATTATTGTTATTATTATAACATGACCTTTATGTAATTAAGAGCAGACAACTCAATAGGAAAGTAAGAAAAAGCTACAAACAAGGAATTCTCAAACTAAGAAATGCAAGTGGTCAGCCACAGTGTGACCATAAGCTCTCACTGATCCTCCAGTCAGTACCCACTTCTACTCTTAAAATACTCCAGATTGGACAATAAATGATATGATCGTCTTACTAATACACCAATAAAAAGATGTTCACCTTTGTAAGTAGTGAAAGAAACATGAACAAAGTTACTGTTTTTCCCTACCAGCTGTTAAAGAATAAAGGTTTGCTAATTCTCACTGTTGCAGCAGTGTGGGAAAGGTATATGCTTATGCTGTCCTGGTGAGCGTATAAATAGACTCAACTTTTTGGGAGGGTAATTTTCGACATGCTTTTAAAAACCTTTGAAAAGTATATTCCCATGAACAGTAATTCCATTTCTAGGAAATGAGACAAGTACACAAAGATGAATGCTCAAAGATTTTCATTGAAATGTTGTATATGCATTGAAAAGAAACCAAGCAGCAAACGTTCGTTAATTAGGAATTAGGGATGGAATGTTTACATAAATAATGGTATGCACATACATGTATATTTGATGAAATATTATGAAGCCATTATACACACACACAGGAAGTATATACCAGACATTAATGTTACCATATCTTGGTAAGTGGGATACTTGTTAAATGCTTACTTTCTTCTTTATTCTATCCTGTATTTTCTAAATTATTTTCAAAAGGTATATACTGTTTGTATAATCATGATACAGCAAATCTGTTTTTAAAAGATCAAGAATATTATACCTAGAGGATCAAGGTAACTTCAATGAGATGAAGTGAAGCAAGAAAACTCACTGTCACTTAGGAAAGTGGCCTTCAGGATGTGGAAATTGATTCGGCATCTAAGCATATTGTTAGGGCTGGGCCTAGCCAGCTTGAAAAATATCGTCACCTTACTGTTCTGTTTTTGAATGCAGTAGCTCTTCATTCAAAATGAGAACACAAGATAGGTATTTTATAAACAATAGCATGTAATGAAAACGTTGGTTATAATTATTTAAAGTGGCCTCTCCATGGGGCTGAGATAGGATTTAAGGGCTGCTCTGAAACTGATGAGCCAGTCGGATTGTGAACTGGGCCCCCATCGCTCAGTTTACGCTCACCCTTTAGCCGTCCTTGGGTGCCACGCTGAGATGCCACATAGTGTGGTACCAAAAGGGAAGATTTGGGCAATAGTTAAAACACAGGCTCAAATCCCGATGGACCCATTTGCTACGTTAGAAAACCTGGGCAGACTGCTATAATTCCCCAAGGTGCTTCATTCACTTAAAATTGAAGAAAATAATGATTCTGATATTACAGGAGTGTTCTGAGGATCCAGTGACACGGGGCATGTGGAAGGGCTTTGTCAATGCACACCTGCAAAGCTCAGCTATGATGATTAGAGAGGCAGTATCCATCCTAGGAACAGCATGGGCGCTCCAGTTGGAAACCAGAGTGGCCGCTTTGTAGTCACATGAACTAGGTAAGTTACTTAAACTCTAAACTTTTGTTTTCTTGTCTATAAAATAAATATGATAGCTTCCTCATAGTGTCTTCCATGAAACTAAGTGAGATAGTGAGGGAGGGAAGAAAACTCACATTTATTGAGCACCTACTGTATGTCAGGCACACACTAGGTGCTCTTCTATGACAGTAAGCAAACAAATATAGGGCATATTTTCCCCCAAAGTATCCTTTCATATAGAGAGCTTTGCCTTACATTCAGGTCCTTAACAATGTTTCTTATATTATGGGATGTTCTCTGTTATTTTATTTTATATTTTTCAGTTTTATTTGAGACAGGGTCTCGCTCTGTTGCCCAGGTTGGAGTGCAGTGGTGTGATCACGGCTTACTGCAACTTTTGCCTTCTGGGATCAAGCGATCCTTCTGCTTCAGACTCCAGGGTAGCTGGGACTACAGGTGCACACCACCACGCCCAGCTGATTCTTAAATTTTTTGTAGAGACGAGGTCTTACTGTATTAGCCAGGCTGTTCTCAAACTCCTGGGCTCAAGCAATCCTCCCGCTTTGGCCTTCCAAATTGCTGGGATTATAGGTGTGAGCCACTGCACCAGGCCAATTATTTTAATTTGGAACAACAAAGTACCATTTGGGAAAGGCATAGTACAACAAAATGACTCAGTGGTGCTGATTTTGAACACATGGAGGTAATCAGGTGGGACCTGTGAAACAGGAAGCCTAAGCAGCAAATCAGAAGCAACACTATGGGGTGGTGAGCCAGTCCCTAAGGAGCCTGATCATGAACAAGAATCTGCAGGGCATTATCTAGCATTCCCCACATCTTCAGTGAAATCATTTCTTTGGTAATATGAATAGTGTCAAGACTGGTGAGTAGTTAGACATATTGCACTGACTTCGCTCTCCTTTATGAACAAGGCACAAGAAGATGGTAAATCTAGACCCACAGTCAGCCCATGGCCCTCTGTCCCTTCCTTCACAGAGGACCCTCTTGCCTGATCCCACCCAGAACTGTCCAGCACTGTCCTAGGACTATCAAGACATCTGCCCCAGCTGGAGTCTTCAATACACGGTGCTTGCTGGAGTGCCTAGGCCAGAGTGGGTCTTCTCCAAACTGCTGAACAAGTTGAATGAGTGTATTTGTGCTTCCTTGCCGATATGCATCTATATGTCACATGGGGTTCAATTAGACATTTTTGAGGTCATAGGGAGGGGATTTTTAGTTCCCCACAAGTCTCTGACCTCAAGAGGTTACCAGTCGTTGTAAAAAGAACCTGAAATTTTCTGAATGGCTAAATTTGCTTAAGTCAGAAGGCAGCACTGCCTGTTTCTCCCCCGACTATAAACTCCTTTAAAGGTAGGGATCATGATTTTTTAGCTTCTTTCGAATGCCTACTATTTGTACTAGCTTTGTACAAAAGTAAATATAAGAAGCAGGTATGTTTACTAACTAAAAGTGTGGGATTTGAAATAAAATGTCCTTCTAACCCTGGCTTTTGCATACCGTGAGAGACTTTGGGGAACTTACTTAAGCTCACTATGCCTCAGTTTCCTCCTCTGTAGAATGCGAGTGGTAACAACAGTACCCACTTCGTAGAGTTATTGTGGAGATTAATAGATATGTAGAGCTCAGAACAGAATGTGACCTTCAATAAAAGTTAGTTATTCTCAATAAGTAGGTGTAAAATGTTTGTTATGTAAATTGATAGTAGTAATCCAGAGTTCTGGCAAATGCTCAAGAACTCTGTTCAGGCCAGCTATTATTGTGCAATTACTTGCCATAAATCTGTTACCACTTCCAAGATACGTATCCCTGTCAAGAAATTCACCTGCACCTCACACTAAGCCACTGCTGGCAGGGTTGGAAGGAATCTGCACAGCCAGCCTCTCTGTCTCTGGTTCCCGCTTCTCACAAGACAGCAGAATGCCTTCTGGGAAGGCCACCAGGAATCCAATCCCAACTCATTCCTAATGGGTCCTATTTTTTCCTCACCAAGTGACCTCCCCACCAGGATGTTGGTGATGACAATGGGTAGACATTTTTCTTTGTTCCATTCCATCTCATTACTTAACTCTCCTCCTTCCTCCAGCTATGCTAAGTGATTCCCAGAATGTGAACCTGAATATGGTTTCTGTCAACTCGTGGAAGAGGCTTTTCGCGTTAGAGCTGGGTTTGACAATGGTTCTGTGGTTAGGCTAACATGTGGAGTGCTTGTGTAGTCTGCAGCATCATATGGGTTTGTACACAACCAGAAGCACCAGCACATGCACACAGGATCCACATGGAGTACATACCCATTGCATGTACACACGTTCGCGCCCCTTCTCTTCTTCACGCAATGTTCAGACTTATCCTGAAAAGACCTGACATAGCGACCAAGGAGTGGGGCCTCAAAGCACAATCCACTTTAATTCTTTCATCCTGTTGCTTCACACTTGTTTTGAAGAACCAGGGCCCCTACCCTGATGTTTATTCTCTTCCTCTCACCCACTTGGCTCCCATCCTTTCCTCCTCCACCCCTGGGGAGGTTCTGCCCTGTGGTACAAGTCTGGGGTGTGTGTGTGTGTTCAGTGCGATGACTCGCTCTAAATGCAGCCTTCAGGCCCTTTGTGTCCCACCAGGAGGGAGTCAGGACATGGTCCTCCCATGCTGACAGTCCACCCATTAGCCCCGGGCTGTGGTGGTGAGGATAGGCATAGGGGAAGGAACATTCCAGACTTGAGGGCCGAGATTCTATCTTCTCAGGGCTGACTTCTTTTTTTTTTTTTTTTTTTTTTTTTTTTTTTTTTTTTTGAGGAGGGCTGACTTCTTTACTCTGGTTGCTGCTTGTCTTAGGAGACCAGGCCCCTAAAACCCCTAAGCATTTAGAGGCTGCTGCCTCCCATATCCTGGAAATTGTCCAGCTTGTTAGGCAAATCCCTGACATGGCTGGTATTGCATGCCGAGACAGCAAAGAGGAGTATGGTCTCCGTGAGGAGGAGGAAAGGTCTCTCCTCCTTGTCTAAGATGGTGACAACATGGCCTTCATGCACAGCGGAGGCTATTTAACAGTCAGTGTCTATGGCTATCTCAGTGTGTTTCTATAAATAGAGAGCTTTCCAGAAAAACCTTCCTAGTGAATTTCCTTATCAGTCCCTTAAATAGTGTTGACTGAGAGGGAGAAGCAGGGCTATACTAGCTTTCCAACAGTAAGTGAAAGGCATGGCTGATAAATGAGGCAAGGGAGATGTTAGTGAGGTTGAGTAGGTGAACTGTCCACCAGAGAGCAATGAGGGATGAATATCGTTTAAGAGCTATGGACTCTTTCATCTTGCGTGCATATTTTCCCCCAACTAATTATGCACTGGCTATGGCAAAGAGAACGGATAATGCAGGTAAGACATGTTTGTATTCTGGTTGTCAAGGAGACAGGGAATCCGTTTGCTTAGCTTAATGCACAGGTACACTTAGTAAGCACACCCAGCATTTAGATTTCTGGACCTTTACCAAATCTCTACATCTCTGCCCTAAATCTATCTTGAGTTTAGTCATTTGTGGCTTATTCTCTTCATGTTTCTCTTATCTCTACCACCCCCTCAGCCTATGAAACTGCTGACATAAAATGAAATCCTTTGTGATGAGAGAGTTTCAGCCAGCAGGAGACTCTGCCCAATGTTGGCAATCCCCTAGAATGACAGACAGCAAAGAGAACATCTACAGCTCAGCTCCCAGCACCCTTTCCTCTGCGAGGAAAGTAGAGACTTTCCTCAGCCTACAGATCAGCTTGTTCAAAGGACAAGTGACTTACATGGAGTGATGTGGTTGTAAAAGGCTGGAGGAGGGAAAGGGGCTTGGAGCCAGAGAGGAACACGCTGGAGTTGAGGGCAAGAAGGCTGAAGCATAGATATTGGTTAGATTAGACAACATTGAGTGTTGTCAAATGCAGGTCAGAAAGTGACAAATGTGGAATTCTGAGCAGGAAGGGAGAGAGGATGAGATCTGAGGAAACATGGCAGCAAAGTGTCTTGGATCCAGGTGCTGGGATGACAAGGTTTGCCTGGCAGGATGGTGGGAAAAGTTATGGGTCTGGCTAGGTGAGCCTCACCAGCTGTTCTGTTTCTCCTGGGATCTTCTATGGAGCCTGTTTTGCTTCAGTCAATGGGTAAACCACTACAGAGCCATAACTAGACTCCTTGTGAGTGTTCCCCGGGCCTCATTAACCTTAGACGCAAGTGAGACTGATGACTGCAGACCAGATTTTGCTTGCTTAGCTGCATGCCCCTGTGGGACTTTGGTCCTCCTTTCACAGTATGAGCCCCTCCCCGCCCCAGTATCTCTGAGAGTTCCAAGGCTATGCTGCCTGTGCTCAGTGGTCAGCTCGGCTGTATAGACACTGCATCCTCTTTGTGGTCTCCTCTTCTAAAGGGTCCCACATGAAGTTGCTTGGAATAGAGAAGTTTTGTGGATCAGGTTTGAGTTACATATAATCCTTTCTCTTCAAGACATACTCCATAAATGGGTAGTTAGGGTGAAGCCCAACAAAAGCCACCCCTCTCTCTCTCCCATTATCTTCCTTCTCTGGGATCCAACCTCCTTAAGAAGACACACCATGTTCATTTCTTCCAGTCGGCCTTCTTTTATCCTTTCCTCCCCCATTACAGTTCACCAGTTGAGGAGGCACGTTCAGCAAATATATTGTTGCAGATGAATAAATCAACAAATACAGATATATTCTGAAGATTTTGCATAAATGAGGGGAGCAGATGAAGGGTCAGGCACAGAAAGTCCCCTAGGAGAGGTGAGTCGGGTCAGATGGAAAAGGGGCTGAGGGCTGAGATTACTGGAGATGGGGAAGGTAGATGACCTAGGTGCTTCCATAGCAACCTGGGCTTTCCTCTGAAACACCTGCCATAGTGCTGGGACCTTGTTATTGCTCTTTCAGCTGTCTCGCACTAATCTGGGAGCATCAGAGACTGAAGCTTTAATCTCTGTATTCCCAGAACCCAGCTCATTTCCTGATGTGGGACAGGTGTTCAAAACACAGAAGAATGGCTCAGGCAAAGATCTGGAGGCAACACAGGCAAATCACAGGCCAGAGGCAGTCAACAACGCTGCTTGGTTTAGAACAACAGATATATGAAGAGAAATGACAGCCTCGAGTGCAGAGCTTTTACTCAACAATGAATCAGAAGCCAAAATCAATCCTGGAGTGTGGATCTGACAACAGGCCTTGAGAATTAATTTTTAGGTGTTGTATGTGTTGTGTGGCACAGGGAGGGAGAGAGGAGGAAAGAGCTGTGGGTTGAGGAACCCATCAATGAGGTGCTGCAGGAAGTCAGAGTGAGATAAGGGAGGTCAGGGCTGGAGGGGTACTGATGGGACTAAAAGGGAGGAGCAGAGGGTAGGGTTAATGAGCAGGAATGAAAGCTGGATTGTATGAAAGACCCAGAGAGTGGGTTTACTCACTTGCTCCTTCACCTTTCATTCACGCATCTACACCTGCTTTCTTCACCTTTGGGTTGTACAAGTGCCTGGGCTCAGTGATCGTCTCTGCTCGCTATAGGGCAGCAGCCAGAGGGGACACCACAGGCTTCCAGAGGGTGACCATGCAGCACAGTGTGGACTCGAGATTCAGTCTGCCCTGGTTCATGTCCCGATTCTTCCTGTATGGTCTTGGGCAATTTATTTAACTTCTCTAAAGCTCACTCTCCTCATTGGATAATGACCAACTCCATAGGGTTATATGAAGGACTGCCTGAGATAATGCGCTGAGCTAAGAAACACTAGCTATTACATGATAAAGGAATGTTTGCGAAGCACCTGCTTGTGTGTTAGGCACTGTGATAGATGTCAGGATGCCAAGACAGATAAGACCTCATCTTGTCCTCTAGCACCCCAAAGACAACCTTAGGGGAGAGGGAGGAAAATTTGCAAACTACACTCTGTACTGTAATGTGGTAAATAATCTAATAGAAGGATGACATTCGTGCCATGAAATTCAGACAAAGAGAATAATGGGGCTTGGGGAGTTCAGGCAGATCCCACAAAGGAAACAGTAATTGAACTGGGCTTTGAAAAGGAGTAGAAATTTGGAAGGTGAGTGGAGGGAGAAATCAAAAAGAATTTCAGATAAAAGGAACATCACGGACAAAAGGAACATCACAGGCAAAAGGAACATCATGTACAAAACAGCAAAGGCTAAGGACCCACCACTCTTGCAGGGTTTTCTTGGGGATGAGCAGAGGCACCACATGCAGGACAGCGGGGCCACAGGTACAGAGGAAGCAGCAACCAACCAGTGAACACTCGTTTCCTCCATCTCTTTGCTGAACTCCACCTATGTCTTCTTTAGAAAGCTTATAGCTCAAACCGAGAAAATGAAGAAACATCGCAAAAAAGGGGAGAAAGAAAGCAGGGGTCCTAATGCCGGGTTTTTGTAACGGTGATTAATGAGTGAATGAAGAGAGAGTGAATGAAGAGAGAGTGAAGTGAGTGTCTGCAAAGGAGGCTGACAGAGGTCACTCGGGGTGAGAGGAGCAGAACCAAGAGAGTTCATGTCACATAAACCGAGGAAGGAGAAGTCTCCAGAATGAGTTTGGTCAGTTACGTCAAATGTAATGAGAGGTCAGAAAGGGTAGAATGTTGCCAGGGCTGCTTCTAGTGGCCTTCGGCGGTCTCCTTGGAAGTTTCCATGGTAACAGTGGCTGTTGTGCAGAGCCTGGCCCTCCAGTGTCTGCCACAGCTCGAGTGACATTTCTTCTTCCCCTGGTATCCCCACTTGCCCTCTGCACCCCCACCCCAGGACACCACCAGGTCCACAGTGTAGGCAGATCCCAGAGAGGCGGGAGGAAGAGGGTACCCCAGCTCTACCCAGGGACCACCTGACAGACTCAGCCACTCCCCCTGGAAGGCCCCAGTCACCTGAGCCTTCTGGAAGGTTGTAGCCTCAGGCAGGAGAATCTCACTGTCATGAAGGACAGCTGCCTGACACTCCCGATTCAGCTTAGGGGAGCAATGAGTTAAGACCAAAATAAAGCACGGCAAAGGTTCCTTATTTTACTGTGTAGCTGGGGTTGGTCTTCAAACTACCTGGCAAGGCAGTTCTCCCAGGAAATGACTTTAAAGGACTCAGACCACAAATATTTAATGACAAATAGACTTGGTTGTCAAGATAAAGTCCTACAAGAATGGGTCACTCTCAAATGCACTGGTAAGTAGTGAGACCACACTACATCCTTACAATATCCACCTATTCCAGCACCTATCATGAAACTCAGGGAGCTTACAGTTCCCAAAAACTCCATATTGGTGGGCTTGCCTTTGCTTGAATCTTATGTCAATACATAGGATATGGACTCCTTCTGCTTCATAGTGGAAACCCTGAAGACAGAAATTACATTTGAAAATACAGTAATACAGTGGAGAAGACAAACACAGTATGTTCCTTTTTTTTCTTGCTTCCTCTTCTTCGCTCCCCAAATTGCCTCATATTTTCTAAAATTTAAACAGTGAATCAATTCTGAAGAACTACCGTAGATAGCAATGTAAACTAATATGTTAATGTTTAATTCACTTTTGGTTTACCAGGCATTGAAAACTTTGAACAAAATGGACTTAAATAAAGATAAAAGATGGATGAAAATCTTAATATAATTTTGGTGGGGAAAAAAGGCAAAAGCAAAGGATTAAGGAGGAAGTAGTCCCATCAGGGACTGGGCTGTATTTTCACTGGTTCTCATTCTGCTAGATCTTTCTCACTTGCTAGTTGGTCACCAAATATGAATCTAGCATCTGCTAATTGCAAAGTAGAGTATTTAGCATGTGAGAGTACAACAAAGAAGAATGATACTCTAAAAACCCCCTCATCTTCACCTATCTCAGAGATCCTTTCCTGGCCCCCAGACGAGGGCAGGGCACCCACTGTGTGCTTGTGCAACACCCTGTGTGTTTTTGTGTCTATTTCACAACAGCTATCATGCTTGTGTTTACTTGATCAATATCTGTCTCCCCACAAATTGTAAGCTCCAAGAGGACAATGATTCTTGGTGGATCGATCCTACCTGTATCTGGAACATCTCATACACTGCCTGACACACAAAGTAGGTCTTCAGTACACAATACATGAATGAATGAAATGAGCAAACAATGGAAAATAAACACCATTTCTAGGTTACTGAGATAATTAATTCATCCCTCTTCTGAAACAGCAATGGAAGTTAGGTCCTTCAAATATCAGCTTACTCCCCACTCCTCCATATCCTTCCTTTCCTTTCCTTTCCTTTCCTTTCCTTTCCTTTCCTTTCCTTTCCTTTCCTTTCCTTTCCCTTTCCCTTACCTTTCCTCCTTCCCTCCTTCCTTCCTTCCTTCCCTCCCTCCTCTTTCTTTCTTTCTTTCTCTCTCTTTCTTTCTTTCTCTTTCTCCTTTCTTTCTCCTTCCTTCCTTCCTCTCTCTCCCTCTTTCCTTCCTTCCTTCCTCTTTCCTTCCTTCCTTCCCTCTTTCCTTCTTTCCTTCCCTCCTTCTTTCATCTTTCCTTCCTTCCTTCCCTCCTTCCTTCCTCCTCCTATTACTTCCATATGCCTCACTTGCCACCTCTCCCACCAGTCCCTCAAATATTAAAAGAACGACATCATCATTAACAACAAAATGCACTCTGTCTGCGTCCTGGAGGAGGAGGCGGTGTCTTCCTGGACTGCACAAGCACAAGCCCACATCCTTGGCTGTGCTGCCTGGGGTTTTTATGTAATAGGAACACGTTGATTGGTATGTTCTCAGTTTGGAAAGAGAAGCCATGCCTTGTTGTGGCTTTGAGTTCAGACCATTTTTCTTTCTCTTTGAAGATGACAAGCGCTATAAGCAAAGGAAGTCAAAATGAGCCTGAATGCTTCAAGCTCTAGGCAAGGCAGGAAGAATGCTGTGCGGTGATATTGTTTAGAGAGAGACTCGGTAATTGCTGTACTGGAGAGCCGACATTTGCAGAACTCAATTGTGTGGCGTCCGACTGAGTAAGTTAGCAAAATAAAGACAGATGGCAATGGATTAACTCCAACACGCCCACCAAACAATGGCAGCCAAAATGGAGAACTGTGGTGTGCTCTAAAACATGCTTTCTGGGAGAGTTCACCCAGTCCCTCAATTAGATGCCACCTAGTGACTGACCAAAACATTGCATCTTGCACAACCCTGTATATTTAGGACACAACTTAAGGAGACCGTACCATAGATTGTTTGGCTTTGTTTTCAAAAGACAGAGCGGAGATATGCCAGGTCATGGCCGACTTGAAAACTTATAGTTTGATGTTTCGTTCACTGAGAAATAATGGTTGAAATCTCTGTTCTTCCTTGTATGCTTAGAGGAAAATAGAAAAACAAAAAAGAAAGAAAACAAATCCTGCAAGACAGGCAACTGCCTTTGATTTAGAAATGCATGATGTAGAGATAGATAAAAGTTTGAGGACAGTTTGTACATTCTGGTCCTGGATTTATACAACTGAAACTGAGGAGGGCAAATAATTTCATTACATCTAAACAGCTCCAGTTGATTATGAAGACTCTGTGGATCATGAGGAATTATGAGGTGAGCTCCAAGGCTGGGGTTGGGACCCTGTGGTTATTCATGGTTGTCTGCCATGCTGCAGAAGAGGAGAGTGGTGGAAACTGGGTCCTTGTTGAACAACCATATGTCAGGCTAGGAAATCTCCTAATCTATTTAATCTTGAGTGTTTAGAGAAAGATTTCTCTGTATTCCTGAGAGTCTGCGGGCAGAAGCTGAAATAGGCATAGAACATATAGAAAAGGTGACACTTTTCCATCTAAAGGAGAGATGAAGAAATAATATGAGCAATTTTGTTATGATCTACCAAACTAAGGTTTCATTATGTTTGCCCCTCATTGTAGAAGGCACTGTTTGATTGCCAATTTGCACCACTACCATATATAATTTTGTTCTGGAGTATATGCCAAGAACTTTGTAATGAAACCCTGGTTATTCCTAACTATAGGATTTATTTTCCAAGTGAAGGTCTAGACAATTTTAGTAACTGGCCCAGAGTGTATGAGGTTGAGAAGGGAAGGAGCTTTTGTTCCCAGGCTCCTCAACCACTACCTACCATGGTGGGCTGATGTTGCATTTCTTGCTTTTCCCTAGCAGTCAGTGCTCCTGGCGAAAAGAGAGATCCTTTTCTCTTTTGACCCTTAACATCCACTGGTGACCAGCAAACAGTGCCAGCTATGTCTACAGATCTGGGGGACATGCAGCGTGGAGGGTCTGGTAATTGTATGGTTAATTGGTCTAGGTCTGCCCAACAGAGTCCATGTGTCAGGGTAAGAACCTGGATCCCCAGCTGCTATACTTCTGTTTTCTCAAGTAACTCCCTAGAGGCCCATGTCTTTTGAGCTCAGTTTATTACAGGGCAGAAAGCTGCACACACAGGCATCAAACTGCTCAGCCTTTTCTAGTTTTAATTCAACTTAACACTCATTGATTAACTGAATGCTTATTACCACGCAAAACACTGTGCTAGGAGTCAAGCCCAGGAGTCAGACGAGGGTTCTAGCTTCAGCGCTGCATGGGGCGAGGGATTTTGCTGTCAGAGATCTCTGCTTCCACCTCAGTTGAATGAGAATACAGAGCTCAAGTAAACCCTCTAAATTCCTTTCTTAATCTAAAGTTTTACGGCTTTATGAAAAGAATGCTTGAAAAATGAGGCTTGGTTTCAGATATGATGTGTTAAAAGATGATAACTTTATTATTTCTTCATTCAAAAATATTTTTTGAGTACTCACTAGTATGCAATGAACAAGACAAAGCCCTTGACCTCACAGAGCCTATAGTCTACTTGGGGGAGACAATGAACAGACTTAGCAGTAAATGCAAAATAAAATATACCAGATGTGCTGTGAAGACACAAGGCAGAATAAGGAGAGAAAGGGAGAAGGACCAGAGAAAGCCGCTCTGACTGATGTCGGGGAGAGGGGTATGTGAGGTCTGGAGAGAGTTCTGGGCAGAGATAGGTGCAAACTTGAGGGCTGTGGGGGAGAGCAGGCTTGGCACACTTGAGGAACAGCAAGGGGGCACTTAGATAAATAGTTTACTCGTCGTCACGTGCAACCTACCCATCTAAGGAGCCTAGAAGAGTACCCCCAAGGAGACTGTAGTTGGTGAATGCCCCCTCTGTGCCAGGCACTATCCTGGGTGTCAGGGGGTGCAGAGATGGGAAGGAGACACTACCTGTGTGGGAGAAGTTCACATTTTAACGAACAGTCAGGGATGCCAATATGATGAAAGAAGCACTGTGACTAAAATTGTGGCTGAGGACAATGGGAATTCAACAGAGAAGGTTGAGTTCAACATTTTAGCTGGGTCTTGCAGGATAAGGGGAGAATTGGACAGGCTGGAGATGAGGGACTAGAGGTTGCAAGGGCAGGCCCACCTGGAAATGTAAAGCGTAATTGGGAAATAATGAGTCAAGGTCCAGGTTGGCAAAGCACAGGGCAACAAGACTTTATTGTCAACAAAGCCAGAATGGCTTTTGTGTCTCATCTGCTTTGATGTGAGTATCATGTTTGGACTTTATTCTGTAGGCCAGTGGTCCACAATATTCATTCTTAAGTACTCTCTTTAAATACTTTATTTCCTATGGCTCATGTGTCTTCATAGATTTGTTTTTAATCCCCCCAAATATTGCAATTAGTAAGAAGTAACTAATTTGTTTCCCCATTCAAAAAAGTCATCCAACCTTCATGACTTCTAATCAGAGCCACAGATAACTGTGAAATATAGCATGTTACCACACTGAGTTGATCAAATTAGTCCCATGCTCCAACCTGACTGCAAAGGAGGCTGAAATATATGGGGATACACAAGGAATATTTATCAATCACTAACTAACTCTGCTACATGGCATAAATGTGTAATTTTGCCCCTGGATTCTTGGAGTTCAGGGTAGTCTTCAGTTGAGAATCCTACTCTGGCATTAAGAAGGGGAGGAGTGATGGGATTGGTTTGTTTTCCAGAAAGATCACTCAGGTGGAAGGTCAGAGGATGGGCTGCCTGGGTAGACTGGAGGCAGGATGACAAGTTGGGAGACTCTTACTACTCCAAATAAGAGAGGAGGAAGGCCTGACTCAACACATTGGTAGTGGGATGGAGCAAGGAACAGGCTCAAAAAATAGTCTGGGATTAAAATTCCTCCGTGTTGACGACCAGGTATGCCATGCATGGGAATGAAGTGTCAGAGTTGATTCTTGGGTTCCTAGGCTGGATGAGTCAAAGGCACTGTCACGACCACAGCATGAATCACCAAGAGAGGCAGGGCCAGGCAGGCAGGACCCTCTTTCCCAGTGTGCAGGAATAATGGTTGCTAGTTATTCTTTTTTCCCTTCTTACCTAATAATTTGCCATACTCCTTTCCCATCCCAGAAAACACAGGTCTGAGTCACAGCTGTGGGAATGCAAAAGCCAAGACACCCAAGTAAAGGCAGATCTGGCTGGAAGTTTTGGATTCAACCCAGGCATCAAAAACAATCTTAGCTCTACCCATCTAGGCTTAGGTGCTCTGTTGAGTGTCTGGGTCAAAGGCACTTACAATGGCCACCGTGGCCATCCCCTGGTGCTCCTTCTTCTCTTCTATTCACTTTCCTTCATCAGGTTTCTTCTTTTGGACTCTTCCCACTTGTCCCTACTGACCTTGCCAATTTGCACCAAGCATTATAGCAACCCCCTCAATCACTTGGGGAATATTGAAATCGAATGTATTCAGGTACTTATTCAGAAACCCAGTCTGTTCTATCTCCCACTAGACAACAACCTCACCTGTGAAGAGACCATGCCTTCCCAACTGCTGCAAAATAGAACCTTTCCCACCCCTTTCAATAAAGGGCCTACACTCCTTAATAAAGTTAGCCCACTCTGGACATTAGAACCCTGAATGAAAAAGTCAACTGCATTTCTCTGCTTGAAGCATCTTCTTCTTAGCAGAATCTGCATGATAGGGTTTCTTTGAACTTTATATAGGCAAATAAAAACAAGAAAACTTGAGATGAATTGAAACCACACTTAGAAACAAACTCTGCTCAGTTTGCTGAAAGTCCATCCTGTCTACTCAATATGATGAACTATGAATAACACATAATACAACATAATGCTATAGCCACAGTGTGGGACCATTATAATGGATATCAAAAGAGAATGGGCTTGGGCATCAGGGAAAACTCGGTGCTTGGGTTCTAACTCCACCATGTAGTGCATCTTACAGAGCTTCACTATCCTTATCTGCAAATGAGAGATCCTACAAGGCAAATGGCAGTGCTGTGCTCAGCTTAAGCCCATGATATGTAGAGCACCTAGTGTAGGCCTTGCAGAGTAAGAAACACTCAATAGAAGGTAGCTGGTGCTGCAATTACTCATCCAGTCCCTTCCTGATGATGTTATGGTGTAACCTGAAATGTTTCTGCCTTCCTTCTTATGTAGGTCCCGTTCACTTGTTATCACCCTGACTTTATGTCCTTCACCGATCCTCATCCATGCCTCACACCCAACCTTGATGGGCTCATCACTTCCTTGTCTTAGTATTAAGTGCAAAGGGTTCTCTGTATATTGTTTGCTCAAAACTTGAACCAAAAAGTAGTCTACATCAACTGCTTTTGTACATACAGATTGGGCTCTTTATGTTCCTATTTGCTGCTCTATGAGACCAGGCAAATACTGGAGGGGAAACATGCTTCTAATTCTCCCAGAGCTGCCTCAGAATATCTTGTGGTAGAGGAAGCAGAGCCAGAGAAATGTGTTTAGCTTGAAATAAATGATTACACTACTCATCGATAAATTACTGTAGGGATCCAACTTACCATGAATTATTCATGTTAGCTACAGAGAAGCTGAGGTTAAAAACTGGACTATTGTTGCCTTGCTGCAGATTTTCTATTCAACCATTGTTCACTCATTTATATATGTAGGAGCAGTGAGTACAAGGCTGTGTGGTATGGGCAGCACTTAGGCTTCTGTTCCACATATTTGGTATGTTCCCAATATAGTTTGGATGTTCAAAGCTGCTCCATATAGCCTTTCAAGAGAAGGATCTGTAGAAATATACCAAAGCAAACAAATACATACAAACATTAAATGACACACTTTTTTCCACCTGGGCCTGCATACAGTGTATTAGCATCTTTACAGTGTCTTAGTGCTTTGATTTCCTTTTACAGATGTTTGATCAACATGTGGAAGTAACCAAAGCAAACCAAGAAGAAGAAAGTTACATCTTGGAAGAGGCAGTGTGGTTGGAGGGTGGCTGGAATAGGAAAAATGTGCCTGGTGGAAGAGGGAAGGGGTGGGAAGCAGGCTGAATTGCATCTCCCCAAATTTCATATATTGAAGTCCTAACCCCCAATACTTCAGAATGTGACTGCATTTGGAGATATGGCCTTTAAAGAGGCAATTAAGTTAAAATGAACTCATTAAGGAGGACTCTAATCCAATATGAATGGTGTCCTTATAAGAAGAGGCGATTAGAACACAGAGGGAAGACCATGTGAAGACACAGCAAAAAGGCAGCCATCTATAAGCCTAAGAGAGACCTCAAAAGAGACTAACCCTGCTGACACCTTGATCTTAGACTTCCAGCCTCCTGAATTGTGAGAAAATAGATTTCTAGTTGTTTAAGCCATCTAGTGTGTAGTATCTTGTCACAGCAGCCCTAGGAAACTAATGCACTTGTAGTCACAAGTGAATATTTCACAAGTAAAGAAGCTACGCAAGGCTAGAATAAATGATTATGTATCTATAAAATATTGTGGGTAGGTATGTTGTTATTTTATACAATTTGAAAGTGCCCTATACCTCTATGCCTACAATTATTGTTCAAGTTTAAATTGTTCAAGATCTTGGGGTTTAACTCAGGCAGAATCATACTCCAAGACCCCTCTTTTAAAGAGATATTAAATGAGTAATTCTCAAACTCTTCCTTCTAGGTATTCTTAAAAGCAGATCAGAAAAAATGGACGCAGCAGTGAATTTTCCTGGAAAGGGAGCCTGGACTAACCTGACTTTCCTTAAAGTCAGGTTTGAGATATAATTTACATAAGTAAAATTTTTATTGTACAGTTGGTTGAATTTTTACAAATACATTCAATCATGTAACCACCATCACAATGAAGGTAAAGGATATTGTCATCATTCCCAAATTTCCTTAGGCTCCTTTGCTGTCAATTTCCTTCCTCTACTCCCAGCCCCTGTCAACCACCAAGCTAATTTGTACCCCTGTAATTTTGTCTTTTTCAAAATATAAATGGATTCAGACAGTATGCAGCCTTTTGTGTCTGGCTCCTTCTGTATTGTTTAAGGCCTGTTTTCCCCTTTTTTATTGGTACATAATAGTTGCACATATCTTTGGGGTACATGGATATTTTCATACAATTATACAATGTGTAATGCTCAAATCAGGGTAATTGGGAAATCTGTCATCTCAAACATTTATCTTTTCTTTGCATTGAGAACATTCTCAATCTTCCAGGTATTTTGAAATTTACAGTAAATTATTGTTAACTGTAGTTGCCCTACTGTGCTATCAAACACTAGAAGTTATTCCTTTTATTTAACTGTGTTATTGTACGTATTAACCAAGTTCTCTTCATCCCCCTTTCCTCTCCCCTTTCCAGCCTCTAGTAACCACCATTCTGTTTACTACCTCAATGTATTTTTCACCATATATGAGTGAAAACATGCAGTATTTCTAATTATGTGCCTGGCTTATTTCATTTGATAACTTCTAGTTTCATCCATGTTGCTGCAAATGACATGATTTCATCTTTTTTCATGGCCAGATAATATTCCATTATGTATATATACCACATTTTCTTTATCCATTCACCCATTGATGGACACTTAGGCTGATTCCATGTCTTGACTATTGTGAATAGTGCTGCAATAAACATGGGAATGCAGATATCTCCTTCACATACTGATTGTCTTTCTTTTGGGTATATACTCAGCAGTGGGATTGCTGGATCACATGGTAATTCTGTTTTTAGTTTTTTGAGGAATCTCCCTACCATTTTTTGTAGTTGTACTAGTTTACATTCCCACCAATAGTGTAAAAGTATTCCTCTTCCTCTGCATTCTCACCAGCACTTGTTATTTTTTGTCTTTTGATTATAGTCATTTCAGTGGGGATAAGGTGATATCTCATTATGGTTTTGATTTGCTTTTCTCTGACAACAGTGGTTTTGAATATTTTTCATAGACCTGTTGGCCACTTGGATGTCTTCTTTTGAGAAATGCCTATTCGCATCTTTTGCTCATTATAAAATCGATTTTTTTACTGCTGTGGAGTTGTTTGTGTTCCTTATGTATTATGGTTCTTAATTTCTTGTCAGATGCATAATTTGTGTCCCACCATTCCGTAGGTTGTCTTTTCACTTTGTTAATTGTTTCCTTTGCTATGCAGAAGCCTTTTAGTTTGATGTAATCCCATTTATCAATTTTTGCTTTTGTTGCCTATGCTTTTGGGATCTTACTTAAAAAAAAAATTTGCCCAGACAAATGTTCTGAAATATTTTCCCAATGTTTCCTGCTAGGAGTTTTATAGTTTCAGGCCTTACATTTAAGTTTTTAATTAATTTGGATTTGATTTTTATATATTAATACAGATAGGAGTCTAGTTTTATTCTTCTCTATATGGATATCCTGTTTTCCTAGCACCATTTATTGATGAGACAGTAATTTCCCCAATGCATGTTCTTGGCACCTTTCTTGAAAATTAGTTGGCTGTAAATGCATGAGTTTATTTCTGGGCTTTCTATTCTGTTCCATTGGTTTATGTGTCTGTTTTTATGCCAGTACCATGCGCTTTGGTTACTGTAACTTTATAGTATATTTTGAAATCAGATGGTATGATGCCTTCAGCTTTGTTCTTTTTGCTTAGGATTGCTTTAGCTATTCAGAATTGATACGAATTTTAGGATTTTTTTTCTATTTCTACGAACAATGTAATTGGTATTTGGATAGGGTTTGCATTGCATCTGTAGATTACTTTGGGTAGTCTGGACATTTTAACAATATTAATTCTTCCAATCTGTGAACATGGGCTATCTTTCCATTTTTGGGGGTGTGTCATCTTAAAGTTTTTTTCATCAGTGCTTTATCTTTTTCCTTGTAGAAATCTTTCTTTTTTTTTGGGACAGGGATGGTGGCCCATGCCTGTAATCCCAAACATTTTGGGAGGCTGAGGTAGGTGGATCACTTGAGGTCAAGAGTCCAAGACCAGCCTGACCACATAGTGAAACCCTGTCTCTACTAAAAATACAAAATATAGCTGGCTGTGGTGGCAGGCACCTGTAATCCCAGCTACTTGGGAGGCTGAGGCAGGAGAATAGCTTGAAACCAGGAGGTGGATGAGAGAGTGAGACTCTGTCTCAAAAAAAAAAAAATTCTTTCTCTCCTTTGCTTGATTTTATTCCTAGGTATTTTATTTCTTGGTAGTTACTATAAATGGGATTGGTTTCTTGATTTCCTTTTATTCAGATTGTTTGCTGTTGGCTTATGGGAATTCCTCCTGATTTTTGTATTTGATTTTGTATCCCACAAATTTACTTAATTTGTTTATCAGTTCTAACAGCTTTTTGGTGGAGTCTTTAGTTCTTTTCTAAAACTAAGACCATTTTATCTGTAAACAAGGATAACTTGACTTCTTTCTAGTTTGGATGTTCTTTATTTTTTTTTCTCTTATCTAAAAGAGATTTGTTGTATGATTCTAGAAACTATTTGAATTTTATATTCAATGCTGACATATATGTTATATATATCAAAAGTTGAGTAATATATCTATGTTTGTTCTAGTATTAGAATACATTTAAACCTTATATTTGAAACTTACACAATTACTTAAATGCAACCGAATAATAATTAAACAAAATTAGTACTCTGTGAAGATGCATCATTTTCAAATTTAACAACATCTCTACTAATTATAAAGGTGTTGTGTTAGAAGACACCCCCAAGAAAGTTCAAAGAGATATTCATTAAATACCAAAAATACATGGAGCAGGCAATAATGAGCAGTAGCCATCTTACCTTTACCAGAGATTGCGATTATAAGTGTCTTACACCAATATTATATGTGAAATAAATGAAAAACATTTTTAATAAGATATATATTCAAATAGGCCACATGAAATGCTCAATAGTAACGGGTCATTGAAACATCACAATACACTAAAGTCTAAAACCAGTACGTAACAGTAGGAATAATAGTAGTAATGGCTGTGGGTCACTGATATTAAGTTAGTAACCACTAAGTCAGTTCCTTACAAATGGCGTCTTTTGTGGTTGGTTGTTTCCCTGGGCATGACTCATTTGTCGGATATGTTTAATATCTGCCTCTGTAATGTTTATTTTTTTAAAAAGTTCTTGTATGAAGGTTGCTCTTTCCACTGAAGGTCTAGGTTATGGATGAGATAAACACAAAAAAGAAGAGGCACTCACTTAGTCAGTTGGACAAGCTTCCTGGGCTGCTCTTCTCAGCCATTCGTTACTGAATTCTTTAAGATCCAGATCAAGTATTTCCTCTTCTATGCTCCCGTCATGACCCACTCCCTAGCCCAAGGCAGAATGATTTTTTCTTACTTTTGGCCTCTCATAACACTGTGCACATATAGTTATCACATTTTATGGCAATTAATTCTTCTATGTGAGTATCTGTTGCTATACTTTCGTCTACTTGAAGACAAGGATTGTCTGACCTCTATATTACTAGATCCTGGCATACAGCATATCCTTAATAAATATATGCTAAATTTAGTTGAACCTTGCTGGGCACAGTGGCTCATGCCTGTAATGCCACCACTTTGGGGGGCCAAGGCAGGCAGATCACTTGAGGCCAGGAATTCAAGACCAGCCTGGCCAACATGGTGAAACCCTTTCTCTATCAAAAATACAAAAAAATTAGCCGGGAGTGGTGGCGCATGCCTGTAATCCCAACTACTTGGGAAGTTGAGGTAGGAGAATCGCTTGAATCCTGGAGGCGGAGGTTGCAGTGAGTCAAGATTGTGCCACTGCTCTCCAGCCTGGGTGACAGAGTGAGGCTCTGACTCAGAAAGAGAGAAAAAAAGAATTTAGTTGGCCCTTGCAATCCATGATATGCCACATGTCACAGAACCCCCAAGTCAGACTTATGAGAACCAAGAACTGGCCTGTGTAGATGGAAAGCTAGTATCCATTTTAATTTGTGCATCAGGCCTCAGGTTTTCTGCCAGTCTGCCAAGCTTTTGACCCAGATTCCTTCTCTGAGCCTATTTGCCCAGTCCAACTGCAAGTATAATTCCTGCTCTGACCCAGATCCACTGCCTCTTCTTGTTCCAGCTCACCAAGGTCTCCTGGTTTGGCCCCATGTATGAAATCTAATATGTGACCAAGGCAACCCCGTTGAAGAGCCTGGCAGGGCAAGCCGGCACTGCCAGGTCCCAAGTGATACCCAACTCTCCTGGATGTCTGCAAGGCAATTGGGAGGGCCAAGCAGAATAAAGTTTCACACGAGTATTGGGTCAAGTAGCTCATGTACTGCCCACAGCAAACACTGAGGCAAGAAGCAGTTGCAGGTGTGGGCCAGGGTGAGGCTCAGGAATAAGCAGATTTGTGGGTTGTGATTTCTTGCTTGTTCCTCTGGCTGTGCCCATCCCATCTATGGCAAATAGACAAAACTGGAACAAGTGTTCATGGAAAAGGAAAAAGGAAAAGGAAGCACAGGTAGGTCCAAACAAGGTAAACGGATGCATTCTATTTAGCCCCAGTTAGGGCTCAGTTACGCCTTACAGTGAGTTCAATAGTCGACCCCCAAAGATGTGGCCACATTCTAACCCCTAGTTCCTGTAAATGTGAACCTATTTGGAAAAGTGTCTTTGCAGATGTAATTAAGTTAAGGATCTTGAGGTTATCCAGAATTTAGGGTGAACCCTCAATTCAAAGACAGGTAATAAGAAAAAGGCAGGAGATTTGGGACAGAAACAGACAGAGGGAGAGGGCCAAGTGAAGACAAACACAGATTGGCATTCTGCTGCCTAAAGACAAGGAATGCCTGGAGCCACCAGAAGCCAGAAAAGGAAAGTAAATTCTCCTCTAGAGCCTTAAGAGGAGCATAGCCCTGTTGACACCTTGATTTCAGACTTCTGGATCCAGAACTGTGAGAGAATAAATTTCTGTTGCTTTAAACCAACAAATTTGTGGTACTTTCTCATGACAGCCCTTGGAAACTAATGAACCTCTCCTTTGTTTATCTGCCAGAGAAATGGGTTTGTATTAAGTGTTTGGGTCTATGAAGAAGGTTCTCAGAACATTAGACAAAAAAAGGCAAGCCAGAAGGGATGTGACTAGCCCAGAACCACAAAGAAACAGCTTCTTTTCTCCCCAGATTGTCAGTTGAGACCAGAAGTATCCACAGGAAGGTTTCTATTAATCAATTTAGTTTACCCTAGAAAAGATATTCCACTTACAAGACAAGTAACAGTAATGGAAATAATATAATTTCTGAGAATGACCCATATGTGAGACATTGTACCAAGTATTCCAAGTTATGTCCATTTTTTCTAATGAGAAAATTGAGGCTTAGAATGGTTAGGCAAACCTAGCTATAGTGCTTCACTATTTGCCAAATAAAGTTCTAAGAACTTTATAATTATTAACTCCTTAACCCTCATAATGGCCCTATGAAGCAGGAATTATTATTCTCTGTTTTACAGGTGAGAAAACTGAGGGACAGACAGGTTACATAATGTGTCTAATGTCACACAGCCAGGAAGTGGTGAAGCTAAGATTCAATTCTAAGAAGTCTTGCCCCAAAGATTCTGCCCTTAACCTCTACCCCATAGCTCTAGGGTAAAGAATAGGGATTTGAATTCAGGTGTATCTGATCCCAAATCACAGGTGTATCTGACAGGCACTAATACGGAAAGAACATGATGTTCATTCCGTAAACTGCACTGCTTCTTAAATAAACAAATGATGGAGTTGCACTATGAGCAGCAGTCCTGCCCATATGACTGTCTGTCACTGCCCTGGTCCTTCTTGGTTGCAGGCTCTGAGAGTCTTCAGCCAACAGGTTGATTCCTCCCTTTTCTGTACACAATCTTAAGTACAACAGCCAACACAGATAGGGGCTTAGACCCAGCCCCTGGCAGAGCTGGGCATTGGTTCTGAGGGCAAGTCTCTGGGATATTGCAAAGGAGCCCTGGCCAACCCCTTCCCCATGCTGTCACATTCATGTTTGCCCAGTTGTGTAACTGAGAATTTCATTATTTTAACAAACAATTATCAGGTTCGTATTGTATGCTCTGCAATGTACCAAAAACTGCAGATACAGTGAAGGCCCAGGTGGCCCAGGCATACAATTCAGAAAGATATGTACTATCAAGGAAGAATAATATCAATAGTAGCCACTGTTTTTAGAGTGTTTATGATGTGCCAGTCATTATATAATCCTTGTACATGTGCTGTTCTGGGAGAACACAGAAGGGTTGCCTAACCCAGTCTAGGGAGGTCAAGAAAGGCTTCCTGGGAGGTCCTGGTGGACACCTGAGGGACAAGTAAGCATTATTCAAGTAAAGAAAGAGTGCCAAGGAGAATGGTCTTCAGGCAGAATAGTCAAGTTGAAAGAGCACACAGCATAGAGAGGGAGAAGAGTTCAGTATAGTTGGGGAGCAAGGCAGGAGGTGGGAGTAGCAATGGTTGTGGCCAGAGAGTATGTCTGGGCCGGGGGTCGTGGCTCACACCTGTAATCCCAGCACTTTGGGAGGCCGAGGCAGGTGGATCACGAGGTCAGGAGATTGAGACAATTCTGGCTAACACAGTGAAACCCTGTCTCTACTAAAAATACAAAAAAAATTAGCCGGGCATGGTGGTGGGTGCCTGTAGTCCCAGATACTCAGGAGGCTGAGGCAGAAGAATGGCACGAACCCGGGAGGCGAAGCTTGCGGTGAGCCGAGACCGTGCCACTGCACTCCAGCCTGGGTGACAGAGGGAGACACCATCTCAAAAAAAGAGAGAGAGAGTATGTCTGCAGGGACAAGATCATCACGACCTTATAAGCCATGCTGAGAGTTTACTAGTCCAGCTGAACGGGAGCCCTCCATATTAGTGCCTGTCAGCAGGACCCTTAGCATCTTGCAGCTCTTGCTGAATTCTCTGTCCCTTTTCTAGTGTGTGGAGTCCTGATTCCAGATGGATGGACAACCCAGAGCTATTGCCTGACTATCCATCTGACTGCAAGCACTACCACTTCCCAAAAGCCCCTTGGATACTGACAGTGGCCTGACTGGTGCCCAGATTCACTGCCTCCTGTGGACACCTTCAATTTGATGATTGGATACTATCAGCTGTGGAGAGCAGATCCACAGGAGAGTTACTTCCTAAATAAGTAACTGGCCCAGCTGTCCTTCCTCCCCACTCTCTGATGCCTTAAGGAGTCCCTGAATGCTCCAGGAACATATCTACCCTCTCCAGGTTAAGAAGAGATTCAGAGCTGTGTGTCTTGGTGAAGTCTGCACAGCTGGTCAGTGGGACAGGTCCCTGGTCTTGTGACTCTATGTCTAGAGCTTTCTCTGCTGCTGATGGCTCTCTTTGCCAGGGACACTTACATTCAGTGATGGGTCGAGGTGGGAATAAAAAGTCTAGCCCCCTTTCCCATGGGCTTGGATCTTTGTCGTCACTGCAAGGGGCTCAATTTCTCCTTCCGAGAGATTGTTCCCTAGAGCAGACCCCAGTACATATCCTGCATGTGAATCTCAGACTCACATTACCCAAGCCCTAATGATGGGGAAGATGGTGTGGTGATTATACCTCACTGTCTTTGAAGATTGAGCCTGAGCTGATATTGACAAGAATGTTCAGCTGGTGGCAAATGAATTAATTGACTTATATTTACTGCTTATTTTCAAATATGTTATTTCTTTATTTGAAGTTCCCATTAGGAAGAGAATACACAAACTTGAATTTCACAAGTATGTGTGAATTACAAAAGTGTGATAGATTTTTAGTAAGAATACAACTTTAGGCTGCTTTCAGACATTGATTGTTCTCAGTAAGGCATGGAATCTGGGTTGAGATATATTATCTTTTATGTTAGAACTGTAAACTGAACAATAACTAATTAATAATTCACTAATAACTGTTGTTACCTATTTCTTCCCAAAGTCTAAATATATTATAAACTCTATTATTAGGCTTAGTAAGAATATAGGATCTTTTGGGAAAACTAATATCCTGATAAATAGAGTTGTCACATTTCCATAATGCTTTACCAATTTTTAATGGATTTTAAAATAGTAAGATACATTTCATACCAAAAGTCTGAGGCACATAGTTTAATTTTATTTTTGGTAATTCCAAAGACATTTGGCATATGAGTAATTATCTATGTGTTATAGATGTGCAGCGATAACAGTTACCAGAGAATGATAGATAAAGCCAGTTTTAATTTGATCTTATCTATGATTATGTTGTATGAATCTTATTTGAATATAAATATAAAGACAGTTGTAAATATTGTTAAATGGGAATAGAGCTGCTTATGGGTACATCAGTAAACTCACTGATTAAAATTGGATCAGGCAGATTAAAAAAAGTTCAAATTAAGACAGAATTCACATATGCTGTATATTAGGTGTAAGTGATCTGATTTATATTGTAAAGAGTATATAGCCATGTATCCAATATACTATTCAAGATATGGAACATCTCGAAAGCAGGGATTATGTGGGAAAGATCTTTTGGATTTCTGACTTTCCTGGACAGTGTGTTCAGCTCCCTGATAGGACTTGTTGGCAGCTGAATCCTGATGCCCCTCCACCTACCTTCTCATGTTTCTTGAGACTTCCAGCGCTGTTTATTGCATCTTTAGTCTGCTGATCCTCACCATAAACAGTTTTTGCCAGATTAGAGGCCATTTCTTTCACTTCCCCAGGCAGGGGCTATTTCAGTCTTTTCCTTCTCAGTAGTTTGTTGTTGGTTTACTAGTTTCAAATGATCTTTCCTCACAATGAACACACATGGTAGTCAGACTTCTCCACTCCCACCAGAAGCACTCCATAAACCTTTGTTTATAAATCTTGCCAGCACAATCCTGGGTGATGAGTAGGGAGCAAGGAATGAGCTTTGCTTTTGTGGATGGGAACCTTGGAGAAAGTGAAGTTAAACAGTTTCCTGGCTAATGAGTCTGACACCAACAAGGATTATATGACCCAGTGTATGTCATTGGTTTGAGTTTTTTTCCCTCTAGCAGGAGAGAGAATATGGTAGAATTGGGGAGGCAGTTATCTTATGTTTTTAAGCCTCTTGATTTTTCTCACCTCTACTTGAGAGGCTACTCCACAGGCCAGGTGTGAGGAAGCAAAGGCTGAGAGTAGGACACAGCAAGTGGGAAAAGACATAGAGAAATTTGATTTGAGAAGCCTGAGGTCTTGGTGATATTTTTAGGAATTAGGAACAAGGAAGCGAGAGCGAAGGGTCAAAAATGGACCAAAAAAGTCAAAACAACAGTTCTTCATACTTCTTACATTTTTCTGTTCACATTTCTTGCAATTTTATCTTCAGCAACTTAAGAGTTTAATTTAAATATAGGTTAACATTTTTAAATTTGACTTTCAGGATCAAAAAGATGATCATGAAAAAGTTATAACAAATTGAGAGAGGCAGAGCAAGATGGCAAAATAGAAGCCCCCAGTGATCATCCACCCTGCAGGAACACCAAATTGAACAACCGTCCTCACAGTAAAGCCCCTTCGTAAGAACCAAAAATCAGGTCAGTGATCAGAGTATCTTGTTTTAGCATATTAAGGAAAGAGGCACTGAAAAAGGTAGGAAAGACAGCCTTGAATTACCTACACCACCCCTCCCCCATCCCTCACCAGCAGCCAGGGAAATGTAGAGAGAGAATCTGTTTGCATAGTAGGGGGAGAGTGCAGTGACTGTGGGATTTTGCATTGGAACTCAGTGCTGCCTAGTCATAGTGGAAAGAAACATGGGGCGGAACTCAGCTGTGCCCATGGAGGGAGCATATAGATGAGTCCTAGGGAGAGGCAAATTGTCCATCCCAGCAGTTGGAACCTGAGTTCCAGTAAGCCCTGTCACCGTGAGCTAAAGTGCTCCAGAGTCCTAAATAAACTTGAAAGGCAGTCTAGGCCACAAGGACTACAATTCCTAGGCCAGTCCTGGTACTGTACCGGGCAGGGAGCCAGTGGACTTGGGGTGCATGCAACCTAGGAAAACACCAGCTTGAGGTAGTCAAGGGAATGTTTGAGTCACTCCCCCAGCCTCAAGCAGCATGGCTCACAGCTCCAAGACAGGCTCTTTCTCTCCACTTGAGGAGACGAGGGGAAGAATAAAGAGGATTTTATCTTGCAACTAGGATACGGGCCCAGCCACAGTAGGAAAGACTACCAGGCAGAGTCCTGAGGCTGCATTCCAGGCCCTAGCTGCTTGATAACATTTCTAAGCACACCCTGGTCCAGGGAGGAACTCTCTGTCTTGAAAGGGAGGACCCAGTCCTGACAGGATGTATCGCTTTCTAACTGAAGAGCCTTTGGGCCCTGAATAATCAGCAGTGATAGCCAGGCAGTACTTGCTATAGGCATTGGGGGAGACTCAGAGCTGCGCCGGCTTCAGGAGTGACCCAGCACATTTCCAGCTCTGGAGGTTATGAGAAGACATCCCTTCTGCTTGAAGAAAGGAGAGGAAACAGTAAAGGAGACTTTGTCTTGCAGCTTGGGTACCAGCTCAGTGGGATAGATCACCAAGCAGGCTCCTGAGATCTCTTATTCCAAGCCTTGGCTCCTGGACAGCATTTCTAGACCTGCTCCGGGCCAGAGAGGAGCCTACTGCCCTGAAGGGAGAGACTCAGGACTGGCAGCATTCAACAAAGCTGACTGAAGAGCCAATGGTCCTTGCGTGAACATCAGTGATAGCCAGGCAATACTTGCCCTAGGCCTGAGGTGTGGTGGCCATAGGGAGAGACTCCTCTGCTTGAGGAAAGGGGAGGGAAGAATGGGGAGAACTTTGTCTTTTGGCTTGGATGCTAGCTCAGTCCACAGTAAATAGAGAACCAGGTAGATTCTCAAAGTTTCCAACTCCAGGCTGTGGCTCCTGGATGATGTCTCTGGACATGCACCCCAGGGGCAGGGGGAACTTGCCTGAACTTCCTGAAGGAAAGGACACAAGCCTGGCTGGATTCACCACCTGCTGATTGTGGAGCCCTTAGGTCTTGAGTGAACATAGGTGGCAGCCAGGCAGTGGTCACTTCAGGTCTTGGGTGAGACCCAGGGCTATGCTGGCTTCAGGTCTGACCCAGAGCAGTCCAAGGGATGTTGGCCTCAGTGGTGCTTGTGCCACCCCTACCCCAGTTCCAGGAAGCTCAACACAGGGAAAGAGACTCCGTTTGTTAAAGAAAAATAAGGGAAAAGAGTTTTTGCCAGGTAATCCAGAGAATTCTCCCGGATCTTACTCAAGACAATCAAGGTGGTATCTCTATGAGCCTGCAAGAGCCACAGTATAACTGGGCTGAAGATGTACCCTAAAGCAGATACAGCTGCAGTGAGCAAAGTCTTAGATCACAACACCCAAGTCTCTTTGAATACCTGGGAAGCCTTTCCAAGAAGGACAAGTACAAAAAAGCCCAGATTGTGAAGACGAAAATAAATACCTAATTCTCCAATGCTTAGACACTGATAAATATCCAAAAGCATCAAGACCAAATAAAATAAATAAGGCACCATTGACCAATCCCAGAGAGAGAGAGATATGTGACCTTCCAGACAGAATTCAAAATATCTGTTTTGAGGAAGCTTGATGAAATCCAACATAACACAGAGAAGGAATTCGGAATTCTATCAGATAAATTTAGTAAAGAGATAGAAATAATTAAAATAATCAAAATTTCTGGAGCTGAAAAGTGCAATTGGCATACTAAAGAACGCATCAGGGTCCCTTAATGGCAGAATTGATTAATGAGAACAAAGAATTAGTGAGCTTGAAGACAGGCTATTTGAAATTACATGGTCAGAGGAGACAGAAGAAAAAAGAATGAAAAACAAAGGATGCCTACAGGGTCTAGAAGATAGCCTCAAAAGGGCAAATCTAAGAGTTATTGGCCTTAAATAGGAGGTAGAGAAACAGAGAGAGGTAGAAAATTTATTCAAAGGGATAATAACAGAGAACCTCCCAAACCTAGAGGATGCAGTATACAAGAAGGTTATAGAACACCAAGCAGGTTTAATGCAAAGAAGTACCCCAAGGCATTTAATAATCAAACTCCCAAAGATCAAGGATAAAGAAAGGATAAAGATCAAGGATAAAGAAAGCAGCAATATAAAGGAAACAAATAACATACAAAGGAGCTCCAATCCATCTGGCATCAGACTTCTCAGTGGAAACCTTACAATCCAGGATAGAGTGACATGATATATTTAATATGCTGAAGGAAAAAAAAACCCAAAAACTTGTATCCTAGAGAGGTCAAGCAAAATGGCGGAATAGAACTTCATCAGTGGTCCCTCTGGCAAGCCCACCAATTTAACAACTATCTACACACAAAAAAAAGCACCTTCATAAGAACCAAAAATCAGGTGAGCACTCACAGTACCTGGTTTTAACTTCATATCACTGAAAGAGGCACTGAAGAGGTAGAAAACATAGCCTTGACTCCTGACACCATCCCACTCCCATCCTTCTGGCAGATGCAGCATGGTTCAGAGAGTGTCTCTGGTCACTGGGAGAGGAGAGTACACAAACTGTGAGACACTGAACTCAGTGCTGTCCTATTATAATGAGCAGAAAGAAAATTAACCCAACTCAGCTGTTGCCCACACACAGAGGGAGCATTTAAACTAGCTCTAGCCAGAGGGCAATTCCTGATCCCAGTGGTGGAAAGCTGAATTTTCCCAAACCTCACCACTGTGGGCTAAAGTGCTCTTGGGCTCTAAATAACCTTCAAAGGTATCCTGGGCCACAAGGATTGCAACATATAGGTGAATCCTAGGGATGAACTGGGCCCAGAATTAATCGACTGAGGGGTGGGGGCATGGGACCTCTGACACACCACCTGGGGCAGCTAAAAGAGTGCTGGCATCACCCCTACCCTAACCTCAGGCTGCACAGATCGTGGCTCTAAAAGAGACACCTTCCTTCTGCTTGAGTAGAGGATAGGGAAGAGTGGGGAGGACTTTGTCTTGCATCTTGGATCCCAGCTCAGTTACAGCAGGATAGGGCACTGGTCAGAGTTGCAAGGCCTATTTTCCAGGCCCTAGTTCCCAGATGACATTTCTAGACATGCCCTGGGCCAGAAGGGAAACTGCTGCCTTGAAAGGAAGGACCCAGTCCTGACTGCATTCATTACCTGCTAACTGCAGAGCACTTAGGCCCTGAATAACCAGCAGCAATACCCAGGTACTATGTCAAGGGCCTTGGGTAAGACTCTGAGACTTGGTGAGTTCAGGTCAGATTCAGCACATTCCCAGCTGTGGTGGCTATGGGGCAAGAATAAATAATCACCTGAAGGTACAAAACTCGCTAGTAAGTACACAAGAAAACACAGAACACTAACACTGTAACTGTGGTGTAAACTACTCTTACCCTAAGTAGAAAGACTAAACGATGAACCAACCAAAAGGAATAACTACAACAACTTTTCAAGATATAAACAGTAGAATAGGATATAAAATCGAAACAACAAAAAGTTAAAATGCCAGGGAATAAAGTTAAGGCACAGAGTTTTTATTAGTTTTCTTTTTGCTTGTTTATTTATTCAAAGTGTTGTTATCAGCTTAAAGTAATGAGTTATAAGATAGCATTTGCAAGCCTCATGTTAACCTCAAACCAAAAGAAATGAATACACAAAAAAATAAAAAGCAAGAAACTAAATAATAATATCAGAGAAAATCACCTTCACTAAAGGAAGACAGGAAGGAAAAAAAGAAGGAAGAGAAGACCACAAAACAACTAGAAAACAAATAACAAAATGGCAGAACTAAGTCCTTACTTGCCAATAATAACATTGAATGTAAATGCACTGAACTCTCCAATCAAAACATACAGAGTAGCTGAATGGATAATAAATAAACAAACAAACAAATAAGACCTACTGATCTGTTCACTACAAGAAACACACTTTACCTATAAAAACACACATAGACTGAAAATACAGGGTTGGAAAAAAGATATTCCATGCCAACAGAAATGAAAAAAAGCAGGAGACGCTATACTTATATCAGACAAAATAGATTTCAAGAAAGAAATTATAAGAGACAAAAAAACTCACTATATAATAATAAAGGGGTCAGTTTAGTAAGAGGAATTTTAAATATATATGCACCCAATCTTGGAGCACCCAGATATATAAAGCAAATATTATTAGAGCTCAAAAGAGAGATAGGCCCCAATACAATAATGGCTGGAGAGTTCAACACCCCACTTTCAGCACTGGACAGATCACCAAACAGAGAATCAACAAAGAAACATCCGAATTAATCTGCGCTACAGACCAAATGGATCTCATAGCTATTTACAGAACATTTCATCCAACAGCAGCAGAATACACATTCTTCTGTTCAGCACGTGGATCATTCTCAAGGATAGACCATATGTTAGGCCCCAAAGCAAGTCTTAAAAAGTTCAAAACAATTGAAATAATATTAACTATCTTCTCTGACCACAAAGAAATAAAACTAGAAATTAATAAGAAGAGGAATTTTGGAAACTTTACAAACACATGGAAATTAAACAATATGCTCCTGAATCACCAGTGAGTCAGTGCAAAATTTTCTGTTTTCTTTTTTTGAGACAGAGTCAATTTAAATTTTTCTTTTCCTTCCTTCCTTCCTTCCTTCCTTCCTTCCTTCCTTCCTTCCTTCCTTCCTTCCTTCCTTCCTTCCTTCCTTCCTTCCTTCCTTCCTTCCTTCCTTCCTTCCTGCCTTCCTGCCTTCCTGCCTTCCTGCCTTCCTGCCTTCCTGCCTTCCTGCCTTCCTGCCTTCCTGCCTTCCTGCCTGCCTGGCTTCCTGCCTGCCTGCCTGCCTGCCTGCCTGCCTGTCTGTCTTTCTTTCTTTTTCTTTCTTTCCTTCTTTCTTTCTATTTTGAGACAGGGTTTCACTGTATCACCCAGGCTGGAATGCAGCAGCACAATCTTGGCTCACTGCAACCTTCACCTCCTGGAGCTCAAGTGATCCTCTCACCTCAGCCCCCCAAGGAGGTGGGACCCATGGACATGCACTGCCACCCCCAGCTAATTTTTGTATTTTTTGTAGAGATGGATTTTTTTCATGTTGCCCAGGCTGGTCTCAAACTCCAGGGCTCAAGCAATCCACCTGCCTTGGCCGCTAAGAGTTCTGGAATTACAGGTGTGAGCCATCACACCTGGCCTAAATTTCGTAAATGAAAATTGAAGCACAATATACTAAAACCTATGGGAAATAGCAAAATAAGTACTAAGAGGGAGGTTTATAGCAATAAGTGCCTACATCAAAAAGGTAGAAAAACTTCAAATAACCTAAACATGCATCTTAGAGAACTAGAAAAGCAGAGCAAAAGAAACCCGAAATTAGTAGAAGAAAATAATAATAAATATCAGAGCAGAAATAAATGAAATTTGAAATGCAAAAAATACAAAAGATTAATGAAAAGTTGGTTTTTTAAAAAGATAAATAAAATGGACAAATCTTTAGCCTAAGAAAAAAAGAGAGAAGACTCCAACAAAATCGGAGATGAAAAAGGAGACATGAATATACCAAAAATAAAAAGCAAGAAACTAAATAATAGTATCAGAGAAAATTACCTTCACTAAAGGAAGACAGGAAGGAAAGAAAGAAGGAAGAGGAGGCATATAGTATGACAGATGCACATCATACTGAATGGGGAAAAACCGAAACCAATACTGCAGAAATTCAAAGAATCATTAGAGGCTCCTAGAAGTAACTGAATGCCAATAAATTGGAAGACCTAGAAGAAATGGATAAATTCCTAGACACACACAACCTACCAAGATTGAACCATGAAGAAATCCAAAACCTGAACAGACTAACAAGTACCTAAATCTAAGCCATAATAAAAGGTCTCTCAGTAAAGAAAAGCCAGGGACCCAATGGCTTCACTGGTGAGTTTTACCAGATATTTAAAGAAGAACTAATACCAATCCTACTCAAACTATTCCAAAAAATAGAGGAGGAGGGAATACTTCAAAATGCATTATATCAGGCAGTATTACTCTGCTATCAAAGCCAAAGACATCAAATAAAGAAAACTACAGGCCAATATCCCTGATGAACATTGATGCCAAAATCCTCAACAAAATACTACCAAACTAAATTCAACAGCATATTACAAAATCATTCATTGTGACCAAGTGGGATTTATCCCAGAGACGCAAGGATGTTCAATATGCACAAATTAATCAATATGATATATCAACAGAATGAAGGAAAAAAGCCATATAATCATTTCAGTTGATGTGGAAAAAACATTTGATAAAATTCAACATGCCTTCCTGATAAAACCCTCAAAAAACTGGGCATAGAAGAAATACCTCAACATAATAAAAGCCATATAGTATGACAGATGCACATCATGCAGAATGGAGAAAAACTGAAAGCCTTTCCTCTAAGATCTGGAATATGACAGGGATGCCCACTTTCACCAATTTTATTCAAAATAGTACTCAAAGTCCTAGCTAGAGCAATCAGACAAAAGAAAGAAGTAAAAGACATTCAAATTGGAAGGAAGAAGTCAAATTATCCTCATTGCAGATGATATCATCTTACATTTGGGAAAACCTAAAGACTCTACCAAAAAGCTATTATTAATAGAATTGATAAACAAATTCAGTAACATTGAAGGATACAAAATCAAGATACAAAAATCAGTAGCATTTCTATATGCCAACAACGACTAATCTGCACAAGAAATCAAGAAAGTAATCTCATGTACAATAGCTAAAAATAAAATAAAATATCTAATAATTAAATTAACCAAAGAAATGAAAGATCTCTACAATGAAAACCATACAACATTGGTGCAAGAAATTATAGGGGACACCAAAAAATGGAAAGATATTCCATCCAGTTCATGGGCTAGAAGAATCAATATTATTAAAATGCCCATACTATACAAAGCAATCTACAGATTCAATGCAATCCCTATCAAAATACCAATGACATTCTTCACAGATATAGAAAAATAATTATAAAATTATATGGAACTGTGGAAGACCCAGAATAGCCAAAGCTATCTTGAGCAAAAAGAACAAAATTGGAGGAGTCACATTATCTGACTTCAAATTATTCTACAGAGCTATAGTAACCAAAACAGCAGGTACTAGCATAAAAACAGACACATAGACCAATGGAACAGAATAGAGAACCCAGAAACAAACTTTGTGGGAAACAAGTTTACTGCGCCCAGGCTCTGGAGCCAGGCTGTCTTTGTTTGAACCATGGCTTTGCCATTAACCTTGGGTAAATAGCCATATCTCTGTGGACCTTAGCATCCTCATCTGTAAAATGGAGGAATAAGGATACTTCTCTCATAGGGTTATATAAATGAGTAAATGACATGATGAATGAAAAGGGTTTAGCAACAGTGCATGTATGAGGCAGGTTAGATGTTGCAACTATCAAATCCCACAGTGTAGTCATGATGGTAAGGAGATGAGGTGAACCGTGAGCCAGCCAGTAGCATGGCACATAGTATGTCTTAGCTTAGTAAGTGTTAATTTTTGTTTTCCATGTGGTACACAGTAGGCATGCAACAAAAATTTGCTGGATCAAGTGGAAAAAAAAAGAAAAAGTTATAAATAAGACACCAAATTTTCTGGGAAACCCTCCTTCCTCACTCCAAACTTTCCTCTCTCCAAATATTGTTCTTTAACTGATTGACTTTGTTGAAACAGGCACATTTGGTTATTAGGGGAAATATATGGTTAGAAGCTTAGGAAATTGTGACAAAGGATTTTCCATGCTTTCAGCAATGGGAGGTGTAGTCATCCAGTGTGTTAAACTTTGTAAAAAGGAATTGTGGGACTGGTT
This sequence comes from Macaca nemestrina, assembly GCF_043159975.1. NCBI lineage: Eukaryota > Metazoa > Chordata > Mammalia > Primates > Cercopithecidae > Macaca > Macaca nemestrina. Next base: position 82,708,651 of record NC_092140.1, read on the forward strand.
TTGCCCCTGCCCTGTCTCTCTAGTCAGAACCAAGAGATGACTGTGATTGGAAATGGTACCACTCAGCAGCTGTTCTTATTGGCTGGCTCACAGTTCACCTCATCTTACCATAATGACTACACTGTGGGATTTGACAGTTGCAACATTTAACCTGCCTCAAAAGCGCTTCCTCACTTCCAGGGAGTTCCACTGTCACTCCCTTAGTTTGCTGTAAGATGTAACCACAGCTTTAATTATTAGTCTTGAGAGAAACAGGGTGGTGGTATCACGACTCCATCTACTCAGCTATGAACGAACAACCCAGTTCTTTACGACTAACTCCCAAAACAAACGTCAAACCCCAAAGCATGAATAAAATAGCTATATTCATCATGCAACACAACCAGGGCATGCTTCCCTGTTTTCGCTCCTTGTGTAGTATCTTTACATTCATCTAAAGCTTGAGTACAACATTTCCTGGTGCTTTCTTCTGACTCATGAAAGCATCCACTTAATCCCCTGTAGACAACAGGATTCTATTTAGCTGTAATTGTGAAAAAGGCATCATTAAGGTTGCTAAGCAGCAGAAATTGGTTTACTGGAAACAACTTTCTGTGAGGAAAGTACCCCTTGTTTTCCCAAGGATTTGTGTCTTGTTGATTGACTTTCTAAGCGAATTCTGCAAAAGATTTTCCCATTATACCTATGGGAGGACTGGGAAGTCAAAGTGGTAGAGAAAGACTCAATGTTAGAAAGTGGATGAGACAGTCTTAAGCAATTAAGGGACCATGTTTCTTTGTCCAGAAACCTCGAATTTAGGAAATCTGAAGCCCTGCTTGGCTGTGTGTCCTTTGCCCTGCTGTCAGGCCTCATTATGGGCTCCACCAGGATGAGGAAGGAACTCAGAGACAGAGAAGGGACATGTTTCATGCTGGGATGGCGATCAGTCAACCCAGGAAAGGATGTGGACTTGAGCAAACCTAGTGACTTGAAGTATCACAGTTGCCAAACTCATTTAGTTTAATTATCTAGACTAGCAGTTACGCTCATGGGACCATGAAGGTAAGAAAAACAGTAAAGCTACCTGTATAAGTGTATGTGTTGGGGGAAAACCATTGGCATTTATTGAATGATTAATATGTGATAGTTTTAAACTTTTTTTTGTATACAAAAATGAATACTATTAGTTTTACACTCTTTAAAGATGAGAAACCAAGGCTCTGAGAGGGTACATTCATGTATACAGTTACCTGTAAGTTAGCAGCGATGGAATTTGAACCCTGGCAGCCAACACACCCGTCTGCTGGACTATCCAAGGCCCTCAGTCTTAGATGATTGTGCCCATGGGAAAACTATGGCCCCAAGCTACTAGATCTTTCCTTTTTTGAAAGGAGCCAGCTTATTTTTCAAATTTTTAATGAAAAATATCTGAATTTTTAAATTGTTGGCAATATCTTTAAAAAATTTTTAAATCTTATTTCAGGTAAACTATTGAGTATAAGCTGAGTGTAGCATAGGATTACTTCCTTCTTTCCCAAAATCATTAAGTCATTGGTCAAGCTGCAACTCTGTGCGTATGTAGGGATAAACCTGGACCAAGGAAGGGGAAATGTAAACAGGAACCCACATTTCAGGAAATAGCCTTTGAGGAAGCTTCGCAATATTGGGTTATCAGAGGCAGTTTGACCTCCTAGGCTTTGCTAGTTTTACCAGAAACCTAGGGAGAATGTGGGTCAAGATTTCAGATTTGTGATGGAGTAGAGTCTAGACCTGCCTGTTTAGGCCAGAATGCTATAATCCTATAGTTCAAAGATTCCCAACCAGCCACATAGTGGTATGTGGTCAGTGGGTCACATGTGAGCTGAAACACTGAACCTCTCAGTCCTCAGGGGTCTAGGTAGTTTCCGTGGTCATGAGGCCACTCAGGTGGTCATGTGTGGCCGTAAGAAGATTCTCCTTTCAACTTAACCTATGTTGCAGATGTTATAATTTTTAATAAATGCATGACAGGAAGTTAGAAAGTTGTGAAGCAATACTATGGTCTGTTTCCTATGTAATGTGGATTGTCCTGACTTACCCACCAAGTGAATGGGATCTATATCTCTATATAAATTCTTCAGTGTAACTTTTCTGCTCTTCTGCTCATCTGGATAACAGGATATCCTCCTCTGGGTTTTTCCCAACATATTCATGAAGGTTTTCATTAAAAAAAAATCACTACATTTCATTCATTCATCCCTTCTAGTTCTCTTCCTGACCACCAATATCACATAGCAATTTGCTACTATTTGGTATCAATTCATTCAATCGTGGCTTGTTTAGAAAGGTCGCTGGGCAAGGGCATGGGGCCTACCAGGGTTACGAGCTTGTCTCAGTCTGCCAGGAATATTCCTGATTTTAACACTGAAGTCTTGTGTCCCAGAAATCTCCTCAGTCCTGAGTAAGCCAGGATGGTTGGTCACCATAGGTCTAGCACAGAGGTAGAGTTGTAATCACAGACAGAAAGAAAGACCCTTTTTTGTATGAGTACGTAGTTTGGGGAGGAGGGAAGGAGGAGGAGAATTTGGCTTCAAATGGATAGGTAGGTGTAGGGATGATGGGTGGGATTTCACACAAAATAACCTCATTTTTTCTTTCCTGGATAGACATAAGGTCATCTGCAGACAGGAAGGTGGGCTGATGGTAGAAGAATTGTCACTTAACAAATCCTACTTCTTAACACATCCTTTTAAAACAACTCAAAAACAACTTAGGTGCATTTATATGCTTTGCATGAATGTACTCTGTCATTTCTGTGAGGAAGCAAATTATTACAAATAGTTACAAAAATGAAATAGTTATATATTTATTTTTTCAAAAACAAAAGGCAAATTCCAAAGGTATAATCTAAGATGAGGCATCATGATCACTAGAGGTGCCTGTTCCCATGACTGCCATGCTTTAATCCACTTGCCCTCAACTGTGTACCATCCTCTGGCTCCCCATCCCTCACATCCTAAATAAGACACCTAGCTTAAGTAACAATTTACTCACTTAAAAGTGGGAAAATGTGGTCATTATTGAGGGAGTGTAGCACCAAAATCTGTATCAGTCAAGGTTTTACAGAGAAGGAGAACCAATAGGATATGTATGTATGTATGTATGTATGTATGTATGTATGTATCTATCTATCTATCTATCTATCTATCTATCTATCTATCTACCTACCTACCTACCTATCTATCTAGATATTTAAGAAGGGATTTATTATAGAAATTGGCTTATGCAATTATGGAGGGACAATATGCCGCCTGCAAGTTGAAGACCCAAGAAAGCTGGTAGTATAATTCAGTCCAAGGCCAAAGGCCTGAGAACCAGTGGGGGAATGCTGTTAGTGTAAACCCTGGAGTCTGAAGGCCTGAGGACAAGGAGTTCTGATGTCCGAGGGCAGAAGATGGATGTCCCAGCTGCAGAAGAGTAGAATCTGAACTGTGGCCCTTGTCAAAGACCCACTGGAGGGCAGACACTGGCAGACTGTGGGAGAAGCTGAGGATAGGGTGAGTGAAACTCCACAGGTGACCTTGGACAACTGCCTAACCTTTCTGTGCCTCTGCGTGTATATCTGCAAAGTGGAGTGGTGGACTATGTGAGCCCCAGAGTTCCTCATGCATTCTAGAATTGCAGACTTTTTGAGGGATTGTAAGAGGAAAGAAGCAGTTACAGAAACACAATTTTAAAATGCTAGGTCTTTGGTATTTTAAGCCAAGGAATTGGCCAGGGGTATCTGAAAAAAAAAAATAGGATTATGAATAAGATGGAACCAGGCAGCACCCTAAAAGTTTGTGACAAAGGAAGCCTCAATCTTCACATCAGAAGCAAACTTCTCACTGTATACCTTTATATTTTATAAAACATGGTCACGTGAAACAATAGCTTGCAGACTGGGAAGCACTTGAACATAATAGTATTTTATTTGATCCTCATACACTCTTGGAAGACAGAAAGCATTGTTTTTACTCTATCCACTTTATGAACAAGGAAAATGAGTTTCCAAGTAGTTAAGGTCACAGAGCTGAGTACTGGACTCTGTTCTTACGTATTTCTGTACCCTCCATAGAGAATGGGGTCAGTGGGGTCTTATCCTTGAGCCGCCGTGTCAGAAGTGGGAGCCCTGGGCATGGAGCCTTAGGGACTTATGGAACACATTATGTCCTCACTAGGCTGGAGCAGGGACTATGGTTGTGGATGCCATAGTTGGCCTGCTCTGGAAAGGGTTTCCTTTATCTCCACCAAAGAGATATCACCAAAGATCTGGGGGTAGCTTGGCCAGTCTGTGTGCTGACTCTCTGCTGGAGCTGTCTCCTAATCAGGTCACTGCTAGAGTTCTTCTTCCTAAATGTCCCAGTGCAATGACTTTGGTGCTCTGGCTTGTGGGATTTGTCAATCTAAGAGTCCAGAGTCTACGAGGACTTCTGCTTCTCTATTATATGCTGCTGTGTGAAGCTAAATGCTACTGTACCAGTTTTGTTGCTGTTTGGATTTTTTTTTTTTGTTCCCAGATTATTGTTCCAAAAGTAGACCTAGGATATATTCTTATACATTTGAATTTAATTAAGAACCTTTTTCTCAATGACATAAATATGGTTTTACTCTTTCCAGCCAGGCCAGACAAAGATGCCTGAAGACAGATTTCTAAATGATGCTGTGTGACAATTTCTCTGTTCTTTTTAAATATTGTAACTAAGTAGCCCTGCTCTGAGATGGTGATTTATGACTTTCACATGCTGTCCTGTACCACTCTCTGATCACAAAGGAATACGTAGAAACTCACCAAAGCAATTGCTCTCAGGTGTCAAAATGGAGTCACGTTGCCCCTTCTAACCTCACGAGGATCCTTATGGGATTCAGGATGATCACATTTTCAGTATTCTGAGGACTGTATCCGTATGACCCCAGCCATACTTAACCACTCCATGACTTGGGGGAGTTGGTAGCAGGATTAAATTTTTCATACCATGCCTATTACTGATGTATTTGACCTGTTGAGCCTCCAACAGCATTGAAGACTCCACTTTTTGTGTTCCAACAGGACTAAGACCAGAAGCAAATGTGCTATTTTGTCCTGCCATTTCTCTGCTGAGCAACAGCTCACCCTTGGAACTGCTGCTGCCTAAAGAACATGAGAAGATTCAGGAATGCTAACAATACTTACCTACATATCCCATGCCCTCTGCCCTTGCCCATTGTAACAGCCTCACCACTTGAGTCAGTAAGAGCCCACACTTGTTCAGTACATCTTGGTGCTCACTTCAGCTGTGGGTTCGGATTTAAATATCCAGCTCAGGGGATGCCTCTTTGGTGCATGTCATAATCAGGAGAAGGATGTCTCTCTTTGGATTCTGGAACTGACTCTATTTGTAGTGAAGAGTTTGGGGAACATCAATAATGGGATGGCAGCATTCATTCATTCATTTATGCCTCTAACCAGCCTTCCCTCACATAGTGAATGAGTACTCAATACGTGCCCTGTGCTAAGCTGAGTACTGTTCAATGGTGAACAAACAAGACATGGTCTTAAGGAGGAGTTCCTATTTCAACAGAGTAGCCCAAGGAACTTCGACCACTTTTGCTACAGGTGTATTAGTTGCTGCCAAGAGTCTGCAAGTGTTCATGGGCCTCATTAAGCTCTGCCTTCCTTCTGCTTTTTGGAGTCTGGCCCTTGGTTGGCCTTGAACGAAGAATGGGGCCCTCAAAGTACCACTGTCAGCACTCTCCAGATGAGTACTACCCTGGGAGGGGCCAGGGCATGAGGAGGGCCAGGGTGTGGGGCCCTCTGAAGGCTGTGTCATCCCAGGCTTCAGCCACAGAGGTTTTATTACGGAGGAAAGCTGAGCTGTGAGCACGTTGCTAGGCTGTGGCTATTTATTTTTATAAACGAGCCTTGTGCTTAATTTAGAAACCTGCTTTTTCTTTTTCTTTCTTCTTTCCAGCATCATCTGGCTGTCTGGCACCATCAAAGAATTGCATTTCTGACCAAGAAGAGCTTATGGGTGGATGGGGGTGGGATGGAGGCTGGGAAGAGGACTGATGCCAGCCAGCTGCCTCATGGTGTGCTGGAAACACGTGGCCATGCCATTAGCATCCTGTTGGGTTTCTGGATGAGTTTCATCTGTGACACCTACATAGTCCTCGCTTGGATCAGCAAGATAAAAGGCAGCCCTGGTGTTAGTGCCTCCTCTGATGAGCCACACACCAGAATCCAGCAGAGCAGAAGGCAATGCCACGCAGAAGAGGACCAAAGTCAGGTGCCAGAAGCAGGTGACATCTCCACTCTCAGTTCTTTGGAGGCAGCTATTTTAATAGAACCACTTTACTGCAGCTATTTTGACATGAGGATATTTTGGTATGGCTCAAAAATTCAGCCGATAAATGTTCAGCTTTTTAAAAAATAAATGATGAGTAAAACAGGCATCTTGCAGGCCATCTGTGAGCTTTGCCTCAACCTTGATCTTCACCCCATTGTCAATCTTACCTCCAGGCATCAAGGGTATAAGGATTGGGAACAGATGAAGGAAAGGACTGGTAGAGGTTCAAAATGAAAGAAATAGCAGGTCAGGACCCCAGGAGGGTTGAGGGTCTTTTAAAGTAAAACAAAACAAACAAACAAACAAACAAAAAACAGGGTCAACCAAATTCAGAAATCAGGTAGAAGTCAGAGAAGGAATGAAAGATGGGAAATTGGTTATAAACCAAATACAGCGAGTCTGAATTTTGGCTTGTTTTGAGGCTGCTGTATCAAAACAGTTGTGTTGGAAGAGCTGCATGAAATTGTTGGGCAAGACATAGTCCACTCATGATTCAGATGAGCTCATTTTGCCTCTTCCATGGTCGATTTCTGACTCATAAATGTCTATACATTTCACTTTATGGCTTGTGTGAGCCTCAGTTTCCCCACATAAAATGAAGATGATGATGCCGGCCGTTCCTCTTCCCCACCTTTTGCTCTCCCTCCAAGTGACATGATAAGGAATGAGCCAGCATCTTGTAAACTGCTCCAGGCCACCTGGAGAAATGTGCTTGCGTAAATAGTCGGCATTAGTGTACGTGAGTCTTCTATGAGTAAAGAATTTCAGAGTCGGCAGCCGTCTCTGCCTGGTGATTCATGTGGGCACAATGATGCCCTTAGCTACAATGTATGGTGTGGGTGATGAATTTGTTCTTGTCATGGCAGAGGACTGAGTATTCTTTACCCAAATGCTACAGATTGAGTTTGCACGTGGGAATTAGATTAGCTCTGAAGAGAGCTGAAAGGAACCTGACATTTCTGCCTGCAATCTAGAGCTTCATTGTACAAACAACCGCAGCAGCATGTTTGTGCCCAACCATTGGCTTTCCTTTGCCAACAAAGAAAATCTTCTAAATTATTCTGCCATTTGTCAAACCTGCCAAAGTCCCTGGAGGCAGTTCTGGTATAACTGAAGGTGGAGAAAGAAAATATTCTCTCTACCAGGTTTCACTACTTCCTGTGTTGGTTGTTCACAAGGGGAGAGCTTCTGCATCACAGGATGAAGCTTCAGTGATTTAGACGTGGAATATCCTTCCAGGATTAGGGCAAGGAGGCCCCAGCCTCCAGAAGCCTGTCTTGCAGCTTCCGCGTGGCTGGGCAGCGGCCTTCCTTTGAGCCTTCAGGGTGGAAATGAAGGACATGTGTGTCTCTGCAGCACTTCCTGCTTTGGCTCATCCCTATTTTCAGAGCCAAAGCGCCATCTCCTCTGGTACAGTTAATCTTTGTTCCTGCCACTGACCCATCTATCTTTATTACTTTTCACCACGTCCTGGCCTTCAGATTTCTTATGGATTTCTTTCTCAGGCATTGTGTTTTGATTCCCTCCTCACATTTACTTCCAAGTGCCAAGAACAACTCTGTTCCGGCAGGAGGATATTATTTGGCTTAAAAGGGAGAATGAGCAGTGGCTTCTCCTCGTCAGCATTCTTTAGGTTTACATGGGAATTCATTCTGGGAACCATTTAGAGTCTCCTTCAAGCCTCTCCCCGACTGACAAAGTTTCTGTCCCAGAGAGTTCCTTTGCTTCCATTGTTTCTAAATGGATGATGAGAACCTTTCTTTCTGAGCCTGTGTAGAAGGGCTCAACACCCTTCCCCTCGTTAGTCCCCAGAGATCTTGGCTGAGTCCACAATGAATACACGTTGGGTATTGTTACCATTGTTACAGACTTCAGCATCAACTCCAGTATTTGATGGTCCAATACACCTTGAATCCTCTTCAAGAATGGTTAGTTTTTCCCACCTTTGAGAACCACACTCACCTTTTAGGGCAGCTCTTCCTAAGTGACTAACAAACACTCCCTGGTTGAGCTGGAGGGGACAGGTCCAGCCAACAATGGCTTCTCTGTTGACATCACTCAGGCCTTAATGACACAGACTAGGCACAACAGCTAGTGCCCTCATGGGTGCCTATTAATATTTTGGGTAAGTTGTGTTGTCCCATCCACCACTCTGTACAGTGATTCTGGAATTTGCTATTTGATACGAGTAAATGAAGAGATGGAAGGGGCTGTTCACCACTCAGGCTGCAAGCAAGCCTGTCGTGCCCATCTGCAAAGAGGACTCCTTGTGTGCCTCCAAAATGGCCTTGTCCTTAACTTGATCTGCTTGGACTGATTGCAAACAGTGGCTTAGCTTCCTCTAGACCAGAGGACATTCTGTGCTCCCAAAACAGAATGCTACACATGGGAACAAGGGAAAGGGAGGCTTTGAGAGGTCAGCCAGCAAGGTCCCTGCTTCAAGCCTAAAACCAGTGTACTTAGGTGAAGATTCAGCAGGATAAGGCTTTGCGAGGAATATCCCTAGCATGTCAAGGTGATCGCAGGTACGTGAATTGGCTCCTTTTGAGTCTTCCTACAACTCTTAGAGGCAAATAGGGCGGGTATTATTACTCTAGTTCTACCAAGGGAGAAACTAAGTTCTAGAAGTCAACTAAGGAAGTTATGTAACTTACTGGCAAACAGGACACAAGAAACCTCAAATTCCTGACATCTGTTCCAGTTTTTCCCATCACCCCATGTTGCCCTTCAGCAGGGCTTAAGCAAAACAGCCAATGCAAGTCCTAGCCTTTCCAGCTGGGCTGAAGTTAGAAACTGGCATGGATTTACCTTGGAGTAGCTGGGGCCTGGGAGGCTACATATACTGTTTCTACTTGCTCATATTGCAGGGCAAGGCTATATGGCTCAGCAGGGCTGAGACTATTTGGAGACTCTATTTTTACGTGGTCATGGTGAGGGGGAGTGCAAATGAGAAAAGGGTACAACAATTTGCATTTGTGTATGTGTGAGTGTGTGTGCATGTGCATGCACATGTGCACATGTCTGGGCACACAGATGAGAAGACATTACTGTCATGATGGCTGTTGCAGGTGGATGGAACAGGTTCCCTTGCAGGTCATCTGCAGCTTCATGGACACATTGTGGCTTCTTACCCAGAGATGCTTCTGCATCTCTGCCTGATGACTCTCTCTGGCCACAGAAATTTGTTAAGCCCCTGCATGGGGAAGCCCAGAACAGCATCAGAGTTAAAGGTGCCTGGAGCAACCCTTAACCAATGAAGGATGGAGCTGGTTTAAAAAAAATATAATAAAGTCTTTTTTTTTTTTTAACCCCCTGCCAACAGGAAAATTGACGTGTTTTCTACTGAGCCTTTGAGAGGGACTCCAGGGCAAGTAAAACCCAAGTGCTCTGTGCAGCATCCTGCTCATGAATACTCCCTTTATTGGCTAACCCACCTCTCTCTATCTTGCTTCTCCAATCCCTCACTGTGTTTCTGGGGATCACATTCCCAGTAAACATTTGCATCTAGATTCCTGTTTCAGGAATCGAAACTAAGACAGTGGCCCGGTTCCTGCCTCCTGAGAGTGCCTTTATGTGGTGGGTTTTCAGCCCCGCCAGATTCCTGCTGAGTGGCAGGTATGCATTTCCATGTTGGGCATTGCCCCCTTTCAGCCACTGGCCAGGAAGATTGTGGCTCTGGTAGAAATAATTATAGAGTTTGTCAGGTTGGAAGAATCTCATCTCCAGGAGGACCCCCCCAGTAGACCAGCAAAGATAAGAAACAGAATGAAGATGGGTGCATGCCTGTGGTCTCAATTGGGGAGGCTGAGGTGGGAGGATCACCTGAGCCCAGGAGTTTGAAGCTGCAGCGAACTAAGATGACAACTGCACTCCAGCTTGGGTGACAGAGACCCCATCTCAAATAAACAAGAAACAGTGAATGGAATTAAAACAGTGAATGTTCATTAAAAACAATGCCAAATTGAAGCAAGCTTGGAGTTTTCTTGTTGAGCACATGGGCTCCTGAGCAGGTGCAGCCTCAGCTACTCCTCATTACCTTTCACCAGGCAAGCCACGCCTGTAAGAGCTCACTTTCACGGCGCATGTCTGGATTGACTTACTATCTAAATTTCTCTTAGTGCTGCAGCAAGAGAGTCCTCTGCAGCATAGGAAGGTAGCATCAGAACTCCCTGGGGTAGGATCAGGTTTCTGGATGATGCATTTCTATCAGTTCTCCTGAGTTCCAGCAGACAGCAGATTCGACTTGCAACCAAACAGACATATGAAAGTAAATGTGCACTCCTAACATTTTGTAACCTGCCTCCCACAAAACAGAAGGCACTCTTCCCTTTGCCTTATTCCCTGCCTTGCTCTTGACATTTTTACAGCCGACTTTGCATTTCTGACACCTCCCACTTGAATTGGCTTCTGGTCTCTCCTGGCCTGAGAATCCCAGTCACGTGACCCATCCCAGTGCACACTCTCGGCTCTCTTTACGGCCAGGCCACACTCCTCCTTGCCTTGACATTTAGGGCCTGTCATTTCTTTTCCTCTTCTGCTCCAATAAATCAGGACCAGTCAATCAACATTCACTGCCCCCTGGGTGGTGTTTAGGGAAGCTGATGCTGGGCTGAGGAGGCTTTTCTGTGTGCACGGGGGTTGAAAGCAAGCATTGCCTTTCTGCTCCCATCCTGTGGCTTAGCGACAGTGAGAATGAAACCCTGGGCAGGAGCCCAGGCTCCATGTTCAGGTGTTTTGTCTGACTTGTACAAAGCTGAGTGCTCAACCCAGACAAAGCAACAATGGCCTGCTCCTGGGTGCTGCCTTGTTTATAGGTCAGACCTGTGCCACTGGTTTAGCTCGTTCACCTGAGAAAGTCTGGTGTGGAATGGAATGATCAGCAGCCTGAAGACACAGAGGCTGTGCCAGTTCTGGCCCTCCCTGCCTCCCATACCACATGCTGGAACGTGGGTTTAATCCAGCCTAGAAGCAAAGGGAAGCAAACCTCTTGAGTGCCTAGTGGCGGGTGTTAAGTAATGCCCTTCAAGGGCATGAATGTATGGGAGGATAAAGTCATCAGAAAGAGAGAAAGCAGAAAGCAAGGGAAGATAGGAAATGGGAGAGATCAAAATGAGAAAAGAGGAAAATGAATACACAAAGCGATCATTAGGCAGAGGAATAGCTGGCTGCCACTTACAACTCTTTGAGTGGCACTGATGCCATTTGTTATCCATCCCTGTTTCAAAGTGGAGTCAGGAGCTAGTGGATGCATGTGCTCTCTCCAGAGAAGACACACAGCTCAGATTTTCAAACCATGTTGCCTCCCATGGTTCCCTATATTAGAATTCAGCACAACTCTACTTGCTCAACTGTGAGAGGTCTTAACCAAAGGGTTTGAAGATGCTTTATAAAAAATAAATAACCTCTGCAAAGGTAAGATGATATATTTTTCCTCCTGTTCACCACAAGACTTGAATACACACTATCAGCACAACCCCCAAAGGTAATTTTAAGATGCAGGTTTAGAAGATTCTTTCTAAAAGAGACCATGACAGGTAGGCTGATCATAATATCTGGCACATAGTAGGTGTTCAATAAATGTCTGAAATTGAGTTAGTGAATGATTGAATATGAGAGACAGATTAAGAAGAATATTTTAACAAGAAGATACTTGAGTAGTTAACACTGATATTTTTTCAGAACATCTGATTGTTTCTGTTCTGGGCCTCATAGATTTAAGGATGAGTGAGCTTTCTAAATGCACATTCACTGGCTGGCCTGAGATCATACATACATGCTCCAGGGTGCTAAGTGCAAGGAAGATTTGGACAATGCACAGTAATGGCAGAGGTTGAACCTGGCCAGGAGATTCTGGAGAGGTCTCTAGAAAAGCAGGTTCCAAAGGGGCTGAGGTCTCACCAAGCAGACCAGGCCCTGGAAGACAAACATAAAGATAGCAAAGGTATGAAACAGCCTATTGTGTCAGAGAGGTGCAATAGAATGGCTTGGTCAAATCAGAGAAGAGTGTGTGGGGGGGGGGTGAGTGTTGGAGGGTGGGGCAACCACTGGCCTTTTTGGTCACCATAGGTTTTTCAGTGCCTTCTATGTGACCAAACACTGGCATTCATAGGTTCACTTATTTAGCTCCTCCAGGGAAGCTGAAATCCCATGTATAAGCTATTGCCTTGTCATCTGGGAGGGTGTGTGTATACCCATGTCTCCCTAAGGACTCATGGTTTATGGTAGAGGAGAATGATCTTTTATTTTCAAATCGCCTCATGGTGCTTATCTGGTTTCTAGTCTGTATTTCACTCTGCTGTGAACTACCTTGGGGCAAAACCTTCCTGCTTTTTGAGCACAGTGAGCACAAAAGAGTTTTACTGAACGGATGGATGCATGGGTAGACAATGGCTGGACAGGACAGGTGGCTGTTCAGAATCCTATGAAAGCCCTTAAGCTCTGCTGTTCTCTCCTAAGACAGGAAAATTCATTTTTTTAATCATGAGCACTCTTTCTTTATTACTAGCATTGCAAGTTCTCCCCCGAGGCGCAGAGCCCAGAAGAAATCATCATGGAATGAAAAGAGTCAAGGTTGGAGCCCCCAGAGAACTTAGCAAGAATGCCAAGTAAGGGCTGTATAGGAGGGTGGCCAGCACAGGCCCTGAGGCCTGGGAGGAAGGGGAAGGGCTTGGAGGCTTTGCAGACCCTCAGACTCTTGGGCCCCCAGCAGTACCCGCAGACACAAGTCCCAGTGCTGGAATATTGTGCACACATCTGCTGCAGAATACCTTGGGAGCCAAAGGATTTGATGAAGCTCAAATCAGAGTAGATAGAAGGCAATTATGTTTTTGCATCCTCGGCTCCTGCCACCCTGCAGCTCCCTGAGGATGCACTTGTGGCATTTGGGTGTTTTTCTCACAAAGGCCTGGAGAGAGAAAAATAGCCACTCACCATCTAATAAATTATCCATCATGTGACCACTTCTGCCGGCCTTGTTCTGACACTTCTCCCCTTCTGATTGTAGACAATAATTACACTCTAATTGCTAAGATAATCTTGCTTATGGAGCTACAGCAGCAATGAAAAGCTGTCATTTGTTATGGCTCGTCCTGAATGTTGATTTAAGCAGAATTACACCTCAGTTCAATCTGAAGAGCAACCCCCACTCAAATGAGGCACGGTCTTTGGAAACCTGGAACTGGGCGCCACAGCATGTTTCTAGCTTCTCTCCTGGCCTAAGGGCTATACCTGACTTGAGAGAGGTCACTCATCAGCCCCTCCACAAACAGGGCCCTGCAGTGGGATGGATCCCTTTGTGTCGGAGGGCCACCCACCCGCAGTGGATAGAGAATGACTGCAGGAAGGCAGAGGGTGCACCTAATGCCCCCAACCAACAAGTGGATTTCCCTGCAATTCACATCGGCCTTTGACCCTGTGCCATTATCTCTTTTCTCAAAGCACATAACTGAATGGCAGAAAAATATCACAAACCATTAACGTGATCAGTGTTTATTGGACACCCCATATTCACATTGTTTGGTGCTGGATGCGTACAGCCTGTGAAGCTTATTTTCCTGCAACATGAGCACAGAGTCTGTGTGGAAGGCACAGGGCACATATGGAAATCTGCGGCAGTAGCATCGGACACACTAACGAGCATCAATTTTCAGATGGGGTAAAAGGGAGGAAGAGCTTGAGAGAAATGCCTGAGTGTGAGCTGCAGGGCAGGCTTGGCAATATAGGTCACTTGGTTGAATACTTCATTTATCTAATTCTATTTATTGAGGACCCACTAAGTGACAAGTATGGAACAAGGCACCAAGAATTTTAAAAATAATGGACCATTGCCCAGAGATTTTGAAGAGCTCACATTCTGCTGAGAATTGAAGTGTGAATATACTATATAAATAATTGGAATACAATATCCATGGAGAGTAGGGAGTATTAGGAAAGCATCAAAGAAAGGCTGATGGATTCAGCCAGAGGGGATGGGAGCTAGCTTTGAATTAGGCCTGGAAAGGTTGGTGAACTTTTGAAAGGTTGGCTGCAGGCATTTTTGGCCTGGAAGCTGGAAGGGCATGGAGTAGTTAAAGTAATGTGAAGTAGTTCTGTGCGACCAAAGAGCATCTGGGGCAAGGCGTAGTGAGGGGATGCAGCTGGAGAGAGGCTGAGAATAGCTAGTTCTGAGAGCTTTTGAGTGTCCTGTGAAGGATGTGGGCTTTACATAACCGGCTCTAGGTAGACAGAGGACGTACACAGCCTCACTCTGGCCAGTGTGGAGGGGACTGGATGGAAGGAGGGAAGGCCAGGGCTAGCAAGGCCTGCAGGAAAGTGGGCAGCATTACTGGAGTTGCAGGAAAACCTTTCAGAGATGCATGGGAGATGGAGTTCATTCGGCTCTTATGTTGTTTTTCTCTCTTCAATGCCTTTCGGGTACCCCTACACACAGTTGTCTTATAATTCTCCTAATTTTCTTATTCTGGAAGCCTTTCCATATATTTCTCTTGGGCTCTGAGTTCTATTCTCTATTTCTGTAATGTTAGGCTGCATGATCAGTTGTGTCTTTGGTTGGGGATGAGACACACCAGGGTGCACACTCAAGTTAGTGGAAGTTTCCTACCACAGGCTGGACTCAATCTGAAGTCCCTTTTTATGGTTGAAACAACTCTTTTCAAGTTGGTAGATTCTCACCTGAAGCAGAAGTTATTTGCTTAAGGATCTGGACCCCTTTCTACGTACTCCATCAGGGGTGTTAATCATTCAGGGGTCAAAAGTCAGCTGGCCTATAAACACAAATTTACTGGACACCTGCTGTTTACACATCACACTGCTATTCCAGGTTGTGTTCAAGAAAGAGTCTAGACTCTGAGTCTCTGCAAAAGTCCTTTTAATCCCTTCCACTGCCAACAATGCTTGCTGCTGGCTTGGGACAGCCTGCCTATGTGCTGTTGCAAAATGAATCTCTCTTAAAACACTCACAAAACCTGACACATGTCAGTCAGTTGGACTCCCAGCACCTGCCAATGGACACAGAAACAAGAGAAGGGCTGGTTTCTGGACTGCCTTCCAGATAATAAATCTAGCCATATGGAGGAAGCAGCCTCTCCTTTGGAGATGGTAAATCAATTTTCCTAAAAACAAACAAATCTGCATTTCTCTGAGCCTGTTTTTCCCATTTCCCAAAGTTAACATATTCTGGATAATAAAACAAAAGGAAAATACTAGGTTGATGCAGCACCTCCTATGTATGTGATTATCTGTAAAATATCATACTGGGTACTACAGGCTCATAAAGAAACCAAGGCTTGGCCTCTGACCTCATAGACCTTATATTCTACTTGGAGATGTACAGAGCTGGATTAATACATTTAGGGGCTCCAACCTGAAATGATTATAGTCCTTCCCACCCATATACAGATACTTAAAAAAAAAAACCTAGAATTCATGTGTAAGCAAAATTTCTACATGTTCTTATTGTAAAACTCTGGTTAAGTTAATTGAATTGACGATAAGCTTTTCTCGTGCTCTGGTATCCTTGTTTTGTTGGTGTTCTAAGCATGGGCTTCATCTACGTACTAGTAACCTGGATGGGCCATAACTATGCACATCAGAAGCTGTAAAACTGTATATACCAGACAATATTATAAGGAGAAAAGTACATGGTGAGTCCCTGTGTCATTCAGGGTTCTCCAGAAAAACAGAACCAAGAGGAGAGGGGTGGGTGTGTGTGTGTGTGTGTGTGTGTGTGTGCGCGTGCGTGTGTGTGTTGAGAAAGAGGGAGAGAGAGTTTTATTTCAAGGAATTCACTTAAGTGATTGTGGGGGTGGCTTGAAAGTCTAAAATTTGTAGTGATGGATAGCAGGCTGGAAACTCAGGCAGAGGTGAAGGTACACTCCACAGGCAGGATTTCTTCTTCCCCAGGGAAACCTCAGTTCTGTTCCTAAGGCTTTTCACTGATTGAATGAGGTCCACCCATACTAGTGACAATAATCTCCTTCACTTAAAGTCAAGTGATTGTAGATGTTAATCATATCTACAAAATATTGCCATAGCAACACCTAGATAAGTGTTTGATTAACTGGCTACAGCCTAGCCAAGTTGACACATAAAACAGACCGTCACAGTCCCCAGTAAAGGTGTAGCCATGAGCACTGTGGATGGTCAGAGATGGGAATCTGAGGATGTGATAGCTGGAAGGGAATTTAGAGATCACCAAATTTAATCTTCATGCACAGGGAAAGTGCCTGCCGTGCTTGGTTTGTATGAAGTATTGAAAACAGGTTTTCCCAATCCAGTAGCATGTTTTACGTGAGGGATTCAAGTGGACTTTCACAGAGGCACGGGGTCTGGATTCTTTCTTGATCAGGGCATGGTGAATCAGAATGTACATAGCAGATGTCCAAATAATATTTTTTAATTAGATCACATTGGATCTAGGCCTAAGGCTTAGTCCTATCCTTTGAGGACAGGATTCAAGACTATCGTTTCACTGATATATATCCCTAGGGCCTAGCCTAGTCTTAGTACGTAATAGGTGCTCAAAAGCATTGGTGGAATTCATTAATAGAATGAATGCATGGAATTCAGGCCAGTTGGATGTGCACTATCCTGATTCTATCATAGGAATGTAGACAGAGAAAGGAATTATTCTAAGCATGAATCTGAGTTTCCTCATCTGTCGGATGGAAATGCTAATATATTACCTTTCTAACAGGTGTATCCAAAGGAGTATCTGAGCAAATACATCTAATTATCACAGCGCTTGGCATATAGTAGATGCTCAATAATCAGTAGTGATTACTATGACAATATTTTTTTTTTAAACTCTTTTTTTTCATTATGCTTTAAGTTCTGGGGTACATGTGCAGAATGCAGTTTTGTTACATAGTTATGCACATGCCATGATGGTTTGCTGCACCCATCAACCTGTCACCTACATTAGGTATTTCTCCTAATGTTATCCCTCCCCTAGCCCCCCACCCCCCAACAGGCCCCAGTGTGTGATGTTCCCCTCCCTATGTCCATGTGTTCTCATTGTTCAACTCCCACTTATGGGTAAGAACATGCGGTGTTTGTTTTTTTTTTGTTCTTGTGCTAGTTTGCTGAAAATGATGGTTTCCAGCTTCATCCATGTCCCTGAAAAGGACATGAACTCATCCTCCTTTATGGCTGCATGGTATTCCATGGTGTATCTGTGCCACATTTTCTTTATTCAGTCTATTATTGATGGACATTTGGGTTGGTTCCAAGTCTTTGCTATTGTGAATAGTGCTGCAATAAACATACGTGTGCATGTCTTTATAGTAGAATGATTTATAATCCTTTGAGTATATGCCCAGTAATGGGACTGCTGGGTCAAATGGCATTTCCAGTTCTAGATCCTTAAGGAATCGCCACACTGTCTTCCACAATGGTTGAACTACTTTACACTCCCACCCACAGTGTAAAAGCGTTCCTATTTCTCCACATCCTCTCCAGCATCTGTTGTGTACTGACTTTTTGAGGATCGCCATTCTAACTGATGTGAGATGGTATCTCACTGTGGTTTTGATTTGTATTTCTCTAATGACCAGTGATGATGAGCATTTTTTCATATGTCTGTTGGCTGCATAAATGTCTTTTTTTGAGAAGTGACTATAACAATATTTCACACAATACAACTCTTGTAGATGCTGGAGGTGCCATGCTCAGAGCACCTTTACCAGCCATGCACCCATCCTCCAGCTCTGGATACTGTCAACAGCTCACAGCTGCCCACTTTTCCAGAGAATTGCTCTCTATTGAAATAAGAGATGTGTTCACTAGGAGGTTATGGGTTCCTGTCCCCAGGGGGATAGCCCACAGCCAATGACTGATCCACACAGAAAGACAAAGGGTTGGCCAACCCCATAGCTCAAGGTGATCAGGCTGCAGCCAGTCTCCAGCTGAGCTCTCCTCTAGCTTTTCTCCCTGCCTATTATGCTCCTCTCACTCCCTTTCTCCTGAGAGCATGACCTCAGTAAATCACTTGACCAAGAGTCCTTGTCTTAGACTCTGCTTCTAGGGAACCTAACAAGACACTGTTACTTGGAGACAGCCGCCAACTTTTTGCCTGTGCAATAATGCCATTTTCTGGTTGTGATTCTGATATTCAGACCCCTGAGTGAGTCTCTGCCACGAAATGTTCTTAGCTAGAAGAAGAACATGGCCTTGCAACTGCAGCTGGCAGCTGGCACTTGGCTCATCCACAGCTAACCTCCTCAATCAGCGAGGCTGGTGTACTCATCTTCTTTGTGTTACATTTTGCCTAATTCTGCCTGCCCGAGTCAATTCAATCAGCCTAGCTTGTTCCATAAACCAAATAATCACAAGTTCAACCACCAAGGCTTGAATTTCAGGGAAAACATTCACTCACTCACTCATTCATTCATTCCTCCAACAGTTATGGAGTGTTGTCCACAAAGCCACGTACTGGAGATGTAGCTACTAACATAGATAAGACATGCCCTCTGGGAACTCACAGTCTGGAGGGAGAAATGGACAAATAAATAGGCAACTGCAAAGGCGTCTGTGATCCATTCTGTAATATGATGCTATGAGAACACAGAGGAGATGAACCAGGATGGAGGTCAAATGGATTGGTCTTCATTGCGGTTGACCTAAACAGAAATAAATAGAATAGATATCCCTTAGCACACTGCAAACCAAAGTGGTTACGTCAAAGAAGAAGGTGTCACATGTACAAAGATGTGTAGTTTTAAGCACAAAGAATGGTTGCCTAGTGATGGACAGAATAAAGAGATATAAATGCAAAAGGACTCTGCCTTCTGTGTTATTACTGCTGTAGCTTTTCTCCCACTCACTCACTCACTTCCTGGGACTCAAAGAAAGTGCAGCTGAATTAGATGGTTTTTAGCTGGGGACTGGCTAGATCAGTGGAAATCACAACTGAGTTCTCCCACTGCCTTTCTATCCAACAGCACTGTGGATCACCCGCAGACAAGGTCAGGATGCAGTGGTCTCACTGCACGGCTGCCTTATTATTGCTTATTCCTCCTGTGCCATTCATCAATCTACTCTGGCAAGACATGCAGAGGTTATAGCCTAATTATGAGGTTAGGAATGTTAATTGTTCTATGTTGACATTAGTGTAGCTGGTGCTAATGGGAAACTAATTACTACTCTGTGCCTTTACGGCCATTTTCATTGCCCTCTTGTAGTTTTGTAGTTATTTGGCTATAGATGGTAATGACTTAATATGTGGCTGCTGTTATTGCTTTGACTGTACAATTGGGAGAGTAGGAAAAGAGGA
Source organism: Macaca nemestrina (assembly GCF_043159975.1). Classification (NCBI taxonomy): domain Eukaryota; kingdom Metazoa; phylum Chordata; class Mammalia; order Primates; family Cercopithecidae; genus Macaca; species Macaca nemestrina. The sequence continues at coordinate 82,728,244 of NC_092140.1, forward strand.
GGTGTTTTGGAGAAGTCGGAGCCTTTTAAATACTTTTACTTTTCTTAAGGTTTTTTTTTTTTTCTTTGCAAGGGGTTTCCTTGGGCAGTAAGAATGTGAAATTCTAAAAATACCAGTGTTTTGGTGTTTCGAGGACCCCAAGATCTTACTCATAAGTCAGCTGTTGTTGATCATGTGCTGGACTCTGAAAGATGAAGAGTGCTCCCGGTCTCTCTGAATGCCACCTCCCACCCACTTTCCTGAGCTGTAGGCCCAGAGGTCAATCTAGATCTCTCCATGTCACTTATTCTCCAGTGCCCCACGTCCAGTCACTCTCGAAGCCCATTGATTGTATCCTGAGCATCTCCCTTCTGTTGCCTCCTCTCTGGTGCTGATCACGGCTCTGCTTATCTATCTTTTCCTTGGACCACTGATTGGCAACCACCAACTTACCAGTCTCTGCACCTCTATTTTCAGACTCTATTTTTAAAATCCTCCAATGGCTCTTCTTTGACTACAAAATAAAATACAAACTCCTTTTCAAGACACTTCAAGAGCTAACCCTTGCCCACCTTTTTAACTTCTTCTTCCACATTTCCTTCTCGTTTCCAATAGCCCCATGTAGCACTCATTATTTGTTCTTCTCCAGGTACATCATGCTATCTCCTCCTGCCTCCATGCTGGCGCATATGCTGCCCTTCCTCCCTGGAATGCCCTCATCTTCCAGAGGCTGCTCCATTTGAGAGCCTTCCCTGATTCATCCAGGCAAATTAACAGATAATAACTGTTTTATCTACTAAATATTAAACTCTCTCAAGGCAGGGTCTATATTTGCCTTATTTACCACTGTGGTCACAAGCCTGTTATATCACCTGGCCTATGGAGAGTACACACTAAATATTCAACATAAGGAACTGAAAAAGTCTGTATTATGGTTTGGATATAGTTTATTTGTTCCCACCAAACTCATGTTGAACTTTGACCCCCATTGTGGTGGTGGTGGGAGGTGGGGCCTAATGGGAGGTGTTTGGGTCACAGGGGCAGATCCCTCATGAATGGCTTGTCATGGTTCTCACCAAGTGACTGAGTTCCTGCTCTGGGGAGGCTAGACTAGTTCTTGTGAGAGTGGATTTATTTCCAAAAGAGTGCGTTGGTATAAAACCCAGAGTCCCTTAGGTTTTGCCTCTCTTCACAAGTATTCGCTTCCCCTGTGACCTTCTCTGCCATGTTTTTCAACCCAGCACGTGGTTCTCACCAGATGCTGAGCAGATGTTGGCACCATGCTTCTCGTACTTCCCAGACTGCAGAGCTGTGAGCTAAATAAACCTCTTTTCTTTATAAATTACCTAGGCTTAGGTATTCTATTATAGCAGCATTGAACAGACTTAGGAAAGTCCTCAAGGCAAGACATACTTTTGATATCTACTTAGACACACAGATTAAAAGGTTACATAACCACATCTCTTTCTAGAGATAGGTTGCAAATGAATGTTTTCATGCATAACATTTCAAGTAATACATTGAAACCTCATCAATTCAGACTAATGGGAGCAGGAAAGAAAAAAGTTCTTTTAAATTTGTGGTATATTTCAATTTCAGGCTTTTTACCTCAGGCCAGTTTATTTCAATATCTACCAAGCACCTACCATGTGCTAGGTATGGTCCTGGACACAACACTGGCTATATGAACATAAATATGACACGGTTCCTGACTTGGAGATGCCTAAAGCCCTTTGATAAATGCCTTTCTGTAGACTTAATACACCTATATTCACTCTAAATATAACTTGTTTCTTTAAATCATATGGTCATCTCTGCCTGGTTTTGTCTGGAACTTTCCTTCCTGCCTTGCCTATTTGGCTAATTATTACTTGCCTTTCCCACATCAAAACCTTCTCTGGCTAAGACCACACCTCTCCTTCTCTTCCTCCTTTCCTTCCCCAGAATCATTCTCTCTGTTCCTCTTCTGTTTCCCCAGGGCCTTCCCTGTAGTCCTGTCCACTGCACCATCCTCACTCCTTTCCCGCTATTCTGTGTGTTCCTTCAGGGCAGTGACCATCATTTTATTCTGTCTTTCTAGCACAGTGGCTGACACATGGGAGATGCTTAATGATTTTTGATGTTGTTACAATGAATGAATAAATAAATGAAGCTAGAATTTTTAACTGGAGATCCTGCAAGCCTCTTTTTAATGAATTGTTTTGTAATTGGGAACACTCACTCTTAGAGACCTAGGTTCCCAAAGTTCCTCAGTTTTCTCCCCTAGTCAACTAAGTTAACATCTCTTAGAGTATCTTATTACCTCAGGATTTTATCAGATTCAGCCATAGGAAATTGCTATGTTTTGTGCATCAAAAACAGCTGAATATCAGCACATCATTCAGATGGTTCAAACTAATACTTAACAAATCTGCTCAATACTAATGGTGCCAAGGTAAACATCAAAGTGTCCATATTCAAATGTTCTAGGTTCCAAATGAGAAGACTGGTTTCCTTACCTCATTCTGGGTCTCCCTGGCTTATGTTTCCAAAGCTATTCAGAATGATCTGCTAAGCCTGTTGCTTCTTTCCGCTTTCCTGACTGGGTCCACAAATGCTTAGAGAGCTGTGCAGAAATCATCCTTTTTAGAGTCACTTATGAAAGGTTAGCACTTATAGCCAGTTAGCAAAAGCCCAGTACAAAGCAAATGTATAATAATTGTCTTTGTATACCAAGTGGCACAATAACTGTTATTCATGCCATAGAGAGAATATCCAGTTGTTGGATGGAAGGGCTTGGGAGATGGTAGTTTGGTGAGGTCCCAATCTTTCTGGAAAGACAGTCACATTGCTTGTCCTTGGGACTTTAACTCTGCAGCCCTGCTCTTGTCCTATGTGGCCAACCTTCCCCACACCTCACCCCAGGACCAAGCTTTTGTGAGCTTCACAGCCTTTGCTCCATTTCCAAAGCAAGTGGTGCCACTGACTCTCAGCCTCTTGCCTCATTTCCTGTCTATGTCACTTTCACCTCTTAAATCTCACAACCAATATTTCTCCACAGGAATCACCCTAGACTTCTCTCCTTCATGGAGCCTGCATTTTCTCTGGTCACTCAAAATACCATTTCAGGATGTGTTGACAGATCACTTGGGACCCAACCCCCAGCACTACTTTTACTTGGCTGATGTTGTCCGGTGCCCCTCTCTGTTCTTTACCAGCCCCAGAGACAATGATTGACAGCTATCTGATCCAAAGGGGCAGAAAGAGGGATGAGAACATAGGCCTGCCTCCCAAAGGATCTTCCTTTTGCCATCGGTCAGGTTCAAATGTCATATAACATTGGTCAAAACTCAGCCTCCACTCACCTCCCTCCTCACACCCCATATTCCCCAGGCTGACCTGGAAAGGTGGAGGAAAAGAAGGCAGAAGGGAGAGGCGAAGCCCAAGCACCTGAGTATTTTTCTCAGGCAAGACTCAGGACTGCTCTGGACATTCAGAAGCTGAGTGTCCAAGTGTGCTGTGTAGTTCAAGGCCACCACCACTGCAGAGGCCAAGGACACCTTAGTAGGAACTCTAACCTGGCTCCCAGGGAGAGCTGCTTCCAGATTTGCCCTGTAGGCAAATTCACTCTTTTCACCCTCTAAACAAATAAGTCCTTGCTCCCATTTCCCATGATTTAGTCTTCAGTTTAAGTCTTTGGTCTCCTCTGGTCTATCAGCTCCCATCTCTCTCCCAGTCTTTTTCTTTATTCTGTGACATCTGTTGAATAAGGCACATAGGGTTTGTAGTCACTGTACTGTTCCTTGTGATTGTGAGGTAACAGGCTAATATTATCACTTTCTCAGAAAGTCTTCAAAATTATCATGTGGAGGTGATGCATTCATCTGCTGGGAGGTGTCTGTGTGGTCAGATAAGATGATGGCTACATTCCATTCCAATCCTGTCATTCAATCGTTCTCCCTTAGTGGGCAGCTCCAGGGAGCCACCAAGGGACGTGATAGTCCAAAGCATTCCGCTAAAACGGAATTCCAAACATGGTACCCACAACTTGGGTTTCTAATCTTCCATTTGTACATCTGCATGTAGTCTGTCTCTGATTTAGGGTTTAGGTTCCTCTGTATTTTTCTTTTTTTCTTCTCCTGCCCTTTGAGAGTTTAATAAAAGTCAGAGGCATCTTGTAAATTGTGTCTCAAGAATCATTATCAAAGGCACCTCTTGCGCAATAATATATAGTACAAACACTAATGTGTGTGGCTTTATCAGCTAGATTGCATGAACGTAAAACAGCTCCCACACTTTTTAGCTGGAAAGGTATTTAACGTCTCCGTGCCTCAGTTTATTTGCCTGTAAAATAGGAATTATAATAGGATGTACCATAGTGTTCACCGTGAAGATTAAGTGACTTAATGTATACAAGCACTTACAACAGTCTTTGGCAAATAGATGACAACATATATATTATCCGTAATAATATGGTGGAAATAGTTATTCTCTCTCTTGAGTGTTCCTCGGCAGTTTAGAACTCAGGGATCCCCTTGAAGATGCCCCCGGATCTCCCGAAGTCTCTGGGCCTCTGAGAATCGCTAGTTTAGCAGAAAGAGTCCCAGACAAGAGGTCAGAAGACCTGGGAATGTTCACAGCCCCACATACACCACTAAGAGCCGACCACGGGCCAATCCTCTTACTAGATTTTTCTGTCAGTTTACGAATTCTTCACCAGTTATGCAAGGTGGCTATCTTTTCCCCATTTCACAGACAAAATTAATTCAGAAGTGTCTAATGACGTAGTTAATGCTAGAAGCAGAAAACACGGGTCTGTCTGGAGCCACTATTAAGATCCCCCTTTAAAATCCCGCCACAAGACTCTGAGAGTCAATCTCTCTTATTTCTGTCGGCGTCAAACAGGAATATCACCACCCTGCCCACCTCGCAGGGTGAGATTCCAACTAGAAAGTGTTTATGCAAGTCCGCCGTGGGTCGCGAAACGGCTGCTGGCGTTGGAACAGAGATGCCAAACACAGTAAACGTCAAGGAGAAGCGACGCAGCTGGAGCCGAGCCGAGCCGAGATTTAGGATCCCTCCTGCAGGCCCGAGGCCGAGGTCGGGCGCGCGGCTGAGTGGCAGGAGCATTAGCCAATAGAGCTGCAGGAGGTGGCGGGGGCGGGGCTGCCCTTTGGCCGCGCTCGGCCTTGTGGGAGAGCTAGCGGCCGCAGGCTTGTGTAGGCCGGTCTCGGCGCTGCGGATGGTCAACAGAGAGCCGCGGCCTGTGGGGCGTTGTCTAATCTCAGAGCGCTGAGGGCTGGCACCGGGAATCCTGGCGTTAGGCCAAGGGGCCTGGCGAAAGCCCGTTAACGAGAACTGCAGGCTGTTGGTGAAGTCACGACGTAGTGCCAGTGGCCTCGTCCCCCTCTAGGCGCAAGGGATCCTCACAGGCTGTGGAATCCGGGCGTCGGGACCTGCGGGGACCTGGGCCTTCTGCTTCCGCTCTCATTCCTGAATGTTAAAGGGGCAGGGCCGGACTGGGAACAAGGGAAAGCTGGAGAAATAGCAGGGCCGGATTTTCCTCCCGATAACAGACATTTGCAGGCCTCCTAGAAGGAAAAGTATAGAAACAGTGATATTGGGGAAAGAACGATGTGGCGGTTCCCATGTCTTGATGGGATCCCCTTTGCCCTTGAGCCACCGTCGTCTCTCACCTGCTTTATCGTCGTGATCTTCTGACTAGATTGCTGCCAAATGCTGCTGATCACCACATCCCCCAACTTAAATACCTTTCCATAGTTTCCCGTTGCCCTCAAGACAAAGGCCTGACACTGAACTGAACTCTCCAGGCAGTGGAGGTTCTGGCTTCCTGATGACGGTTCCAGCCCCATTTCTGACCACTTTCCACTCCCTTTCCCCCAGTCAGGGGTTTATGAGATTAATAAATGGATGAACAAGTTATTTCTAGAAATATCAGCAATATTATCAGAGTAAAAGGAACCATTATAATCTGACGATTAAAAGCTATTGTGCTCAGGTATCACTTCAGATGGGGAAGTCAACTGTCGTGGAATCCAGGGAACCTGAAGTCTTACGTTTGCTTAGCTACTAGATTTTTCGCATAATCTGCCACATGTTGCATCCAGTCTCTGTTCCTTCATTTATAAAATAGGGCCAGTGAAGGAATGTTTTCTATACTCATATCTTTACCTTTATAAGCTACTTCAAAGATAAATCCAACAGAACAGGGAGAAGCACTTTACACATTCAAAGTATTACTAATATATAATAAGATACACGCCATGTACACACCATGAATTACCTTTAAAATCCTTTTCTGGGACACATAGAACTTGCACTTTATATATCCTATAGGACAGTGGTTCCCAACCTTTTTGACACCAGGGACTGGTTTTGTGGAAGACAGTTTTTCCCACAGACCAGGGTGGAGGTGGGGAGAACGTTTTGGGGATGATTCAAGCACATTATATTTATTGTGCACTTTATTATTACATTGCAATATATAGTGAAATAATTATACAGTGCACCATAATGAAGAATCAGTGGGAGCCCTGAGCTTGTTTTCCTGCAGCTACACGGTCCCAACTTGGGGTGATGGGAGGCAGTGAGAGATCATCAGGCATTATATTCTCCTAAAGACCGCCCAACCTAGATCCCTGGCAGGTGCAGTTCACAACAGGGTTTGCACTCCTATGAGCGTCTAACGCTGCTGCTGATCTGTTGGGAGGCAGAGCTTAGGCGGCAATGCAAGCAACGGGGAGCGGCTGTAAATACAGATGAAGCTTCACTTGCTTGCCTGCTGCTCACCTCCTGTTGTGCGGCTCAGTTCCTAATAGGCCATGGACTAGTACCCATAGGTGGCCTGAGGATTGGGATCCCCTGATATATGATACCCGAGGTTTATCTTTATATCAGGCATGCATTTAAAACACCCCATAGGTTTCTTTTCTTATGGCTGCATTTGAGGAGCAGCCTGGTTTATAAGCCTTGTCTACTTCTGCTCACCACCTGTCCTTAATAAAGGGAGCCACGGGGGCCTAGAGAGAAGATGTAGAAGAAGGTATCAGCCAAGGAACCCAGCTTGCATGAGGTAAAGATGGCTTTGACTTGAAACTTTAAGAATTAATGGCCACTGGCCGGGCGCGGTGGCTCAAGCCTGTAATCCCAACACTTTGGGAGGCCGAGACGGGTGGATCACGAGGTCAGGAGATCGAGACCATCCTGGCTAACCCGGTGAAACCCCGTCTCTACTAATAATACAAAAATTAGCTGGGTGTGGTGGCATGTGCCTGTAATCCCAGCTACTCGGGAGGCTGAGGCAGGAGAATCGCTTGAACGTGGGAGTCAGAGGTTGCAGCGAGCCAAGATTGTGCCACGTACTCCAGCCTGGTGACAGAGCGAGACTGTCTAAAAAAAAAAAAAAAAGAAAAGAAAAGGAAAGAAAAAAGAAAAGGCAAATCTGAAATGCCTTCTTTCATCTTACCCCTAAACCTAATACCTCCCCCAGAATCCCAACTTGAAGAGATTTCTCTGGAGACTGAGAGGTATTTTTACTTTATGAGGATTACCAGGGCAGTAAAAGCTCGGGCAGGACACATACATGTTATGAAGTCCATCTGTCTGTCTAAGAAGAGCTGCATTGAAACCACCTCAACTTGTGATTCCAGTTTCCTTTTGCATTATGGATATGCTGAAGAGCTGCCTCAAACTTAGAGATGATATGAACATGATGGCACTCTCTGGGAAAAGGCCTAGAAATTTAAAGTTTGATAATACGGTATTGTGTGTGTTACTCTGTAACTGACTTTTTTTTTTTCCCACTTAATAATCTATGTGGATATCTTTCTAGGTTCATGCATATAGATCTAACTCATTCTTTTTTATAGCTGCATGATATTGCATGATAGATATTTCCCATGCTTTCTTCAGACATTTCTTATTGCTAGAAATGCAGATTGTTTCCTACCAGATTTTTTTTTAACTATGGGGTATCATGTTCTAATAAACACGCTTGGACATATTATACTATGTACTAGGTCATGATTTTCTTTTAGGATGGAATCACCAAAAAGTGTAATCGTTAGGTCGCTAGGTGTGTACATTGGTAATTTTAGAAAATATTGCCAGAGAGATTGAAACAATTCACTACTGCTTTCCTCCAGCTTCTCCTGGGCATGCCACATACACTGTGGGAAGGCGGAAGGCTGACCTAGAACACCTTCAAGTGGATGCTACAGTGAGTATGACAAGACTATGATTCCTGGTTTCTGAAGTGTTTTGGATTTTATGGGTCAGCTAAAACCTCATTTAATAACATGCTGTCTGCCCTTTGCTTAACATAACTGTATCCATGATGTGGCTGAATTAACCACCTACCACTGCACAGCCATAAGTATCAATCCACCCTTTTTCCCTAGTTCTAATTTTGTATGATAACCTGCTTGAGGGAGAGAGGGAGTGGGCGGGAGTAGACGCTGAAAAACTGCAGGGGTAGGAAAAGGAACTGTGGGAGGGGAATTCATGTACACTGAACCCAAAGACCCTAGGAGGGATGACAGGCAGCAGGATAGAATCTATTTCCTTATTTTCATGTTCTCTCTCTGCTCAGAGACATTTTCAGCATAATAGCTGTTGACTTCTGTAACACCCTTCTGTAATCTTTTGCGAATCCAGTAGACTCTGTGTTGTCACGCTTCATCAGCTGTGTTATAATTCCCAATAACTAGCACACAACTGATGTCCTATCCCTGAAAAGCTGGCCCAAAATAAATGGCTTCTGGGGGCTTAATGATAAATCAGAGGCGTTCTGAATGGATTCTGAAAGTATTCTAAGGACAAATCCTCGCTGGAATCCAATTTGGCTGTTTCATTACCAGTTCTATCTCCCGCATGCAAAAAGATGATAAACAACATTGTAAAGATGTAGATGAGACTGGCTTTTGTGACCTAATGTTTCTGGTGAAGAGAGAAGTACACGTTGTTAAAACAGGAAAAATGCACAAAACCCACTGGCAACAGAATATTATAGCCTTCATTTTTGAACAGGAATCCTTTGTGATTTTATTACCTCGGAAACAAAGACCTAGCTGCTTTTGCATTTTGTAGTGGTTTAATTAACCTTTAAGTGTGCACAGAGAGCTGATACACCTACTCTACAAAGTAAAAGTCACATGAGAAAAAAGTATTAAGTTACCAGATATTTCTTACTGACCCAGACCAAGATTCTATAGGGGTACGTATCAGAGTAGTGAGAGCACAGTTTCCAGGATCAGGCTCTCCAGGATTCCAGCAAGTGAGTTAACCTCTCTGTGCCTCAGTTTCTTCATTGGGAAAACAGACTAATAGTAATTTGGACGTTATTTTTTTTAAAGTGGCACTAAGAGCAACCAACAGATAACAAAATGAGAGAGGGTGTATGGACAAAGAGGGAAAGATTAAGAAATAAATCTACCCATAGCGAGCATTAAGAACTGTTAGGATTTGGATATCATTTTAGTGGAATGAATGTCTATGTGGGATGCTGGAATTTACAGAATAGTGTAGTCTTTCTATTTATGGTTTTTGGAGTTGGACAGACCTTGGTTCGAATCCTTCCTCTGCCATTTAGTAGCTGTGTGGCCTCAGTTTCTTCATTTACCTTATGATAATGAAATGGAGGACTGTATGTCACACAGTACATACCCAGTACATTGCAAGGGTGCAAGGCATGGCAGTTATGACTATTATTGCGTTTAAACTGTTTTGACTGCTATATATTGACCCCTGTATCAGTTTCCTATTGCTTGTGTAACAAATTGCCACAATCTTAATGCCTTCGAACAACAGAAATGTATTCTTTCACAATTACAGAGGCCAGAAATGTGAAATCAAAGTGTCAGTAGAGCCACACTACTTGCAGAGGCTCTGGGGGAGAATCAGTCCCTTGTCTCTCCTAGCTTCTGCTGGAAGCATTCCTTCCTGTTCTTTGGCCTGAGGCTGCATCACTCCAATCTCTGTTTCTGCCTTCACATTGCTGTCTCCTTTGTGTGTTTAATTACCCTCTGCTATTCTTTCATAAGGACACTTTTGATAGCATTTAGGGCCCACCCAGATAATTCAAGATGTTCTTCTCATCTCAAGATCCTTAATTTAGATGTATCTGTGAAAACTTTACCATATTAAAGAATATTCACAGACTGAGGATTAGGGCCTGATATCTTTGGAGGCACCACTCAGCCAACTTCAACCCCTGCCAATGCATCAGACTATGTGTCAGGCATGTCCAGGGATATCTCTCATTCCTAGTTGAGGAAGGGAAGAAACTGAAAGGAAAGCAACCATGATTTTATTTAACCAGAATGCTAAGAGTAAAAGACAATATTTGTCAGTAGAAAACAAAGTAATGATTTGTTTCTGTGCTACTGGATCATCATCTCACACATCAGCAATGACCCTACATAGGTGATAATAGCATAGAGGTGGAGACCTTGGATTCTGGACCTAGATGGCCTGGGTCAACAAACCAGGTATGCCTTATATTAGGTGTAACTTTAGAAATGCTTGATTTCTCTGTGCCTCAGTTTTTTTAATCTGTAAAATGAGTTAGCACCTATTCCAATGGGTGGCTACAAGGACTAAATGGGGCCTAGTTCACAGTAAACACTATGTGAGTGTTAGCTGTTATCATATTTTTCTGTGCATACAGGTGGACAAAAGTCTGGGGACCAGGTTAAGTACTTACTACATTTCTGAAATAGAAGTCTCCACTATCTGCTTTCATGCTTTTAATTTCATTAATTACTTCTAAGGGCATCATGCAGACAACATTCTGCTTAATTAAGAATCATGGTGGCTGGGAGCAGTGGCTCATGCCCGTAATCCCAGCACGTTGGGAGACCAAGGTACATGAGGAGGTCAGGAGTTCGAGACCAGCCTGGCCAACATGGTGAAACCCAATCTCTACTAAAAACACAAAAATTAGCTAGGCATGGTGGCGGGCGCCTGTAATCTCAGCTACTCAGGAGGCTGAGGCGGGAGAATCACTTGAACCCAGGAGGCAAAGGTTGCAGTGAGCCCCGATGTACTCCAGCTTAGGTCACAGAGCAAGGCTCTGTCTCAAAAAAAACAAAAAACAAAAAACAAAAAAAACATGGTAATGTGATATCCGTTAGTTGAGATTTCCTGTGTAATTATGCACACTAAGAGTGTGTACTACATGGGTAGTATATGAAAGGGCAGATACAACTTTGTAGGGACTGAAACTTATATAACATGGGGGCCCTCTTGATGAAAAGGAATACAAAATCACAAATGCAAAATTAGGTAGAAAAGTGAATATTAGCTGGGCACAGTGGCTCAGGGCTATAGTCTCAGCTACTCAGGAGGCTGAAACAGGAGGATTAATTGAACCCAGGAGTTCGAGTCCAGCCTGGGCAACATATCAAGACCTCATCTCTTAAAGACAAACAAAAAAAGTGAACCTTTACTTAGAATGAGAAGTGAGAGCAAAACAAATCATTTGTTCAATGATTTGAAAGGCAAAAGGTCATGAAAGGCAAATGAAATGGAGATTCCAGGGACTGGCCTATGCATATGTCCATGGTGTAGGTGGTTAAGAGCAGCAGCTCCAGAATGGTCTTGATGCGGTGGAAGACCTGATTCGTAGCTCTCTTCCAGACCAAAGTCAATAAAGTTAAATCCATTCATCAATAAAGGATATTTATTACATGTAAACTGCAGCAATTTCATTTGTTTTCCTTTTTTTAAGACTTCATAGATAAAAATATTTACAGATCTGTCTGATCCTACATTCTAATTTGGGATCAGGAAAATACAGTTGTGTGTCTCCTTTAATCGTAACCTTCATCTAGAAAAGGATTCTTCTTCAGATCCTAGGTCTTACCTAGTTGGGGAAGGGAGCCTAAAATGTGGGCCCGGGGTATCAGGTCAAGATTACAGTGCCTTTACTGTACAGCACACTTTGTTTTGATCTTCTTATCCTTCTCTCCCATCTCTGTCATGTGTGTGAGTTTTCCGATGTTGTATGGCTGGCAGAGTAAGTATGTGTGTAAGAAGATGTGTGGAGAGTCCTGACCCTGTGGGCTTCTCACGGTTGTCTGGGCAGTTTGGAAGAGCTAAAGCTATTCTTTCGAGAAAGCATTGTTCCGCACAAGGACAGGGAAGGGTACAAAGCCTATCGGTATCTTCCTCCTGTTTCTTTTTCTCACTGTCTTCCTCCCTTGTCCTTCTCTCCCTGTATTGGAAGCCAACACAAATACTCACTAATTGAGATCTCTGAAAGATCCAAAAACATGAATAGCTAAGGGTGGTAGAGTTTTGGCTACCGTAACAGGAAATGGGAAGTTCAGTGTTGGAGGCTGTGGGATGGTCAGCTTCCGGGCACTTGCAAAATGACTCAGGCCATGCCTGCCCACTCAGCTTACTCACAAGGCCGCTACTGCTCTTGGCAATGAGCTGACCCCTGTATTGCACGGTGCAGCTGGCCAGCTCTGCCAGGCCCAGTGAGAGTGACATGCCTACGCCAGCCTGTTCACACCTCCTCCTCAGCCAGAAACTGTGGTGCATAGAAGAGTGTTGTGTATCCCAGTGTAGGACATCACAGAACTAGTACTTCCTGAATCCCAGGGTTCATCTAAACGGATCAGGGAGGTGGAGAAAAGTAGGAACAAAACTGACATCAGTCCCATGATGGCAGATGAGACCTGATTCTGCTGAGTGATTCAGAGTTTCATCTTGTTAACAAATATATGTAGCAGCCATTTATTCAAGTATTCATTCAACAAACTATTCTTAACATATGCCAGGCACTTTGCCAGTACAAAAGATATAAAGTTCACATGTGTATTTATAAAACATATGAATATATCAGAAATAATACAGTATAATGTGATAAATTCTGTAATGAAAGATAAAACTTTAGTAAGCCAAAAATGGCAAAGATTAATTATATGTATCTGTATGTGTATGTGGGTTCTCATTCAAGCCAGGGAAATGTGATTTTTTGTTTCTTAAGGACCTAAGTGTCTCCTGCCAGTACAGCCCCTTCCCCAGTAAGAACCAGCTTTCCCCTCCCACCTTGCCGTCAGGGTCACCTTCTTCTAGTATATTTTGAGTGAAATACATCCGCTCCTGAGGCGAGGTGGCCTGTGCTCCAGCCTTCTCTCCACGACCGCCTCTTCTTAGTGACTACTCACAGCTCCTGTGGTTACTGTCCTGTTTCTCCTTCCCCTCACCAGACAGCATCTCACATCTGTTCTTCCCCAAAGATTCCCTCACATAAAACTGCCATATGTAAAGACTTATGGGAGGGCTGGGGTTATGGAATGGGTCACAAGATGATGCAGAAGGAAAACTATTTCAAATAAAAAATCAAATGTCACTGTTCTTTAAAATGCCATAGCTATCCTCACTCCAATAAATATCTCACGGTCCTTCTTGAGCCCCTCACCTGCCACATGCACATGACTCTCGTGTCTCTCACCAGAGACCCCTGTTTGTTCCCAGCGATGCAGCCCCTGTGGTGTCTCTTTGTTTCCCTGAAGAAAACTCAAACTTCCCATTACTTCGTTCAGCAAAAGTTCAATGATTCTGTGTCCCAGCCTCTCCGGGTCAGACTCAGACCTCGTGTGCATAAATCATGGCCACACTTTGATGTCTTTTCCTTTGAGAAGCTTCTCCCCTAGATGCAGAACAGCAGTGTTCCTTTTGTTGTTGATGATGTTAAAGCATTTTGTTTTCGTTTTTGTACACATGAGAGGTGGAATGAAATTAGTCCTGTAGACCCGAGTCTCCTATGGAGTCCCCCATAACCAAGGAGGTGTGGGGAATGATACGGAGCCCAGGGAAGGCAGGGTCCAGAGACAGATGACTACTTGGGTTGAAGTTCTGCCTGTGAGGCAGGGAATGTGTTCTGATAGTCTTCTTGAATCCTACCACTCTTAAGTAACATGGATTTGATGTTTTCTTTTTTACTTCAAACTTGTGATTCAAAGCCATGAAAGGATCCAATGGCTACTGTGACATGGCAGTCTCCCAGTGTGATGTGGATGGCAGATGCTTAGGTACGTCCCACCTCCTCACCCACATGGCTTCATCTGTTTGCCAACTCAGCATGGCCAAGTAACCTGGTCACAGTGCTTCAGATAATTTAGAGTGAGAATAAGCCAAAAGGGAAAAAAAGCAAAGAAAAACTTTCTTTTGTGTGAATGACCTAGGAAATGTCGGGAAAATTTTTTTTTTTTTTTTACTTAGATCATCCATAACTTGAACTTGGGTCTTCTTTGAATGGTTTCTAGGGAATTTTTTTCCTCCTGTTTTGAGAGATCATTCTAGCCCATTTGAAGGGCTGTGATTTCAGCACCAGCTGAGTTCCCTATCTTGGTTAGGTGTCCACTCTTTCCTTTATGGTTGACAATTTTCCCCTTCCCCAGCACTTGGCAGGAAGGGGCTCTCCTCTGAGGCCACTGTCACGTCCAGGCACGTTAGCTCCCTGGCTGCCTGCCTGGCAGACATTACTGCCACTCAGGGCCAGGGGGACACTGGGTCGAGCGGGCAAGAATGCTGGTGGTGGTTGCATCTGGGCTGCAGTTCACCATCTGGGACAGAACAGTGAGATGGAGCAGCCGTGAGCAGATGGAGGGTGCACATCCATGGAGACTCAGTATGTGTCAAATACAGCCTCATAAGGAAAGGGCACAGGGAGATACTGAAAGTAAAAAAGTTGTTGCTTACAAGCTTTAAGAATCCAGAGGGAGTTCTACCATGGAGAAATGAATGCAAAGAAAGAAGCCTAAACGGAAAGAGGCAATGAATCCAAAGCTCTGAGACCAATAGGCAGCGAACAACTTGCAACTCAAAGCCACCAGCCTTGCCTTCCAGCCCTCCCTGATCACCCCTTTTCCTGAACACGTATCACATTTTCCATTTTTGTCACTTGTCTTGGCATTTACATCATACCCTGTCTGACATTGTTTCCCAACTCTTGTCTCATGTGTATCCATTATGTCTTCACAGCTTAAAAATGAACTCCTGGAGGGTGAGACCATGCATGACAACTGGCAGAAGGTATGGAGAAAACCAGTTTTTAAAACTCATATACTTACTATAAGAGAAATGATACAATTTAGCCATTGCATTGTACGTTGAACTAAATTGAGTAATAATTATTATAAAAAGCAAATTGGCCAGCCAACAGACACGTGAAAAAATGCTCATCATCACTCGCCATCAGAGAAATGCAAATCAAAACCACAATGAGATACCATCTCACACCAGTTAGAATGGCAATCATTAAAAAATCAGGAAACAACAGGTGCTGGAGAGGATGTGGAGAAACAGGAACACTTTTACACTGTTGGTGGGACTGTAAACTAGTTCAACCATTGTGGAAAACAGTGTGGCGATTCCTCAAGGATCTAGAACTAGAAATACCATTTGACCCAGCCATCCCATTACTGGGTATATACCCAAAGGATTATAAGTCATGCTGCTATAAAGACACATGCACACATATGTTTACCACGGCACTATTCACAATAGCAAAGACTTGGAATCAACCCAAATGTCCATCAGTGACAGACTGGATTAAGAAAATGTGGCACATATACACCATGGAATACTATGCAGCCATAAAAAAGGATGAGTTCGTGTCCTTTGCGGGGACATGGATATAGCTGGAAACCATCATTCTCAGCAAACTGTCACAAGAACAGAAAACCAAATGCCGCAAGTTCTAACTCATAGGTGGGAATTGAACAATGAGATCACTTGGACACAGGAAGATGAACATCACACACTGGGTCCTATTGTGGGGAGGGGGGAGGGGGGAGCGATAGCATTAGGAGATATGCTTAATGTAAATGACAAGTTAATGGGTGCAGCACACCAACATGGCACGTGTATACATATGTAACAAACCTGCACGTTGTGCACATGTACCCTAGAACTTAAAGTATAATAAAAAATAAATAAATAAATAATTTTGCTAAAAGAAAAAAAAAATAAGTGGGAGCTGAACAATGAGAACACATGGACACAGGGAGGGGAACATCACATATCGGGGACTGTCAGTGGGTAGGGGGCAAGGGAAGGGAGAGCATTAGGACAAATACCTGATGCATTTGGGGCTTAAAACCTATATGATGGGTTGATGGGTGCAGCAAACCACCATGGCACATGTATACCTATGTGATAAACCTGCACTTTCGCACATGTATCCCAGAACTTAAAGTAAAATAAAAATAAAAAGTAAAAAAATAAAATAAAATATTGTAAAAATGTAAAAAAAAATTAAAAAATGATAAAAAGCAAATTGGCACTATAAAAAACTATTCTCCACCTAATTTTTTGGTCCAAAATTATTTTTAAGGTTTTTATAGGAAAAAGTTTTAAACATAAGCTAAAGCAGAGGGAACAGTATAACTAGCCCCTATATAAGCATCACCTACAGTCCAGAAATTTTAATTGAATTTTTCACCACTCTTGCTTCATTCATCCCCTTCTTAACCCAGAGTCATTAAAAAAAAAACTTTGATTATAAAACCCAGATATGTTATTTACCCCTGTATACTCAGCATGCATCTTTTTAAAATGTGGACATTTTCTTTAATAACCATAATGCTTTCATCCACTTGATGAGCATCAACTTAATATTAACAGTAGTTCCCGGGTATCATCTGAACTTGGCCAATTGTTTAGAACATCATTGAAAAGAAGGCCTGTTACTCAGCCCTGTCACAAGGAGCCATGCGGGAACTGACCTTGATTATACCTAAGGCCAATTCTTACTTGGTAGTAGTAGCAGAATATGAGATTCATAATCACAAGCCCTTAGCTTCTTACTCTCTGGCTAGGCCACAGGACTGGCCTGGAGTCCAGCTTTCTGGAGAGAGGCTGCCAGGTTTCAGATAGCTGATGGTGTTTAGAGGGGTGTGTGTGTGTGTGTGTACCTAACCCAGGAGCCATCTTTGGGGTATTAAGGTAGGAATAGATTTCAGGAATGAGGGATGGAATTCAGGTGTCTGTGAATTTAGACAGGAAAAAAAGATACCTCTGACGTTTTTACTAACCTCTAATGGAAATTTTAAATCTCTTTCAACTATGATGATAGGCGGCAAACTGCAGAAGTAGTTGCAGTATCTGTGACTGTCACCAATAGAAAGAAAAGTATTTTAATATCACATCACATTATTGCAGGTATTGTCAAATATTGTGAATACTTATCATTACTTTGAAATTATGTTAATTCTTTTCTCACCTCTAGATCTGGTTGTGGAACATGTCAGTAAAGAAACACATATATTATTAGATCACAAACTTGTTTTTGCTTCTACAGTTTGTATAACTGTATTTCAATATGCTTTGTTTCCTTTGTAATTCCATGTATTTTATTTTACACATTTTAAAACGATATTCTGAAAAGGAGTCTGTAAGCCTTTACCAGATGGCCCAGGAAATTCACAGCACAAAAGGCAAAGAACCGCTGGGATGGAGCCAGCCTGTGTGGAGATGCCCAGAAAACATCTTCAAGGATTGTTCCTTGATTAATTCATCAATTTCTTGAACATAATAACCAGGGGTGAGAAACTGGCCCCTATAAGGAGTCTCGGAAGTTGCAAGAGCCATGTGACAGCCTGTCTCCAAAATGACATTGCTCCTTGTGTTGGCATATGAGTCATAGACTTTGGCCAGCTCTTCTGAAAAGATGCTCGAAGTACTCCAGAGTACTATAAATATCCAAGGTATTAATAGAATTCCTCCCACCTCAAGGCTGCAGTTCCTCCCACTGCCTTCCTGCTGCATATTGGGCACATGTGGGGAGGACAGTTGGAGAAGCTCAGCTCACAGGCAGAAGCCTATCATTCTGTAGCCATGACACTAACTTGCCGTCCTGAGCATGGGGAGAGGGAGGGAAAGCAATTTGTCTAAACTCCCTTTTCTGGAAAATGAAAGTGATGCTACTTGCCACCTACCTCACAGAGTTTGAAGTCAATCAACACAGTTTATACGCACAATCCTATGAATATCACATTGTCATATCATGAAAAAGTTACCAAGCTCTTCTAAACGCAGGGGGTAAAATTGACCAGCTGTTGCCAGAATCACATAGCCCCCATTCTTTACCTGATAATTCATCAATCTTATTTGCTTCTCACTGTCTAATGACTACCAGCATTATGCAATGAACTGCATATAATTGCTTATACAGTATATAATTGACTTATATGGTAACATGTCTTTAAGTTTTCTAATCAAGATAAAAGATCTTTTACAGTTATTTTTGCTTCCTACGGCCACAGCAATTTATCAGCCCTTGAACTTCACATTCACATTTGGTGTGGCTTTTGGCAGGGGTATGTTAATAATAATCAAACACTAAAAACAGATTGGTTCACATTAGCCCTAAACTGAAGATGACCCAAATGTCCACCAACAGTAGAATGAATGAAATAATTTATGATACATCCCCACAAGGGCATACTATACAGCATGAGAATAAATGAACTATTGCTACTGGCAAGACCATGTATCAGTCTCACAAATATAAGGTTGAGGAAAAGAAGCCAGACAGGAAAGAGAACCCACTAAATTATTCTGTTTATGTAGAGTTCACAAACAGGCAAAGTGAGCCTGGGGTGTTAGCAGTTAAAAGCGGAGGTTATCTGTGGAGAGGGAGCAGTGGCTGGAAGAAGATATGAGAGGGTTTCTGGATGTTATTAATAATACTGTTTTTTGACTTGGGTGCTGGTTACTTGGATACAGTCATGTTGTAAAACTTTATTGAGCTGTACACTTAAAATTTGTGCACTTTTCTGTGTGTATGTTAAACTTCAAAACAAAGATTTAAAATTTTTAACGAAGAGAAAAGAACATGGTACAAAAAAATTGTTTTTAAACACACTCTTCTCCAGTGTATATAGCTTCTTGGAGAACTGGTGATGTTTGAAAACAATGTTAAGAAATCTGGAATTCTTGGCCAGTGCAATGGCTCATGCCTCTAATCCCAGCACTTTGGGAGTCTGAGGCAGGCGGATCACTTGAGGTCAGGAGTTCAAGACCAGCCTGGCCAACATGATGAAACCCCTTCTCTACAAAAATTAGCTGGATATGGCGGCAGGTGCCTGTAATCCCAACTACTAGGGAGGCTGAGGCAGGAGAATCACTTGAACCTGGGAGGCGGAGGTTGCAGTGAGCTGAGACTGTGCCACTGCACTCCAGCCGGGGTGACAGAGTAAGACCGTGTCTAAAAAAAAAAAAAAAAAAATCTGAAATTCTTAATTGGGATTTCTGGTAATACGAAAGTCACTAGAAAATAACCTGCCCTGCCTCCTTTCCCTCCTTGGATTATAAACCTCTTGATTGACATATTTGTTAACCTTAGGGGGCAGATGTCATAAAACCAACCAGGATCTGTTCTAATGACTTGTAAAAGTGGCCTTAAATAAAGGGAGCTATGATGAGGGCTGCCCTACTGAGAGCTTCGCCCAGGGGGCTGGGTGATGATGTGGGTTTTGTTGTGACAAGGGCACCCAGCTAAGTCAGGGCAGTGGGGACTGACACCCGCTCTTGTTCGGCCCCTGCGATGTGTGCAGCATGGGGCTGGGTCAGCGAGATGAAAGGGAACCTTCTTCTAATTGGTCAGCAGCGAGGGCCTTTTTCCCTAATTGGTAGGCCCAAAGTGGGTAGGCCCATTTTCTAAGCAGGGCTGCTGTGTCTCCCACAGGGCCCTCCTTTTTTCGTCACTTCCACTGCTGGACCCGTGTTGGCTTGGAGCAGTGTCCCTGGCTCCTCCAATTGCCTGCCTTCTATTTTCCTGCTTTTACATAGGAGGCCTCTAGGAACTACCTTCTTTTTTGTACTTCTCCCTTCGCTCACACAACACACTCCAGAGCACAGCATAACCATAGGTTGTTTTTTTTGCATTGTTGGGATACAGTGCAGGAGCCTTGTTTAGGAGTCATTGAAACTCAGTTCCTATCCCAGTGCATGGTGTTTAGGATCTTAATAAATATTTTTTCAATGAAGGAACTGCAGATTCTTCATACCTTTTTTGGCCTCTTGGGGTATTTGTTCTGAGTATCAGTGTGGTATAGTGGAAAGGGGGGCTATCAGAATCAGAGCCCGTGCCAGAATCCAGCATGTTGCTCTTTACGCCCTGGGCAAATTACTTTCTTCCTATTTCAATTCCTCATCTGAAAAATGGGGATGATACATCTTCTTTGCGCGGGGCTGGGAAGGATTACATAAGCAAAATGTATGTCGTTCCTTGAACAATGTTTGCACATTGCACTGCATGTTCTTCATTTACTCACTCATTCAATAAACATTCTATAAAGTTGAATCAATGCCAGAAACCAGCCTGGCTGCAGTGATGCATAGAACAGGGTTCCCACTCTCATTGAGTGCAGAATCCTGTAGGGGATATATTTGTGATCATTAAATGCAAATAAAAAGTTCTTGTAGGTTTTGTAATAGAAATACTTGCAGGGTTATATATCTGTCTATCCATCATTTAGCTTTCTAAGCATCCATTCTTCTATCTATATATGTACATAATTATTCTATCAGTATCTCATATGGTTTAGATCTGTGTTCCCACCCAAATCTCATGTTCAGTTGTTATCCCCAGTGTTGGAGGTGAGGCCTGGTGAGAGGTGATTGGATCGTTGGGGCGGTTTCTCATGAATGATTTAGTACCATCCTCTTGGTACTGTTCTTGTGGTAATGAGTGAGTGAGTTCTTGCATGATCTGGTTGTTTCAAAGTGTGTATCACCTCCCCTCTCTCTCTCTCGCTTCTACTCCCACCATGTGAGACGCCTCATTCCCTCTTTGCCTTCCGCCATGATTGTAAGTTTCCTGTGGCCTCTCCAAAAGCAGAAGTTGCTATGCTTCCCTGTACAGCTTGAAGAACCACGAGCCAATTAAACCTCTTTTCTTTATAAATTACCCAGTCTCAGATATTTCTTTATAGCAATGCAAGAAAAGACTAATACAGTATCTGTGTATAATAATAATAAGTGCTATATGTGTGTCTATTGTTGTTGTTATTATTATAATTCTGTACATAGAACGATGACTGCTATAAAAATATCTCTATAGATGTTTATATTATGATTATTTCTGGAGCATAGGATTTGGGGTGGATTTTTGTTATTTTTTTCTTTAATATTTTCTATATTGTTTGAATTCTCTATCAACAGGTATCATTTTCAAAAAGCATTGAAATATTAGAAGAGAGAAAATATAAAAATTTTGAAAACCTAATCAAAATGAAAAAATATTAAATGCCAAAATTGACATAAAGAATAGGACACTTGACTAAACCAACAGATTTTAGAGATTAAATGCAATCAATGACCTGTCTTCTCAAAAAAATGTAGGCCCAAATGGTTTTACAGGTGCATTCTATCAAACTCTTGAGGAACAACAAATTCTCATCTGTATTCTAAGTTATTCCAAAACAGATATGGCAAAAGCTGGCTGAGTTCATTTTATGATATTGGTGCAATCAGATGGACATTTTACAACGATGGTGTTTTACAAAGAAAGAAAGACAATTATAGCTCCATTTATCTTACTCAAGTAGATGAAAAATATCTTTTAAAATATTAGCTAATTGAATCCAATAGTATGTTTTAAAATAATACAGCTTGATTAATGAATGATTCCTTATTAGGGATTCTGCCAACAAAATTAAGAACATTAGTAAATTAAATTTTTTAAATCTCACAATAATTTCAATTGATGCAGAAAAAGTACTTGATAAATTCTTTGCTTATTTATGATAAAAGCTCTTAGCAAAGAGTAGAAAAGGATTTCTTTAATTCCCCTAAGTGGATTTTGGTTATATTCCAAAACCTCCACAAACATTATAGTTAATGGAGAAAATTTAAGTGCATTCCTGTTAAGACAAGCATTCTCACTGTGATAAGCCACTATATAACACAACCAATATGACACTGTTGGAAATCCTAACCCACATTGAAGGAAAGAAGGATAAAAATGGTGATTGGAAAGGAAGAAATTAACTGTCAGTGTTTGCAGATGATATATCCATCTATTCAGAATAAACAATAGGATCAACAGCTAAACAGTAAAAACTTGGTGGACATGTGATCAAACTATAAGAGCATTTCCAACAGCAAGCAACTATAAAATGTTATTTTTTTAAAAGCAAGATACGATTTACAATAGCAACAGCTAAAAATATCTGGTAATTAAACAAGAATACATACAGCCCCCTTGAAAAACTTCCTGAGTGAGTGAGAAATATTTCTTATTGTTATATGGGAAGATTTAATATCATAAAGACGTTAACCCTCTCCGCATATCTAGTAGGTATAGTGTAATTCCATCAAAATTCTAGTCTGAAATTCATAATAAATTTGTTCTAAAAATGTATGTAATGTTGGACCAGTAGAGCATTTCAAAACTTAAACAAAAACTTCACAAAAGCCATGTGGTATAACATTGATTATTGATATATATCAAAATTAAGTTTTTTTAATTATACAGAAAGACACATAACATGGATAAAGTTAGAAACATATTTAAAAATAGGAACAGAGACTTATAATATTCAAACAGACAAGGGATTCCTATCTAGAATATAAATGAAGAGACCAGATCAAATAAGAAGTCAAATCAAACAAGGTAAAGAGAGCAACTTCATTTAGAGAAATGGGCAAAGTATATGAACAGGCAATTTACAAAGCAATGAACCCAAAAAATGAACAAATCATAAGTACCTCAGCTAATTAACATAACAATGAGATATAATTTTGTGCCTATTTGGAGAACATTAGCAAGCTGAATAACTCCATGTGCTGGGGGATATGGGAAAACGTTCTGCTGATAAGAATAAGAACTTGGCACAGTCACTGGGAAGCACAATCTCTACTGCTCAGGCAAAGTAAGAATACCCGTGTTCTATAAACTGGCAAGACTGAAAGGAGGGTAAAGAAATGAGAGGAGCTGAGAAAAGAATGAGGTTTCTGGCGTAAGTGAGTAAGTAGGTAGATTCAGGTGACTATACCTAAGATAGAGAATGGAGGATGAGGAGGAGCTGGTTTGGGGATAAAGATGATGTTTTCTGTTTTGGACCTGTTAAGAATAATGCATTTATGGGACACAAATGGAAATAGTAGGTGCTCAATGAATATTAACGTCTTTCCCATCAAATAAGTTTCCCTTTTCTTCTGTGTTTAGGAAAGACAGAAGTTTAATTTTTAATTTTCTCCAGTTTAAATTCATAGGTTAGAGACCAACGTTTCTATTATTATTCCTTCTCAATAATAAAATAAAAAATATATAACACTGATTTTCAGATTATCAAAATTTTAAAGCTGTAATTAGTAACTAATGGAGTAGATAATCCTATTTTTTCCAGGTCACCTGATGTCAACATTCTTGGGAATTTTTTTTAAGTGAGATAAGGAATACTTAAGAGATATCATTTTAGACTGTAAAGCTCGTGTATTCTAGTGCCAGAAACCCAGAATTTAAATACCAGCTCTGCTAGCATGCTATAAAATTTTGGGCAGGATACTTTCAACAAATGGGCTAATAATAATTACCTTTCATAAACGTTATTAGAATGAAATAAAATCATATAAAATGCCAGATATAGTAAATGTACCAAAAGGCTAGTTATTATCATAGGCCCTTACCTTTAATTATTACCTTATTTATTCTACATTTCACAAAGTAGTCTACACCAGCACTGTCTAATAGGAATACAGTGCAGGCCACATGTGTAATTTTAAATTTCTAGTAGCGATATTAAAAAAGTAAAAAGGAATAGGTCAAATTTATTTTAATGATATATTGAATTTAATCCAGTATATACAAAATATTATCTTGTTAACATGTAATCAATATAGTTACTAGTAAGATATTTTGCATTTTTTTCCATTTGGCTCTGGCTCATGTGCCACTGTGACCCAGCAGTCATATATCAGACTATTCTGTTTGGAATAGGTTTGGGATGAGGCAGAGAAGAAATATGTATAATTGCATACCCTTATGGCAACCACAAATTAGATAAGACAAGAACTAATGATGCTTGGAAGAAATGAAAATACATGAAATTATTACCTTTTTTCTGCCATATCTAATGGCAAATAGAAATTTTTTGGTGAAAAAATAGAAACAAATTTTTACTGGGCAACAACTATATGCTACATGCTATACATGTGAAGCCTGTATTTATGTTGAGGAACGAGGAAGCTGGAATCCTCAGACTCCAGTTACTGTCGCTGTAGTTAGGACTTCCCTGAGACTTAGAACTCTAAGTCCTAAAGAGCATCCCAGGGAATAGACAAGCATTGTGTCCAATTTATATTCTATCCATGCTCTTCAGTCAGGAATATTATAACTCCATGTTTTCTCACTCTCCAAGGGGATGATCCAGGCCCTCAAATTATGGGGAATAGGGAGAAGTAAGCATGGAGAATGTGTGTGGCCTTGAATGACGTGGGGATCAATTCATAAGCTCCATGTTTCATGCTCAGTGAGTGGGGTGGGACACAGGCTGGCAATCAGGAGGCTGGCCAATAGCAAAGAATTCCACATCACCAGACTCTGTCCTTCCCACTCCTGATACTTTTGACATCTCCAGGGCAGTAGGCAATTCAGCCCTGCCATGTGTATCTTAGGTCAAAGGAAAAAGCCACAGAGCTTCAATGTGTGATTCCCAGCCTGAAAGGAACTAAGTGTCTTCTGATACACAACACTTGAGTTTTTTTTTTTTTTTTTTTAAATGAAGGCATTAAACTGACCTTCTTTTGAAATGGGCTAGACAGGGTAAACAAGGAGAGATCTTGTTTTTCCTTCGTCCTGGAAAAATAACGTTTCTCACTTTCCAGCTCAGTACAGTTGACTGAATTGGAAAGGAATCTATTTTCTCTGGAAAGATTTATTTGCCCAACAGTTGTGTTTTTGTATATATGTGTGTGTTGGCAAGATAGATAGATTTTCCAGAACAAGGGTCGTCTTGTTCACGGTTTAAAGGGGCCTAAGAGTTGACTAGGGAATTTAATGCTAGAGAAGGCTTTTGCAGACTTCAGCGTTATGTACAAATTCAGAAGCATCCCAAGACTTGCCCTGGACAGGGAGGTAGTGGTGCTGAGGCAGTGACTGTGTGCTCTTTTCAGAGCAGAGAGAAACATCTCTATCTCTTCACCTTTCTGAATACAGTCTCAAGGCATGGGACCATCAGGATCTGTTAGGAAGCATCTGTGTTTCTATTTTTCATATATAAAAATTGTTTCCAAAAAAGTAAAATGATTTTTTAATAAAGCCATGTGGAAAAGCTGAGAGTAGAATTTTCTCCTCTCCCTACCACCAGATTTCTTTTCCCACCTGGGGACACATGTTTTGGGATCAAGCAAGAACAACATGTAAATCCCTTTGTGGCTGAATTAGAGAAAAGACTTACAGACATTGTTAGGAGTCCCTCTTTTCTGCCTCCTTTTTTCAGCTCCATAAAAGACTAGCATCACACTGGAAATTTTAGAGCAAATATGTCCTACTTTATGGAAAATGGTTTTCATTACTTTTCATTTTCTCCCATTTCATGTCAAGCATTAATATAAATTAAAATGGTATGTTTTGGGATATTTTGGGATATTTTCTTGAGAACATTTCTTTGAAGATGAATTCAATGTACTCCTTGTCAATTCTATATATATATAAACACCAAAAATAAAATATATCTGAAGATGAGTTTCTTTCCCCTAATTTTTTTGTTTCCAAGTCACTACTTGCTAAGCTCAACTGACAGCTTGGCTGGATTTTACACAAATGACTTTTCACTCAGCTGGTCTTTGCCTTGCCAGGTGTGGCTGGCCAATGTAAAGGAAAGGAAAGGAAAGGTGTTTTTCCTTTTAGCATGAGCATTAAAACTTTTACCACATTTTCCATTGCCCGGTGTCTGTTTTCAAGAAAGCACAG
Organism: Macaca nemestrina; assembly: GCF_043159975.1. Taxonomy (NCBI): domain Eukaryota; kingdom Metazoa; phylum Chordata; class Mammalia; order Primates; family Cercopithecidae; genus Macaca; species Macaca nemestrina. Next base: position 82,754,156 of record NC_092140.1, read on the forward strand.
GCCAGCAGAAAACAGAGGAGTCTGAGATTTCTCCTTTGTAAATGTTGGATTCCAGCCTCTTAGTACATTTAATTTAGCAAAAATCTACATAATTAAATGAGAGGAAATATTTTTATTTGATGGCAAATGGCTTCCCTGAGGAGAAGCCATCCGATGGCACCCACTCTGAAGTGTTGCTGGAAGATCTCACTGCCCTCCTTCAGGACCGGGCTGTCCACGTTCCCAGGGCTGGCAGGACTAGGGTTGAACAGCTTTCTACTTTGTAAGTGTACACTTTCATAAGGCATTTTTAACTTTTATAAACACATTTTTATTGTGTGTCAAAGTCCATGTATTTGGCAAAACTGGAAATTTCACTAATTCCTATTGTGTTCTTCCTTCCCCCAGTAGGAAGCTGGTTGGGACTGAATCTGGGCAGAATGGCTGGTGCACTTGCTTTGCAGTTACAAGTACAGCAGCACCAGAAGAATCAGCAGGTATCTCTGAAAGTTTCCAGGGCAGGGTGCAGGCATTTTCTTCTCCGTCTGTTCTCCAAATATCTACTCCAGGCCTGGTGTTAAACAAATATTAATTGGAAATGCTGGTCATGAGATCAAATGAATAGAGGAAAGAAAAATGGCAGCTTGCTGCACATTAGCAAAACGTAAAACAGGGCAGACCTGGACCTAATTTTCAGTTACTGAAAATTGAAAATTATTCTCTCAGGGCTCCCAGACAAGTCAAGCTTTGAGGCTGTCTCTGCCATGGTCCCTTCTCTGAGTCACCTCCAGTGGTGCCACCTAAACTCTGCCCCTTTGTCCTTTGATCAGTGCTCTTTCTTTCCCACCCCCATAGTGCTGAGAGCTTTCCCAGGTAACTGCTTCTCTTGCCTCACTTTCTATCTCCTCACCTCCAGTCAGTGGCCTCAAGGGTTGGAGAAAATTAAAAACAGCTTTCACACCAAGAAGCCCACAATCTCTAGAATGGAATATTAGTTAAGGGTTAATGAATCCTGCACCCTGGGTTTCTGAACAAAGGACAAGAGGCAATTGCCTTGAGTTGTAAGAGAGAGAATTAGAATGGGATGTTGAAACTTGCTATGTAACTGTCAAGGTTGGTTAATCTCAGAGATGCATTACTTATTCCAGTTGTGGACAATCTTAATGCCATCTAAGAAAACAGATTATCTAAGTAGCTGGCTTCAGAATTTCTCCTACCTTGATGAGCCAGCCTGATGCAAAGAGTTGAACAAAAAAGCCTAAGGAAAGTTATGGAAGGAAAAGATTGAACAAAGACAGAGTTGACTTGCTCTGCATAAAAAAAAGAAAGTATGCTATTTTTTACTAGTGAGAATCTGGGTAGAAGGGTGGGGAGATTGTTGAACCACGTGGTACAGGCCCCAATTGATGGGAAAAAAAATTACATAACGTCAATTTTAAATTGTTTTAATTTGTTGGAATTGGTATCATATAAACCCCTTTATTTATCCAAGTCTTCAGCAAAGGATCTAAAGTACATATAAATTACAAAACAGAACAGATAAAGACGTGTGTGTGTGTGTGTGTGTGTGTGTGTGTGTGTGTATAAATCAAGAGAAGGGATTGGATTTTTGACATCCAGATCCACATGTTAGAGAAAGCCCACAGTGGACAGTGTGGTGATGCACATATTTATACATAGATTTAATATTTCTGCAGAAAGAACTGGAACTTGACCGGCAGTATGGAAAAATACACCTTCCCTCTCCATCTAGAATCCAGCAGGAGAAAGGGGCGTAAGCATCCCTCAGGTGGGAATATGAGGCAATTCATTTGAAACTCAAAGGACAGATTTTGGTTTTCTCTGAGACTTTGGTTAAATTAAGAGGACATTGAGCAGAGAAGGGGAAGGTGCCTGGGTAGCCATTTATCTGATTTGGTTTGAATCTAGTATTATTCTTGGGAAGAGAGCCTATACCAATAGAATTATTAAACTTCTGTCCAGCACTTTGACTATATTAAAAGAGAAGTTGGCTTTCTTTCACAAAAATTTATGAATCACAGACATATGGAATCACCCAAAAACGTTGATGTTAGGAACCTACATTTGGCAAGGGTCATAGAGCTATGAATTCAGCTTCTGGAACCAACTGCATGAACTTGACCCCTCTTACTTGTGTGTGGGGTCAAGTTCCTTAACCTCTCTATGTCCCAGTTTCTTCTTCTGTAAAATGGGAATAATCATAATTTCTAGCTCACAACGTCCTTGAGAAGATTAAGTGAGTAAGTGTGCAGAAAGCATTTAGAATAGTTCTAGCACATTCAGAATCTGAATTATTACTCTCTTACCTTCCTACAAGAATCTGGGAAGGGGCCTATGTCCTAAGAAATGTAAACACATTATCTCAATCCCCCCAACAATTAATTTTCCTAACAGTGGGGGCATTATTAATCCTATTTTTTTTAACGAAGACCTGAGACCAAGGAAGATAAGAAACTTGCCTAAGGTCACACAACTGGCTAGAAGCAGATGCCTTTGTAGGTCACTGGTTATGTAATTTACCCAATAAAATTAGACTTACTGATTAAAGCCCACACAGGGAATAGTGCAATATCTTTTACAGTATTTAAATAGAAAAGGAAAACCAAACAGGAAATGGCTATGCTAAGTGCATTAGCTCAGCGACATACCATTTTAAATGGGAAAGTGTGAAATGAAATGAAACGGTCACAGTTAATCTCTGAGCAGAAAGTCCACAGAGTAAGTAGTATAATCGAGCTGGCACATCAAGGAAGCCTGCATATCTCTCAATTTGTGGTCTGTTACTGCTTGAACGTTTCAAAACAATATTAAGGTTGGTTGTAGCCAACATCTCAAATATTAAATATATTTATATTAGTTGAGAGACACAACTTTTCTCCTTAAAGCTATGTTTAAAGCAAAAGTTCCTTTTTTTTTCTCTTAAGCAGTTTGAGCAAGCCTGGTTTACTGGAAGTCAGCTTTGATGTCCCCCTTGTGGTTTGAAGACTGCTGTTGGTAACAGTCCTAGGGGTGGGTGGGGATGTGGGAGAGAATGTTCTTCATTGAGTATCTCCTGTTGTCACCACCGTGCTAGACATTTGGCATCTGTCCTCTTTCCCCATCCCTACAGCCAGCTTCTGCTGACGTGGTTTAGCACACAGCCCTGTTCCAGGTGCATAGGACGTCTTGCTGCTGAGCAAGTGTAGAAAACAGTACATGATTAGCACTGAAGGCACAGTTAGAACATGATCAGGCCCAAATCTTTTCCTCTCTTGTTTTTCTCTGGAAGAGTAGGGAGCCAGACTACTTAGCCTAGAGCTTCCCAGCTTGTGTTCCCCACAGGGATGAGTTACAGATGTATGGAGAGAAA